>NC_136618.1:21442827-22142827 GCF_933228915.1 Telmatherina bonti
GAGCAACAGCGTGCGTGCGTGCGTGCGTGCATCCATGTGTAGGAGTGTTGCTGTAGGTGGGATGCAGGTTTTGGCAGCACTTCTGAGTCCTCTGAGACTGCTTGCGTGTGTGTGCGCGTGAAGCTTATGAGCCCGTGCAGAGGGATGGGGGGGCTGAGTGGCTGATATGAAAGTGAAGGGAGAGAGTTGTCTCCCTACACCGCTGTGGGGAGAGCCGTCAGGGAGCTGGAAGTCTCTGGGACTCCCTCTGAGCTCCTGCTGTCTTTGATCTCACTCCTCTGTTGCACTATACTCCATACTTACTCTATAGAACACACTCACCTGCTGTCGATCCTGCAACACAGCCTCACACTTCACACAGACTTTTTTGCTTGTACGCTTCACTTACAGACCAGCGCAGGGTTCAGCGCACCTATACACCGTGATTTGAAACAACTTAGAGATTGAATACTTTGGAAACAGCAAGAAAAAGTCTTACAGCTGGAGCCATAAACACTGATTATTTTACAGGATCTGTTTGCTTTTTTTTTTTTTTTTTTTTTCACCCCGGAGTCCAAGATGATGTTTAAAAACTCATTGTGAATAAAAGTCCAAAATGCAGAGTTGCATCTGATATTAAAAACAGAAAACAGTTGTAAACTTTTCCCAGCAGCTGGAAACAGAGGTTTGACATATTTGCATTTTTCCTTGACAAGAAAATATAATTACCTCTAAATGATCAGTAATTTGTGTCTTGTTGGTTTAGGACCAGCTCAGCGACCACACCGTGAGTATCCTCCCTCTCCTCCTCCTGTCCGTCACAGACATGTTTTATTAAGGTGTTGACAGACTGACCTTAGTTTAAGGTGTTTTTTCATGCCATATGAGGGCAGTTGAGAAAAACGGGGTGGATCCAACAGAATCATCCATTTCTGCATCTGTGGAATGTGTGACCCGGCACTAGCCTTTTGGATCTGTTCCCATTCACACAGGAAGTCTAGCATTAAAGCAATGCTCTTCATGCCCCCCCCCCCCCCCCCCCCCCCTCCCATCTTCTTTCTCCCCCTGCATTCCTTTGACTGGCTGTGGCACATTTCAGGACAGCTTCATTCAGCATTCCTTTACATCCCGATTTGTTTGCCCTCCCTCCTCATTTTCTCATGTCTCCCTCCGTTTAGGTCCGGTTTTATCATGCAAGACAACTTCATCTCATCCAATTTTCCCCCTTTAATTCAGTTTAAATGGCATGGCTGCAAAGGCCGGGCCGGGAATTAATAAGAACCAATAAAGCTTGCCGCTGGGGCATCGAGGCCAGTCTTTAAGTAAACATTATAACTTCTTGAGGGGGGATTCAGGGGCAGCACTTGATGAATTGTGGCGGAGCTTGGGAAGGGCTAATTTCTCACTTAGCCATCCTGATGGGGCGAGCTAATAGGCCTTGCTTTGCCTGGCTGATTGTCTGCTGGCTTTATTATTGTGCATTATCGCGCTGCCCCCTGGCTGTTTTTAGTGTTCGGCCCCGGAGACGCCAGAGCCCGTCATTAATCACAAAGCGGCACTGACTCATTCCGCTTCAACACTTATTCCAGTGACACAGTGGAATGAAGGAAAGGAACGGGAGATAGGGAGAAGCATTGCATGTTGCAAGAGCGTGCATGAAATCTTCAAGAAGCATGACTGAACTGAGAAAAAAGTGGGCAGGACAGTTTCACAATAACTCTGTAACCTGTAGCTGTACTTGCGGGGGTTGTGTTCAGCAGCTCAGTTACCTCAAACAGCTCTGCTCTTTGTTATTTACTTCAGTCTAAAGTTGCAGAGGATAAGAGGAGTGTATTCTTCTGTCTCCTGGGCGAAGCAGGAGACCTTCTGTCAAAGCCTCGCCTGCCGCCACTACATTTACACACGACCATCCATCTGCTTGATCCTCCTCTGAGTGCACGTGTTGAGGAAGAAGCAGAGAGAGATACGTACGCATGTGTGTTTACGTGCGTGAGGTTTTCATCAGGAAAGTCTCTTCCTTCGCTCATCCCCTCCCTCGGGTCCCCTCTTATTTATCTTCTTCACACGGTGATTACACTTGCATGCAGAAAGGCATATAGAGCAGCTGATGCATCTACTCCTATACACACTGCACATTTTCACACACACACACACACACATGCATTTCACAGGAGTGGTACTTTCAAGCGACGCAGCCTATGGTATAACATGTGCTCTTTTGCTGTGAGAGCACGGCAAAGGATGTTGTTGTCATGCTCTGGTTATGGCATCGTGCAGAGCGCCTTCGAAAGCGTTGCACGAAGAACGCCTCCACAAACACACAACTGTTTTCCCTGAAGTTGAGAGGCCCCCCCTGACAGGATGCAGATCCCATTCTCCTGTGCTTTATAGCATCTGCCATGTGCAAGGGCTACTTGAATGGAAAACTTAGCTGAGATTGTCTGCAGCAGTAGGCACTAATTATTCCAGGAGTGAATTTGAAGTCACTCAAGTCTATTAAGGAAACTTTTCCAA
The DNA here is from genome assembly GCF_933228915.1 of Telmatherina bonti. NCBI lineage: Eukaryota > Metazoa > Chordata > Actinopteri > Atheriniformes > Telmatherinidae > Telmatherina > Telmatherina bonti. The sequence continues at coordinate 21,445,321 of NC_136618.1, forward strand.
GTCCAAAAAGCTCAGAAAACTTTTGAAATTAGTATTTTTTTCCCCTTCTTCTTAAAGACCTGTGTTATATGTTGCTGAAGTAAAAGGCCGCTCTGGCCTTCAGCAAGTGGCTGAATAAGCATCTTTTACTTCTCAAGAATAAAGAGAAGCATCTGATCAAACAAAGGCTGCATGTTTAAGCATGGGAAGAGAAGTGGGAGCAGGGGAAACCAATACGGCATAACTGGGCCACCACATCCACCAAGCTGCCTGCATTATCCATTGTCTCACTTGTCACAGCTCCACTAGCTATGGAACAAGTGGCTTGTGAACAAATGCAAGTCAAAATATATAAATAAACAAGCTAATAAGCACGGGGCTGTGGGGAAAAGGAGCAAGGCTCCTATTGTGATGCTTGCTTTATTTGCCCCTTATCTACTGGGTAGGGAATGTAAAATAGGCATCATGTAAGCATTATGATTACATCGTGTGGGTTTGTTAAATGGGAATGTAAGATTCTGCAGTGCAACACACAAGGTCCCTCACCAGCTCTCCAAAGCATCTGAAGTGGAGAGGTCTGAGGGACCAAGACGCATGCGAGGATAATCTTATTAGCTGTGCTGAAAGCTACTCATGGGCTGCGTTGTTATGCAGTTTGTCCTTGAAAAAAATGATAAAAAAGGACTCCTCATCTGAGCAGGCTTTCCATTTTTATATTTTTTGTGGTGCACTTGTTGTGTAGCAGCTATAGACTTCTAATGAAGTCTGATGAGATGACGCATTTTCTGATATTAAAATGAACACAAACATATCTCTAAAACTTTGTTTGTAGAATAATACAGTTGAACTAAAATTTTTAAGTCAAGGAACCATTTAATGGTTCATCAGTGCAAATCAACATTTATCTGAGCAAAAACATTAGGAGGAACATACAAACATGGAAATAAATGGCAATGTGAACAGCCCAGTCATGGTATCTTACACAAAAAGTTGAGAGGTCCTGTACTTACATATCTTGCTGTTTATATGTGTATGTGTGTGTGTGGTAGAGTGTGACTAATTGTTGCTACATGGCCTTTACCAGAGGGGCTTGTACCCTTCAGCTGTAGGCCAAACTCACTGCCATCCGGGCCCCGTGTGATGTTTGTCTGGTAAGTGGGAACCAAAAAGCACCAAATCCCAGATCTCTCTGCCCACTGTGGCAAGACATAAGTTTGGTCTTAAATGCATTGTAGAAAGCAGAACGTATATGGTTTCCTCAAAAAGCTGTTGAGTTTGGGGACATCTCCTGAGTAGGATTTTTCCAAAGCACAGGCGCTTACGCTGTTTCTCATCTCCTCCAACCTGACTTCACCCCACTGCAAACACATGCATAGCAAGCACATTCAGTTTCATTGCTAGATTCTGCTAATCTTGCTAGAGGGGGTTTAAACTCTGATTCCTCCTCCTCCACCTCCTCCTCCTCCTCCTGCTCGTCTTTCGCCCCTCAGTGTTTTAGTTATTCCAGCTGTGAAAAAGTCCTTAATATTGTTGGCATAGCTGCAAAATGTGCAATAAAACACACATTGGACACACAGGGAAACATGTGCATCTCATGCAGAGGCACAGTGAGGTGCACGCAGATGCATGCATGCATGCATAAACACACACATACACACACACACACACACACATGCATGCTCCTCCTTTTCTCCATTCATTTTCTCCCTTATCCCACTTTTGCTCACAATCTTCCCTCAATCGTCTACATCTCCCATCTCTCCCCTCCCCTCTAACTCGCTGTGCTGCGGTGCGTTTGTGCAGCCTTGATAAGCCTAAGATAGCAGATCTCGGTGGTCGCTGATGTAATGATGATGAATGCTGCGGTGCTGCCAGTCTCCCCCTCAGGGGGCCCTCGACACTGAACAGTCGCCCTAATGAAATGAACACAAATACTGTACCCCGTCTGTGAGGGTGGGGGTTACCAAATCTAAGAAGACACTTCAAGAGTTTATATATAAATGTCTGTCAGTTTCTGAGTGTGTGTGTGTGCCATGAAATTAAGCTTGTAAAGACGCAGCCTTTGAATTACAAAAAGCAGTGATTTTTTTTTTATACCATTAGTACTTGTTTAAGCCTGCATGAAGAAAGGAAAACAGATTTTTTTCGTCTATCAAAGGCAAAAGTTTAGTTTTGTGTTTCACTTTGATGTGTACAATTTGTAGATGACTTTCAACTCAGTGCCTTTGTCACCGGGCGTATAATTTATGTTAAATTGATTTGCTTAATGTGCTTATAAAATAAGATTTTTTTTCTTTTTTTCTGAGGGAACAGTCTGAATTGGGCTGTTTTAAACCTGTTTAATCGCCTGCCTTTTCCGTGTGGAAGGATTACAGTTGAAGACAAATAAAGATGCTTTCTCTCTTTTTTTAATTGGGTGTAGGACAGACATTTCATGGAGAAGGCATTAATATGAAATTAACAGATATTCTGGCAACAGGATTCATTACCTTCCTGCAAACGGCCTGTTCCAGGCCTCAGTGACACATACACATTGTTGTTTGTGTGTTGCCTTGTGTAAATGGAAATGGCTCGTGTTGAGTGTTTGATCTTAGAGGTGAGGGGTGAAAGGAACAAACCAAAATGCCATGTAGTTCAAAGTTGTTCTGTAAGGAAGTAGATTGGCAACGCAGATGGAAGAGCCTTTTGTATTGGTGAATTTCGGCGTGCATTTTAAAAGATGTGGTTTGGACAAAAATGAACAACGCGACATGCAAAAGTAGAGACGGGAACATCTGCAGGATTGGGTGTGGGCGTCCAGGTCAGAGGGATTATGGGTGAAAAGGTCCTGCTTTTAATTGCTGCTTTGGAACTGTGGCCTGCCTTGTGGAACACAAAAGGCCCATCAGACACGCTTCAGTGGCTTGGACTTGTGAATGTTTGCCTGACCAGTGGAATGCCCCGCTTTCTCCTCACCCCTCTACCCCCCCCACCCCCACCCCAAATTCAAACCCCAATACTGACCCTCATATTTAAAGCACTTCAGGCTAATTTTATGTTTTCTCTCTGGCCTGACTCACCAGGGGGGCGATAGAAAGACAAACATCCTTATGTGCATAGCTCTCTACAGCTTCTCTAGCTGCTCCTTTCTTCCTTGCTGCTTTTTCTCAAATCCAGCCATTACAGTGAGGTAATGACAGTTTCAAACTGGGAGGAATTTCTTCTAATCATGCTCCAGGTTTTGTTGATGAAGGAGTGAATGAATGGCTCAGCGGATCAGTCATCATCACAGGCGCATACAAACTAATGTGAAGGCATTCATGCATATTCCAACGATTAACTCACCTTAATGGCAGAAACACCCAGAAATGAAAGCAGTCCCTCTATCAAACACATGCAGAAGTGATTTCAGATGATATCTCTGCAAGTTAAACAAAAATGTCTTTGGTCGGGTATGACGGCTACACATGTATTCATGTGAGAGTGATTAAAGGACAAGCTCTTGTTTAATTCTGTTTTGATTGGTAGGGGTGTAATTGCATTGTGTTTTTTTTCCCCCTTCGTTCTCTTTCCCCCTTTTTTTTTTTGTAAGCCAGCAATTGCTTACAGATGTTGTTGTTGGGTCAGAATGGATGACAGACTGTGGTTTTTCAGGGGGTTGGGAAAAAAACAAACAAAGCGCACAGTGTTTGTCTGAAGTTTACCCCTCAACACTTCCCCCTTGCCTTCCTTCCTTGGGGAGTTGGTTAAAACTCAGCCCCCCTCAGTCTTACAGTCTCAGCAGCACTACTCTTTTTACATTCTAGCTGACTTTACTGCCTTTGTATCTGTGCATGTTTATGGAGTGGAAGGCAATTAAATAGTACAGCTGGGTAATTAGCTGGTCTTTATTGTAAAGAAAATGTTTGTCAGACTAAATATTTCCACTCGTTATCCATGAATTATGGCGTCTAAGTAAAGACTTTGTATTGGACCGAATGAAGCAGTCCTGTACTTTGTGTAAATAAGCGGTTGTGGTGTATCACCATCCGTAATCAGAGGACCTCTATGACCTAGATAGAGTTGAGCTTGTAGACGGCCTCGGAGGTGCTGAACTGAGCAGCATGTCTGCTAGACTGTTGGCTGAACCCCTTCTAAACCCACAGACAGCATTAACTTGAACCACCTTTATTCTTTGAAAGAAAAAATTGCCCGGCACCATGATATTCCCAAAAGGGCCTTCAAACAACCCTTGTTTTTTCAGGACTGTGAATGTTTCTTTCTCTCTCTGTGGTATCCCCTTAAGGTTTCTCCTTTCTCTCTGGAAACACTGCTAGAGTGGGATTATCAGTATATCCACAAGCTGACTTTACGCCTATTCTGAGATATAAAACCTTGTCAGGATGTCCTGCCTTGCGCTTGTTATTAAGCTGTTGTTTTCTTGACAAGAAGTCAGAAGTTTAAGTTGAAAATAAGATAAGCTAAGTTTTGCTTTTGGATAATCAACCACAGTTAGTTCAGAAGGAGATTTGCACCCCTGACAAACAGATCAGAGCCCAGCAGGTTTGAGTTAAAATAAATCAGGTTGAGCTGGTGGATTGACCTGTGCTCTGCTCTGGGTATCGTGAAAAAAGATTGGATCTGAAGTTTTTCTTCACAAGGGTCACAGGGCGGCAGTCTTTTTCTTGAAGCTCTTTGTTGATGACGCTTTCAATGTATCGTAGATTATATCAAACAAAAATATAAGTGAGCAAACTCAAGTATAACGTTGAGTTAAAAACTTTCATTTGTGTCAGAGTGAGATCTCTTGATTAATTTGAAAGTGAAATAAACTATAAACTGCAGCTTTGTTCTTTGCTGCTGCCTGGGATGCTAACATCAGCCTCTTTCAATTAGAATCTGCTTGGAAAGTCCACTTTGTTTGGGGAGCTGTGAATGCGCCAAGCAAATTGTGATTTGGACCAAAGAAGCGGACCCCTACAAACACAGGTCTTGGCACGTTTCAAGCTGACCAAATACAAGAAGCGGACTACAAAAAAAAAGTAATTTTCTGCATTGCATTGCAGGTAAAAACATAGCAATCACGTTAAGAGAACTCTGCCTTATCTGTTGTTAAGACAACATAAAAAAAACCCAACACAGCGATAGTTTTGTTTAACTCGCAACAGAGTTTTCATCTTCATGAGGGTCTTATCCTCCCTTTTAACTAAATACTAGTGCAGCACCATCTTTGGTGTGAATTGGTAAATATTATTCTAAAGGTTTGGCACGTTTGACCAAAGTGCAGCATGAACGCAATCTTGGTCCGAATGGATACACCCCCCTACAGCTGAGCCGAGTCCCCAGTCCGACAGTCTAGCGGACTATCCTGATTTGAATGCACCCTAAGTTGGCAAACAACCCAGCCTATGTTTGTTTTTATCTTTGTGTCCTCACATAGGAGACATAATGAAGTAAAGTTGTGTGAAAAGTTATAAATACTCAAAAATGACACATGAAAATGACACGCTAGTGACTTTCTATTTGCAAGTTAATGACAGAATGAAAATATCTGATTGGTAAATAAGAAATGAACATTTCTATGGGTGGCCAATGTATAATCAACTTCTTGGATGGTATAGGATCAACCAGCAATGTGATACAGTGATCTAGAACTAAGGAAAAGCTATGATGGGCCAAAAAAACTGTGTTTACTTCAATAGTTCATGATTTAAAGACACATTTGGAAAAAAAAGGGATATCTAATTCATCTTATGCCCTTTAGCTAATTGCATTATTCTGCTTCGTCTCCCTCAAGTTATCCCGTCTCCATGAGGTCTTGAGGAATGAACAAACGCTATGGAAACTCAGTCCCAGGCCAGTTCAGCAGCTGAGAAGAAGAAGAGGGTGGAGACCATCGTGGCTACGAAGGGCTCATCAGCACGCAGTGACATCAGCGAGAAGGCGGTGGCCTCCAGCACCACCTCAAACGGTATGTGTTGCCTCTAACTGTATGATGAATCTCAGTGGCTGATGTTTGGTATGCGTTAGCCTACACGCTGAGTAGAGTGAACTATAACTACACAGCTATCAACTGTGTAGTGATGCCACTACACAGTTGATAGCTCTGGTCAATAAAGCCTATTTCATTTATCTGGTTTGGTGTGAATTGATATGAATATGTCACATGTGGCTGTAATAAACATGAAAACAGATGAGTAAAACCTGTTGCTTTGGCTATATACAAGAAAAAAAAAGAAATGTTTCCCATCTTAAGGATTGCTAGCTTTGATTGTATTTTTCAAGTCGAAAATATCAATTTAAACTTTTTTCCATCTTATTTTTCCAATTTTGATGAAATTGATGCAACACAATGTTTGGATAAGAAGTTAAAATCTGTCCCTATCCTTCATTTCTTAAAAGTCTCAAAAGTTTGCAGATATCACGACCACGATTTGGCTCCAACATGTCACCAACCATCCCTCAGCATATTTGAGCACTGGGGCCACTAATCTAATGGTCCCTCAATGAATTTTTTTTCATGTGCTTGTGTTCTCATTATGTAATGATTACCAGCTCACAAAGACACAATTACAAGATTTAGACTTAAACAGATTCTCAAACACAACTGTTTCCTTTGCCTCTGCTCTCATGGTTCACCATGGGTCTCACTCCTTGTTAGCAACTTGGCATGTTTACAGAGCAACGTCTTCAACACATGCTATTAAAAGTGGCGCGGAGCTTGCAGTTCAGTAAGCTTGTCGTCATACAGCCTTTCATTCTCAATTCCAATGACTGGAATGAGAAATATTAGATGGCAAATTTTTCATACTAGAAAGCCTTGGAGCATCAAGCCAAAGTCATAACAAAACCAGAGTTGAGATCACCACAGCCTAAGCTGCAGCTGTGCTCATTAGCTGTGAGAGGATTTGGAAGGTTTTGGATTTGGAGACTTGGCTCTGAAAGCTGGAGCTGGTGGCTTGATAAAGTGTTTTCTGACTTTTTCTAATGTCAAACGCCGTCGTTCGAAGTGTGAACGAGAAACAAACATTCCAGGGAAGAGTAAATAATTTGCTGTGACTTGGTCTCCATATGGGAGTTATCACAGGAAGTAGGGAAGGTAATACATCCTGAAGCATCTTGGGAACACTCTCACTCTTACTCATTCCCAGATGGCCAGAGCTGTTTTAATCATTAAAGAGGCAGCGCGGGAAGAAAAGTTAGTTGTGGAAAAAGCATGGACATAATTTGGCTCAATGATTGTGGATTTTTCTTCGTAATGTCCTGGTAATTATGGCTCTGAACAGCGCACAGTTTGTTTTAAGAACTTTGCCATATCAGAGGGCAATATTGCACTCCCTACAATCTACAGTAGTCTCATAATACACTTGACGAGGGCAAGGAAGATACTCATCTGCAGAGAAAAAGGTCCCTTTTAGATCTTAATCTCTGTCGTGGAATCATAAGATTGCTTACACATTCTTTGTGTGGTTATAATTACAGCGCATTCCCAATTCGCCCCCACAACTCATAACCTCTTATCAGGTGTAACCCTACACTCGCCTCAACTTTAACCCTCGAAGCCCCTGCCCCGCTGCCTCCATCCAAACAAAAGGTAATTGTGAGCAGCTGTGGAACCCCAGCGACCGGCTCTTCTTAGGAAAGCCCGGCAAAAATATTTCTCCCCGTCAAGCCGAGCAGCCCTGATTTCAGCAAAGCAGAAACCCCCACAGGGCACAAGGGAAAACTGTCCCATGATAACTTGTAAAAAGTGGCAAATAGTTAAGAAGAGCAGGTGGAAAAGTGGATTTTGTTCCTGGTCTTTCTAAATGAATCGAGATTTAGGATGAGTTTACTAGGAGTTATTGATCTGATCAGGTTCATTGTAGCTCTACAAGGACAATTGTCACCTTGCTGATCCCCGTGTTAGTTTTATCTAAGTTGAGTAATTATAGAGTCCTGGTAGAGTTCCTGCATGGTTGGTTAAATGGTGGCTTCATCCTGTGTGCCATTCATCTCTGTGCTACCCCCCCTCCACACCTCCACCCCATTGCATTGACAGCTCAAAAGAGCCGACTGAGCCACAACAATGCTGTGATTGGTGCTCTTTAGGAGGGGGTTTTGGGCAGGGGGGGTTGGCTCCTCTCTTCTACAATCCTCATCATTCTCCAGGCAGGTGGACCACAAAGTCCCCTGATTCCTTTGTTGAGTTCTGTGTTAAAAAAAAAAAGATGTCCATGCTCCTTGGCTGAATAAATCCTGTCGTCATGGAATAATTTGCTAATAAAAAAAAAAGAAAAAGATTTAAAAAAAAAAAAAAGAAAAAAGTGGAACTTGGAGACCTGAAAGTTTCTGGAGTGGAGGAAATAAACTAGGCTTTATTTACAAAACCGTTAGAGAGTGCTGTAAAAAAAATGTGATGAAGGACGTAAGTAGGGATCTTTTAGTTATAAAAGGGCAGGAGAAAGAGTCTCAGAAGGAAACAAGTTAAAGAGCAACAAATGTTTGGCCTTAACACAGAAATCCCTGCACGCATTGGGACTGTGGCGAAAGTGTTTAAGGGAGAAAAAGACAACTTGAATACACTGAAAATAAGCTACTCAGGGGCAAAGAAGGAAGAGAGATACGTCGAGGGGAGGGGAGTAGATAGAGGAAAAGTGAGGGGCCACCTTCTTTTTAGGCACCCATTTAAATGATCAACAGTAAATAGAGGGGAATGTCATCTGACAGAAATAAAGTTCCCGTTAACAGCGGGGATGGAAAGTAATTTACAGATACGCTGTCCCCGCCATCTTTGTGCCTCCCAGATAAGGTTTCATTTCAGAAACGGATAGGAGACATTTTCACTTACGGGCCCCCATTCTGGGACACCTGTGATAACAGCTTGTGGACCCCTAATTGAAAATGGGTTTCAAAATGGATTTTCACTTTTCTTCCACCCTCCCTCTCCACCTCCCTCCACCTCTCTCATGACTAACACTCCCCCATCCCTCAATTCCTCCATCCCCACCAACACCCAGCTACATCCCTCCTTTTTTTTTCCCCCTTCTCCTCGGCGTTCTCTTGTCGTCTGCAATATTGGAAGGACAGGGAGGGAGAGGGGAGGATGGAAAGGAGGGAGGTTTGGGAGGGGGGAAATGGAGCGTTGGGAGCAGATCATCCCTCAGCCCGTGTCACAGCTATGACAGCCACATGATCCGTCTTATTAATGAAATCATTGATCACTTGATGGGGCTCATAATCAACTGTTTCTACACTGTGTCCTGCCCCATCTCCTCCCACCTCACGCTGCCACCTCATGCTTCCACTCTTATTCCCTACCCCCCCCCCCCCCACCCTAAAAGAGGATTAACCATACAACTTCAGAAATGGATAAATAAATACATAAATTAATAAGAACACCCAAAAGAAAGCCTGACAAAAACATAAATAAATAAATATAATAATACTGAAGGCGTCTGAGTGGAGTTGCAACATGTCAAGAATGCAGCTTCTCTTTCAAATTGTCATTTTCTTTGACAGGAAACAGGCCTTTTGTTATTTTAAGAAATTTGCTCATGGGTCACAACTGCTAAAGGGTGATCTGTGTCATCTGTATTTGTGTTGTATTTATTTTATGGGGAGCAGAGAGGGAAGCAAGCGCCCCTTCATGTTACCCTGCTCTGCCTGTTGGGGCTAATGAGAGAGAACTGATGGAGGGATAAGGGACCTCATGGGAGCTCTGGCTGGCCTGTGGGTCAAACAGTACAATGGAGGAGGCGTTATAGAGCCTGACACACAACCCTGCACAGGAAAACTGCCTTTAGTGTCAAAAGACCTTTGTATGCTGCATACATAATACATACAAATGCTGAAGCACTTTAATTTGAGAATAAATACATAGAAGAGGATGAAAAGTTAAGCGCAAATGCAGCTTCTTTTTGTGGTAGAACGTTTTATCTGCTACAAGCTACCTGTAGATTAGCGTTAGTAAAAATCACCATGTGCACATGCACTCTTCACTGGTGAGCCATAGCCATTTCATGGACCTCTGCACTGAAGGCAATTTCCTGCAGCAGCAGGGGGACAGACTTTGGCAGAGCCACCTCACAGAAGCCTGAGGCGCAGGATTAGCTTAGCCTCGCTGATGCTCAGGACAGAGGGGGAACCTCAGCTGCCCAGCTCCACTCCAGCTCTGCCTGGCCTCTCTTGTCTGGCAAACTTCCGCCTGCTCAGATTCGCCTGCCGGGTCCCCGCTGCTCCCTCGCCGCTGGAAGATGCACATAAGCCGCATCAAGACTTGTGCAGAATAGAGAGATGCAGTCAGAGCTTAGGTCTAGTGGAATTGCATCTTTTGGTGATTTTGGTCAGCGCTCATTCTAGTTGTTGTGGCACATGGTATGGCTTAAGGACACATGAAAGCTCCAAAATTTCAGTCAGAATTTCTCTCTCAATGCAAGTGTTGTTTTGGGGTTTAATTGCAGTGCCTGAGAATTGCAGACATTTAGAAACATACCACTGCAAGGGTTTCCGGCCAGACAAAGGGCACGAGTAGCTGTTCTTTGGATGACTTCCTATAAAAGAAACTGATTAAGTTTATTTATAAACCACTGTTGCTACATACTCAGATCAGTGTTATAGTAAGCCAGAACTCATGCTATGGCAATTTCAAGTTGACTTCTTAGTGATAGGTTTTCAACTTTAATATGTTTTGAGTGTTCATGCTTACCATTACAATAGCTCTTTAAAGAAACCCGAGGTCATTTTCACCGACACGCTGGGAACCACAAAAGCCTGAAAATGAGGGGTCATGTAGGTCAGAAGCAATGACCAGCTTCTTAATGGCAAATCAGCCTGGTCTGAGATGAAGCACTGGAGAGCAACTACTGTTCTCTCCCTGGTAAATCTGCTCCTCGTTCGGATCTTGCTCCTTCAAAGAGAGATGGTCAGAGCTGACCAGAGGCCCCATAAACGCATAAACCAATAAAGTAGGGAAACAGTAGTTGATTATTCTACCATTCTGTCCATTTGTCGAGCATCAGTGGCCTCCCTCCTGCTTGGACCCACAAAGCAGGAAGGTCCTGACCCTGCCAGGAGGATTTATTGTGGTTGTGTTCTTCTCTGTTTTGTTCTCTTGCCTTCACCTCCTTACCACTGGTGTTTTTTTAAAAAATGAACTTAGAGGATAAAGAAACAACTTGTGGCCTTGGCACTAAAGTTGGAATTTCTACATAAGAATTGCTGTGCATAGAGAAGGATAGGGCTTAACTAAACATTTGAATTGGCATTTTTCCTTTGTGATATTAGGGTGTATATTTGACAAACAAGTTTTTCCTCCTTTTAAATACTTGTTTCACTGATAAATGGATGAACATATGGAAACTAAGCATACAAGGGAATTTTGTTCTACATTAACAAAAATTGGCTACAAGATTCAGACTTAAGTTAGTATGCATTTTATATTACAAGCTTACTGCTGTTAAAATGATCATTTTCCGAATTAATCGATTATACTGCACATAAGCCATACTCTATCGCACAAAGCCCTTAAGACTAGCATATGTCCAACTTTGAATGTAGATTCTGCTCCACCATGCTACCAGCAACAAGTTCGTCACAGAGAGCTGCAGCCAAACTAAAAGCTACCAGTTCTCTGTTTTTATAGCTGTAACACTGGCATCATTCTCCTCATGAAAAAGACTCTTCTCCAGGGCCATGGAACTTTGCCAGGCTTGCAAGTGCCTCTTTATATTTTATGCAAGCCTCTTCATCGCTCATACACATTATCGCCCATGCACAACTTACATTTCCCTTAGATTGGGTCCTTTAATATCACAGTTTCCAAATAATACAATTACCTCCCTAACGTAAAGGCAATCCTCTCTGCCTTCATGCTAGCAAAGCTACGCAAGTTCTACAAAGCAGGAGGATTGGCTACTCTTGACTTGTATGCAGCTTCTTGTCAAAGAGTAGGTGCATTTGTTTTGTGACAAGAATCTAATAAAATCCAGTGGTGAAATGCTAATTCACTGTATCTGAATAAAAACAACCTGTAGGCCCTTAATTCCTCAATTTATTTACAGTTAATTGTTATTGCGTTTAAATAAAGGAAAAAACGAGTTAAAAAAGGACAAATGAAAAAAAAATCAAATCAGCTACAGTTAAATTTTCAATAAATTGAAATAAATAAAAAACATTAATAAAATCAATAAATTATTAATGTAAAATTAGGGGTTTGACTTGATTACGCTTTTCTTTTATAAAAATCTAATTAATTACAGTCTTTGTATTTAAATGATCTCAACTTATTGCATAACAATATTTGCCCCAAAATGTAAATGTCTAGATGAAAAAAAAATCTACACAGAGATTAATATTGTAAATTCAAGTTCTTTTAATGTCTTGGAAAATGCATGTAATTGCATGTAATTGTAAAATATTAAAAAAGAAATACAAAATCATCCCTGGCCAAAACTAAACAAACCTAAAGTTAAAATGTCATTTTAAGTACTTTAACTAACAGCTTCAGTCAAATATTTCCAGTAGTTGTAACTCTTTTTGTTTTCATCAACACTCTGCATTAATATGCATTAATATCTAAAAGTAAACCAGGGCAGGATCAGCCGTGGCGACTTCCGCCTTGTCATGACCATCTCCTGCTCTGCCTGCAACTTAAAGCTGGATCCTATGTGAGGACCAAGTTTCTTGTGTGTTGTCATGAATGGGGAGGGGCTTAAGCTTGTTACATACTCCACGAGAAGCGAGAACTTTTTTCTTGTTCTCGAGGCTCCGAGAAGAAAATGACAACATTTTGTTCTCACGGACGTGTTTGAAGACAGTTCTTGACACACGGGCTTGCAGAACTTTTTTCTTGTGGGGCTCCGAGAAGTATCGTGTGATTGGTCGGACATTTGAAGTGGGCGTCTTTAACACGGAAAAAGCATAAAGCGGAGTTGCTGCTTCCGGGTTTTTGCTGTTGCAGGTAAAACGGATTGTTTTGATAAAACAGCTGATCGAGGTGGTGAGAAAGTACGAACATTTTTACATGTGGCATTAAAACACTCGGACCCAGCTGCGTGCACAACCCGCCCTGCCGCGGACGAAGCTGCTCGTTAAATATGAAACTAGAAAAGCACTTGGAGAGCAGAAACCTCCACCAACCACAATGTTAAAGAATCCTTTAAAAATATTCCTGGATCCATACGATGATCCGGATCACCACCAGAATTTAATCAGTTCTTCATTTTCACATTTCCAACAACTCTTGAAAGTTTTATAAAAGTCCCTCCGTAAAACCTTTTGAGTTATCTTGAGCAAAATGACGCGGGAAAAACATAACCTCCTCGGCGGAGGTAACAACCGGGTTCATTGCACATAAAGCAGACATCGCCCCCCCAGCAGTGATCCCTCCCCGCTGCAGACGTGCTTCTCGTGGAGTATGTATGGACCTGATGAACAAGAAGTTTTTTCTTGTTCTTGCAGCCTCGAGAACAAGAACTCAGTTCTTGCTTCTTGTGGAGTATGTAACAAGCTTTAAGCAGTAGAGTAAATTCTACCTGCTTTCACGTTACTTACCAAAAGTCATTAGTATCACCAGGAAAGCTGCTACAAAAAGTTGCTTTTTCTTTAAATAGAGTCTTGAAATGTGACCCTAAAAATTCCTAAATAAAGTGCCAAAGTTGCTAAGTTATTAGTAACTTTGGCTGTGATGTGTGCAGCCGTGTACTCGCTGTACCAGCGAATTGCGCGCCGACAAACGTCCTGTGCTTTGAGATTAAATGCCTTAATTTTTCTGTTATTAATTGATCATAACTAATGCATTAGAATTCTGCTCCTAATAAGAATACATATAATAAAAATACATATATATGTAAAAAAAATAAAAAAATAAAATAAATTAAAAAAAAAAAAATATTGTATATATATATATATATATATATATATATATATATATATATATTTATATGTATATATATATATATATGTATATATATATATATATATATATATATATATATATATATATATATATGTATATGTATATGTATATATATATTTATGATAAGAATAGATTAATTAATTGAATCAATAAATAAAAGTAGTTAACATAAATAAAAGACTGGAAGAGATTCATTTGCAAATTTTTGACAACAGCTTTCAAGATGTTAAGAGCCAGGGTGATTCTCTAACTGGTATCAATCAATGGAGGCAGAGCTGAAGCACAACAGAGAGGAAGGAGAAGTGGCCTGTAAGTTGTATTTAACCACATTTTAATGCTCAGTCCACTTTCTACTCACGGTTATACAAGTTATGCTTTAAGAAACTAGAGAGAGATTAATCTGCTGCACATCAGTCTGATATAAACAGCATGACGTCTTCCTGGGCAGCTGATATCCAATGAAACTGTCCAACTGTTGTGAATTGAACATGTGTCTCATGTCTGAAGCAGACTGTTTCAGGCCCAACTCACTAAATCGGGACATGCTTTCATATTTGAGAGAGCAAAGGGCCCTATACCCCCTAATCTCTCTCCCCTGACCTGCACAACCCCCTGGGCCTTGACTCTCACCCTCTCCCTGCTCCCCCTCCCCTTTTGCTGCCCAACTCTCTCCCTCGCAGTGTGAAAGAGGAGCTAGGATCAAAGGCCATAAACCATGGCAGTGATTTCTGGTGATTGATTAGAAGCAGAGGTTGAGAAGCAACTCTCTCCCCTCCGTTCTTCCCACCCTCCAGTGCTGTGCTTGTATCCTCCCAGGGCTCTCGTAAATAGCTGAGGCTTTAAGTGTGAAAAGAGTTGCTACGATTGGCAGACAGAGCCCAGAAACACACCCATTGCGAAGCGGCTTGGCTAGTTTTTTCTGCCTCTTCTTTTTGGATGGCAGGAGATTGGGGGGGGGGGGGGGGGGGGGGGGGGGCGGTGTCAGCTGATAAGAACCATTTGTTGTCTTGCATGGATCTGGGGAGGGACAGTGTAATCCCCTTGCCCTGGTCTGTGTGCAGAGCTGGAGGAAAAGAACAGAAGAGAGGTGGAGGAATTGATTTTCGGAGGGAGGGCATGCGGAGAATTGAACTCAGATGTGTAGCAGAGACGGGGTTTGAGAAAAACATTCTACTTGCGGGGAAACAACCGTCTGTTGCTTACAGCAGAGGGGCTGTGCAATTTGAACTTGAGCAAGTCCTTCTAATGTTAATCAATTGCATAGTTGTCTTTCACTATTCTTGCCCTGCCGCCTCCTCCTTCTCTTCCCTCTAACCTGAGCACAAGGCCTCTTGACAAGCAAGTGGTCTTGTGAAGGCATTTTAATAGGCCCTGGCCACTCAGTGGCATTGAGATTAATACTTGAACCAGATCTCAAACATGCAAACTTATGCACATCGACACTTGCACCTCTCTTAGCTTTCGCTTCCCTCGCCGATCTCACCTGGAGCTGTGAGTCTAATGATGTTCGGAGTGTGGGCCTTGCAGCGACAGCTCCAGTCCCGGGGAGATGTGTCTCATGTCAGACTTTGCGCCAGACAGACTCCAACAAGGAAAGAGGGGGTGGAAGCGGGGCGGGGTAGGGTGGGTGTTCTTCATCGCAGCTGGAACAGAGCCAGAACTAAAAGTGCAATTCTCCAATGGTTTTGTTTTTCCTCTGTGGTATTTACAAAGTGATTGAGCGCATTTTTGAGTGTCGTGGAGTATCTCATTACGCTCTTAAAAGCTTTTTATCCATCCACATGCTGTAGATATGTACACACACATTGCAAACTGCAGGCAGTCATGCATGCATGCAGGCACTCTAATTTTTTCTTACTTTCCTCAGTGGCACCAAACTGTATTTACACACTTGGTGCAGCTGCAGGATGGGTTGGCGTTATTAACTGTTCGGCGACCTCATGACTTCATCTTCGGTGCTGTCAGAGGCAACCCACATTATGTCTCTGCTCGGCTCAATGGGCTCTTTGTTCTGGCTTGGCTCTGGAGCAGCTCAACATGGAGCTGCGTGAGTCCAACAGTCCCAGTGTGGCTCAAAGGGGAGGGAGAGGTCTGGATGTGGGGAGGTAGTGGATGGAGATACCACAGAATAGATAGGGAAGGGAATTTGCAGGAGAGGGTTAACAAGAGATGGAAAGAGATTGAGGAGATTTGGGAAAGACATGGGAACTCGGAGAAAACCTAAAAGAATGAAAGGAGCAAGTGGGATTTATGATAAATTAACAGGCAGAAAGTGAGAATAGGTTGCTGGCAGAGGGATGTAAAGACGTGAAAAAAAACAAAGGAAGGATACAGATGGGTAAGAATGCAACAGGCAAATCTCAAACTAGTGCACCAGTTTTTTGTTTTTTTTAACAGAATAAATTTTAAACAGTTTTTTTTTTAAACATCCATGACTGTGTTTCAGAAGAAAATCAGATCACAAAGGCTTCAAGACAACTGAGCTGCAAAGGCCAACCTTATGCCGAATGTGGGATTAATGGAAAAATAATGCAGAGATTAGAGAGGGAGGTAAAAGTAGAGCTGAACAGACAGATTCTGACAGGAGAGGTCAAACATGAGGGAAGCTTATTACTAAGAGGGGACAGCAACTGGAGGGGAGTGTTGATGCAAGAGGTATGATGAGTAAAAGACAGGAATGAAAAGGTTAGGAAAATTAACATCTCGAAGAAAGGCTGTATTATATCTGGTCAAACAAGAATGTGTCCCATGTATTGGATATTTTCATAAAGCATGTAATACACTGGGGAAACCAACACTGCACCATCTGTGTGAGCTTCATATTTTTTAAAAACAAAGTTTTACTGCTTTGATTTCCCAAACATTCATGAAAATAAAAATTTCAACTGCTCTATAATAAATGTTTCATGCTTTTTAAATATTAAAACTTTGGCCCAAGAGGCCATAATTTCCTCTGTTTGTACTGCATGATTAATTACCATAAATATGACTGCGTCCGTGAGTCAGCTACTGTTTTGGAGACCAGCGAGTATTCAGAATCATAGCAAACTCATATTGCATAGTTGTATAAACACAACTTTTGTTGGTTCACTGAAAATGTTCTCAGGTAGAAAATATCTGCAAAGCAAAACATACTGCTACTTCTCAAAGTTAGACTGTAAAAAAGGAAATGTTAAGAAATCTCGGCCTTTTAAACAATTAAAACTGTTCAATTGAAATTACTTGAATTATGTTTATGCTTAAAGATCACTTATAGTTCTACCTTTTTATTTTGCATTGCAGTGACTTATTATTGATCACTTTATTAATTTATAGAAAGTAAAAAAAAAAATCTTCCATGTAGGAAATAAAAACAAGGATTTATTTTTTGTTGAAAGCAATGCATGTTGATTGGAACAATAAGTGTTACAACGAGGCTTTGACTGCTTCTTGTGCTGTTCCTGTGGTTATTAACCTGTTTGTGCTATAGTCTCTGATAAGCTTTATATGGAGAGCTGAAGCGCCGCAGAGAGGAACCTACAAGTTGCATTTGCTCAAAATTATAATCTCATTTCATTTTCAGTTAATGATCTTTGCTTTTAACTAAGAACTTAAATGGTTGAACTGTTTTGCATTAGTTATTTTGTTAGCAATAGTAGGAGTAATCCTACCAGTTAATTTATTAGACATTACCCCAGAACAGAGAAAAAAGTAACTAAAAGATAAAATAGATTAAAATTGCAGTTTAAAAACATTTCTTTCAATTTGCATTTGGTATTGATACCAAAAAGAAGAAAAAACACATTTACAAGATTACCTAAAATTGTGTCTTGCTTTACCTGCCAGTAAGTCAAAAATAATAATAATAATAATGAAAAATAATAATAAGGGACAAATCAGATTAAAGAAAACGCGTTCAAAGTGTTTACAATTCACTGGTGCGAAGAAGAAAAAAATAAGACAAGGAATCAGATGTTTTGCGCCCCAGTGCTCACTCAAAGTTTGCATGACTTCGTAAATGTTTAGTTGAAGTAGTTTTGTAAAGATGATTCAAGATCAGCAATACCCCAGCTTAAAACACCTCCCTGCCAGTAACCTGAAACTACCTGTGGTGAAAATCCATTTTGCATTACTTTGACAGCTGTCAATTCTTTACATGAATATTTCTTATATTGTACAATTTTTGAATATTTAGTAACTTATGAGTCACATATTGTGATCTAAACTTTAAATGTTAGTGCAGTGTTCCAGCGACAGGCCTGCTGGCCAGACCAGCAGCTTTCAACTTGCTATTTACTGAGGCATTTACAGAATTCCTTCTTATTTCAGCAGTTACCTCCAACCTGCAGTCCCTTTCCATCACAGAAGATGGGGTCAATCTGCAGACATTTTTGCCCGCTGCAAACATCTTAATGCAAACACCATGTTTCATCACTTGCAAGTCCGTGAAGCAGGCCCTGGTTTTGCATGTGTGAGTGGTAGAAGGTCGGACATTTGAAGTGCAAACCATTGACATGTTTATAACAACCCTTTGTGAGCTAAAGAGGCACCTTCAAGTCGTGGAGAAAACTACAAAGAAAGTATATGTCATTTTGGATAACCACTGAGCCAAATTGTAGAGGTAAAATTTTGATTTGAATAGTGTTGAGAGTATTTTCCAAAGCATCTTAATTTGTGCTTAGAATAGCCCTGTACTGTGGAAGCACAGTAAAGGAATCGGTTGCATTTTTACAGCATTTGGCTTGTAATTTTGAATTCTGATTGTCATGCTTTACGCTAAAAAGGCCTTATGTCCAAATGTGATGGGTTAGAAACTGTAAGCATTACCAGCTGCAGCATCAAAGCCCTAGACATGCTGTTTATTTAACCCAGATCCGTCACACTCGTGTGTAGCCCCTGATTCAACCTGTAATGTAGACATTCAGCAGCATGCATTAGTCTGAGCCTAACGTGGATTTATGGATGTGGGTTAACGTTCAACACCTCTCTACCTGTGATATGTCAGAGATCATTGACTTTAAATATATATTCCACTGAAGTGCCTTTGAAATTAATACACATTAATAAGATAAATGGATGATATAGATACCCACTAGAGGGTTTGAACTTATGCTGTATATGATAAGGCTTTTATTTCAAGGTTCAAGGTTTTTTTCAAATAAAGTTACATTTAGTTGTGATGAATAGTTGTTTACCTGTAGAAGACAACAGTAAGAACTTGATGTAGAGAAGATTAGAGAAGACTTTAAATGGGTATAACAAGCAAACCACAAAGAGCTGGCAGAGGGGTGAAACACTGCAACACAAACAAATCTAAAAACTTTCATGCTCTTTCAAGTGATTGGAATATTTTATTTTTACACCATGTCAGTTATGCAATAGGAAAATTTTACTTTCCGCTACATTATTTCAACCAAGAATCCCCTTATCATAACACAGAACAGGTTGCATGCAGCCACCATCTACTGTGGGTAAGACACTAACCACTAATGGAGAAAGTAAAGGTACATTTCTTTCCCATTACCTCAGTTTGCAACCAATTTGACCAAAGAAAATGGTGTTTTGTTTGGTTAATGCTGAAAAAAAGGATGGAAAAAGCAACAGTAAGGACACTGCTGGAAGTAAAATGTGAAAAAGGTATTAAAAAGTAGTTAGTGAAGTCCTACAAAATTTCAACTCTCTTTTAGGGCCAGTTTATTCAATCAAATAAATTATAATAGCAATGGGTCTGAAAACCTTTAACTAGAGGACATAAAAGGTTGAAAAACTGTCAGAGTAATATTATAATGCTTTAGATTAAGTACCAGTGGGCCTTGAAAGAGCACCCTAAAGAGGTGGAGTCTCTCCAAGGCTGAAGAGTTGTGTTCTTTAAAACTGTGATTTGAAATGGTTGAGCAATTTCAAACTGTGTCAAGTGTCAAGTCGCTATAATTTACAAAAAAACCTGTTTTTTAAATTTTAGGATGTCTCAAATGGCACTAGATACCTGTAATCTTTGGGTCTTCATACAGTGCCCACAATTTTGTTAGAGAATTCAGTATGGTCTCAGGAACATTTCCGGTCTTTCTCCATAAACACAGTTCATCATGCTGTCCACAAATACACGATAAATCTTTGTCATATGAAGGTGAAACCATTTTTAACATGATCAAGAAATACTGGAAAAACAAATTCCATGCGGTGACCTAACTTTTCTGGATTTAGAGGTTGTGAAGCGTGAAGTGATCCCACTTCAGGACATGGACAAAACAGAGGCTTATCTATTTAAGATGGTGTTACCTAAAATATCTGTTCTTTTTTCTTACCCAGTTATAAGAGGACACATAAAGTCTTATTTTTAGTGCAGGTTTAGTCCTTTTCAAACTGCACTTGTCATACTTGACCATTATTTTCCCAATAATGTGAGTGTGGAATGAATGACTTTCAAATGTGACTCTTGCAGATGTGTCACCTCCGTTCACTGAACTGCACAAGCAGGTGTGAGAAGTGATCAGCAGCTCCAGAGCAGCCAGTGAATTAGACACACAGATATGAACATCCACAGGCTTAATCAGCATGGAAGGCAGAGGGAGAGTCCACTCTGGACTTAGACGCTCAGCAGTCATTGATAAAGTGCTTAGCAGCAGAAAAATTAATGAATCCGGCCTGACTAGTTGAGGGGGGTGTTTGGGGTTGAAGGGGAGGGAGAGGAGGAGGAGGGATGCGCGGGAGGGTAATCCTGTTCCAGCTAAATGGCTGATCCCTCTCATTCCTTAGATATCAAATGTCAAAAGTTAAATTAGCCTGCTAGCCTCAGATACGAGTTAACATGCTTTTAAATGGGGCGAGGGGTGGTGATTCTTACCTCCTCTGGGATGGTGGGCAGGTGCCTTTGAAGTGTCTAATTATTGAACTCCTGAGTGCAGACACGTAATCTTAAAGGCTCTCAAAGAACTGCACAAAATGCACTGTAATATGAGTGAAAAAATTTGCATTTTTATGCTGACGACATGAAACCAAACACATGGCACTTAAACTTTCAGATCAGAAATTCTAAATATGTCCACACTAACAGGTGGGAGTCATCCACACTCATTTTGTGACATATTGGCGTTAAGTTGCTGAGTTTATTTATTTATTTTTTCTGTTGGCCCTATGTTCCTTTGTTTTGGCTTGATATCCATTTCTCTTGGCGAGGCATGCCTAATCTGAGTGCCACAGACTTGGTCTGGATTGCTCTGGTGTCAGATGTGGGATTCCAGTACTGAGGCCCAGTGGAAAGCTGGCCCACTCTGGTCTGGTGGGCAGTTTTCCCAGATTTACCCTAAAAGACCCATTTGCCCATATGGATGCTACTCTGCCCTTGCATACAATCATTTTACATTGTTACAGAGGACATTATAGAGGACTAACAGGTTATGGCTGATGATAGCGGGCTTGTGACCATTTGAAGCAATGCTAATACAGTCTATAAGCCAATCATAGCACCAAATGGCATCTTTGGCTTTGAAGCTTTGATCAAATGCATCTCTTGGTGTTTGATTCATCAAAGAATGAAGGCCAAGATGCCCTTTGAGTGAGCAACCTTAAAAGCTGTAACTATCCGTGATAAAAAAAAAAAAAGGAAGAAAAAAAAGCATCAATGCACATTTTAGAGTCAAGGCTTTCAGCTCTCTCTCTGCAATGCTCATTGCTCCCTCACAATGTGGCCCTGATGAAATGGTCGTGGGGTTTCAGGCTGCTCTATGGTGGGCCTGTGCCCCTAATGGGTGAATAAGGGGGTAGCAAGGGGCAGGCAGTGGCTTGGGCATGACACAGCCCTGCTGTGAGGCTGATTTGAGGTGAGCACAGTGAAGAAGGAAAGAGTCTAGCAGGCTTTGATTTGCCCCTCCCCAGCCCTGGGGCCTGGCGGCTAGGACTGTGAGATGCTGAGCTCTCGGTGCGTCCCTGAAGACCCCCGGCGGCAGAGAGAACGGGCTGGGACTGCGTTTTGTGAAGCAGGGGGTTGGGGTGTGGGCTACCGAGGGCCAAATTGAGATGTGGGAGTAGTTGAATTTGCTTAGATGAATATTGAGGAGGGCATATGCGAATGCTGTGTGGGAAATCAGCAGCTGACAATAGACTGCTAACCAGGAGAGGGATCATCCTAACCTCTCTGCAATTCGCCCCAACATCAGTCACGCAGTGACGGTTAAATAATCTACAGCCACAGATTTACTCTATAGAGACAGATTCAAATATGAGTGCAGAGTTAGAAGGAGTGAACCTAATAGTTGTGGAAAGTCTCCAAGGTTCAGAGAACCATTTTGACATGTGATTGCTCCCCATCCTTCCCACGGATATGTCAGTAATGACTTCATTCTGCCTTGACATTTTGTCTATTTATCGGAAGTTGCTTGAGAGTCAACCTTTTTGTGGAGTTACAGGAAACTTTATTAGAGCTCTGTAACCTCCTCAAAACAAATATTTCAACTCTGTTGTGGGGAAGACAACAAGCTCCTTGTGGCACAAAGCCTGTCAGCCCAGAAGTTGATCAGAAAAATACCTCACACAATTGCACTAATCCCCTGCGCTCTTGTTGTCGGGTTTGGAGTCCCTCTTATTTCAGCCTGCACTAATCGTGAATGATTCCCTCTGTCTTAAACACTAGTGCCAGGGCCGGTGAATCAGGTACATAAGCCTAAGCCGCTTGGAGAGGTGCTCTTATTAAACTCTAGCCAGCTGCTGGAATTTTTCTTCCCCCTCTCATTGTTAATTGGGGAGTCTTGAGTCTTTCCCTGGAGTTGATTTGCAAGAGAAAGAAAAAAAAAGGAGCAAGAGATTATTGCACAGGAGGAGAGGAGCTTTGAAGAAGTGTTTTGTGATTTCACCGTATATCCTTCACTCCTCTCCTTCTTGTTCACTCTCCATTTGCTCCCCAGCCAAAA
The DNA here is from genome assembly GCF_933228915.1 of Telmatherina bonti. Classification (NCBI taxonomy): domain Eukaryota; kingdom Metazoa; phylum Chordata; class Actinopteri; order Atheriniformes; family Telmatherinidae; genus Telmatherina; species Telmatherina bonti. Next base: position 21,468,040 of record NC_136618.1, read on the forward strand.
CCTGTTTGTGCTGCAGTGCTTTGAGAAGTCAGAAGGTGGAATACAGTGTATGTCTGGCTTTGGCTTAGAGTAAAACAACATCTCCTCTGATTTTTAGGCTTTCAATAAAGGGAGAATTGTTGCATGGGATGGCCCTTTGTGCACCCCTGAAACATGCATGTCCCATGCTGGAAGGCAGTTCAGATACTTGAGAGTTAAGGACAGTTTGGCTTGTGGGAGAACAACAATCCTTGTTTTTAACCTTTGCTTCTAGAAAATGCCTTCAAATCAACAAAGCAAAGGGTTTGTTTCACTTTCCATTTCTTTGAATTGCTTGGACACCCTTAACTTTAGCCCTCCTTTATCCCAGAACCCCAACCCTTAGCGGCATTGGCCCCACTCCATATCTTATTATCTCTTTCAAAATTTCATTTTGTCATTGCGTCTTTTATTCTCACTTATTAAAGGCAATGCATAGGGCTTTCTCGAAAGGTATTTGAACCAGAGTCTTACAATAGAAACTGCAGACAAGGGAGGAATAAAAAGGAGAAACCTGGGTTTTAGTATTTAATGAGTGGCTTGCTGGGGGTGAAAGAGGGATAGAAACCAAGCGAGTGAGAGCGATAGAGAGTGCATTTGTGGAGGGTCAGAGGCAGAGGAAAAAGAGTCGTAAGGGAGGAAGAATGCAGGAATGGAGCACCAGGTACTATTATAGTGGCAGAGAAAGCTCCTGAAATACTAGAGCTGGGGCGTGTGCTCTGATCAGGACGGCAGTGAGCACAATTACCTTCTTTTCAAATCCTTCAGTGACACTGCGGGAGGAAGGAGGACTTTGAAACTTGAAAGGCAGGAGCTCGCTTTCAACCTCAAACGCGAGCAGGAAAGGGCTCTGAAATTTGTTCAGTGCTCCCCATCCACCATTAGCTTGTTTCTTCCTCTCGCCTCCAGGCATTTAAGCGCTTTTTGAAAAGATGTTAAGAAATTCAATCACCATAGAGAGAGAACGGGATAGTTCTTTTTTCTGTTTTTTTTTTATTTGAGAGGCATGCTTTCCTCTGGTCCACAGAGGACTGGCCTGCTGCTTTTGTGTTGTGGGCTGAATAGACCTGCAAACTGGTAGTGGACTGGATGTGGCAACCATGGGAAAAGAGGAAGAAATAAAAGAGGAATGAAAAATGAGAGAGGGAAAAGGGTCTGTTGGGCGTATGGTCAGGAGTTAGTACAACGTTGCAGAATTGAACTTTTCAAAGTTGCATGTGTTTACCTCTGTCTGCTCTGTCTTCATTAGCCCAGTTTTTGACAGATGCTCAACATGTTATACAGATACAAAAGTTTCTAAGAGCACGTAGAGACAGAGCAGATACCTTACCTGAGATTTGCTCTGTTCCACCAAGGAGTCAGAGTGAATTGACCCTTGTGCTGTAGAGTGTTTGTTTAACCATTTAAGGTTCTATGAACTGAAGTAATGAAGCCCCTAAAGGTGGTATATGATCAAATGATGAACCTTCCTCCTTTGGGTTTACTGGGGTGACTGGAGGGGGTAGTGGGAGTGTGACAGTGCTGTGATTGAACTATTTGTCGCTTGACCTCCCTTAGAGAGGAAAGATGTCTGAGTAGCAGTGGGGGTCAGTATAAAAGAAAAACAAAAGGAAGAACAAGAAAGTTGCGAGTAAACGCATCAAATTAAAACAGCAAAGCAGTTGAAACTTTAACTAGTGGTTTTTTCAAACTTAATCCACGCTTTTAAGGCCCCAGTGATAAATGTATAAAACATCAAATATTTGTATAAAAGTAAAAAACAAGCTCATAAATATGTAGCCAGTCTAGTTTCCAAGCTGTAATACTAGTTTTTTTGGAATTCGCAAGAGCTGGAAGTACACAGCAGGAGCCTGTCTTACAAAGCTACATGCTCTACCCTTAGCAATGCATGCTCTCTGCACAGTTTATAGTCTTGACTTCCTCAATCCATGTCAGAAGATGAACCCAATTCCAAAATCCCTTTATGTTAATATTGCGCTTTGCAAGCGCAGACCTATTAATCCAGCTTTAACCGTATAAGTTGCATTATTCCCTTAATAAGATCACTGGCTGTGCAGTATAGGATTAAATACTTATATCATAACTGACACTGTCATTTCCCGCGGATGAGAGCGACTTGCCTCTCTGGCTGTCAGTTCCGCGTTAGGAAATCCTTGAATCTGCTGCCAGTGCTGCGCCAGGGCATGGCTTGCCCAGACGCAGGTAATGGATGTGGGAGTGAGGGGAATATAAGCAGGACCCTCAAGCAGCTCTTTCTTTGCCTCTCTCGATCTCATTCCCTTCTCTTTTCTGATCGCTTTCCTTCTTCTGTTAAGTGGCAAAGCACTATGGCAGCCATCTTCAGTGCTTAAGGTAGTGCTCTTTAATCTGGCCCTCTGCTCTGTTTCTAATTGGCAGTTGGATGCTGTTGGGTTGCAGTGCATAGTGGAGGAGGCACTCACTGTGCCAGGCTGCTAATACTACAGAACCTCTGGCGCCAGCGCAAGGGCATTTTGCCAGGTTCTCAATGAGGGACATTAATGCTGGAAAAAAGCTGAAGTGTACCAATGACCAGCACCTTCGATGGTAAAATTATATTTACATATAACAAGGCTTTCACTCAAAAAGCACACAGGGAAAAAGTGAGGCTAGCACATGACAAAAGATCTTAATAAAGTGAATGAAGTCCCAGATATATTTGTTCATACAAATTTAATCTGTTTGTGTTTATACAAGCATTCATTCTTTGTTTAATGCAATGCTTAAACAAGGTTTTTAAGTGCCTAACTTAATTCAAGTGATTATCCACTGTTAAAGAAGTAAATAATCTGGAGTAAATAGGCCGTGTAATGTAACCAAAGCTGACATCATCCCTTCCACAGTGTATTTAGTAGCAAGAATCATAATGCATACGAGCACAAGCTGTTTCTACCATCAGAAATATTTTGTCTTTATTGAGTAATATGTAGTTATAACTAATCTTGCAAACTGGTCGAACATCATGCACATTTATACCTAATATATGCTGACCCAGAGATGCAAAGAAAAAAATAAATGCATTAAATAAGACTCATTTTGTAAAACACTTTTTAAAAACAAAACCCAACTAAATAAAAAAAAAAAAAAAAAAAGCTGTAGCTTAGCTTTAGTTTTGGTTTTGAAGTTTTTTTGTTCAAAATTTCATGTATGTAAACATTTCTTGTTTGTTTGGACTCAATTCAGTTGTTTTAAAATTTTTTCTGAAATGTTATTTGCTTTTTGTTTTGTGATTTTTGTCTTTCTTAGAGTAGTTTGCACTTCACATCTTTGTAATTAACTTCTACTATATGTATTTTTAAAAAAGTAAATAAACAGAATTATGATATTTTCTCACCTTGCAAAAAGCGCATCTCCCACATTTAGAGAAAGTTACCCCAAGTTAAGCTTGGTACATACTGAGTGAGAACTTGCTCTCAACACCGCAAGAAGTAAAAAGTTGAGTAAAAAGTTTTGGTCTGGTCATTTTATACTCCATGAGAAACTTCATATGCGACAGAGCTGAGATTGGGATGATGTCTGTTCTTGCATGCATGGAACAATTAATCCAGTTATTTCATATTGAAGGAGAAACTTTAGCTACGGCAGGGCAAGGTTGCCCACCTCCATGTATTTAAATGCCTCTTGTTGTACACATTTTCATACTTACCACCTCAATCAGCTGTTTATTAAACCTACCGTTCAACCTTGCGTCAGCAAAATTACGGAAGTGACAAGTTTCCGCATTGTGGTTTTCTGCGTTAACCACACCCAACTCAAATGACCAATCACGCTACTTCTCAGAGCCATATGAGAATAAAGGTCAGCTCGTCAACAGCAAACTGCAAGATGTCCTCAACCATGCCCATAAGAACAAAATGACATAATTATGTTGTGGCCTTGAGGCCAAAAAAATGTTTTTGCTTCTCATGAAGTGTCTAACAGACTTAAGTGTGCAGTCAGATTTTGGTAAAAAATAAAAAGTTACATCTTGGCTTTCAGATATTATTATATAAGGTGGTGGCACGTTTTTGCAAGCATTGGGCAAACAGCAAGAACAGCAAGCAGTCAAACACCAATGTTGACTTCATTACTATGAACTGTTTTTGTGGCTTGCTTTAATTAGCTGCCTTTGAGATGTCATGTGTGTGTGAACATTTGTTGTAGTGAAAGACGGATATTTTGTTTCATGCCAACAAACTATGTCTTAGCTAACTACTAAATAATTAACCACCTAAAAGTCCTCTAAAGACTGTTTCACTGATTGATTTAGAATCTGGATTTTTCTCTTGTCAGTTTTGTTCATTTCTGAAACAACTTTGCAGATGCAACATTAGTTTATTTTACTTAGATATTATAAGGATATGAATTAGATCGAATGACTATTAGAGCGCCCTCTGCTGGATTGCAGTGCAAATTGCCCCTGTCTATCTATATATTGTAAGATTTGAAATACTTCAAAAGTGTTATTCTTTTAATGGAAACAAAATTTTTTTCAAGGTTCTTCCCAACTATGAAGCAAATGCTAACAAAAAATATGTTTGGAAAATCACTGCTGATGATAATTATGTTGGCGCCTAATTTGGCGGGGTCTACATATTTCTTCTGAATGATTAAAAAGTTTTGCTGAAAATGACATTCAGTTTAAATTTTTTTGTTGAATTAGGAAAATAAATGAGGATCCCAGACATGCCAAGCCACTTTCTGAGTCAGTCTCAATACCTTTAAACTACTGAGAAGACTAATCCCAGGTCAGGAAGCTAACTGACCCATATACATGTCGGTTCAGAGGCCATCCCAAAGGTTAAAGGCCACATCTTTCTGGGGGAGCTCAGCCCTTGAACTCAGCTCCTCTTTTAGCCCCTTTACACGGCATGCCAAGAAGCTTTCTCCAAAGACCCTGCTCCTCCTAATTTTCCCTTTAGAAAAAGAGCGGGAGTAAAAAGAGAATGAAAGAGGGTGAGCTTGTTAATGGGCAGCTTGGAATGCTAGCTGAAAGCTTTCTCCATGGGAATCTGTTTCTAAAAAGAACACACGAAGCTGAATTTAAGAACTTACGTTGCCTCAGCTGTGTGAAATTAAGTCGTTTGGACTTTTTAAGATTCATGATGTCCGTTTGCTCAAACACCATATGCCTCTGATCTCCCACATCTGGCACTGTGGACCTAGGCCATCCTAGGCAGATTTACATCCATATCGGTAGGTTTCAGGTGCGCAGAGCTGGTCTCCACCCTTTACCTGCTCCCTGTTTGTGAACAGACTTCCTCTCTGTGTCTTGACAACATGTTCAATGTATATAACATCATTTTGTCTTCTCTTCTTTTCTTTTTCTTTGTCATGGCAGAAGATGAGAGTTCAGGTACACCGTACCACCGGGAAAGGCGAAATGCCATCAGCTCCCAGGCCCCGACGCCTGGCGCCCCTGACAGGAGTGTAGCCGAGGAGCCCTCCACATCCACAGAAGAACGCCCGTCCTTGCTTAAGAAGGAGCTACATAGTTCTCTACCACATCTAGCTGACCATGCTTTGCCATACCGAGGCACACTGTTTGCGATGGACCCCCGCAATGGCTACCTAGACTCACATTATCGTAAGTCTTGTAATACTTTTAACGAGATCTTCGAAAGTTAAGAAACTGCACAGTTCAAGGACATGTTTGTAGCACCCCAAATGCTGAGGCCAGCGTTGCCTCCTTACTGTAGGTGAGAGGCACTATTGCTAGATTCTTGATTAAGTCTGACAGATTAGCGCTTTTCTACACACACTCAGACACACACTTGTGAACACATGCACGCTCTCTTGTCTTCTTTCGTGCCTGGGAATTTAGTATGGGGAACGGCCAGCGCAGCTTCTTAATTCCCTCATTAGGGGCCTGTCTGAACACAGTACTCCTCTTTCTCTCATCAACACACACTTCAAAGCCCCAAAGCAGTACTGAGTCAAACCTCACCACCCCCTACTCTGTCTCTTTCTCTCTCTGTGGGACTCAGAGACTGTGTGAGAGAAAGAAAAGGAGACTAACAGAGATGAAGCCCAAGAGAAAGAGGTGAGGGAAGAGCTGTGGCTCAGTTGAAATACTAGAGATAATTTGAAACAAAGGGGAGATAAACAGTAGTAGTCAGAAAAACGTGAAGTGATACGTTAGTTGGGAAAGAGAACGGGGGAAAGAAGGGAAAGGTGTTTTAGAGGTTGATTAGGAGGTTAATTTGGCAGTCACTGTAGCCGGGACTTGGCCTGCAGACAAGAATTTGATGTGATAGCTTGTTTAGTTTGGTTATATTGCCACTGAATTGGGCCAGACAGAGTTAGACAAGAGAATTTTAATGTTGTGGCAGTAATGAAAGCTCCACTGGACCTCAACCTTGCACTGTAACTCCATTTACTCAACTACTTCATTAGCCACTACTCCCCTATGTTTGGGTGCCCGAGAGTCACCAAGGTGCCTCTTTAAGGGAAAAGTTGCTTAAAACAAAGCTATGGTGCTATGGACAGGAGCCTTTCGGGCAGTACATTACTGCCCATTACATCCTGACCTAACTCAGCAACACTGCCACTTCTCATTTTATGAATGTGTGTGAGTATGTGTGAAGGAGATGTGGTGGTTCCAAACCGCTGAAGCCGTGGGGTAGGTTGGGGGGGGGGGGGGGGGGGGGGGGGGGGGGGGGGGGTAAGGAGGAGGGGTGGCGGTCATGGTGAGGCTTGGGGTCATGTGGAAAAGTCACAGTCTGAAATGGAGAGTTCAAAAGCAGCAGGAAAAGTCAAAAGGGCTGTAGAGCTTTAAGAGACCTTCTTTGTGTATTGAGACCAAAGGGCTGGAGCAGCAGTAGATGTTACAACCAACAGTTAAATCAACTCTACCACCGTCAGGTTTGAAAAACAGCCTTTTCAGCATCGAGCCTTCTTTTAAGAAGTTGAAACAATTAAGTTGAAGTGTCCATAAGAAATTCATGCCAAAGCGATTGTGAAAGTCTACAATGTTATGGGTTTCCTTCTCATTTTCTCTCATACGTTGCAGAGTTATGCCAGTTATTTTCAATCACTGACAGTAAGAGTCCTCATAAGAGTCACATATATGTTTGTGTGTGAGAGTGTGTGTGTGTTTGTGTGTAGATATATAAGTTAAGACTAAAAATGAATTTAACTAGGTTTAACAAAATTTATAGGTCCTTACTTTATGAAGCCTACTTGCTTCATAAACCAATGCTAAGCTACTGACCATTTCATCACATTAAATCACTAAATGGATTCATTCACCTTGTTGAAACACTCATATCTGCTGTGCCCACTGCATAACAATGTAACGACAATTCTCCTGTGTAAAAACTTGGGTACTTGAAGAGCACACACACACAAATGCACATGCGTGGGCATGACACTGACACACTGACACACAAACGTAGTTTGAACTGAAGGACAGAATTAAATTTCTGAACTGGATATGTCGGCTACTCTTCCAATAGAGAAAGTAGTTGTCCTCACTGCACATGACAAAACTGTGTAGAGAAAAAAAAAAGAGGTGTGGGGGGCACTTCCACAAGAAGAAAAAATTAAAAATGAAGTCCTAATCAAAAATTACCTACATTACTGGGAGTATTTGGGATATTTTATCTTAGAACGAATACAATAAGAATCGGATTTTGCAAATTTGATATCTATAGTTGTGTTAGTTGTTACCGAAATAAAGCATGGAATTTTTAATATCTAATATCCTTATGAGATATCCGATAGGTTGTCAGTAGCAGTTCTTGTGTCAAAAAGCAAATGAAAGTACATAAGAATTACATAAAAGGTCCATGAAGTAAAGTGCTATGTTGAAAAAAAAAACCCCACTAGTTAAGATAAAAAATAACTAACTGCACCTCAAGTCTGAGTGGCCTCTGGTGCTTTTCATTGATGTTTCTCTTTTACTTCTCTGATCTTTCCTGTGTTCAGGAAGACTTATGATCTGAGATGAGAGCATTGCTGTGTAAAACACCTCCTCCTGGCCCCAGGTGTTGAGGACATGGGGTGTCCCTAAAGGCGGCGGTCCCATTCTGTCTGAGTGAACCAACTACCAGCTCAGTCCCCATGAGTTTTGGCGGTCTGAGGGTCAGCAGAATGCAAGGGGTCCCCTTAAACCTCTGCTCACCCCCCCCTCCCTCCTTCAGCTTTGAACCAGAGGTCTGTAGCATCTGTCACCACTCCTGCACCACAAGGTGTAAAAAGCCACTAGCTCCCGTTCTTGTTTCTGGCTCCATACACAATTGAGCACACACATACACAGACCCCGTGCTTTGTCACCTCTTAAATTCATCCCAGGTGTGCCCATATGTGTGTGAATACCTGTGTGTGTGTATGTGTATGTGTGTGTGTGTGTGTGATGGAGAGGGGGGCAGTGAGGCTTTGTGCTGTGCTTGCACAGAGCGCCACACCATGCAGGAGACAGCCAGGTAAATCCGATTACTCTTACCACTGGTGTGTGTCAGTGCTTAATGTGCCTAAATGCGACGGCACCTGCAGCTTCCCCACACCTGGCCACTGGGTCGTTAACGTGCCGGCAAATCTCTGGGAGGTGTGGGAGTTGAGAAATGAGAAGAGAGCAAAGGGGGTTTATCCTCAGGGGTCTGTGCTCTGGGTAAATCTCTGCTATTCACCCAGACTTGCCATCTCCCACTCCTCTTACGTCCTTGGCCTAAGACTGTGTTTACTCTGGTTTTTACACCCACTTCTGCACAGAAAAGAGGAGGCACCAAGGAAACATTACTTCCATTGTTAGTGCTAGCTAATCGTAGCGATGCCTGAGTCTTAGCCGCTTTTCTTGGGCAAACACTGGATAAGAGTCCATATCCTTCTTACCACAACGTTAATACATGGGGCTTTGCTGCGGGATAAGAAGAAAGGATTGAGATGAGGATTAATGAGGGAGAAGTCTTTTTTTTTTTTTTTTTAATCTTAATTGTTTAGAAGTGTGAATGGGACACACACTGCTGACATCTGTTTACACTGTGCGCTGATTAGGCGGTCAGTGGTCCTGCAGCAACAGTGAGCCCACTTGCTGGCGAAGGATCTCTGCCACCTCCAAGGAAATGTTCTTTAAAGAGTTTCCTTGTTGTCCCTCTTTGCCAAGCAAAATGCATCCACGGCAGGACTTAAAGCTTCTCCTTTTCATCACAGTGTTGGAACTGCACTGAAACACCAGAGAATGGTTAATGAAAGCAAAGCAACTGGATGAAAGTGAAAGCTTAAGCATTTTGGAGCTAAAGTGATAGCACTGTGTGACTGCTACAGTAGGTTGCTGATTGAGGCAGACCAGGCACATTAAGTGTCTTCAAACTGTGATGGCTGCCTATCAGCTCAATTTCACTCCTTAACAGATCTGGTACATATCTTGCTGCCAGGGCCCTAATCCCCTTACCAAAGCCATGCTGTCCTTGACTGATCTCAGAACCCAGTTCATCCGAAGTAAAGGCTGAAAGATTCCTTCATATGTATCACCACAATCCTGGTGTTTGAGTCTGACCGGAGGTGACTGCTAACGTGTATCATACAGCCCATGTGTTGTGGGAAAGCTGCTGCCAGCACTGAGCTGTGGTGTAAGGTGCGTCATACACCAAGCCAGCGGAAATATCTGGAATGTTGGTGAATGTGTTTCTTTTTTTTTTTTCTATTCGCGCCATCAAATGTGGTCAAAAACCATTTTGGGTTGATTCAACTGTGGTAATTTAATGTGATGTTAACCATGTTTTTTTTTTTCCACTGCATGAGGCCTAAATATAAATATGTTGGATACTAAATGCTGAGCGTTTAATGCCCTCCACCATCACCCCCCCACCCAAAAAACCCAAAACAAAACAAGATCACATAAAATAATCTAATGTAATAATCCATTATAAATGTCAATTTTTATGATAAAACTGGGAGACATGAGAAGCCACAAGAGGGACTCTGCTGTCAATGTTATAGTATATATGAGCACCTAAAATGTGTCCAAGTGTTTAATGATGTGATGGTGGGAGTGGTGTGTGTCCACTCTCAAAAGTAAAACTCTGCTGCGCTGATCTCAGGTTCACTCAGCCGTGGCACGCCAGCCGTTCCCCTGGCGTCATTCTGTCTGCCTCGATATCAAAATGCAGCTGACCAGTGAAGTGAGTGAGCTTGCTGTCACCAAACCTAACATGATCTATATAACAATAACCCCGCACTCTACAGTTAATTACAGAACTCGGTCACTCAGTTCAGATGGACTTCAGACAACCTTTCTCTGTGTCAAAAAAAAAAAAAAAACTCAAACAGCCCAGATAAAAAAAAAAGTTTGCGTTCGAAGAACAAACTTCCTGGTCTCTTGTTGGTTTGAATGCGACAACTGGCTGGAACGTCGGTTCAAACACCCTACCCCCAAAGAATTGGGGAGTAGAGAGGAAAGCCTGGGGTAAGAGGACACGTGCCTGTTTCAAGGGTAAGTGTTTGTCTTTGTGATTGTTTCAATATTGGCTTTTTGTGCATGGTGGCTTGGTGTAGTCCCCCAGCAGTGTGCAGGCACAGAGAAGCCTGAGGCACACCGCAGGCAATGGAGAGGGATCCCTTCCATCCACCTCCTTTCATCAAGAAAGAACAACATGGGCCTGTGCTTTGCTGTGGCCCCTTGGTCCAGCGCACCAGGGATAATCAGATGATCCCCTTTTATACAGCTTATTAGAGGCATCTCATGCTGTAAGATATTCTCACATGCTTGTGCCTCTTTGTAGTACTTGATGATTTAAGAGGGTTAAGAAGAGTTTGAAGTGCTTCAAGACCGCACTTTCATACCATCTTAAGGTCATGCGCTGCTCTTAGCACAAGCCTCATGAGTGTGAACTGAATATCGCAGAATAATGGCAGTTCTCATTAACAATGACTAGATTAAATGTGAAAGGGCTAAGAAGAATTAAGAAGAATTTCCAAAGAGCTGAAGACGTTCCGAAGGAATGCCCAGCCTTTCTTAGTATTACAGCAGCAACATCTGTCACTATGTTTAACTTCTTTGCTACTGCAATTGGTTAATCAGTCAAGTGGCAGAAACAAGCGGGAACAATAGCACTTTGTTGACGCGAAGGCTTAAAATGAAGATTTGTTGTATTTTGTCTATCCAAAAGTTGAATAAACTGCGGCAAACACTGCTGGCAACAAGAAACATTAAGCACCATGCCATAATACAAGAATGCTAAATACTCGCTGGGATTTTTCCTCAGATATCTTGTCAAACCCACAGTTATTTGAGCTCCTTCTTGTTTTCTTAAGTTACCCTGTACTCTTCAGCTGGATAATCACCCCCTTGTGCGGTGGGAGAACCGAGAGTTTTTCATGTTTGTTTCCTGCGTATCCAAATCTCATCACTCCTTTCTCTATTTGCATTCCTTTCATAAAGTGTCAAAGATAAGCACCCATATCCCTACAGCCAACAACCCGTATCTGACTCTTGTCTCTGGAGGTTCACAAGCACTTATTGTTCAACATGGAGAGGAGGCTAATGAACACACTATTATTAATATGTTTCTTCCAGCCTGGTGAAATGTAACATATCGCTGGAGAAAAAGACAGAGGAAGACACAGCTGCGGGTATCAGAGAAATGGAGGGTAAGGAGAAGACGAAGGAGAAGAGCCAGAGAGAGTTGAGAGAAGGGGGAGTCGGGGAAGTAACAAAGCAGAAAATGAAGAGAGACATAAAAGAAAGGGAGCTCAAGGAGGTCAGGCCCATCACAGCCTTTAGTGTTGCCTTCAAAGATGCCTGGGACAGGTGGCAGCTCCAGACAATCTCGCACCACAGAGCAGCATCCTCTCAGGAGGAGATAAGGGATTCCTCCATCCAGGCACCCTCCTCTCCCTCCTCCCACCTCTCTCGCACTCACATCACATGCTTCCCTCCACCCCCCATCTCGGGGTTCTCCCAGACGGGCTGCTTTGATGTGGCTCAGTGTTAGCGGGCAGCTGTAGGCCACGGGTCTGCAGCAGCGCTTGTGGGCCGGCCGACCGTTGGGATGTGACTCGAGCGCGGCTCAATCAGCGGGGCTCTCCGGTGCCCGGCACTTTCAGGTCTCATTAAAGGGCCCCGGCAGGGTTAATCCTCTTTAAGGTTTACACGGGCCTCAGTTTGTCTCTCTGCCCAGGCTGAGGGAACCCCCTGGGCGCCACCTGCGTGACAAAGACTCAAATCGCTGTGACACAAGTTCCCTCCATCTGTACTCCTCCACTCCCCTTATATGCACTCACTCTTTACTCTTCTTCGTCTTTTCTGGCTTGCTTACTTTCCCCTGTGCATTCTGGCTCTTCTCTCCTCCCTGTCCCTTGATAGTACCTAGGCCCGGTTGTAAGTCTTTTAGGATTATTTGGCGGAATCTGTTGACAGGGGTGTAGTAAATGGATTACAACTTTGTCCTTGTTTTGGGATGCTGTGAGGAGGGAAAGGGGAAAGATCAGGAGGATGCGCTTTGAATAATGAGAGGGGCAAAGAAAAAGAGATAGGCAGAGAGCAGGATTAACTGAAAGAATTAGGAGGACGATGCAAGAGTGAGAAAGAGGGTGAAAGAGAGGGTAAGGTGACATCAATACAGGCAGCTCAAAACTGGGGAAAAAAAAGAGGAGAATCAGAAAGTTCCAGATGTTGTTGCGCTTATAAGACCTTATAATTGGTTCAAAGGGCATTAAACCCTGTCTGGCCCAGGAGAACCTAGCAGCCATTTGTCTGATCACTGTGACACACAGTTTCCTCCGTCAGCCCAACTAATGGCTACGTTCCTCTTGAGGCCAGAGCAGACTTTGTGTCATGTCTGCAAAAGCGCAGTGGAAAATGACAAAATAGAACTAGAAGACAGGGGGAAATGCCATTTGATTGTAAAAAGCATTAAAAGACTGCACTGGTGCTTAAGTTTATAAATTTAAAATAGTGAATCCAAGAAAAACTTCCCAAGATTTATTTCCCAGCTGCCAGCCAACTTTTTATTGCTTTTGACACAATGTTACGGGGTTATGATTCGCTTTACAAAAGTGAATCAAGGTGTTGTTTTTTTAAAAAAACTTTACTGTTTCTTCAAATTTTTCTCAAAGATTTAATTTAGTGTTAGTTATCAAACTGTATCTTTAGCAATGAAAGACATGCTACGCACATCGTCCCTGTGTTGGCTTTCAGGTTTTGCAGCTAAACAGCTGCATAATAGACTCATTTTCTGCTGGCCAACTTGTAGGCTGGTTTGATACCGGAGTTATCTTAAATGCATCACAGAGGAGAATTTTTTAAACTCTATCCCCGCTTTCAAACACATTGCCAAGCAGTCACGTATCCCTTAGACGAAAATATTCAGTTTGATGGATTACTTCTCGCCATGGAGATTGAGAAATGTCTGCAGGAACAACGGTTATCTTGAAATTTATCGACTAAACAAAAGTAAACTAAAATGGCTGGTTCAGGTCAGTGGACTCAGAATTGAGAAGTTGCTCAATTTTCACAAAACAGTAACAAAGTTGTGTGCTATTGGAGTGCAGGTGCAGTGGCCTCAGTTGGTTTGTTTATCTACTGAAGTTTTCCCTTATTACTGACATAGAATGTCATTTTATTGTCAAGTTCTTACACAGTTTGGAAAGATTGTTTTAGATCACTGTCAGTCTCACCTCTGCTTTCATTGTTCTGCCTTCAACTTCACTCATTCACCCCTTAGCAGCTAGCTCAGAGGTGCCTTACTACCAGCTAGTGAACTGAAGGGTACTGAAGGGTTAGGGATCTGCCACTGTACATGGATTTATTGAAAATGTCTTGTGTTTATCCTTGAGATTGATTGTATTTGATGACAGTCTCATTTTGGGGTTGTTTTATTGCCCGGCCATTTCTTGAATAAAGTTCGTAATCCTGCAGTGGATTTGTGCTTAACTAGAATAATTGATGCAGGGATCGTTGAAGTAAAAGAAATGTAGTGTAGTCCTGGTAAGTCAGCTTGAGGTTTAAATCAACTCCCTGCTGTCTGAGCGTTATCATAGTTTGGAGAAAAGGAGATAGACAGATGTGAGCGCTAAAGACAGGAGGGAGGGGGAGAGAGGTGTAGTCAGGGTTTCAGCTACTAAACTGCTTCATCTTTCCACAGCTGGGTCGGGGGGGGAGCAGGCTGGAGGTGTGTGCTGGGGCAGTGAGAGTGCAGGAGTGAGAGTAGAGGACCAACGCATAGCTCTTTGTTCTACTCCCCAGTTTATCCCAATCTGGGGAAAATTCTGCAAATGTAGGAGATAGATTGGTGCTGTGCAGAGGCCCTCTGAAATAACCTCCACTCCCTCATCCATATGGGGGATACAAGGGGAGAGAAGAAAACAGGGCATAGCTGGGGGTTGGATGGTGCAGGGGGCCCCACGAAGAGCCGTGTTCGTGCTTAACTCCACTCTTTAGCAAGAAATCCGTGTGTTTAGGTGCAATTTGTTACGACTGACTTGGTAAATGTCTTACAGATGCTGGAATGCCAACAAGCACTAAATGTTCTGCAATCCTCCTACAGATGAACACATTTAAAACATTTGGTAGAATAGGTATTTTGGAGGGACACAAAATAATAATACTCTTTAACTGGAATAAAGATGCTTGAGCAACCGCTCCCAGACCAAATATGTGTAGACTTGTAAAACTATGGGCACCGACTGTCTTGTTCTGTCTAGGCAAACAAATTACTTGTGACAGCGAGGAGCGATGGTATGTATACTTGAGCAGTGAGCCTGTTATCATTTCTCTTTTTTACTGCTCATTTCTTCAGCTTTTCTTGTGCACCATGTTAATTACTTTTACCCACAGAAAGGATGCTTGTGTTTGGGAACAACTGTGCAAGAGAGACAGAAAAAGCAAAAGCAGAACGGAAGAGGGAAGAAAAGCTATTGATTTACAGAGGAAGGGCAGAGTGTGATCTGCCAGCTTGGTGTATATGATGAATGGCAGCGAGAATGGCAAGCCAATGCTTCACATTCTTCTGTTATTTAACCTCTCTGCTGGATTTTCTGTCCCTCTTTTACAGTGTTGTATCTTTGCTGAATAAAGGCTTGTTTTTTTTTTTTCTGGTTTTTTTTTTTTTTTATCTTGCTATGTTGCATTGATGCAGCATTGCATACAGTAGTGAAAGCTCTGCACAGTATGAACATTAGGCTAATTTATACAGCGGTAATTAGACCATTAGACCTGAAACAATCTGGGACCTGTAATTAAGCAAAGCGTTCCAAAAGTCAACAGCAACTCCCATTGAGCTTAGCTAAACAGTCTCCGAAAGTGTTATTTACATGTCCAAACAGCTTGAGGTCTCAGTGTAAACAAACATGGGAAGAGGCGGGGTGAGAAGGGATTGATCAGAGGGGGAATTTGTCATTGCCGAAGAGGCAGCTTGCATCCCTACTCCTACTGGTAGTCTGTCAAGTATTCGTCATCTTCATCATCTTCTGCCAACTTGATTGTGATCAGACATTTCATGTCACATTTCTGGAGAAAAGTTGGATCACAGCTCTAAACTGCATGTAACCAGTTAGACCATGCAGTTTAGACACACTAAAACAAATACTATACATATGTGATTTCTATAAGAAAAACCACTCAAGTTACACAAATTTTGTGCATATTAGAGTTTTTTTTTTTAATGAGATTTGAGATGATTACACTTTTTTTTAAAAAAAAAAAAAACTGAATACTAATCCTATCTAAGCATTAGACAAAGCTGCATGTCCCCGTTTGTAAAATTGTTCTTAAAATTAGTGGCGGACAACCGTATATGGAGAAGGCTTATTCTCATTCACCACTGTTATTTTATCGTTTGAAAAGCAAATCTGTGGCAAACTTCTGATGTCTACACACACATACAGTATATATATGTGTGTATATATATATATATATATATATATATATATATATATATATATATATATATATATATATATATACACACATACATATATTAGTAGAAACTGTCTTTCATAATTTTGTTTATGGTTTGCAACCCCCCCCCCCCATTTATTATAGCTATGCACAGTGTGCAATAAACTGTTACCTGTTGACAACGTGATCATTAGCTCCAGGCTGTAATGACTGATGTCACTTAGTGTAAGGATTACAAAGCCAGAACCCAAAACTCAGCCAACAGTGAAGGTAAAAACAGATGATGAATGTGGTCTTGCTAGTCTGGCCATCAGGAGGTCTGGAACACAAAAACATAGGTGAGCCAAAAACAAGGTGGCTGCTTAGAGTTATTTTAGTGCAAGACTGCTCTTATCGACCGTTTGTGAATTTTGAAAATCAGAATCATCAGAAAAGGTTTTATGAAGACTGTAAAATCTATTCAAAAAACAAACTAAGAAAACAAAACACACTAAACTTTCCCTTTTTTGTAAAAGAGTTAATATAAAGGAACACATAAAGGAAGATGAAAACATGTTTTATGAATGAGTTTGGACTGAGTGGACAGTTTTTGCATGACAGCGATCAGCTGTTTCCTACAGCAACCTGGCCAAAATCCCCTTTTTGTTGTTGCCGTAGTCTACAATTAACCAAATTCAATATTTTAAAGGGTTAAAGGTACTATAGAAAACTAAAAAGCAAACATTAAATCAGTCAATAATAAGGGAAAAACAACTGTAAAAAATATAACTATTTATTTATTGGGACTATGTCAGGAGAAAGAAAGAAGAAATAATGAAAAAAAAAAGAATTATGCATAAAATTGCATTTTCTGCACGAAGAAGCAACAAGCCCTGCACACTCTTAACACTTTCAAACATGCAACAAACAGTACTGAACATCCTTCACACACCGTGCAGAGTTGCGACGTAAACCGCGGGCCTCGCTGCAGACATGCTTGAGCAGTGAGATCATGAGCGCGGAGAGAGGTGGCATAATGAAATCTGGCAGTCACAGCCCCGGCACAAGCTTCATATGTTCCACATTAGCAATTCACAAACCTCTGGAGCAGGCCCCGGCAGCTCTTTTCTCACTCCGCCTTAGTCACTTATGACAATCTGTCAGTGGCTCTTTGTGCTCTCGCAGTGGAGCATCGATGGGAAGTGCAGTGTTTATGGAAGAGAGTTTCGGCCTTGGCTGCATGTGACACACTGTTAGAGCAGAGTCACTGAACCCTCACCACAGGAGAGGAGGAGCCCAGGTTCAGCCATCGAGACTATAAACTATAAAGTGCTGACTTGACAACAAAAGGAGAGGAAGAGAAATTGTTTGTATTATCAAAACCCTAATCAGAATCACAAGTGACAGCTTAAATTCTCTGCAAGTATCACATCACACATACTCTAAAGCACAACGAAGATCCTCTTTGGCAAAACTCCTATCATGAAAAGAGATGAACAAATAACGACTTTGCAAAGGATGTGCTTAAGGCTTTATCCTCCCCCTTCTTTTGAAATAATTCAAGCGTCCAATAAAGGACAAGCCAATTACTATCCTCTCTGTAATGAAGGGGAAGCTGGCTTTTGGTCCTGGATATGGTGAGCTTGTATTGAATTAAAATTAATGAGCCCGGTCAAAGTTTGCTTCTAATTGCCCTTTCATTAAGACCCATTTGTTATCATGTCTTAATAGCTCCCATCCCTTCACGTAACAACTGGGAAAAAACCAGTGAAAAAGAAAAGATGAGGGCAGCTCAAAAAGTTCTATTGATGTCCATTGTTTTTATTTCCCTAAATTCTCAGGACTTGATTGGCTGAGATGACTTTAGAATTGGCCTGTGGTGGTTTTCCACTTGCAGCCGGAACAGACCATCAGGATTATGCTTTCTTCAGGAATGCATCAGTTGGTGCGGTGTGTGGCCGCACTGGGAAGGTAAAAACTATGACGCGTGCGTGTCTTCTGGCCTCCTGCTTGCTTGCAGCTGTATTCTGTTTTAGAGGACGAGAATACCCTTAAATATCCAGAAGAACAGGGGCAATTTAGTTCTGGAGTAAACAGCAAGGAGTCCCAATAGGAAACACTGGAGATGGATTGCAGGATAGAGGCTCTCCTACACTTTCCTTTGCTTGCCGTTCTTTGTGACTGTATACATTCCCTCTGGTGACACAAAGCTGTTTGCCTTGCTAATGGAGAGCTGCTCTTGTGTAAAAGAGGTGGCAGGCTCTATTTAGATAGGGCTCTGGTAAGGTAAACTTCTGAGTTGGATTTAAATAAACCTCAGTGGAACAGTGCTGTGCGGCTAAGTCATTCGCTACAGCAAAGGGAGGGTGGGAGGGAGGGAGGAGGTGATGAAGGAGTAAAAAAAAATAGTCCAGCCTATGCACAGCGCTGTGCTGAGTGAGTACCTCCAGAGACATAAACAAAAAGGGGGTCTGGGTATTGCAAAGAGGAGTGATGGATATGGGATTGAAGTTGTATGTTGAAGGGATGAACGAGAGGAGCCTTTAAAATGATCTCACGGTTTGTAATCTCGGTAGTCGTCCTCAATCCCCAAAGATGACAGAGGTTAGTGTAAGGTTCCTACGATGTGGGCAGGGATGGGTTAGATTAGAAAGCATGAATTTTTTATTCACATTGAGCCTGTACACTACACGTAGACCCCTTGTAAACCTGAAGGCTCATTTCCGAGTCTGACAGGCAAGGGCCGAATGCCCAGGAGCGGAGCTGTGGAGAGTAAACAGATCAGATTCCACCCTTGTCTAGCACCAACCCATCCCTACATCCCAGCATCCCGTCATCCCTCCCTCCCTCAACAGCTCTGGAATCTGCAAACCTGAGCTGAGCCAAGAAACAGAGTCATCAGGAGAAAACTATCAAACAGACGCAGTCAGATGCTTGCCAGAGCTGCATGGAGGAAGCTTTTACCATTTATCTGTTATTTCGAGCCCAGGATAAAAACTCTGCCGTGGTTTGTAGGAGTTTGCCTAAGTTTTTATTTTCACTTGTTACATGCTCCAGCTCTGCTGTGAAGGATATTTCAAATGATAAACGATAACCTAAGTTGCATGAGGTTATCATGGTGCTAAATGTTACACATTACGGTGCAACACAGAAGGGATCTCATGACACAAAAATTTCTAACTTGATAGTGATACTGATGATGGAGCTAAATTTTTTTTTTTTTTTTCAACACCGCGGTGGTAAAAAAAAAAAAAAGAAGAACTTTTTAAAATAAATAAATCAGTCAGAACACTACAAAAATAATGTCACAACCCATAGAATGAATAAAATCAATAAATGTAAGAGACGACATTAACAATGGAAAAAAAAATGTATTATTTCAAAACTTTAATTGGCTTGTGCAGCTATAATCTCCTCAGACTGCTCAGTGGCAACGTTTACATGAGTATTAATTCCAAATAAAAGTTAAATCCAATTTAAAGAGATGAAAAATAACCGTGTAAACAAATAACTCTATATGACAATTCGGAATTAACCTGAATTCCAAAGTTAGTGGCTTGTTTATTCCCATTTGAAATCCAAAATTATTAATTCTTCTATTATGTAAACGTTAATTTCACGATAAGTTAATTACAGTCATTCTGCTCATACTCGTTACCTTATCCAGGCCTAATGACGCACATACTCTATGCGATCTTCTGCCTCTCGTCTCCGGTACTTTATCTTCCTCATCCTCCTCACCTGCTGAAAAAAATAAAGTAGTATGCTCATGTCAAGTTGGTGCTTTAAAATTATACCCAAATTTAAAGCGAATATGGTCCTTATGTGGTTTTTAACATTGTATCTAAACAGGTGAACCCTTCCGAACCCTGCCGATCTAAAGCTGAATTAAGTAAAGGCAAATAAATACTTGTTTTCCATGTAAACCTCAGTTCAGAATTACTATTTCCATGTAAACTCAAAGGAGAATAAATTAAAATAAAAATTTTAATATTCAGAATAATTAATTCTAAATTAAAAAACATCATGCAACCATAGCCATTGTAGTTAAAAAAAAAAAACCCAAAAAACTAAATTAAAAGAAATTTCCACCACTACTTTATAAACATTTGTTCTTTTTCTTTGCATGGTCAACATCTAACCAAAAAGTGTTTTTAGTTCATAATTTGCAGACTCCTGAGGAAAAAGTTCACACAATACATCAGACAGGAACCTGGCCCAGTAAAATGTTATCAGTGGCAGTTCTGTTTAGGTTGTGTGTCTGTTGATTTGGAGCCTGTATTTCCATTGTTGCTGCCAGGGTGGGGTAGCATTTGTGGTTGTTTACATCTAGCCGTTGGTCTCCTTCTCTCAGTCTCAGCTTGAGATTGTAAGAGATATGGTTGTCAGATATGAACGACTGAGTTGTGTAAGCCTGGCAGCATGGTTGTATCCCTGTAGCCATGGATGCTAGGCGTGACCTTTGACTTTATTTGTGAAGTTGATGATTTTGAGCCACAAAACCTTCCTCGTTTTGCCCATCACAGCAGTGGAAAATAAGGGCGCGTTGCATTTAATTCATAGTGATGGTTTGGCGTGCTTTGAACTAATCCTAGTCCACTTGCATGAATAATACAGTTCCTTTTGGAGTCGTGTCAATGCGTAACTCCGGCAATGCATTGCTTCAAAGTCCAAACAGCAATCTTCCTTTTCAGATGTTCTACCAAAACAGGCTTAGAAGAAGCTGCTTTTTACCGCTCCTGTGTTGAAAGTAAAAGTCTTAACTAGACATCTTTATGAGCCAATATATATATATATATATATATATATATATATATATATATATATATATACACACACATAAATATATATATTTATATGTATACATATACATATACATATACTACACATATATATATACGTATATATATATAAAGTTGTGACATACTTTCCCATTGGATTTAACAAGAAAGTGACTGTGAGTGATTGTATCTGAAGAAATCTGATATTGCGACAATCTTCTCTATGTGCAAAAGCAAATATTAAAAGATTTTATCTCATAATTTGTTGCAGGAGTTAATAAGTATCATTGTCTGTGGTTTTGGCTCATAAAGATGCCATAAGATGTGGCTACTACAACATATCAAATTCCAGTTCTTAGAAATCACAAAGGGGAAACACTTAAACACACCAAAAAGCTAAACTTCACAAATGTCCAGGGTTTGAATCCCCCCACTGGTAAGCGTTTATGCAAGTGTTGTTTTTTGCTCAGACCTTGTTAGTTAGTGCTTGGGGCATTTTTTTCCGGTTCTTATTATTTTAATGACTTACAATAACAAACAACGCCAACCAAACTATCGTAAGTGTTCTGGTCGAAGCTGGCACTAATCATCTCACTGAATGAATGGCTGATGAGGTAAGCAGACCTGGATCAACACCTGCTGTGCTGCCCAGAGATGCAGCTGTTATTTGTCACGGCCCGACACTTGTAGAGCCGTTTGGCACCCCGCTGTTTGGCCATCTGCCCTCTTGGCTCATATGTTTACAAGCTTAAAGCAATGTAAAAACACATAGCTAGCAGCCTTGGACTTGCTGTGTGAAGTCATGCAGATGTTGACACATGCTTTGCCTAAGGCTGGTGAGACAACTTGGCAACTTAGAATAAGAAAACTGCAATAAAGTGACACGTGTTTTGGTAAGATGTGAATAAAGATGTGATTCATTTCTGTGTAATTCTGATTTTTCTTTACGTACATTCCAGTTTAATAACTTAGGAAGCACTGATGCAGAACTCCCACTCACGGTTTGCTTGTTTCAACTGGTCCAGAAGGGGATGCATGGCTCCAGCATATAATTCCAGATTTAGTTTTTCAAGTTTATAGCATGGAGTGCAGTTAATGTTAGACGAAGAGTGCACGCAAATGTGAATTCGGTCTGGTGGCAGTGCAACAGTTTCAATTTCAGGGGTAAAAATAGAGAAAAGCTTGGAAGCACATATTATGCAAATGTTGTAATGTTTTATCTTGAGGGGGGAAAAAAAAAGAAGCAAAAAAAAAGAAGCTTCTGGATCGTCTCTGGCAGTTGTGACAAAACACTCAAATGAAAAAGGATGTTTTTGTTCTCTTTTCGTACGTTCCATTGGTTTTACTTAAATGTTCTTTGTACAAAACCACATTATGCTTGGCACAGCGAGAAATGTGTCGTTTGGCTGCTTTTCTTTTGGTTATTTGTCGCTGTTCATTTTGACTTCTATCAGCTTTGAAACATCTACAAAGACTTCCTCAGCAAACATTTTGGAGCAGTGCAGCTTTTAGCGCTCTCTTAGCTTAATCGGCTCTCATTTGGGTGGGTCTGCTGAAAGATAACCATCAACTACTGCCTTTCATTATGGCTGTTGTGTAGATTAGCAAAGGATGGAGTGAATGCATGTGAAAAAATACAGGAAAAACCCAGAGGTCCTACAAAGTGTAAAAAAAAGTATCTCATGTGTCTTCTCTTGTTTTTTGTTCTACACAGCTACTCCACAGTTCTTCCCCGCCTTCCATCCTCCTGTGCCAATAGACGACAGACATACCCAGGGACGTTACATCTATGAGCCCTCCCCCATGCCCCCTCTTCATGTGTAAGTCTCTCAAACTGGTCACACACACTCAAACACAGCCTTGCAACTAGAATATTGCTGATCACAACTGCATTAGGTGATACAAATCAAGCCCCCCCCCACCCTGAAAACATCCTTCCACCCGTGGGCGTGGAGGATCCTCCTCATGGGTGTTGGGCGCCTCTCTTTTGCCTTTCAGGATCAAAGGCCACGGCCTTGTATGTGCGCAACATGATCCACATGTCAGAGACACGCAAATGAACATGTGTCAGAGACATGAAAATGAGAGCAAGTCGAGGGGAGCCTGGGAGCGCGCAATTCTCATAAGAGCAGTGATCAAGCCCTGTCAAGAGGAGGAAGCGGTGCCTCTGCTGACATTTACCCGTCTCTGACAGACACAGATGCACCTAACCGCCGTGCCGCATGCAATCACACACATGTTCGTTCTATCAGCTATGAAGTAAAGTGAAAACATGTTGTCATTTCTCATTAGAAGCGTTAGTTTAAGCAGTGTAACTCTTAATGTGAGATGTATCCCTGGAGTGCTTCTGGCGGTGCTGGCTGGGTCAGCGGAGAACTTCAAAAGCGCCCTCATCGCACTCTTCCTCAGCCTCTGTCGTTCTTTCTTCCTCTTTCCCCCTCCCTTTGTCATTTGTATTCTTTGCATCCAAACAGCGAGCACCTAGAGGAGACACTTCATTGTCCTTTCACCGCTTGTTTCCTACCGGCAGACACGAAGGAAGTGATCACCACGCGACGAGGACAAATTGGATGGGGCAGCTACTTGGGCCGCATTATGTTTGATATTCTTCATCATTATCAACTCCCCCCTTCTCCTCCTCCAGGAGTCATATCTCTCCATTGCTGATGTGCCACTAAGCGTAATGAATTTTTTATGCCGCCCTCACCCTTTCCCTCCTTACCACCACCACCACTAGTACTACCACCCCTCCACCTCCGGCACCTCTCGCCTGCTGCTCAGAGGAAGAAAAGGAGGAAATAAAAAAGAAAAAGGGAGGTGATTGATGCCCCGTGTCACTGCAAACAAAATGGCAAATATAATTTAGCATTTAGCTTATGCGGAGATAATGGGGCGAACACGCTCAGCCAACGTAGGCTTAAGCAAACAGCCGGGCTTGTTATCCATCAGGAGCGCTTTGGCAGAATGTGGAGCACAGGTTGGGGTGGGGGACAATGATGCCGAGGCAAGGAATTGAATTAAGGAGAAGTTATGTTGCACCGGTGTCTTCCGTCACTCTGTCCGGACAGGAGTTATCTGCACGCTTGGTTTGCTGTCACTGAGACATGGCTGTGCGCTTCCACACTACTTAAGACCTATTTATCCAAGCCGCTGAGCATAGAGCTGTTTAATATGATGTGCTATGTTCAGGGAAACTATTTGTCATTATTATAAGACATCTGTTGCCATACTTAAACCAACTCTGTGAGCTCAGTGTCAAACTGTCTGCGACGCATGTGCACAGGAAGGCATCAATAATACCCACTTGATTAAAAAGCAGCACTGAATTCCTCAGTGAGAAGAAGCCCCCTCATGACATTTTGTATTACGGCGAACCACCTGATGGCAAATTGGAGTTAATTACACAGGCAGGTTTCCTGTAAGTTCTTGCTGTGGCTGAACTTTACGAGCCTGAAAATACAACTGAAGAGCAAGTCTCTGCCAGGTCGTAAGCGATGCGTTCTGCTCTGTAATGTTGCGTGCAGCCAGCCAAGCAAACAGAGGCAGTCAACATATAGCTGTCGCTTCAGGGAAATGGGGGACAGCAGGCAGCTTATGGAGAAATATTGAATTGTTTTAAGACAAGTTCTCCTCCGTGTGCAGAATTAATCGTTATTAGCCGTCTCAAAGATATGCCTAAGTACACAGGGACTATTATTGCAGTACTTCCCCATGCAACCTCTCATTACGGCCTGTAATTACAGTTGGGTTGGCCCTGCGGCAGTTCCATCAATCCAGCCAGCTTCCCCCGCTGTGCACACAAGCCAGCCACCACCGGGCATCCGTGGCCGGAGAAAAAAAGAACACCGCGAACGCCCAGCAGCTTGTTTCCTTTCCCTAACAACGACACATCCACCATCCGTACGCGGCAAATGAGCGGAATCATATGCTATTACAGTGAAGGACCTAATTGAAACATGTTTATTTATGACCCTCGTTTTCAGGCAACGAGCGGGCGTTAGCAGCGCTGCTAACGGGCTCTAGCAATATGAGGCGGCGGAATTAAATTAAAAGCTCATAAAATGAAATATGCTCTGTATTAGCTGTTTGACACTTAATTTGCCTTCAAATGAGCTGAGGAAATCACAAATTAACTGTCCTTTGTTTTTTTTTTCCCCCTGCTTTACCTCACCTCCTATATTAGCCAAGGGAGAGTGCAATTACAGACAGAGGCTAATCGTTTAGTTTATGAATTCTTGTGGTGAAGTTACCAATGTGCCATTCAATATTAAAGCCCCGGGGTCAGGGGGGGAGGGGAGGGGGGGGGGGGGGGGGGGGGGGGGGGGGGGGGGGGGGGGAGTCCTGTGCCGTGTTGAGATACTTACATATTCATATGAAAGAACGGCACTTAACAGTTTCAACAGCTTCAGATAATCTCAGCAACAACCTTCCAGCTTTCCAAGCAATTTAGTTTAAACCAAGCTTTAATGTGTGCACTGATCCAGGACCAGCTAGAGTCTCTCCTGCCCTTAAGTCTGCACTTTCCCCTCTGTTTTCTCTCCGTTCTGGAAACAGCTATCCTCCAACCTTAAAAAAAAAAGAGAGAACGAGTCCCAAAGAAGATGCTTCCTGCTTATATAAACACATTGATCAATGAAGAGCAGCCTCTCTACGGGAGTTCTGGTCCCCTCTGCCTAAGCTATTGTTCAAGACTGGCTTAATGGGAGTTTTGGGGGGAAGAGAGTAGAAACCTCTCCTTTCAATCCGGCTTTATTGCCCAACCACGGTACACAGCAAAACAAAACAGGCCTCTTATGCAGCTCAACGCCGGCTCTCGGTCACCCGGAGACCACTCAGAACAAACAGAGGTATTTGTCACAAGTCAATTATCGGCTGCAGAGTTTATTCTGTAGTCCCGGGCCCTCGTGCTGTGAATGGGGCCACTAACGCAGCAAAACATTCTTATGGTTTAAGCAATTGACTTGCAATCTTTTGATCACTTACCGTATGTGAATTTAATAAAGAGTTAAGGCAAACTTAGTCAGTTCAAGAGTCTGTAAAGTTTCCTATTAGCCTCTGTTTGGAGCTTTTACTTCATGACTTCTGATGATGTAAACTTAAGTTTGACACAAATGCATTAGTTTACTTTGCCTGAGAGTGAGGTGTAGGACTGTCAGAATCATACCTGCTCTGAAGTTTTTTTTAACATGAATCTTAAAAAAAGATGTATTTTCGGTCTGTTAGAAGCACAGGTTGGGGCTTCAAGGCTTCACAATCCATGTGCCTGGGCCATGTGGTTATTTTATTCAGGAGTTTGTTTGTTCAGCTGCAGGCCTGGCCTGACTGGAAGGTATTCTGGATGTACTGTGGGAAGAGCTAATGCCCGTTTCCATCATCACAGTACCAGTTCAGCTCAGAAACAATGAACTAAGGAGGGGTTAGGCTGTTGCTTGAGATGCTTTGTTTGCTTTAATGAGCGCTGCATGGCTTCAACTAGCTGAATCACCTTGTTACCCTTTAATTTCTGCTTTATTCTGGGTCAACATTGGAGATTCTCCCCCTCGCTGTCCTCACCAGCGGTGTTTTCTTTTAAGTTGTGTGCCGACTTCTTCTGTTATTTACATAAACTATTGTCAGAGTGCCCAATCTCCTGCATGGAGGAACGGCGTGTTGCTTAGCATAAAGACCACGGTCTTATCTCAACACCTCCTTCCAGATGGGACGAGGCCGAGCATTGCTGTGCTCACACATGCACACACACACACACAAGTGTAGGCATGCACACATACTGGAAAACAATAGAGAGAAAGAGGGAGCTGGTGTGCCTATTATTACTGCTGGAGGGGAAATGTTTTGTAATGTGTATTTTCATCACTCGCTATTTATTGTTGGCCACATTTTATCATCTATGTTTTCAGTCCCTAACCTCAAACCAGAACTTTTTTCAGTGTATGTATATATATATATATATATATATATATATATATATATATATATATATATATATATATATATATATATATATATATATGTCTATATATATATATATATATATATATATATATATATATATATATATATATATATATATATATATATATATATATATACACTCACACATATATATTTATATGTATATATATATATATACATACATATATATATATATATATATATGTGTGTGTGTGTGTGTGTATGTATGTATATATGTATAGATATAAACATGTAAATGTGTGTTTGTGTGTATATTTCATGTTCTGAAAAAGCAAAAAAAAAAAAATATATATTTTAATATTGTCATTTAAATAATGTCTAGACAAATGCAGAATGCAAAGTAAAGTAATAAATTACACTAAAAATCAATGATTGTCCCCTAATCGCCTCTGATAATCTCTGTCCTTATAGGACTGCTGTCACCAAAAGCAGGGGCAGAAAGATGAAGGCCGCTTTTTCATCTTACTCGCTAACTGTCCAAAACCCATTCGGTGTGACTTCATAGGTCACCCCTTTATAGTGCAGTCACTGCCTTCCCTCCCTCCTTCTTTAATACTTTCTCTATGGAGTAAGTCAGGGGGACAGGCGGTCACGCCGTCGCTGGCTTCATGATTAATGGTGTTTATATTTGACAGAAGGCTCCTTTATTTATCTGCATTGCAGTTTCACTGATACTATCAGTCACCTGAATGAAAAATATTCAGTCATACCAATTCTGCAGTATAATTGAGTAGAGTCACTTCCTTTCAGTTTTTCCTCCCCCCTCCTTGCTCTTCTCTCCCTCTCTATCTGGCAGCCTTATCATCGCCACAGTAATTTTCGCACAGCGTTGTTTGATATGGAGAGGCTGACTTTAGCCGTATTTGACATAAAGCCTCTTCAATTTTCACAGGAGGAAAAAAAAAAGGGAAAGAAAGAAAGTTATGCACCACTCTGTAGGGGAAAGTATCTCTACCCCCTCAACTTCTCTCCCCCCCCCCTTTTTTTTTCTGAGGCAATTTCAGGATTTAGAGAGAAAGGAGATAAATGCCTAAGCAGAAATATGGGCAGATTGAAGTTACAGTATATCTGTTTCTTTGTAATACACCAGTTTCAAAACCTAAATGGGCAGCGTAGTCTTTTTTTTTCTTTTCTTTTTTCTCTTCAAACCTGTGCACAGAACCGTGATATTTTAAGGCACCTGTGTATTTTGAGAATGATGGATCCACCAGGTTGGACGAAAAAAGGGAGGGGGGGAAAAAAAACGAGTTTGGCACGGAAGAGATTTGACGAGGCCTGTAAAGGTTTTAAGGTTGAGTCATTACCTGTGGAGATCTGTTAAGACTTGTTCCAAAACTGCACTTAACCGGATAGGATTACCCACGTTTCGGCTGATCCGGCTCCTGTGCACGCTCGTATATCTGTCTACTTATTAAACATCACATTAGTTTTTATAGGTAATTTTATCCCATCTAAATGGCAAATTATGTATTAAAAGGCATACAGTATGAGTAGGCTGCGAAGAAATAATCATATTATTTACTGTCTGATCCCTTACATAACATTTTATTTATGTAGATCAGTTCCTGCCTGTTTATTCATTCAATTTCTTATTCATTGTAATTTCTTCAGTGTGAGACCTGGGTGGAATTTAATTTAGGCGTCCATTAAAAGTAGCTTTGAAAAAGGTACATTTCTGATAAAAGAGGAGCACATTAATCTCCAATGCAAGGCCTGCGAATTTGCACATGTAACACATTAGTGGATTTGATTTTCTTTACATAAGTCGTTTGCCCCCTCTTCATGTTTGAGATCTCAATTTGTAGCTCTCCCAAGGAGCACAATGGAAAACCAGGTCTGAGGGGAAGAGATAACAGGCAGGTGCCAACAGCTCTGCACTAATGCTCATGCGTGTGTGTGTGTGTGTGTGTGTGTTTAGGTGTGAAATTTTTTTTTTTGTTGTTTAGCGTCACCTTTTGGGCTGTTGTTAATTCTTATTCTTTCATTTTACTCGTGTTTATCGAAATAAATCAGAGAAAGTTTTGACATTTGATTATTTACAACTTGCAAAAATATTATTCAGTTGAAACGCAAACATAAATAAAATGTGCATCTCAAACAAGTCTTATTATTTCTAGTGTGAAATAATCTGCAAATAAACGTTTCAAGTCTTTTCACTTTGAAATGTTTACAATCAGATATGGAAAAAAAAATGCCACTCGGCATGATAATTCAATGCATTTTCTTTTATCTTTATAAAAATGTGTAAATTATTTTAAAAAGCAGTTTGTGATTGACGCCATCAGCTAATTGGTTAGCTTTCTAATCTCCTCTGTTGCAAATCTCAGTTACACCAGCTACCCTTAAATAATATTTAATCTGTGTGATATATTTAGCATCGGTAAGTTATTTGATGGGTGTGTCAGACTGTCAGTTTTATGAGCTTCTTAATTGGCTTTGTAAAAGACCCTCCTCTCATTGGTGAGGACCTATTAGAGCGCAGCAGTCACTGTCAAGTCATGAGCCAACTCTGACAGCGCTCCACCTCACATTCGCTCCTCAGCCTCAGGGCTGCAGCTCTAAAAGAGCCTCCCGCTTGAAGAAGCTGCCACTTAAATGTACTTTTCTTCAATAAGAGGAATGAATGATTTTTAGAAAGGCTGCTCCTCACCTAATGCAGAATAATCAATTTTAACAGTCAGTTTTCAGTTTTTTTTTACTCAGCCTGTGCCCTCAAGACGTCATGCTGTAGCCCTGTAGAAATGTGGAATTTCCATTACTCTGATCTCTGGGCTCCAGACCCTGCGATCCCACTCTGGGGGCCAGTTATAGCGAGTAACGAGACCAAGGGAACAGGGTCATAAATCCTCTCCAACTCTCCTCATTTTCCATCCTCTCCTTCCCGTCCCACCCTTCCTTTCCTCCCTCTCTCCTTCGCTTCCATCTCTCCTACTCGAACCTAAGTAAATGATTGAAAGGGACAGAACAATGTTAAATATCACCATGTTTTTAGCGTGGCTAAGGTTTGTACTAATGTGAGAGGAAGTTTGCTGCCTCTCTTGTTGTTCTTGCTGATGTTTCTCTCCTACTTTTTATTCCTCTTCTTAATCACATGAAAAATAACTTCTTTTGCACTCTCCTTACCAGTGAAAATTACTTCGACTTATTTCCTTCAGCGGTTCATTATCTGACTGATCAGGTGTGGCGTCCATTACATCTGATAACACAATACAGATTATTTTCATCTAATGATGTTGTTTGAACCATAGTGGGCCATAAAGAAAAAAGAAGCACCCATGCTCTTTTTCACTCCCATGATACCTTGGCTTTCTCAGAGGGCATCAGCTTGTGAAGTGTTTTCCATTGCGCGTGTCCGGTGGGAGCTGCACAAATATGCAGAGTCATGCACGCAGCTGCAGGGTGAATGCACTTGTAAGAATGCAACAGGGGTTTTTCTTGTATGCCCATCACTTCTTCAGCTTTCTATGGCAGTGACTTTACTAAATTAGAAATAAAAGTTTGATTTTTGTGGACTGAACAAGACTCGGAGCCAAAATAAGAAAAGATTAATGCTAGCCAAAGCTCGCTCATTTGGAATCACCTCCCGTAGATGTTTTTTTTTTTTTTTTTTTTTTTGTAGCAGCTTTGTGAAGCATCCTCCTTTGGGTTTGTCCAAAATTTCCACAGGTCTGTGTTTAAGCCTCCCAAAGCTTCATCAAGCTTGAGAATGGCACCACCACGCATTCAGCCCCTTCATGATTAAATATCAAGGAACTCCGCTTGACGTTTTATTAGCCCAACAAGATGGATGAAATGGCCAGAATAAAGTAGGCTGTGTCTGTTCACTTTCCCACCGCTGCTTGCCTTTCTTCTGTCCAGCTTTTCTCTCCTTCCTCTCCTCAGTAAGAAAAAGTACGTGTTAGGGAAATGTGATGGATTTCATCTCCAAAAAGGAGATTTTTAGAGCTGAGAAAGCAACATGCATTTTGGTGTCTTGTACCTGATGCTCCCATTCTGTTCTCCCTGTGTCTCAGCCCCTCCTCTTCCTCACGACCCCCTTTATTTTTTTCTGTTGTTCTTCCTCAGATCTCTGTTTGAAGGATTAACCATCTCCAGCAGCGTGTCTCTGCTGTCTTGTAGCGCTGTGTATTGTTTGTGATTTGCTCAAGCCCATCGGTGCGGCTGCTCATTTCGGCGGCCCAGTGTGATGCAGTGAATTGAGGGGTATCGTGCGGTGCCGCTGCAGCAGCCCTCTTGGCCACACTCATTCTCCTTGCCTCCCCTCACCTGCATGCTGCACCTTCACACTCGGACATGCGTGCTCATTACCTGACTTGTTGGGTTGTGAAGGCGATGGGGTGTGGAACCAGAGCCCTGTTTGGCTGCAGGCGTCAGCTGAATGTTTGTGTTAAAGGCATCGGGGCCATCGAGACGATGCTCGAGAGGAAAAAGAAAGACAGACGTGCTTCCTCCCTGTTTTCAGAAGTTTAACACGTTAACACTCAGGAGCCTCCTTCTGCCTTCTCTATAGCCTGAGGCATGCTAGAGGAACTCAAAACACTCACTGCTAGCTAATTCCACCTGTGTGTACTCTGCTGCTTGAAAAAACCCCCCCAAAAAAACCAAGCAATCAAGTGCATATTTGCAGTGAACCGAGATGAAGGTGAAATGTTCCATTCAAAGTGACTACCGTATTTGTAAAAGGCAAAATTAAGCATGGGAGAAGACCAAAAAGGAACTGAAAAAAGTCTTCTTTTTTATTTTTTTTTTCCGCTCTCATGTTTGTTCCCTGACTCCATCCCCCTTGAAATTACAGGAAAAAAGACCGGCTCAGTTTGTGCAATTCCGCTTTCATGTTTTCTTTTTCTCGCTACATACTCGGTTGATTCGTTTTGGTAGACATTCTTATCTCGATGGCTTAAATTACATTTATTTGCTGTGTGGAAAAATGGTTTTCAAAACAGCCTGTAAGAATGGGGAAAAAAAATAAAAAACCCCGCTGCGTGGCAAAGCCAAACATAAACTTTGAATGCAACAATTTGGAACCAAAGCAAGTGAGAAGATGGGATTCTGTCTTTTCTGATAAAGTATAATCCCCTGACTTTGTAGACATGGAGTCTTGATTTAAAATAAGACGCATTTCTCACATGTGACCCAGCTTGAGGAGGTTTGTGACTCTTTTTGAGTTCACAGATGCAGCAGTTGCAAATAGAGCCTTTGACACCTGAACCGGTTTATTATGACTTAAGCCTGTCACAGTCACTGACTCCTGTTGATAAATGCATGTTATCAATCCAGCGGCATAAAAGCGATACGTGCCCACTGGGATGTTCTGTACATTGTTCAGGCTGGAAGAGTGTGCATGCGTGTTACTGCTGCTGCTCATATGTAGACAATCTCAGTGTGACTGAAACACACTGGAAGGAGGGGGTGGTGGGGGGGGGGGGGGGGGCTGAAGAAGAATGCTGGGTACTCAACTGGACAGTGTGTAAGTGCGTGTGTGTGTGTGTGTGTGTGAGCTGATTCTGCAGTGTACGGGAATGTCTGGCACGCCTCCAGAGGTATCCCACCGAGAGGGAATCCTGCTTGATGTGACCATGAATAGAAAACCTTTCCCACCCCCTGGACCCACCCAGGCCTTTGATGTCAGGGGGGGGGGTCACACAGAGACCTCACAGCTCTGAGGGGGAGCATAGTTACCCTGAACGCCTGGCAACCTCAGCATACTCTGCCAGCTTCACGACCTGTGGTGCCCATCCTCAAAGCAGAGACTGCTGCTGTTCTGCAGATGTCATTGAGTTTGTTGTCTCCATCTATATAACTAGAAAGTTTTTTTTTTTTTAAAAGTGTGTTTTTAATTAATTTTTATTTTAAATGTAGTTATTGTGCATTGTAGAGTCATGAAAGAGTGATCTTAAGTGTAAAACTGAAGTGGCTTTCATGCACCTGCATGCAGCAGCTACAGGTACTGTTCTACTGCATACGGGGCCAACAAGAACTGGGACTGTCAGCATGGATGGTATGAGTTTCCTCCTGCAGTGCTGGCTGAAAAACCTGAAGCAAGTCAAAAATGTTTTCCTTTCTCTTATACCAAACAGAGTTATGGTATCATACAGGGAATAAAATACTTTAAGCACAGTTATTTGACCAAACATCCCGCAGTTTTGTTGTTAGATCACTCGATCAGTTAGATGTGAGATTCAAGCCAGTTTGCTGAAGGTTGAAATAAATCAAGAAACTTCAGAGACTTTTGTTTTATTTGATACTTTTAAAAGACCTTTTTATACAGTGGTCTTGCCGTAACAGCACCAAAAAAAAAAAAAAAGCGAAACATCTTTGTTGTGGTGTTGTTGTTTGCCTTTGGTAATTTACAGAGACACTATAGAGGTGAGTTAGCGCAGCATGTCTGTATACCTGTACACGGCAAGTAAACACAACTCCAACCAGAAGCAACATGATCCTTATTCAGACCAGTTGGGTTTTCCATATTTGCACATCACTTTCAACCATTCCTTCCTCTTCTTTAATTTCACACAGGGCTCTGATACATCAAGAATGTTGATCTATTAACAATAAAAATGTGATTATTTTATTTTATTTTTTTACACATCTGTGCCCCCAAGGTGTCACTTTGCAGAAGCGTAGGAATGCACTGAACCTGTCAGTGGACACAAACTTTATCTGCTGCTAGGTGTGTATGCATGAAAGCTAAAAAAGTGAGTAAAAGTGAGTGAGTTTATGTTGCTATTAGCTTTGTCACATGACAGTCAAGCAATAG
Organism: Telmatherina bonti; assembly: GCF_933228915.1. NCBI lineage: Eukaryota > Metazoa > Chordata > Actinopteri > Atheriniformes > Telmatherinidae > Telmatherina > Telmatherina bonti. The sequence continues at coordinate 21,501,383 of NC_136618.1, forward strand.
ATGCTTTCAAAATCTCTGTCAGTGGCTCAGTAAGTTAACTTAATGAAGACTTTCCCACTGAATCATCAAGAACCTAGAATGTGTCTACCTTCCTCTGAGTGTCTCAGTCTCTGTCTTGACTGTCTTCTCTTTTTCCTTGTCTCAGTTCCCTTTCCTCTCTCCTTGGGTCTCAGCTGGCTCTGTTCCTTTGGCCCTTTGATCTCAGTGAAAAGGTTTGGAGCTTTAAAGTGCTTCTGTTTCCGCTGTCAGGAGCCCCTCTCTTCCTCCTCTCTGGTTTAGGCTTTCAGAGCAGTGGCAGCAGCGTTGTGCTGTGTTGCTGGGTGGGTTAGGGGGTTGGGAGTGGATTTGGGGGGGATGTGGGTCTCTATGAGGTGGTGAGATTGAGGTGAGGTTGGAGGGGGATGGTGGGCGTGTGATGTTGTCAGCTTCGGTCAGGAGAGGACCTGACATCTGACTGATCCCAGTTCCCTCCAAAAGAAAAAAAAAGGAGAACCCAGTTCCCACCTCATTCAGCCCCTTGTGGCCAAAGGTGCAACATGTGTGCGCTATGTCTTCTGTACATCTCTTTTGATCTTCTGTTACAAAATGTAACCCAACTAAATGGCTCCTGCAGAAGTTTGTTACACCAAGTACAAATATCCACTGAAGTATTCTTTTACATTGTTCTTAAATGAGAAAACAGTAAACCATAGAGGCCACTTTCAGGCTGTTCGTCTCAGCACTCTGGGCTGTAGTCAGTAATTCTGTTTTACTGTATTACAGGGAACATGCAATATTGACAAACAAACAGCCGGACCTAAAAATACATTTGACAATACATTCAGGTGTCTGAAATGACTACAAATAAAAAAAACTCCAATATATGACAGACCTGGAACAAGGGCTGGGAGAAAATTAATTTGAATAAGCATAAGTTTTTTTCATTGTCTTTAATAAGAAACAAGCACAAATAACAAAAGTATTATTGTAGCCAAATTTAGCTTTTTACCAATAAAACGAATAAAGTTCAAATTATTTTACCTTCTAGGACTAGTTCATTTAACAGAATCTGCATTCGGCAATGCAAACAGTTGTAGAAAATATGCAATGAAAAGGAAATATGTTTTTTTATAAGTTGTAGAAAATATGTGGTTTTTGAATCAGATTAAAAAACACCAATTAGAACATGGATATTTATCTAGAAAAGCTATGCCACTATGGAATGACCTAAACTATGAAATCTGTGATTAATTAACTTTGCAGGAATGCTGATATTTCAAAGTTCAAAGTTCCTTTTTTGGTGTATCCTAGTGAAACACTGGAGCACATTCATTAAATGGATGGCTGGATGATGGATGGATGGATGGATGGATGGATGGATGGATGGATGGGTGGGTGGGTGGGTGGATGGATGGATGGATGGATGGATGGATGGATGGATGGTTGGATGGATGGATGGGTGGATGGGTGGGTGGGTGGATGGATGGATGGTTGGATGGATGGATGGTTGGATGGATGGATGGATGGGTGGATGGATGGATGGATGGTTGGATGGATGGATGGTTGGATGGATGGATGGATGGATGGTTGGGTGGATGGATGGATGGATGGGTGGGTGGGTGGATGGATGGATGGATGGATGGATGGATGGATGGATGGGTGGTTGGTTGGTTGGTTGGTTGGATGGATGGATGGATGGATGGGTGGTTGGTTGGTTGGTTGGTTGGATGGATGGATGGATGGTTGGATGGATGGATGGATAAAAAACACGCTGGACAGGAGACACCCCCATATAAACACCACCCACTAAAGTTAGCCTTTAAAAACCTAAAACAGATAAATAAAAGTCATGGAGCTGATCATGTGACTGAGGACAATGTTTTTTTAGTACTGTAGTTCTCTTGTTAATGTCATGTTGAACTCCAGATTCATAAAATCTTCTGCTTGAAATGTGCTGTTTGTATAAAAAGTAGTACCTTTATGTGCCACAGGTTGCTGTTGCTCTCTTATGTCTTTCATTTGTTTTGGAATATGGACGTTGCTGCAGCTGCTCCACCAACAGAATGCTACAACATTGCAACTGTCCAACAACCAGCATGGGTTATGCAGGGCTTTGGTCCTCAGTGGGAAGCAGAAACGCAGCAGGAGGTGATAAGCCAAAAACCAACCTGGCTGGATCAATTGCGATACCCTGTAATTAGTGATGGGTGGTCCAGATTTGGCTCCCTTAGAAGAAGAATGCCTCTCAAATAGCTCTTCGTTTAGTATCACTGGGATCTTATTTAAGCCTAATCTAGATTCATGCTTTTGATTTTTTTTTCTCTAGTGTTTTCCCTGTGTTTTTATGTTTTTTTTATTGAAAAAATACAGCCACTATTGTTCAAAAATGTTTATCAACCTCGCCAAATTTAATGGTCTCTGTATCTGGCCTGTACCAGAACATCTCCGGTCTTTGGAGTATTTTCCTCCCTCCCTTCTTTCATAAAATGGTATGATTTTAATCTGTCCTTGCATGTGATTGGCCATGTAGCGTGTCCATCAAGATCAAGCCCTGCCCCGGCCTCATAGTTAAGTAAGCTTGTTACATACTCCACAAGAAGCTCGTAGTCCGCTGCGGGCTGCGATGTCTGCTTTTATGTGCAATGAACTTGGCTATTTCATATTTAACGAGAAATTTCGTCTGCCGCAGGACGAGTTTTGCATCTGTGTGTTTTAATGCCACATGTTGTAGACATGTGCTCAAAGATGCGGAAGCGGCAAGTGTCCGCTTCATGTTCTTCCGTGTTAACCACGGCCACCTCAAATGTCCAATCAATCACACGATTCTTCTTGGAGCCACACACAAAAAAAACTTCTGCTAGCTTGATGTTTCCAGAACTGTCTTCACTTACGTCTGCGAGAACAAAATGATGTCATTTCTTCTGGGGCCTCGAGAACAAGAAAAAAGTTCTCGCTTCTTGTGGAGTATGTAACAAACTTTACATACTCCACATGAAGCAAAGGTGAACAGGAGCAGATGAAGAGTCTCCTCATGAGAGTCAGATTGTTTTGTTAGCGACAAAACTTTAGTGCAAGAACAACCTATCCAGTAATTACAAGCCATGTGTGTTACGTTTTTATACCATTTTGTGTTTTATTTGTTGGCTACTTATTTAATCATCCAGCATATTTAAAAGCGGATGGATTTGTATTATTTACAGTAACCTGTAAAATGTGAAAAAAGGTGTCTAACTAGCTTTAGCACTGGCAAGTTAGCAAGCTAACAATGTACAGATATCTTTGCAGATTTATCATTTGAGATCATTGATAATCCGAGAGTTGTAGGAAAATGTAGGAAATTTTATAGCTTTGAGTCATATGTTAATGTCTTTTTAAACTTTATGTCTTCTTATTTCTTTATTTTAGCCTGGTCTGTGCTATGACTGAAAATATGATTGTAACCTTATTGGATTAGGACAACAGTTTCCTGTTTTCTCCTACGTAGGAAACATCAAAATGTATCATCACATTTTATGCGCAACCATTTCATGCTTGTGCTAAAAGTATTTTTCAAAGGGCAGTTTCTTTTTTAGCAGCCCGCTGTGTCAATACCAGCAGGTCTAACTTCTGCACCACAATGATACCTTCTGTATATAAGTGAAGTCATCCACCTCCACCACAACTCTGCTGTTTTTGCAGCTTTCTTACAAAAAGTTATTAGTGTTGATACAAGCTCGTTCCAAACAAAGCTCCAAGGCCTGTTTATATAAACACACACCCCTACATGTAACCTCAAAATCTTTTGGGGGCATAGTTACATTTGGCAAGTGTAGAATCGTGATGTGAAATAAGACGACAGTTTTAAAATCCACAGACCGCCCAGTATAAACATGCAATGCCTGAAAAGAGGTGCTGGCTGGTTTAAGCAAGGCCACGTGAAAGGAAATGGCTTCCATATGTGGGACTCTCAAGCTTTCCCTGTACCCTGTTTAAAGGATGTCTTCTTTGAGGGTTAATAGGAATTGTAAAGCTATGAAGTGAAGTAGAAGGGTGAAGTTTTCTCTCTGTGGGAGCAAAAAAAAAGCCTGAAAAGCCTGCAGTGAAGCTTTGATGTAAATCTCAAATCAGGTGTATCTAAAACGCTACTTCACCGGCACACATCGACTTGCACATTCACACGGGGTGAGCATTCCTGCACACACCCTGCTCATTGTCAGATTACTTCCTTTTGTCATGCTGATTAATGCACACTGGCAGATGCTGGGATGATCATGGCCCCGCAGAAAGGAGCTGAACACAGAGGAGCAAGCCAGTGTCCTCCATTTTCTTCCAGAGACACGCCACACTCCCCCGAACTATCCATCTCTCCGCTGTCCTCCTCAAATCCCCTCACACCTGGCTCTGCACCCCCTGAGACATCTTTGTTCTCCCTTTCTTGTCCAACTCTTTTTCTCTTATAATTCTTCTCTCCCCTCTCCTCAACTGATAGCTTGTATCTTCACACACACCTTTCCTTTCACTCCCAAACAAAAGTGTGTTCTCTCTCGTCAATCTTTTTTTCTTCCATTTCACCTCTCAGCCATTCCGTCATCATCGCCATCCAGCAAATCAACATATGCTTCCTTTGTTTGTTTGTTTTCTGGCCACGTTTTTCGCCTGCCTTCCTCTCTCAGTGCTCAAAGCCTACCAGCATGACTCTTGGAACTGCTTACAGATAAGGTCAGGTTAGGGTGACAGGTTAATCGTGGTAGCCAGCAATTACAGGAAATATTTCATTTCAGTTTCTCCTCTGCAGTGAGTGATAAAGCAGGTTTTTTTTTTTTTTTTTTTGCATTTTCCTCTCAAGTGCATGCTCCTGTGTGCTTGTGTGTACGTGTGCGCGATGAAGGCTTCAGCCCTGTGACAACAGAGCCAGCATCAGTTGGCAGCTGTGTTGTGATGTTGTGATCTGTGTAAATGAGGTTTGCGAATGGTGGCGCGAGTGCATATGACTTATCGTAAATACACTCTTGTCACACACATACACACCTGTTTAGAAACCACCCTCACCGTGACCTGATAGGGTGCCGATGAGAAACGAAATGAATCCTGAGCCTTTTTGACTGCTGACGTGCAGAAGTACACTGACTGACTGGAGGTTAAAAGAAAAAAAAAAAAAGATTCCAGGAGTTGAAAGGTTTAAGTGTGATCACAGCTAGGTTTCCCATCATGGACTGCGCATGTTTCGGCATCTGGATGCACGTTGTCGCACACCTGAAACCCAGTGATAGTCGTTTAAATGGTCCTGCAGCCCCTTCTGACTAATTACTGAACTGCTCCTGTGGACAAAGTTTGTATGTGTGAGTGTTGGCGCTCACATATGTCCTGTGTGTTTCTGTGCCTGTGTGTTGTTTTCACTCCTCGGTGCTCATTATTGACCCGGTCCTGAGCTCTTTCATTAGAGGGAAGTGAAGTGGAGGGACGAAAGGGCCAGTAGGGGATCGGGGGACGGGGTGGAGGTTGTAATTGGGCTGTTCCGCTCCCCCTGGCCTTGCTCAAGGTCACTGCGTGAGACGAACCATGGGCCAGGTCTCTCACTCTTCTCCATCTCTCCTCCTTCTATTCTAACCCCACTGTTAAACCCACACTTTTCCTCTCCCTCCCTCTTTTAACCGTCCTCTCCTCCTCTTGGGGTCTTTTGTCATGGTAGACTAGTCCACTGGGGAGCCACAGAGAAGCGGAGGGGCTAATTCAGTCTAATCTTTTAGCCCGTTAATGTCTGGCTGATATGTGGATTTCTCCACATCCTCCGGGGAAGGCCTTTGTGGTGAAGGCCATCATTATGGAGTTTTCAGTCCCTCCTAGCCAATTATAAGGAGGGAGACAAATTAGTTTGTCTCAAACTTGGCTCCTAAGAAGTTTTCCTGATTGTTCTCAACTTTATTACACATCTCGTTCAAAAAAAGAGACCGTTCCCAGTAAAGGTTTTCGATAAAGTCAAGGCTGTTTTTTTTTTTTTTTTTACTATTTAAAGTAAAAGATTGGGCATTTCTTGTGAGCCTTGCGGATGGATTTTGGATCTGTCATGTGTAATTCTGTACTCGATTTCAGCTCAAAGCCATCCCAGCAATGGAGCATTGTGGTATAGCTTAGCTTGTCTTGCTCTGGCCAGCGGTGAGCCTGGTCTAACGTTTCCCTCTGATTAAGACGCAGTGGTGAAAGCTGCCTTTGATCTGAGGAAATGTCTGCGTAGGGAGCAGTTGGAATGCAGCACTCTCCTCTCTGCCTTGCAGATGGAAGGAGAGAGATAGTGTCATGGTCTATTTGTTTGGCCCTGCCACTGACAGTCCATGCACGGTAGTTACATCTTGATGTCCGGGCCTAATGAAATGAGCATGACGTCCTCAGTGGATTTGTGGAGAAATCGAATTATTCATGTTTGTTTTACACAAATTTGGTGACATAAAAGAACAGTGGACTCAAACGGTTTTGCTCTTTAACATGTGGTGACTTAATTGCTTTAACTGGTCTTAATGGGAGTCATACAGTGAGAGTCTGTGGCAGGAGTTTAAACACTGGGTTCGCACTTCATTCATACTTAACTTTTACATACCACTCTGGTCAAATGTGTCCTGTTTTGGCATTCAACAGCAGCAAAAACGCCCAAAATGTCATTTTTAGCCTGATACTTAATCTGTTCTTTCATCACTCAAACAATTTAGTTCATTTAAAGGTCACCATAGCAATAGGTAGAGCAAAGACAACCAGGCCTGTGTGCCTTTGGGCACTTCCTCCAGCTCCTTTGTGGAGATATTCAGGTCCTCCCAGAGCAAACAGCCCCAGCCCAGCAAACCTCTACACCCAGTAAGAAGAGTCATCTTGTTCATGTTCCTCAACCACCCTCGCTGTTACATGGTCATTGGGGAGGGAAGTGATGTAGACAGATTTTAAGATAATGAAACGATGTAGGTTTGATTCAGCTTGTTTGCCTTGTTTCTTTATGTTTGTTGTGAGGCACTGATTTGCAGAAACCCCTCTCCAAAAGGCCAGAAGAATATTTATTAGGAAGCTTCTCCAGAAGCTGATGTCCCCCTAGTAGCAGAACTGATCTGGTTTTGCTCTTTGTCACTCTGCTTGACATCACCTCTGTATTCCACATTGCAAATGATGCAACACAGACTGTAATACCAGCCAGAATAAAGCCTCATTTTAAGAGGCACACAGTGATTGGGACTAAAAAAGAATTATGTGAGTGGAAACAGGATATGAAGCCTAAAAACAACAATACACTTCCTGCTCTTGCCATACCATTAGATGTTGAGATGAACAATATCAAAAACTGCAAATAAGTTTCCAGAAGTATATTGTATAAATATATATACTATAAATTAAGAAATATACCTCATATTTTACACACTTTTATTTTATTGCCTTTATTCCAGGTGACATAACATGCTCTTCCTGTCTTGTCTTCTGTGTGTTTGTCTGCAGGCCTCCGGGACTGGGCGGCAGTCCGGCTTTCTCCGACATCTCACTCATTCGGATCTCACCGCAGCGAAACCCACCCGTGGGGGCGGAGTCACCCTTCCACCCTCCGCACCCATACATTAACCCATACATGGACTACATTCGCTCACTTCACAGCAGCCCCTCCATCTCCGTTCTGTCAGCCACCCGGGGCCTCAGCCCTGCCGATGGTAAATAAAGTGAAAACATGCACTGACGCAGCAAGCATACACACTCGGCATACACACACATCTCCACGCAACCCCCAGCGGAGCAGAAACAGGCGGCAAAGCTTCGGTAGACGTTTAAGAATAATTGTTGAAATTGATCAGGTAGATTCGATTGCTTTTAGGAAGAAGCTCAGTTCTCTGGTTCACTTCAGTTCCTGTTTGAGATCAGAGGAGGTCAGGTGAGAGGCAACCAGATCCATCTCTATTAAAACCCAGGGGTCACTCAGATGTTATCAGAGCGAGGTAGCTGGTGGATGGGAGTATTATGAGTGCAGCATGTTCCTTGTTGGTGGGGGCTCAGAGTGTAGGGAGGCTAATCCTTTTGATCTGTGAGTCATGTTGGAAGCCTCTGGAGGATGCTTCAATGAGCGGCAGGGTCACATCCAGTTACAGTGAGCACAGTAAGGCGGGATTCAAGTTCAGGGTTTCAGGGGCAGGAAGCTTCAGAAGCTCTGGTTTCTGAAAGGTTGCATTTTTTTCCAGGATGTCAGGTGGTAAAAACATTTTTATCAGTTTAGTGTTTTTTAAAATAAAAACTGATTTATCATTATGGAGGGAAACTATGCTGTAAAAAAAGGAACAATATTCTGTTTTAAGCAAATAAAATGGATAAAAAATAGAAATATATGTTGCTCTCTGCCTTGCAAATTTCTAATTTAGTGTTTTTTTGTTTGACAAAAATAAACCTGTAGATTTCCATCCTACAACAAATCAAAACAAAAAACTAATCTTTGGAAAACCGGCTGATATTTGAATTATTTCTTATAGAAGCTTTAAAATAGTAACTTGTCAAAAAGATATGAAAAGAAAATATAAAAATAATTCTAACCCCATTATGCAAAATGAATCATAGAAAAAAAAAGTATTTTTATCATATTTTTTTTAAAACACACAAAAAAAAAGAAACAAAAATAAATGCTGGAATCAGAACAATTGACCTCTTTTCCCTAAATTCCTGAATTTTTCATATTTCTCAAGACACTAAATTTCATCTGATGTGTTTACACCCATTTAATAAAAATGTATTGGATTTTTAGGCTTTTAAAAGCACTTTTTCTTTGTACTTATGTCACAACATACATTTTGCACACTTTCATACTAAGCTGATTAGCCTAATTATCTAAAGAACTTTATGGTCAAAACATCTAATAAAATACTATAAAACAGACCTTGTTTGGATTATTTCTTACAAATCGCCTAAATTAAGTATAAAGCTCATATTTCCCAAACATCTACATTCAGATTACAGCTGGTGAAGTGTTACTGCAACGTGTTATTTCCTTCATACCCTCAGCCTTCAACCTTTAGGCACTTCAGACACAGACAGCCTCCTTTAGCACCCTGCCTGGTGGTGGAGTGTACTTCCTTAATGGTAGATATTGGGGTCATTTCCTCTGCACCTGTCTACTTGAACCCATCCAGATCTGTTAAAGGCTGCAGCAAAGTGAAATCCAGAAGTCTTCCTTCAACCCTGCTCTGTACTCTGACATGGCTTTTTGCAGACTAGAGGTATACACTCAAGCTCTAGTCTTGAGTGCTGTTATCCTCCATTTCTCCATTACCGCCAGAATGTAATCTGCACCAGGCTCAGACTGCCTTAAATCAAAATAGTTTCTCCAACCTACCACATGATCCCCTTTTAATTCATAATGCTGTGAATTGTGAATGAGGCACCTAATTACTCCTTTAATCAATCCAGTGATTAATTAACCCATCAGCTTTTGTGTTGTTAGTATATCACTGCGCTTACAGCGAGCCTTCTTCAATATGCAAAGATTTTTTCCCCAGCAAAAAGTAAATTTGAATAATGATGAATTAATTAACAGAATCTAATGGAGATTTAAAGTGGGTGGGATTTAGTGCCACCCTCTCGCTGCCACACATTTGCTTTCACACAGTTTTCTCTGTTCAGAGGTAGGCTTGCCCCTGATCCTATTGTTGTGCTTAAGGAGGCACCCGGTGGCTCAATAAGTCCTGAGGCAAGTCTCTGCATTCTCCACATCCAGTGCCACACTCACAGCCTTCCCCCACTCCCCCTTTTTTTGCCCCAAGCATGGCACTCAGATGCCAACATTTCTGATTTAGAAACTCCAAAAAAGCTTTTTTTTTTTGCGCATAGATACTGAATGGGGCACATTATAGTTGAATGGAAAAGCAAAGCTCAGGCGGAACGCTGGTGACAATTAAGAAACTCCCTCTTTCTGCCGAAGACATAAAAACCAGATCGAATTAATTTACAGTTTTTTCTTCCTCTCATACAACCAATCATAGATGCATATTGCAGGCATACAGGCCAGACTTAAGAGGAAATCTCCTCATACATCGTTTCTTTATTTATTTTCTCTTTATTTCTCCAACTGGGGGGGGGGGACGAGCTGCAGAAATCTGAACAGATTCCATATTTGCATCTAAAACCAGTCTTTTCCCTCTCTCTTTCTCATATTTGCATACGGAAGCCCATCGCCAGATGTTTATTTTTAGGCTATGGTTCAAAGACTTACAGCACTCTCAAACTAAGGGAATGATATGGAAAAGGGAGGCGTTGAAAGAAAGAAAATAAAGTAGAGGCAAAATCTTCTTTTTTTTTTTCTATCTGTTATGTGTGCAGATCTATCTGGCTAGATTTATGCCTTTTGTTTTCCTGTACAGTTTAAAGGAGCAGAGTCAAGGAGCAGGTTGCATATCTGCAGAGTGCAGCCCTTATATGTGCACCGTCTTTGGTAAAAGATGCATTAGCCCACATACTCTTACCACACACACACACACACACACACACACACACAACATACATGCACTCATGCTCCCCTTTCAGATGATCAAAGCACAATGTGATGAAGAGAAAAGGCTGTTTAAGAATTGTATTATAAGGCGATCAGTTATGCTGTTCTCGGCATGAATGCATCAATCAAACACTAATGCAGACTCACTGTAATCTCTGAGCAAGCATCCCGTAATCCCCAGTGAGGCTCTCCACTTCAGGTGATGCTCCCTGTGCAGCTGTTTTGCTCAACTTGATGGTGTTGCTAATGTGCTCATTACTGTTCTGCTGAGCTGATGATCATGTAAAGTAAATGAATGCAAGTTTTGTCGTGCAGCACAGGTGCTGTTCCTGTCATGTTGTTCTAACTCCCCAATACATTTTCTCCTTGGTTGTTTTAGTGGCTACACCTTCTGTGTCGCTCTTTATTTTTTGCCTGTCTGCCCTCTCTGCCGAGCTGACCTTTTCTCCTCTTGCAGCACCACACACTAGCCTGACGACAGCTGACTACTACCATCAGATGGCTCTGCTAGCGGGCCACCGAAGCCCGTACACCACTGATCTCCTCCCGTCTGTGGCATCCACGGCCGGGTCGACCAGCGCCCTGCACATGGAATACCTGCAGGCCATGGACAGTGAGTTTGCACTGATTGCACGTTAACACAACATTGCAAGTCTCCTGTGGGATCATTTTGTGTACATTGAAGATTATAACATCCACTCCAAACCTCATCCAGGCTCAGCAGTTTCATTGTAAAGGATTTAAACAGCATTTAAGTTTTTTTGAGTGAATGCAATTAATCACTTCTCGGTCTGTATTGTTGCCCTTAAAGCCACGTATATCCAAACTATATCTGCGTGTCATGACCTGGCATGTTATGTGCTTTGTGACAAGAGAATACTGTTTTTTTTCATCCAATAAAGAAACACTTAATCCTTGATTTTTTTTTTCCACTCAAGAATGAAAGATTACCAAATATAGAGATATGTGGTTTTTATTCATCCTTTTCAGCATGGCGTTTGAGGATCAAAGAACATCATGAATCCAAGTTAAAACCAGGATTAAACAAGACTGAAAGGTTTTTACCCAGTTTAGTGACTGCATTTCAGTGTGTGCCGGGTCCTAAGGACCTAACTACCTGATGAAATGATGCCTTTATCAGACATCAGGCTTAATCAAGTTTTGGATTAAGGTCAATTTTGTGTTTCAAGCACCCCTGTTGGTGAAAAGACACCTTCCCCCATCCTTGCAGGGAATGCAGCTTAGTGCATACCTGCTCCTTAAGAAGTGTGTGGCTCCTGTGGAAGTTCAATCCTTAAAGTGAACTTTTACAACGCACCTTTCTTGTAGTATATTTAGATCAAGCAACATCTCAGCCATGGCACACAAGCTTCTGCAACTTAACGTTGACATGATTTAAATGAGCCATTGTCTTAATGTGTTGAGCTCAGGACTGTGTGCAGAGGACTTATGCTAATGAGTTATTTTAAAGTGTAAATAGGAAATTAAACGCACAGTGAATCTTAGAAAGGTCGGACAGCCTCACCCCTCTCCCTTTGATGAGAATGTATTTAGTCAGGCAGACGCTGCTTTCATGGAAATCCGGGGTGAACTTCCCCCGATTCCACAGAACAAACTAATTAAAACTAGCCAAACTTGTGCGGGTATCAGAAAATTAATTGCTATTAAGTGGGAATTGGAATGTCCCACCATTCATCACTGGAGAAATCCTTTCTTCTGTGTCACTTTTTAAGATTAATAGACTGAAACAAAACAATTAGGGCCAAATTTAAGTGGAGATGTGGTGCTCCTCACTTAAAAATCGTCTGTGATCATTGCTGGTAATAACTCATCATGTTTCAACAATGTGCGTTCCTGCACTGGAAAAAATTAACACTTGAAAGCTCTGGTGGATTTCAGGAAAGGAAAAAAAAACACACACACACACAAAGAGCAGAGTCTACCAAGAGGCTTTCACTGATAATCTGTGCTACCATGTTACTGAAGCTATTTTAGTCTATTTCAAATCAGTGTAATTACGTTCACAGAGAGTTGTGGTAATGGAACAATGGGCCTGTCCTGCCTATTTGTGTTTTAATGGGCTATTGTCTTCGTTAGTTCTGCCTAATTAGCAGCATAGCTCTCATAGACTGCTATGACTGAAGACTACATCATTGTCCTTATTTGTCCTCTTTATTAGCGAATCTTATTTCTGTTTTCTTCAAAAAAGTGGTTTTCTGATAAACAACTTTGCTTTATCGATGTTAGAATATTAGTGTGTTTATGTATTAGGCAACTGTACAAGATTGTTTTTATATCATGCAGACTTTATCTTAACAGCAATGTGTACTTTATAAATTCTCTCGCAATATGTCTGTTTTAAACTCAGTTTAAACACTTTATTGAATATTTATGCTTCTTTTTCATACTAATTAGGTTAATCTCAATCTGGCTTCCTATTGAGTAAATAATTTGCGAATGTGGTTACAAGTTTTCCCAATAACTACAGGATTGTAACCCTGTATTTCACAGGCTGAACAGCAGTTTACTGTTGTGACTTTACATCTGCAGAATCTAGTTTTAAACTGCGTAAAAGTAAAAGGCAAGCACTCTTTTATTCACACTCCATCCCTCTTAGGTACCCCTCTTCCCCCCTCCACGCCCCACCCGAGTGTGTCGCCAAGGGCTCAAACCTCAGTTTTGGAGCCAACTTTTTATTTCCACTGCCGTCAGTCTGGTCCATCCGAACCCTCCCCGGCCCTCAAAATTAATGACGCAGCGAGTAACCAGCCATCGCGTCCATAAATCAAGAGGAAATTAGAGGGACAGTCCTGCTATGAGCCAGGACGCTCCTCTCTCCGTCTCCCCGGTTGGCCGATTTATCATTTGGGCTGTGCATTAATAAACACCACTCCCATGAGGCTTTGCAATGGTGACACACAGGCCCATTCTCCAAAGATGCCCCCCCCCCCCCCCCCTTTCCAATTCTCTCTTAATTCACCACAAGTGGATGCTATTTCTCGTGCTCATGGGGATGTAGCGTCTTTAAGGTGTTATTTATCTCAAATTTAGGACATAAAGTATATGTTAACATTTATCCAAATCAGGAGGCATATATATATATATATATATATATATGTGTGTGTGTGTGTGTGTGTGTGTGTATATATATATATATATATATATATATATATATACACATATACATATACATATATATATATGCGCACGCACACACACACACACACTTTTCAAAAGGATTACATGTTCAAACAACTGATTTGGCTGAAATACAAGTAATTTCAAAGCATCTCGTGACAAACTATATTGTATTTAGCAATTGTTTGTTTGTATGCATTCCCTTCACTAACAAATGAAAAAGCGAGATCCTCCATACAATGACAATGTAAAGGGGGTGTTGCTATCCATACAGCTTCATGCTGCAGATGCAACTCAGGCCTACGAATGCCAGAACACCACCGCTGCCACCACAGCGCTATCCACGCACACACATTCACATCCACACACTGTGATTACCATGTGAATGGAGCGTTCCGTAATCGCTGGATGTGTCAAACGAGAGATGGAGCATTTACGTTTTGGGAGACGGATGGATTGAGGGGGACGTAAATATGGAGGGGGGTTATCGGGGCTGTGCACGCTGGTTTTGTTTGCCTTCATAAAATAACTCAAAATGTTTTATTTCCAAGACTTGAGTCACAAAGTCATTGTGTCAGTTCACGCACAAAGCACGACATCCCCTCAGCGCTTTCTTTCCCCTCCTTCCATCTCGCCCTGTTTTTTCTCTGTCTTGTTTGTGACATCTCCATGTGAAAAGACAACAAAAGTCATGTTTTAATCTCTACCCGTGGCTCATTGTATGTGCAGAGAGAATGCTCACGCTGTTTCCGCCTTTTACCTTTTCAAACCCCATTTTTAGTATTTCCAGTCAACACTGATTGCATTTGAATAACGAGTCAAATTGGACTTGATTAAATATTACCATACACAGTCAGAGCATTTCTCCAACATAAAAGGCATGTTTTCTCATGGTTGAAATGCAAGCAGTGCATCAAGTGACAGCCGAACACTCATTCAGATGAGCCTTTTGTCTGATGATTGACAAAAATGTCATCTGTTAGGGTTAGATTAGGTTAGAGTTTGGATGAAGTGAAACAGAAAATCGTGCATAATTCTGGAAAAAGCTCCTTTCACAATTAAAAGGATGCTCTTGTCCAAAAATATACAGGAAGGAAAAGCAGAGAAGGGTACATTTAAAACCTTGCAGGATACTTTACATGTTCTTGCAGCAGCACCTTGGCTGCTACTTAATCCCTTTGTATTGCTGCATCTTACTCCACTTCATTCTCTGTCCAAATGGCGCAGGCTCTCGGTTCCCAAGCCCAAGGCTTCCATCACGCCCCAGCAGGAAGCGCCCTCTGCCCATATCGCCGCTCTCTGAGCACAGCTTCGACCTGCAGACCATGATTCGCAACTCACCCAACTCCCTGGTCAACTCTCTACTCAACAACTCTCGCTCTAGCTCCTCCACCAGCGGCTCCTATGGTCACCTCTCCGCCGGAACCATCAGGTAGTAAACAATGTGATCAAAATTCAAATGCATAAATTGTATTAAAAGTTGTCATAATTTTTTATTTTTATTACTGCTGTTGTTGACTTTATTTTAGTTTGACTTTATTTTAATTTAGTTTTTAGTTTAAGTTTGATATTCAAGTTTCTAGTTAAACCCCCAAGATGGAAAACCAGGAAGGTTTGAACAAGTACAAAGCGATACTAATTGACAGAGGTGATGAAAAACAGATGGCTGTCAAGGTTCCCTTTTTTCCAAGTTCAAAATCTGACCTAAGATAAAACAAAACAAAAAATGTAAATGTATATGTAAGCCTAAGTGCATTAATATGCATTAATAGTCTCAAAACGCCTCCTTTTACAGACTTCCATTTAAAAAAAAAAAACAATTAGATAAATGTTAGACTTCAAAGATTTGCTCTTTTTCCAGTCGCATATTACTTTCCAGCTTTGTCCAAATATGGTCACTTCCTGCTCCTAAGAAAAGATGAAAATATGAACAACCAATATTTAGGAGGTTACTAACAACTGCTGTTTCCACTTCTCATATGCAATCTGTGATCCACAATAACTCAGCTCAAATGAAGCGAATGTAACAAGAGACAAATGGGAATCGTGTGATCAATTGTTTTAGGAGCTTGACACGTCTTTATGGCTAAACATCAGGATAGCTCTGCTTTTTCTGCTCCAATTTAAGTGAATCTGTCACAGTTTTATTGAAGTGTGATACAAAACCGTCAAACAACGATATTAAAGGTTAAAATTATACAGGAGATATAACAGGTAATGCTGGGACTTTTATTGTGAAGGATCTTAAATGATTTTTGCTGCTTTTCAGTTTGTTACCTTCAGAATGTTGTCATTTCATCCAATTCCCAACAAATATGTGATGTGCATAAGTTTATGCGCGTGCCTCCATGTCAAACCCTGACGTGGGGGACGATCTCCCAGCCAGCTTAGTCAGCCTGCCTCCCCGGCGGCTTGTGTCAGTCACTGGGTACACCTCATGGAAACATCACATACATCACGCTCCGGTACCAGAGGCGAGCAAAAGGTAGCACAAGAAAAAAAAGTATAGAAGGGATGAAAAAGGAAAGATCCATTGCCCCACCCACAGCCATTGATCAGCAATCTGTAAGAAGAGCCTGATCAATCATGTTGCACAGTCAGCCACTGTCCAAGTGACAGGGTCCAAATAGCCAGAGCCAACAGACTGATGAGTGATATGACAAGCGGATGGGCCCCCAAATGTGTCTCAGCCCATTGATTTCCACTCGGCTCGTAATAAGATCAGCAGACATATGGGTCGCAGAGAGAGCAAATTGTCAGAGCGCAGGATGAATGGAGGTCGCTGCTGTTGAGCCACACAGATCTGTGTTTATCTGGTGCTTCTCCAGTGGTTACACAGAGCCCAGAGGAGACTTGCTGGCTTCTGGGATTTTGATTTTTTTTGTTTTTTGTTGTTATGATCAACAAAGTTAGCTCAGGTTGTGGGTTAATAATCTACAGAGGAAACAACTCGGCCGCGTTAGGTGAAAAGTAATTCTGCTTTATTTACATGGCTCTAAGATACTCTTCGGCTTATTTATCATCTGTATCATTTGCCCAGTGGAGGAATGACATACTGGCTTACACAGACCACATGATAATTCACTATGTTAACAAGCTGAACATTCAACTGGCAGGGATTTGCCAACAGTTCCAGCATTTCCACACCGTCTCCTGTCAGATTGTCCTCAGGGATGAAGAACTATCCAGAACAATCCATTTACTCCCCATCGTTCCCCTTCTTTTTGTTTTTTGCATCCTTGCTTTTGCCACTAATAATTATGCAAACTTATGTTTTAGTTTATGATTATTGTAACCGCTCCTTCTTTCTGCTGTTTGCAGCCCAGCGTTAGGCTTTGCCTACCCTCCAACTCCGGTGGCTTTGCATGTGCACCCGCAGCTGATTGGCCGTCAACCAGGCATCGTTGGCTCCGCCTTTGGTCACAGTCCTCCTTTAGTCCACCCTACGCCAGCCTTTGCTCCTCAGCGACCCGTGCCTGGCATCCCCCCATCAGGGCTCAGCGCCAGCGAGCGCTCAGTCATCTCCAACGACTCTTCACAGGTGAGAGCGGTGGTCGGCGCCTCTACGATTCATCATCACACGTAATAGATAGCGCCGCCACATGCCAGCCACATGTGAGCAAAATGCAGCCAGCGAACATGGTATAGGCAGGACCCCCCCTCCACGCACTCCTCTCTTGGGAGTTTCCTCCTAGTTTTGTTGTCTCTTGTTTTAAGGCTGCCGCGCAGAGCCCAGAACGTGCCTGCAGCAAACAACAAGGGGCTTGTTAGCATAGAATCCCACTGCTGACTCCATTAATCACTAGAGAGAGAACAAGGATATAGAGAGGGAATATTGACAGGGATGGATGGATCCAAAGGGCTTTTTTTTACTCTCCTTCCTCAGCCCTTACTGTATGTGCGGGCCTGCATTTTTAAGCATATATTCAGTGTTTATTACCCATCCTCTCTGTTGTTTCCCATGCCTTGAATTCCACCTTATCACAAATGAGGCTCCATTCAAATTGGGCACCAGAATTGCCGTTTCCTTTCCCTGAATAAACAAAATATTGCTTCGGGGCCTACAGATGAATATCAAAGATAAGGCAAATGTGTGTCATGCTGGAGACACAAAGCAGATTGGAAGTCCTGTGGAAGAAATCAACATTCTTAAGAACTGAAATCCAACTAAATTCATCTCCTTTTACAGATGTTTTAAAAGCTCCGTGTTTTTTTGTGTTTTTTTTTTTTTTTTTGTTCTCACACAGCATTTAATGCAACAAAAACTCCCCCACGGGCACATTCAAGCCAGGGCCAAAGTCAGGTCATCTGTTGGTTGAATTGGTTCATGACTTCGTTTTAATTGCTATGATTAGGGCAGCTAATGCGATACAATGAATTGCATAGTTTTTCATTAGCCTCTTGTATGGGTCGATCCCGGTTGTTTTGTCTAACTGATTAAGTAAATGATGTATTAGCTTATAAGCATGGCATGTATTTTTAATGATATTATGAAAAGGATAAAATAATCCTGATAGTCAACACTATAATTCAAAACGATGAACTTGCAAATGCTCAGATATGTTCTCTTTCAAGGCCAAACCAACGAGTGAATCTGCTGTGAGCAGCACAGGTGACCCGATGCACCACAAACGGTCCAAAATGAAACCGGAAGAGGAGTTGCCGAGCCCTGGCGCAGTAAGCATACAGGTGAGAATGTCCCACATTTACTGAAAAGCATTAACTCTACAAGCATCCTTCAGCCATTTGTCAGGACTGTTAACGCTCTGGCTAAAAGCACACGTTCTACATTGTTTGGTAAATCCCCGATTTCACCAGGCCGTTTATATTTTTAGACGGTATTCCCTCTGGAATAAGAAGCCCATATAAATGCCGCTCTGCTGCCAAAGTGGCTCCAACAATAGGCTTACCAGCCACAGCAGGTTTTTATTTACCTGCATAGGGCAGTTTGCCGGTGTTGGTTTCCCGCTTTGCCCTTATCAGTTTTAGTTTCCGAAGTGAAACAATCCATTGATCTTTGGGGACACGAGAAGGAAATTGTTTTTTGCTTTTCTTTAATCAAAATTTGAAGTGGCTGGGGGGAAAAAAATGAAAGCAAAATGTGATAACAGTTAGCATTTGCATCTGCAGAGGAAAAAACCTTATTAGTCCATTTTTCAGATAAAAGCTGAGGTGTGTGGTGGAAGCCTCCTGCAGCGGCCTGCACTACTTCTCAGCCGCGTGACAGTGAAATATGTCCAGGCTAATAGAGCAACCTACTGCAGGAAGACGGGGGTTAGATTCCTCAAATACTCGGCCCAGGCTTGTCGTATAACTACCCCAAAATACAGAGGGGCTTTGACTGCTACATTTCCGCTCTCCACGCATCTCTCCACATGTAGCCAGACAAGGCCAGATTCACAGGGGCACTGTGGTCGAGACCTGTAACCAGTAACTCTCCGCTGCGCTTTTCATGTGAAACATGGCTTTTATTAAAGGCTTACATGTTGGGAGGGGGGTAAAAATGTTCTTTTCGCTTTTACCCTTTTGCTTCTGGTTGCTTAGTTCATCGCAATGCTTGTCATTGATCTTTTTTGCCGCCATCCTTCAGGACCATCCTGAGGGGATGACGCTGGTAAAGGAGGAAGAAGACAAGGATGAGAGCAAACAGGAGCCCGAGGTGGTTTATGAGACAAACTGCCACTGGGAGAACTGTTGCCGTGAGTTCGACACCCAGGAGCAGCTGGTTCAAGTGAGTACTGAGAAACTCAGATAGGGTTAGAGTTTTGATTTTGGAGATAAAATGACAGAGCTGAGGCAGGCCTCAACTATCACAGGGAGGCTTAGTTAACGAAAGTGTTCTTATACATTTGTTTAGCGGGAATTTGACTGTTTTTATTAAATAAAATAACAAATAAATACGTTAGCACCTTAAATGTATTTAGTCTAATATACCAAACATGCTGTAATGTGAAGCATATGGCTTACACATCATAATCCAGAAATGTAGAAAGTGGACTGATTTCAGACTTAAACTTATTCATATCTTCTTGTCCTTAAAGGTGTGTAAGATTTTCAATATTTTCAAAATAAATTAACTAAGATAATAACTACAATCATAATTAGATAGTGACATAATGACAAAGACCCTTCTTAAATGTTTTCCTACCAGTAAAAAAAATGTGCTTTTCATCATTTGTCATTAATTAAACTTGTAATTTAATAACGCATCAAATATGGACACACTGGAACCTACATGTTCAAAAAACTATCTAATTATGATTGTAGTTATTTTATTAGTTAATTTATTTTGAAAATATTTAAACTCTTACATACTCTACCTTTAAGAAAACTACTGACTTTGTGTTGTTTTTGGTAACTATAGAGTGTTGATGTGGTTTTACAGCTCTTACATTTTAGACAGAAAACAAACACAGTTTACACTTCTAGACACCTCTGCAATGAGCCCCACAGGAAGTAAGATATTTTTTTCTTGTTGGAGTCCTTGCAATGACTTTTGGCTGTTTTTCTGCTAAACCAGAGCTCAAGGGCTCCTGTCCATAAAGCCAAGATGTTGCAGAGAAATCTCTGCAGATCAGAATTTCTAAGAATATTCTGTGCAGTATGCCTTTATGGGAATATTTACAATATTTAAAAACAAAAGTGAAATTTGATGTTTTTTTGTCACATTTTTTATCAGTTGTTACACATCTTGACCTCATGCATCCAACCTTAAAATCAACCTGCTCTCTAAATAACCAAACTCATATGAAAAAAAAGCCCACAACGGCCATCTTCTCCGTGAAACAAATGGTTGTTCTCTATGCGTTCAACTCACCTTAGGGTGTTCACAACTCTACGATGCCGCACACAGAAAACATTTCTGTGTGCTATGAGAGGGTTTTTTTTTTTTTATCTATTTCTTCCCTCTCGCTCAGTACATCCCAGCATCATTAACAGAAGCTGCCATCCTGGACAGTGCATCCTATCAGGCCACAGCTTCTGTGTCTGGCAGCCAGCAGTAGAGTCAGAGCTGCAGGCGCTGGCTCTTAGTGATGCTGGATTCCTGATTGGATCCAGGGACACTGGTAATGGGCTCAAAAAGCTGGAAAGCACATCTCACAGCTGGACGGTGCTAACTGATTTGGCTGGTTAAGCCTCCTAGAGTTTTGTGTTCTGCACTGGACCGGACCCCCCTTCTTGTCCGTTATCAGAACCCTCACACTGCCCCGGAGATGGATGGTTCTCATCGTCCTGCGCCCGAGGGCTCCCTATAAAGCTAAATATTAACAGCGTTACGGTTGTGTCGTCTCCACTGTGGCTACAGATGCTTTGAGCTCTAACTTGGCCTGTGAACCACTCACCCTTCAGCGAAGTGAGAAAGCATAGTGAAGTTGGAGAAGTGATGAAATTACACCAATATAAGCGACGGCGAAGAGGCCCACATACACATGTGCACGTGAAAAACATCACACATCTGATAGAAGGATCCTCGGCTCTCCACAGCTGTCTGTTCACTGTCTTGACATTGCAATCCTCAGCTGCGGTGGTAACCCCTATCTATAATTGATATCCTCAGCACGAAATGGGCTGCCTCCTGTGTTTGAAGGGCTCGGCTCAAAGGTTGAGGATCTTGACAACTTCTTGCCCCTGTTTCAGGAGGTGGGATGAGTTAAAGTGGTAGGAGAGGAAGGCAGGGTGGCGTCTTCATGCAGGAAAACCATGCTCACATCCTCCCCCTACTGTACCCACACAAGGGGGGGGCCATCTGAAGAAAGCGATGTCGTCATATTTCCTCCACATACACTCACTAAGCAGCACTTATTATCGAGAAGAAGAAAAAAAAACTGATTCGTTTTCCATATTCGCGTCTTGAAATTGCCTTTTTTATTTTCATTTTTCTAGTATTTGACTTTCTGATGTGACATTTTATTTCCCATTTTCTATGCACATGCAGATATGCAGAAAGATGCCAATAAAAGTCTTCGCCTACAGAATCCCTGCCCTCTAATTCAGCAGAGCGGACGGGAAAATGCTCTTATCTTTCTACACCCCCACCCCCCTCAGTAATAGGATAAGTACAGTATTTGGACCACAGTGGCTCTCTTCACACTCTGGGAGGGGTTTGGGGGTAGGGGGGGATTTCCATATAACCAAACAATGGAACGTCCCTTCCCCCTGTCCTTGTCTTCTAAAATGAATTTAGGAGGCGGAAGACGTGATGAGGAAAAAAACTCAGTTGAAGCCATTTTAATCATTAGTTTTTGCTTTAAGTTTAAACAAGGATTTGCATTCAAACACATCAATTTGTGTTGACAATCTTTGTCAAGAAACAAGCAGCTTTTTGAAGTGTTAAAAGTAACAACTGTGCTGATTCAAAAAGCCCCTTTTCTTTGTGGTTGGCCTAATTTTAGAATTAAGCCTTCACACCACCCTCATCGCTTTCCACCTTGTTCAAAAGTGCCCCTGTCGTTCTCTTGATGCATATTTTTACCCCATCAAACAAGCTCTCACCGCGACACGCCACGGCATTCCTTTATCATCTGCGTTTAAGCCCTCTCGGTGCCGCCGATAAGATAAACATCAGATCTATGCAATTTGGCTCACTTATCTGGCCTACCCAGTCAGCAAAAGCGAAGCGGGTGTCAATTTTAGTTTGCTGTATTTATTTCTTTCACTACATTTCTACTCCTTGTACCTCTCCATCTTCCTCTCAGCTCCAAGTTCTTTTGCTTCGGCTTTTTTTTTTTTTTTTTTTTTTTGAGGGCCTCTCCTTCCCTCTTTTTCCCTCCCTCATCACTTCTCCCTTGAAGGGAGCACTTTTATAGATAAGGCCTGGTGGCTTCTTTAATGTCTCTCTTGAAGTAGACTTTTTTCAGTTTTGTCGCTAGAGATGCCAGCCCCCACTCCCATAATTCTCTAATATGGCCATGCTTTACAATCCGTTATTATTTGGCTTTTGATATATCACTCTTTACTACAGAGAAACCTACATGAGAGTTCTTTCTTCATATTTCTGGCGTGTGAAGAAAAGGTTTAGTTAGCTTTTATTAGAGCAGTTTTAACTAATAGAGACATTAGAGTCATTGCATAAAAGTACATGAAAAATGACAAGAAAAGCAGGTTTTCACTACTTATCTTTGCCCAGTGACTCTACATACCTTAGTGGACCCGTAACTCATTATATCCCGATGTGACATATGTGCTTTTAACTTTACAAATATCTTTAACTTTTCACCTCAACATTTTATGATAATTTGATCATTTAAAATAAAATGATAAAAATAAGGAAAAAGCCTGTCATTTACAAAAACAAAAACACCCCCCCCAAAAGAAAAAAAAAAGATTGAACCTTAATAATGGTCATTTTATGTTTGAGGTTTCTCAAGAGGCTGATGAATAAAATGACTAATTGATGTTGTCCCAGAAAACCCCAGGTTTTGGAATTTTTTTTATATATTAAAGCCCATTAGGTTTAGCTCAGGAGTGTCCAAGTTCGGTCCTCAAGATCTACCATCCTGCAACTTGTAGAAGCAACCTTTCTCCAACACCCCTGTATTAAATAAATGTCTCATTACCAGGTCTCTGCGGAGCTGGATGACATGCAGAAAAGGGAATTCAGCTATTTGATTCAGGTGTGTTGGAAAAGGAAAGCCTCTGAAAGTTGCAGGATGGTCGATCTAAAGGTCCGGATTTGGGCACCTTTGGTCTACAGCCTATTGAATTTAAGCAGTTGGATTTAGTGACACCTAGTGGCAAAGTTGCAGATTGCACCCAGATTAATACCTCTGACTCGCGTATGGAATATAAACCAAAACGGACAGCACTACCAAAAGAGAGGTAGAAAGATGCAGAGGGTGAACTTTGTGTCTGAAAGATGTCTCCAGCTACTGTACAAGGATCTAGCCTCTTGGAAGTACCTTCAAGCTGCTTTCTATTTAATGACCAACAGGGCAGAATTTGTGATTTGTGAAAATGTGAACATAACGAGTTGATAGTCTTAACTTTCTTTGCTTGTTGTCATGTTCTGCCCAAGCTTGTCACCCATCTACAATCTATTAATTAGACCCAGGCGTGTTGCAGCAGGGAAACACCTAAAACCTGCAGGACAGTAGTTTATCTAGATTGAAAGGAGTAAGATGGTAAGAAAATTCAAAACAAAGGGCCACAAGCCAGAGGTGACTAGAAAGTGACCGATCCAAGATTTATATACAGACTAATGTTCAAGCCAATATCTCAACCTCCACCTAGATCACCATAGTTAACTCTAATAGCCCCACTCCCACAGTCTGACTGAATCAGACTTTAAGCATTTTAAAATGACTTTTCATCCACTTGTAATAAATAAAACATTTCTGGTTTAATGGCCTGTTCTGCACTGTGATGGACTGACGACCATCCTGTCCGGGGTGTACCCTGCTTCTCGCCCAATGATTGCTGGGATAGGCTCCAGCTTCCCACGCAACCCTTAAATGAAAGTGGCTTAGAGGATGAATAAATAGATGAGTGAATGTCCTGTTGTGAAGATGTGAGCCTGCAATCACCAAACTTATGTCAGAAGATGTGATTGGTCACACAGAATATTAGCGTGTTATGACTTAATGCTCTGTAAATATGCTTCCTCACATCTCATCAGACCTTTTTTCTACTCTTTAGAACAGGGGTGTTCAATTTGGTCCTACGAGGGCCGCAATCCAGCAGGTTTTCCATGTATTCCTGCTCCAACACACCTGAATCAAATTTAATGGATCTAACAGCCTATCAGGTTCTCCAGAAAGATTCATTCATTTGAGTCAGCTGTGTTGGAGCAAGGATAGAAGGAAAACCTGATGGATTGCGGCCCCTGCAGGACTGAATTGAATACCCCTGCTTTAGAGGCTTCCAGGTTGTCCTTATGTGGAAAAGCTGGTTCTCCTTGTGTACAGCCTTGTTGAAGCAAGGGCAGGGTGCCTCCCCAGTGTTAAAGGGAAATAAACTCAGGCACAGTCTGAAGGCAGCTCCCCCCCATCTTTGGCTGCTGGCACAGGCCTTTAATTGGTAAAATGCAGATTTTTGATCAGGAGAAGGATTAGGCCTGTTATCTGTCTAGAGTATCTTACTCTAAGATGAAAAGACTGTGCTGAATTACACATGCCAATTCCAGCTCCCTGCCCCCTGCTCCTCATTCACTTACTCGCATCCTCCCTCCTTCCCTCCCTCATCCTCCATTCCCCCGTTTCACTTCCTCCCTCCCTTCTTTTCCCCTTTTTCATGCTTGTTCCTTCCCCTCTCTTTACACAAAGCACTTCAGCAACTGACATCACAAAAGAGCATATGATTTATTAGGCAGTGTTTGATAAAGCTAAACGGTGTTGCGGGTCCCATCGCTTAGTGAAATTGCCTTGTAAACAGGCCCTCTTTTCATGCACACTTGCATTCTAATGCATGAGGGCTGTGTCCCAGAGAGGGTTTGATAAGGAGATATGGAGATGGATACTGAAGTGAGCAAATGGTGAGAAATAGCCGAAAACAATGAATTTGTGTATTACAATAACACTCGTAGACATGGCAGAAAATAATTCTACATCAGAAGCTTCTAGTTTTGTTTTGTTTTTTTCAGAAAAAGAAAAAAAACCATCAATCCAAGTGTAAAATTGAATGTGTGTTTTTAGTGCTTTTTATGTTGACAGTTGTTTCTGCCGAAGCGGCAGGCATCCGAACCTAGAAAGCAATGGCTGCACCTGTCTGTGTGTGTGTGTGAGTGTGTGTCTTGTACGTCACAGGCGGCTCCAGTGTCCCCTGTGTCCGTGTCCCTTGCGTTCCCTGTCGTGTGACTACCTCCTAAATCCATCTTGGTGGCGTTTTTACAGTTGTTGGCTGATAAGCTGGCAGGAGGAAGATGAATAACCCGCCGCGCCGCCGCTATCAGCACCTGTTTGTCGATTTAGCCGGCCAACGGGACCTGTCTGCTCAGCATGGAGATTATTGATTCAATAAGAATTGCCATTAGATCATGCCATTAGGTTTCTCAGCGCCCCCTCTCTCCCGTGTGCTGTCTGTCCCCCCCTCTCTCTCTGTCAGCTCCGGGGCTAATGCATCAAGCCCGTCAGCGACCTCCTTCATTTGTACAAACCGCCTGGTTGTGCGTGCACTGTCCTGTGCCAGCCGCCGGCATGATCCAGCACCACGGCCCTCTCCCATCGCTCTCAGCCAGTGGATATTGAATGTTGGTCACAACAGAGCGATCGCTTGCTGCAGGGATTCCCTCACGGAGGGGAGAAAAAAAAGGAGGTTTTTCTAGAGCGTTGACCGAGACGTGGAGACGACTGATCTTCATGGCCATCCGGTTCCAATCACAGTCCCTAGAATTAGTCTTTGTTTTGTCACTTTAGAATTAAAAAAATGTCAACAATGGAAGCTCTGATGTATTAGTGCATATTTCACTGATTGTGTTTGCTGTTGCATGCCGACGTATTTGTCGCTACCCCTCCCTCAGCTTCACCGTAAGGTTAAAAGCAGTGAGCTTTCTGGTGGAGGACATGGTCATGGTTCTGTAAGGGGGTCTTATCAGGCCATGCCTGGAGGGAAACTCACTCTGAATACTTTATTTGCTTTGGTCCTGCATGTTTCACAACTCGACAATCGTGTGAAGAAGTGCTCACACAAAGCGTAGACTCCCCAGACATTTAAAAGCATTCAAAGTCAAGTCTGTTTTTACATCTCCTCCTCCCATCTGTCCTTCTGTGTTCACCCCGAGTTTAAAAAAAAAAAAAAAAAAAAAGATTCTTTCTGCTCCTCAGGAATGTCATAATACTGGTTTCTTTAGGTCAGGATATTGTCTGTCTCTCTGGGTTTAAACTGCCCTTAGAAAGGCACTTCAGAGGCCACCACGTTCTGCTGTCTCTCAAACAGAGCCTGATGTTGACTTTATCCCTTGAGGGTTGTATCCCCCCCCCCTCCTTTTTTTTCATTCCTCTGTAACATCTACCACTTATCAATTTTTACAAGGCGGTTAGTAAGAAAAAAAGCAGAAAGATGGAGAGAAAAAAGGAAGACAGAGAGGGACGGAAGGAGACAAAAGTGGTGTTCGGAGATATTATGGCTGGCTAGAGTTGTAAAGCCCTCGCATTTCAGAAGCTTTGACTGAACTTTTAATTTCTGGCCCCCATCTCCTTCACCTCACTCCCTACTCCCCTGCTTTCTAAGCCTCAGATTGGAAGTTGCCACGGCAGCACAACTGTCAGCGCTTGTCACGGAGTGGTGAGGGTCCAAAGTGATGCAAAGGGATGTGACAGGGTTTTATTTGAAAATCCCATCCAGATCGGACAGAGACTCCCAGCCTTTGTGCACTTTTCAACCGAATGAATCAGAAAGGCTGAGAAGAAAGGAAGGAAGGAAGGAGCGCATTTACTGAAATGATATTGAAGAAGTTTGCGGAAATACTCCTGTGCTGCTGAGCGAAAACTCCCCAAAGCGAAAACACATATAAGTTGACTTCACAATATCCGCGTAGTTAAATGTCATCATGCACAGATGTGGCTAGAGAGAGTATAATAATGCAGCTCTATTTGAAGTTCTCATCTTCTTCTCCTTCAGCACATCAACAACGACCATATTCACGGAGAGAAGAAGGAGTTTGTGTGTCGGTGGGAAGAATGCTCCAGGGAGCAGAAGCCCTTTAAGGCACAGTACATGCTGGTGGTCCACATGCGCAGGCATACTGGTGAAAAACCACACAAGTGCACCGTAAGGATGGTCATACTAATTCAGCTGAGTTCATTTATTGAGGAAGTTATTGCAGATTAGTAAGCAGAAGTTTTTTTCTTTCTCCCTCCAGTTTGAAGGCTGCACCAAAGCGTACTCTCGTCTTGAAAATCTTAAAACCCACTTGCGGTCCCATACCGGAGAGAAGCCTTATGTGTGTGAACACGAAGGCTGCAACAAAGCTTTTTCGAATGCGTCCGACCGGGCGAAACATCAGAACCGCACACACTCAAATGAGGTATCGACACATATACTTCAACACAATCCTTAAATTTGCCATTTGTCCGAGTTGTCAAGTAAATTATGTCAATGATCCGCTCTCCTCTCTTCCAGAAACCTTATGTGTGTAAAATCCCAGGCTGCACCAAACGCTACACAGATCCCAGCTCCTTACGCAAGCACGTCAAGACGGTACATGGGCCTGAAGCACACGTCACTAAGAAACAACGTGGAGATTACCCACGCCCTCCACCTCAACCGAGGGACCCTGGTGGCAACAGTCAGGGCCGGTCACCAGGGCAACTGCCCCTGGGTGGGTACACGGACCAAAGGGAGTACAACCATGCTACCTCTAAACAGGATGAATGTCTGCAGGTCAAGTCTATCAAGACGGAGAAGCCTATGGTAAGACTTCATTTCAGGTTTTAGAGGCTTTCTGACACACTCAACATAATCTTTTTTTTTTTTTTTGTGGATCCTTTTAGTTGAACTTTTCTAACACTCTTTTACTAGAATTAATTCTACTCTGTGATTGTGAATGAGGGGCTTGCACATTACCGCTGAAATCTTCTAATGAATGCATCTTTTCCTTTATCCAATGCTTCGGCATTTCTCTCCGTCCCTTTCTAAGGACAGTGGGTAATCAGGTGAGATAGGTATCACGCTGCATCCGTAAAGCATCCTTTCCAAATCTCACTTTCCCTCTCCCCTTCATCGCTTCACGGTCTGTCCGACTCTTCCTCATCCCATTGTAACTGCTTGACGCTTTCACCCCAAACATGCCAGCTTAACTCTCATTGTAGCTCGCTGTTTCTCATCCCTCACAGTCATAAAACGATTATTCTTCATGTTTTTTTAAAAAAATATTTACCAAAGGCGAGGCATTTTTGTGAGCAGTGCCCGGGCCTTTGGACAGCACTGACAGGGCACTGAGACAGTGCCTGAAGCTGTCCAAGGCTTCAGCGTGCAGCCAAATCCTTTTCACTCATAAACAGCGTGGAAATGCCGTCCAACATGCCTGACACTCTGTGCCAAAAAAGCTGATTTCATTATTCCTCAGTGCAACATAGTTCCTAAAACTCTGTAAACAATCTAATTAAGCATTAGCCTGTCTCACTGGAGTCCTTTATCCTATTTGCCTTTTGAAGTACTTTTTTTTTCCTGTCATGGTCGCAGGAGGAGGCATTGCTAATGCCTAAGTTATGTAGTGTCTACGCACCTCTCTGTTTAGTAAAAGAATGCAGATACCAAAAAGTATTCACCATAAGTTTTTTTTCTCAGATAAAAATAGCATTTTCTACCCAAAGTTTATGACGCCGTCTGCACGCAATATGGGTGAATTCATTACATTTAGCTGAAAATGATCCAAGAATAAATCTGTTCGTTATAACATAACAATCGGGCTGAATGTAAAGATACATGTAAGATGATTTGCATTGAAAAAAGTTCATTAAAAGAAAGAGAAGGAAATGCTCAGGAACAGATCAGATATCTCTTCATAAGTGGGATTTCTGTGATGTTTAAGTTGAGTACCACCTCTTAAAGGCGCATTCTCTTTTTCTGCCTGATCACTGCATCATAGATCACGGCACTGTTTGGATTTTTTGCGCACTTAACAGCTTGGTGCTGACCGAGGCTATTTTAAAAGAATAAAAAGAAAGAAAAATCCCCTATTTTAAAGCCCACACGGGCATTCCAGGTGATAAACCAGAAAGAAGGTCTGCAACTAATTCCCCTAAGATCTCAAACAGACCAGTCAGACACATATCTCTTGTCATTTTTTTTGTCAAATTGTAGAGTTTTGACCCTGGAATCTGCAAGCAAGTCTGTAAAGTCAGCCCATGAATGAATATAAATTGAACAGAATTGTGTTATTTTATTAATTTTGACTTTGTATCTTAGTTGGAGTGTCCACTACATTGCACAAATCAGCCCAGCCAATAGAGCCAAGATGTTATATGAACCTCTACGTGCAGTTATGTTCCTGTTTAGAAATGATTCATCAAAGCTCATGATGTTATAAGAACTGCACCTTAAAACAATTATACATTACGTCATTGTTTGTGACATAACTGTTTTATTTTGTGTGACCTGAACTTGACAACCGTCCACTCATCTGTTTGTCTTTTGCGTCCGTCAGACGTCTCAGCCAAGCCCTGGCGGTCAGTCTACATGCAGCAGTGTCCAGTCCCCCGTCAGCACCTATCCCAGCAGTGGAGTCCAGCTTGCTGTGAGCGCTGGACGCTCGCCAGGGCAGGGGCTGGAGGAGAATGAGGAGAAGGAGGAAAATGAAGAGGAGGCAGAGGAGGAGTGCGAAGGTGAGCCAGCCCCGATCATGGACTCCACGGTCTCTACAGCGACTGCGGCCATGCTGACCCTGCAGGCGAGGCGAAGCATTGGCCGCCCCCTGCGCTGGATGGAGCACATGAAGATGGAGAGGCTGAAGCAGGTGAATGGAGCGCTACCCAGGCTGGGGTCCTTGTCCCCTACACCGCCCCCCAAAGGTTCTGCAGCACCAAACATCCTGGGGAAGGGTAAGAACGACTTTATTTGACCTTATTAAGGCATTTCATTCGAAAGGGTTGAAGTCTGACGTCCAAATGCATGGAGGGTTCTTTTTCTAAATGCTATTAAAATATTTAAAAAAAAACATCCACAGCTCCCACTCAAAGCAAACACCTGTAGACTAAGTTTACAGAGCTAAATTATCCCCGATTCCATCTTGCCCATTTTGGCTGAAGGATTCAGGCAAAACAAATGCCTAAAATTTGCTGTTCCGCTGCAAAATGATATCAAGCTGTGCATCATATCAGAGAGAATAGCATGTAATGTAATGTTTCATGGCCCAAATGCTGCTAAATGTCTGCGGTAACATCTGCTTGAAAGATCTCTCCACACTCAGACTTCACTTTCTCTGCTTCTTCTTTCTCATCCTCCTCCTTCTTTCATCCCCCTGTATTACTCCTTTTAACATGTATTGTTTTCCTTGTTCTCTTTATCTCATTGCCTTTTATTCGCTCATCTCTGTGTGTCCCCCCCCCTTAGTATCCTGTCTGGGAAGGCAGTGGGGGGTGTCTGCTCCTCAGCCGCCTGCTCACGCTGAACTGGGCAGCACAGAGCTAACAGTGCTCAGTATGCTCCGAGACCGGCGCGACAGCAGTGGCAGCGCCACCAGTTCAGCCTACCTGAGCAGCAGCCGGCGCTCTTCAGGCATCTCCCCATGCTTCTCCAGTCGACGCTCCAGCCAGGCTTCCCAGAGCGAGGGCACGACAGCGGCCGCTCACCACCGCCGCCTCCACAACCTGAGCTCCACTGACTCTTACGACCCCATCTCCACTGACGCCTCCCGCCGGTCCAGTGAGGCTAGCCACTACGGAGGTGGGGCAGGAGGAGGAGGTGGTGGTGGGGGGATTCTCTCAGGTGGAGGCTGTGGAGGGGTAGGAGGAATAGGCATAGGGGGAGGAGGCGGTGGATCAAGGGGGATGCTCAATTTGACCCCAGCACAGCACTACCACCTTAAAGCCAAGTATGCTGCAGCGACTGGCGGCCCACCTCCCACCCCTCTACCCAACATGGAGCGCATGAGCTTGAAGACACACATGGCTTTGATGGATGAGGGTGGGAGCAACCATTGTTTGCCACCTCTAGTAAGGCCACCTCGCTGTGGTGAAGCTACCAACGGGTACAACAATGGACCGACGGGGCATGGAGGCTACAGGAGAAGGGTCCTCTATCCTGGTGAGGGACTACTGAATGGGAACCGGAGGGCCAGTGACCCAGTGCGGACACAGGTTCCTGAAAGTATCAGTTTGCCTCCTGTGCAGCGCTTCAACAGCCTCAGTAATCTCCACCCGCTTCCCTCTCTGCCTCACCACGCTACATTGGAGTCCCGCAACTTTACCCTACAGAACCATACACGCTCCGAGGGCAACCTGCAAAGAGGCCTGCAACACTCCCCATACACTGCTAGCATCGCAGAGCACGCAGGCTTAGAAGCTCTGGCCATGGAGGATGATGGGGAAGCTGGTCTGCTGCTCGAAGATGAAGACATGTTGCCAGATGACCTGGTGCAGTACCTCCATTCCCAAGTTCAGATGGACAGTGGCCCCTGCATTCAAAATGAGGACCAAATAGCTTCTAGACAAAGGGACGCCTCCTATCAATCTGTGGAGGCTATTCAGGCTTCGGGGTTGAATGGGTCCTTCTCTGAATCCCATAGTTTCCAACAGCAGCAGATAACAGAGAGAAAGAGCCCCAGTAAGCTTCCCATCCAGTGGAATGAAGTAAGCTCTGGAAGTACTGACAGGTCTCCTGAGAAGGAACGTAACCACCATTCGCAGTATGGGAGATGGCCTAGTATGGAACATGGAACCACACCTTTTGGCAGGTTTGGGAACATGGTGGTTCAGCAGCATTTGTCTGCTGACTTCCACAACAGCTGCACTGACGTTAATCAGTCTCAAAGCCATTGCCTTCCCAACCCTGGAGTGAAGTTAGAGACGACAGCCCCTAACTCTTGCATGGAGATAAGAAGTGCTGGTGACAACTCTACAAATACCTTTGGTAGATCAAACTTCTTGCAGACCAGTGGTTCTCATCCCCATGCTCTGAAACAGCACCCATCCAATGGACCACAGAAACACAGCCACTTCCAGCAGAACAACAGCAATAGTACCTCTTGGCAGGTTGGAAACAACCTAACCCTCACCAGGGTCTCGATGGACAGTCTCTCCCAGGGACCCGCTCCTTATAACAATCGGCCGTTCCATGCCCCTCACCCACCAGTCAACAGTTACAGAAACCTGGTTAAGACCCAACAGTACATCTCTCCTGAGAGCGCCAGTGAAACCCAGGGTTGCCCCAGCTCACCTCAGCAGCTGCACAGGAGTGGAGACCAATGTTCTCTTGCACATCAGGTATCTGGACTGAAACTGGAGAATCCAGACCACAGATACTTGGAGCAGAATTTTGCGAACTGCCTCTCTTACGAGCCAGCAGATTGCAAGGCTTCCTCGTTCCCTGTTCTGGAAGATCAAAACTTGCTTGAATCCATAGTGGAGTCTGATGGCTCAGGTGGTGGCACTGGAAACTCGTTTGCCCTTTCTTCGCCCGGCACAGACCAGGTGACGAGCACAGTGGATGGCCAGGTGTCTGGTGTGTTAGATGAAGGAGTAAATCTGGACTTTGGTGCCATGCTGGAGGACGGCTATGACCAAGGCAGCCTAGTCTCCGGAGTGTTGAGTCCTTCCATCTTCCAGGGCCTGTCTAGAACATCGTCACGCCTCACCACCCCTCGAGCCTCTGCGACCTTCCACAGCGTGGCCCCTGGCCTCAACAACATGGCCATTGGTGATATGAGCTCTCTTCTCACCACTCTTGCTGAGGAGAGCAAGTTCCTAACTATCATGCAGTAGCTGTTCGTTCTCTCTGCTTTCTCCTCTCTTAGGATAAAAAAAAGGAACAAAAGACTGGTGTATGTGAAGATTAAGACAAAAAAAGTGACACTTGTAGGAACATCATGATGTACTTAAAAGTGTTGTGGAACAGCAGTTGCCAAACCTTTTTGTTTTGAAAAAAAAAACCATCCCACAAATAACTGGGATGTGTCAATATTGTGTATAGACAAGTAGATATATTCCGTTTCTGGAATGAAGGCTATTTTTTTGGAAGCCGCTTTTCTTTGATGGTGAGCAAAAGCTCACTTCCTTGAATCAGTATTCTGTGTATTGTCTCTGTTTTTTGCTGTACACCCTGTTTGTAAAAATGCATGTACTCAAGTTGAACATTAAACACTGTGTACATAAGTACATAGACTAGCCCATGTGCCAACTGTCAAGCAGTCTAATCCCATTGGTACAAAACAGCAAAATCTTTTCTTGACAACCAGGTGTGACATAGGCCATCAGTTTAACAGACCCTGACCAATACATATATTATACATAATATCATAGGATCTAATAAATGGTATATTGGCATTTGTATATTGTCATTTTGTATGTATGTTACTTTTTGAGGGTGTAAATGTTTCAGTGCTTCTGATGAGCTTTACCAAGTGGTGTTTTTGTCAAGATGGAGTCCAAAAAAAAAGACCAGACCACATATCCAAGTCTTTAAGACACTTGTAGATTGTTGTCTACTTAATATCTAAGTGGCTTGATTTCATTAGTCTGGTAAGGTACTCACAAGTGTATATAACAGTGTTTTGATATTCTGTTTGTGGTCAGATTTTTGATGTTGGATTGCACGGTTGTACGGAGCTGAAATATTAACGGACCTTCTGTCCTTGATTTGGTGCTTTATGTATGCTCACATGTATTTGATACGAGTACTTATATGGTTTTTAACTGTCTTAATGACTAACACACAATAAGGTCCACAGCACAATATGTGTGGTAAGGTGATGTTTCATTTTGTAGGAGAAATCATCTGTATTGTGTGTTCCAAAGCTCTTAAAAGTCAGAATGTGTACTGCCATCAAGCATTGCAGTGACTTTGTCAACAGTGTTAGTATTGCCTTGCAGTCTTCTGCAGCTGCACACAGAATATTGAGTAGTTTACCTTTTATTCAGCATCAGAGCAATGAGGTACAAACTGTTTTATTGTTCTTTGGTACTTTTGTCATTTTTGTAGCTGTGCATTGATGGTGTTTTGTTATTACAAAGAAGTAGAAATCATTTCCTTTGAAAAAAGGAAGTTACTGAGGTATGTGCCTTAATTGATCTGCCTGTCGAAAAAGAGAGAGATCACTGCCAATCTTCCATTGTGAATAATGAGCAAATAAAATGAAACATTTTAAGGGTCTCGCGAGACCAGAAAAAAAGATAACGTGACAGAACATTTATATAAAAGACCGAATATCAAAAAAGTTAAGATTTTGTGAAATGCATTCTACTTTTATTTAGTTTTTGCATTTATTGTGATATATATATATATATATATATATATATATATATATATATATATATATATATACATATATATATGTATATATATATATATATATATATATATATATATATATATATATATATATATATATGTATATATATATATATATGTATATATATATATATATATATATATATATGCATATATGTGTGTATATATATATATATATATATATATATATATATATATATATATATATATATATATATATATATATATATATATATGGAGACACACTCACATTATGTAAATACATTAGTCTTTCTGTAGGTTTAGCAAAGGAAATGTGGAGTATCCTGGGACCAATAAAGAACTGACTTTGAAAGCAGGGATTCCCAGGCCCTGGTCGGAGGCCAGGCAGATCTGGCTCAGAGCGGAGCTTCTTGTGCCGAGCTCTGCCTTTCTGACAGAAGAGCCCCTTCACTCTTTTATAACTGACAACAAATGTTTGTATGGTTTTAATAAAAATGGAAATCATATTTTAAGTCTCGTTTCTTACATGATGGTTGTGATGATGTGGGAAAAAAGAATGGCCTGAAAAATTTATTAGGGTATGATGCAAACCAAAGATAAAGGACACATCTGTAATTCAGCACACATCTGACTCAGATTCCCATAAACCTTCAAAAATAGTATTACCTGCAACTATAATGCGACTTTTATAAGTAAACAATATCCAAACACTAAATGAAACGTGTACTTTGTTACAACCATAGTGTTTAAAAAAAACACCTATTAAAACTATCAAAACTTCTACTGTACGGTAAATATGGAATACATCTGATGCCATCTACTGACCATCTCAAGACATTAGATATGTTGCTCTTTTGAATTTAAGTCACGAAGAACTTGTTTGGATACATATTCACATTAAAGACGGTCATGTCCTCACATCTCTGCTGAGATTAAAGCCAGCAGGTGTTAGCATGCCAGTTCATTCATCCTGACATCTTTACTGGTGGTTATCCCACTACAGCCTACGTGTATTTACAGACCTCTTCAGGTTGACAGCCCATCAGCTCCCATCTGAAGCCCTTTTAGTGCACTCTGTGCAAGCATGCTAAGCAATTGCATCACTCTCCCACTTTCCAGATGGAGAGAAATGGGAATCTTTTCTGAGCAAGCCTCCCATTATGCTTTTTAGCTCAACACAACTACAATCATGCCATGAAAATGAAATAAAAGCATTAGCTGAAATTTGTTACAAGTGGATGCAAGCGAGAGGTTTTTACTTTTGATGCTCAGCTTTTTTTTTTTAACCACAAAATGTCACATTTCTTACACCTTCACTACTTTTGAGTACTTGGAAAGCTCTTAGCATTTCGAGATTTGAAGGCTTTTTTCAGTCAGCATGTGTACAAATATCATTTATTCACTAAACCAACTATGCAGCTTTTGAAAAAAAGGATTTAGAACAAGACTTAATTTCCAAATAAAGAACAGGGGAATGTATACAACAAACATTTTATTACTAAAAAGCCATCTTTTACTGAAGGTGCTCTTTCAGCGATTTTCACAACTATTCTTTATTGAAATCACAAGATTTGTTTTTACCACATAATGGAAAGAAACAAATTATTCATACATGAAAGGACAGTAACTATGGACTATATACAACACTGGAAAGGAAGGATCACAGGTGTGGCTTCTACAGGGCCAGCATTGTTTGGTGTTTTGACACACCAGGCTCATACAGGAGGCACTTGAATGAGCGAGCCTTAAGAGCCAAAACTTAGCCACAGTGCTGGAAGGAGAGGTGAGTTTAAAAACTATTAAAGGGAAGAAAAAAAAACAACTACTGCCTTAGGAGAAAAAAAATCTGAATCAAGAAATGCATAACATGCATCTATTCCTTCAGCTCAGGCCTCCATGGTTGAGGAAATGTTAAGAAGGTGGAGGGGTGGCTGTTAAATGTGGGACACTGATGCACGTACAGAGCGTTTACACAGGCCTGCACCACAGAAACTTAAGAGACAAAAGGGTGCACATTCAAAAGCATGCATCGCCCCACAATGAGCAATGTGGTTAAAAACAAGAGGTGGGTTTTAACGTCTGCAACTATGACAAAAGTTCAAACTGACTACTGCTTGCGATTGTTAATGCAATAGACATACAGTATTTACAGGAATCATATTTTTCTTTTAAACATCTGTCACTCCAATACCTGTTAAATATATATAAAAAAAAAAAAAAAAAGTTCATCAACGCATCATGGGGATGAAGGGAAGTTTACAATGAAAAATGCCAAAATCAGTGTCTTTGAGAGCGGCTACCATTTTAATGATCTATTTACAAGAAAACACAATCCATTAGCAAAATAATATTGAAAAAGAACATAACGCAACAACATTCTGAAACAAAGTCTCTGGGTTGTTTGTCACACTGAACAATTCTTGTCAGATGGTTTTAGTGGTCAGCTCTGTCTGCTCTGGGAGTGTGCGGGGTTAAGGTTTCAGATCTTTTCCTGGATGAATGGGTGCTGCAGAGCCTGGTTGATGCTGATGCGTTTGGCTGGGTCCAGCATCAGAGTGCCTTCCAGCAGGTCCTTCAGCTGCATCACCTTCTTCCTCTGGTCCTCAGGCAGTCTCTGGCCTCCAATCATGTCTGCCAGCAGGTCTTTGGTGGGGTTGATGGTGCTCATTACAGTTACCTTCTCCTGAAGGGGGACAACAGAAAGAAAACAAAACGAGATTTATGTGAAACTTTGCTTCCCAACATTTACAGATTCACATCTTCAAAAGCCTATGCAAATTAGTACTCATTAAAATCGCAGTTCAGGTTAACAATCTCAATGCTTTCTGTGAGAAAAACATCTTACCCTTTCTGTCACTTTGTCTACTTCAATGTACAGGAAGTTCAAGTTCTGATCGAAATGCTGGTCTTTGAACAAGCCTTTACGGATCATCTGAGGAAAGAATCCACATCATTGCATCACTTTTTGAACACTGCATGCAGCAGCAACACTTCTAACTTCATTTTAAAGAGGAACCAAAATATTGTGATGCAATACCTTGTTGGGCATCTTGCCCTTCAGGTCCATCGCCAGCTTGATCATGTGATTGTTGGAAGATCCAGGAAACAGGATTTTTCCAGTGTACAGCTCGTACAGAGTGCAGCCGACAGACCACATGTCGATGCCGTAGTCGTAAGGTTTTCCTATAACTGTAGAACAAATATTAAGTGAAGTGCTCGTTCATAAGGCACTGATAAATGATGGCAATCATTAAGTGGCTACTTACTGATTTCTGGAGCCCTGTAAAATCTGCTGACCAGATATGGTGTGATATCGTTGTCAGCAACATGTGACGCAGAACCAAAGTCACAAAGCTTCAAAATGGTCTTTGACTCGTTCACCTTTAGGGGAAAAAAATGAACATTTGTATTACACACACTGTTTTATTTATTTACTCTGTAATCAGTGAGTATTTTGACGGTACCAGGATGTTGTCTGGCTTGATGTCAGCATGGAGGATGTTGCATCGTTTCAGCAGCTTGAGAGCCAAAAAGAGCTGTTGGCTGTACGACCTCACAGCTTTGATGTGGAGCCCAACATCTTTGCCGTACTTCTTTAGCACCTCTCGCAAATTCATACTAAAAATGAGACAAGTTGACAAGAGTGGTTAACAGATTAATGATGCAGAGATCACTGAAGCAACATTTCAAAAGGAAAGATGGCACTTCCTTTCTCAGTACCTCAGAGGCTCAAATACGAGGCAAAGATGCTGCTTGTGGTAGAAGTGACGGAAAAGACGAAGGCAGTGGAACTTGTCATCGGGATCAGCGTCGTTTAACTTTTTGAGGAATTCCAGTTCCTTCAAACCAGTTTTCTGCCTGTTTATCACAGATTCATTCAGGTTACTCTCAGTAATTTTCTGTATTGTCAATCACTAATAATGAAGGGTTGATATTTGTTTAAGAAAATATTTACAAAGATTTGGGATTGACTCACATGAGCTCATTGTTACGGATGATCTTGACTGCCACCTCCTGGCCGGCTCTGGCAGTGTCCCTGGCTCTGACCACGTTGCTGAATACGCCCTGGCCCGTGTAGCCATACACATCATAGCGCTTGTCCAATATTTCTCCAATGTTCACACCTAAATAACCAAAAAAATGTAGGAAGGCTTAAATAAATGAAAACACTGATGTGTGTGATCAGTTCATTCAAACTGCGACAAAAATGCTGCAAGTTACGGGCATTTCAAAGACACTTACGGTAGTAACCCTCGGCATCTGTCCAGTTGTCCCTGAGGTTGGGGTTCTCCTTGAAGTCCTTTCCTACGCCTGCTGCTCTCATCCTTGCACTCTGCAGACAGCATAAAAAAGGAGAGAGGGTTCAGAGGTGTTCCTTCCCATATTTTTTTTTTATTTTCAATCTGAAAGATCACACTAAGCAAGTTATCAGTCGCTAAAATATTCCAAAATAAGATGTCATACAGAGCTTTATTTACAAATACTTACATCAAAATCAGCAGCAAACAAGTCGTCAGACTCTGTAAACATGTCAGGGGCTGAAGGCTTCTTTGGGTTGCCTCCTGAAACAAAACAAAAACAAACAAACAAAAAAAAACCAAGCACACCAGCAGATGAGTTCCTCGGCTCCTATAGCACATAGTAAAACAGTATATCTGGAACATGTGTTTGATTCACATACTCTGCAGAGATCAAAACATGCTGCAGGTGGCAGACACAACCAGGCTTTGGATAACAAGCCAGCAACTGAATGAACACATGACAGAAAGAAACAAAATTAAAATCTCTGCATCACACAACTGCATTTCTCACATTGATCAAGCCACTAATGTCAGTGTTTGAAGCAACACTGTTTACGTGGTAATGCCAACCTGCTATGAAGTTGCCAATTTTAATGTTTGACTATTTACCCAAATTGAAACGTCAGGTTACAATGTTTTGTTTCTTTGGGGTTTTTTTTTTTAACCAGAGAGCCCCTTCAAAATGGCCAAGGTGGTCATGACAGAAGTAAAGAATGCTTTAAACCAAAATAAAACAAAAATGAACAAAAATGCAGATTATCCCAAACACCCCTGTACTTAAGGTGCAGAGCATTTAGCAGCTGATCACCTCCATGTCCTTTCAACAAATTTCCTAAAACATAAAAGTTCAACAGGGGGAGAAAGAGTGGAAAAGATGGAACTAAATCCAGCTAAGTTAGCCCTGTTCATAACATCATGCCACTTTCGTGTTTTATAAAGATCTAACCAACATAATTGCTGGTTCTTTTTATTTTCTTCACAGGCTCAAGATACTTTTATATCCCTGTGTTTATCCTCCTCTTGCCATTAAGCAAGACTGCACTTCTGAATAACTATTTCAATAAAATCATAATTTGTTGTCTGCCAGTAGCTCTCACTGATTGAAAAATCTATCTGTACCTTCATTAAAGGCTTAAGCATGACTGGCATGCACATAGCGACTGAAATCCAGGTAAAAGTTTGAACATTTCGGAGTAAAATGCCTTCATTTTGTGTGGCCTCTTGAATTAATTCTGGAGGTTCCAGACATATTTCTATGCAACTACCAAGGGGAGCACATGATGTTGTGGTTCATTCAGTTGGTCTTGTACACCAACAGATCAAATTATTTTCACTAAGTTATTACCGTCTTTCTCCTGGGCGATGAGGTTATGCTTGGCTTTGATGTTGGCCTCGAAGGTGTTGAGGTTTTCTCGTTCGTACTCCTTGACATCAGCAGCTACTCGCTCCAAGATGTCGTCAGGAGAAGGGGAGCGGCTACGTGTGCTGCTCTGAGGGCTGCTGGGCTCTGAAACCATGTTGGTGTCCTCGTTCAAAATCTTGTATTTCTGGGAACAAAACCGTAGAAAAAGTTTGAAATGGCCAAAAATGAATTTAGAGCTGTGAAATAAATTTAGCTTTAACAAATAACTGAATCAGTGGCCACAGAACAGCAGAGAGACAGACCTGGACAATGGCCAAACGCTGCTGACGCCGCTGTTCAATGAGAGCTTCTTCATCGATCTCTTCACCTTCAAAGTCCTCCAAACTGCAAATACAAGTCAGGATTCAAGAAACAGAAAACCTAAATCTTCCTGACAAAGAATGAGCTTGAAAATATAGCGTGACTCATTAACAGAGTCGATGTGAAATCCAGTGAATGCTGAAGTATCAGTTTCTTACTTTTTCAGAAGATACACAACGAATAGTTTGACAGAACATCAGAAATGTCATCCAGTTTTATGGCTATCACAAATAAAAATCAGCTGGAAGGAAAACTCCTGAGCCTAAACCTTAAACTGATAACTATACACTAAATTATCAATTTTAAAGGGTCAATAAGCAGAAATTGATCATTTTTGGATTGAGAACAAGTTAAGAACAAGAGGTGTAATTTCATCTGGGGTGTTACGTAACGTCACACCCTGTTTCTCTGTGTTGATCTCCAGCCATGTGTTCACTAGCCGGTCCAGCCGCATATTCATGTATGTTCATGTGAATCGCCGCCACCTCTCTTGTTTCGCAGCCGTCGACCCTCCCTATAAAAGGCTCCAGCAAGCAAACAATGGCACCATGTATTTTCAAAGCGAAATGGTGGAAAACAGAACAAAATGCTCATCTGAAGACAACCAAGATCCCGACACTAGACAAAAAGTCGTTGGATGAAGAAAGGGACAGAACTGGATTAACACTGGTTTTGTACTGAGTGTGATGTCTATTACTATAGACAATCTTTGCAGTCAAGTGCATAGCTTTCCAATAAAAAGAACAGTGCCTTGTTGATTTTCAAGTGCCTCCCATTTGGCACATAAAGAAACCAGGGCGACAACCACTGCAAGGGAGTCAACACTTGAATTTCTGGTGGTAAGCACTGCCAGCGCTAACGGGGGCTACAGTTTGACTCGGAGCTAGCTCTTCTTCTTCTGTATGTAACAACATAAACGTTAAAAGTTACTTCCACATGTTCCACAAAATGGTGATACTGTTTTTGCACTTTGCACGTTCATTTGCCGACAAGGAGAGTGGGGATAAGAGGGATGTGTGGCTCATGCAGCATTTTGTTTTGGTCTACAAGCAGTGCACAGCATCCAGCCTAAAACTCACCATCCTAAACTGACAAAATATTAAATACCATTTAAAAAAGGATTTATGTTCATTACATCATATTTAAAAGTTGTTTGTAATTTGGCCTAAAAAAAAACTACTTGATGATTAAAGGCAACAAAGAAATGCTACAACAAAACAAAATAAAAAACTAAAAACAAAAAATTTTTGTAACTACAAAGGTACAAACATTTTCCTTTACTCACACTTCTTCTTCTGAGGATTCCTGGTCAAGTTTCATCCCCTCTGAAAGGCTACCTTTAAACTTGTCTTCATCTCTGCTACGCCGCCGCCTTCTCTCACGATCACGAGAAGTTGAGCGCCGATACTGCCGGAGTCTCCCATACCTATCTCTCTCCCCAGACCTGCGAGGCATTTTGTCAAAAGATGAACCATCAGCTGAAAAAAGTTGTTAAAAGTCTGCTGCATCAGGAGACAGAATGTAGTAAAAGTTTAAATGGGAGCAAAAGTCTGATTCTGCCTTTGATTAAAAAAAAAAAAAAAAATGAAAAAAAAAGTTTTGGTGCAACTCAAAGAAACATCTGAGCTGATCTCACCTGCGTCTCAGTGGAGACCTGCTTCTTCTCCGGGGAGAGGAACGAGAGCGCCGCCGTAGCGACAGGGACCTCCTCCTCAGAGGTGAGCGACTTATCCTGCGGCGAGAGGCCGACCTGGGACTCTTATCTCTTGATCTGTCTCTGCCTGGTCCAGCATCTGCCCGAGCACGTTTCCTACATGGATGTGAAAAATAATTCATCACTCAATCATCTCAGAATAACCCTTGTTATACAGTTTTAATGTCTTTTGTTATTCCCTATTTAATCACTCTGTAACTAATAAATATTGATAAACTCTACAGCATTTACATTGAAGATCAGCTATGCACAAGTGTAACCAAACATCTTCCTACAAAAAGAGTACAACATCTATGGAAGTTTAATAATTTTATATGAACATTTTGATTAAAAACAAAACACTTTAATACTCAATTTGATTAATCTCTCTATTGAATAAAGATTCACAAAATCTCTTTAAGTCAGACTTTTATTCATCTTGACTACATGCATTTGTAAGAATGAAACTTTCATTCTCTGTTTAGTGTCACAGCTGACATTACCAGTGGGAGTCCACCTACTGACTAACCTCAGCGGTGAGTCCTGTCTGTCAACATCCCTCCTCCTGGGGTCTGGTGAGCGGCTGCGGGCTCTCCTGGGTGAGGACCTGGTTCTGGATGGAGAGTGACTGTGTTTTGATGTTCTGTCTGAGGCACCAGCAGGCTGGTGGTGGGCGTCCCTATGGCGAGGGGAAGCACTGCGTTTCTTTATAGGACTGTGAATCCCTCGTCTATGAGGGGAGCGGTTCTCTTTTCCTAATGTGTCCTTGGATGGGGACTTAGCGGGCCGCTTGTCTCGGTCAGCATCTGAGCGACTCGGGCGTTCTCGTGCAGGTGACCGTCGGCTAGCTCTTTCCTGGTTTGGTCTTTCATCCCGCTGAGGAGAGGAACGTTTCTCAGCACGTGTGACTTTCTGTTCACTTCTAAAGTTGGAAGGAGAGTTTGACTTCCTTCTCTCCTTGGACCGATCAGTGCTGTGTGAGGGCTTTTTGTCTTTTGACCTACTCCTGCCACGGCCTCTGTCTCGGACACCTGTATCCTTGGCGCTTTTGGTCCCCTTGTCCTGTTTAGACTCCTTAACAGATTTATCTGCAGACTTACTTCGACTACGGCGCTTGGAGATGGATTTACTGCCCTCTGTTGAGTCCCGTCTAGATTTTCCACTTTTCCCCCCACGGGGAGATATGGGTTTACCTGAGCTGCCCCTTGGACGCTGTTCTCCATTTCTGAATCTTGCATCTCCATCCTCTTCAGATCCAGAGTTATATCCCTGAAGGATCAGACCCATGCCAGACTGCACCTTGCCTTCCATCAACTGGCTGTCCAGCTCAGCTTTGATCATGGCCCTCTGCTTCTCCAAATCCTCCAACAAGGCTCTGTCGTCCAGACTTGGATTTCCAGAGGAGGGAGAAGATTCCACCTTCCTCTGGCTGCAGGAGCCAAAAGGCACTCCTCCAGAAGGAGAGGAGACTGTTTCTTTACGTTTGTGTTTTCTATGTTTGTGGCGATGCTTGCGTTTGCGATCCTTGTCTTCATCCGATGCATGTTTGTGCTTTTTGTGCTTACTGCGATGCTTGTGTTTTTTCCTCTTATGTTTTCCACTGCTGCTGTGATGTTTGGATCCTTCCTCCGTCTTCTCACCATTAGTTTCAGCTTCCTCCTAGAACAAGAAAATCATAGAATTTAAAAAACAAACACACATACACAAAAAAAAAAAACTTAGGCATTAGATCATGTCATTTTTTACATGTTTAAAAGAAGTGGTAAACGTAGGTAAAACAATCCATCCTTCAACTTATTACTTAACTTTTTATACATGAACACCAGATATACTTTCAGGAGCAAGTTGGGACAATTTGCTCTGGTCTTGCTATTCACACAAGCACATCACAGCAGGAAGGCTCTCTCCTGGAGATGCACTACTCTCCCAGCTGGAAATGTGAGGGAGGAGGTGCAGGGTAACAGCTTTCTAGAGCGTGCAGGAGGTAGCACATGATGCAGAAGTTACACTGTTGGAATCACCGTGTTTTCTTTACAAAACACTGAGCAGATCAGGCTTCTAAATGTGATATGAGAATGATATGTATCCACAATCACAGGAAATTTGTGGAAAGCGGTATACAAGATAGCAGATACTACAATATTTCACCAACGCATGCACGCACAAAACAGAAAATTTAAGCAAAAAGGATAGAATGTTGAAGAAATTTGTATTGTCAAGAACATTTCAGGACTCTGGTTCATGAATAAATGTATAAACATGTCACTATATGTAATGCATGAACAGAGGCAATATAATAAAAAAGTGCAGATACAGAGAA
Source organism: Telmatherina bonti (assembly GCF_933228915.1). NCBI lineage: Eukaryota > Metazoa > Chordata > Actinopteri > Atheriniformes > Telmatherinidae > Telmatherina > Telmatherina bonti. Next base: position 21,545,873 of record NC_136618.1, read on the forward strand.
CCTCTGGCTTACTGTTTGAATTTAACAAAAGGTTGTTGGTCTCAAAACAAATGCAAAGTTAATTTTAAATTCAATTTAAGGTATTTTAAAATAACAGTTTTGAGAAACTGTGTGAATGACATGATACAAGAGAAGATTTACATCAAGCTCTCATGTAGCCTTACCTCTTCCTCCTCAGACAAGTCTCCACTGTCCTCATTCCCACTTTTTTCATGGCTTTCCAAATCTTGCTTCCTGTTAAATGTGAGATGTTAAACAGAAGCATTTCAGTCATGATTAAACAGCAAATCAATCACAATGAATTATCTGACCAAAGAAATTATTGAAATTTGTGTGGCAAGCCTTGTTACTTTAAAGTATTAAAGTTTCTGATGGCTTGATATAATGTAAAATATTTTTCAAAGACACAAGTTGTAATAATCTTAATGAAATTATTCTGTCAGAAATGAACAAAAAGAAAATTAAATAAAATCCCACTACAGACATTAGCACACTTCAGGCAGTGACAATAAACTTAAAATATTAATGGCCTAGGTCTTTTTTCAAATACACGTTTAACTTTATTTAACTTAAAAGTTCTATAAAATTTTTCTTTAATAACTCTACAAATAAGGATCGCTGTGTGAAAATAATTTTGCAAGCAGTGCAAACTGAAAGAAATACAAATGCAGATTCATAAAAAGAAAAATTAGACTTTACCTTTTCTATTCCTAAAATTAAAAAGATTTCATTTTACATCACAGCTGTATGAGAATTTACTGCCCATTGAGAGAGACTGATGCTGACCATAAACAGAAACTCTTGGTGCCCGGCAACCGTTGCCACAACAAGGCAATTGATTACATTTGTCAGCTCATTAAACTTTTATTTGCATACATCACTTTTACCGTGTTCTATAGGGATACGAGCAAAGTCAGATGAACAAACACGCCAAAAGTCTGCAGTTATTAAAACAGCAGCTTCCGGCACTGTGAGAATTTTGTATTAAATCAATACAGACATTATATTCACATAGTGTTCAGTAAATGAACTGAGGTACAACAGACTTCCACCGTCCAGCGTAATACTAGTCAAAAAGTTTGTGATGAAACTGTAAACTATTATCCATAATTCTAACAAAAGTCCTAATGAAATGAGCATTGTACCAAATAAAAGCCGCTTTGATTGGAAAACAGCGAACGTATTGCAAGGTTGAGTTCAGACAGACTATATAGCATCTTAAGGCAACGTGAGCACAACGATAAACGTTGGGTAAACCAAGGTTACGTAATGTGCTCAATTTAGCTCTGAAACAACTAAAACGCCAATAGACAACGTAAAGATAAGGGACACGATAAAACGTCAGAAATAAAAAATATTGCTGCGGCGCTGACACCTATATCTTTCCGTGTAAACTTTAGTTGTTAGCACAAATGAGCTCCGTCCCTGACCCAGAGCGCCAAGAGGATTTTAGCCATTAGCTCGGTGCTATGCTAATGCTAACAGTCTCTAGCAAACTTAAAAACTAGCGAGCTAACTTCCATCAAAGAATCGCTGCGTGCTCAAACGACATGTATTTTCCTGTTATTTATGGTCTGGGATTAACAACTTTACTAGAGAAAACACACGTAAACGTATTTATCTAAAATTTATTTAAGCTCTACTTTTAAAAAAGAAAAAAACTAAAGAACATTAGCTTAGCAGCTAAAACCGTTAGCCAAACGTAAGCATGCCATTTAGCTAGCCCGGGCCACATTTGGAACCTGCTACTCCGTTAGCTTCCGCAATTTGTAACAGTTCCCATTTGATTTCGGACCAGAAAGTCCCTTATACCTTATTGCCATCAAGTTTAATTATCTTTGCTTAGATGACTTACACGTGTTCGTTGCCATTATTCATTCTCCTGGACGTGATGTCCATCTCAACGTCAGCCATTTTCCTGAGCCGTGGAGCCCCTTCTTCTTCTTCGATGGTTTGGAAGTAGGATGAAAACACTGGTTCGCACTCTGGTGTATTGGCGGTGAACTGCAGCCAGAATTTGCACTTTGAAGTTTGTACTTCGTCCGCCAGGGTGTATGTTTGTCCAGCTGAAAAAATTTAAGTTGTCTTACATGTTTGGGACTGATAGGGCATCTGCTGTAACAGATTAAAGTAAAAATAAATTTACGGACTTTACAGATATTTTTTTTTACTGTTGAGGTGTGATGTTAGATTGTTCTTTACTTTGCGTAATGTGTGAATGATGTCAAGCATATGCAAGCTGCCTAAAATATGCTTATTAATAGGTAAATAGGGAGCCATGTCACATCCGTAACACTGAAATGACTGCATTAACCCAAATTGGTGTGATCATTACATTACCTTACCGTCCATCATTGCCGATTCACACCTGTGCTACTTGAGTCTCCTGCCCATCAAAATGGCCCTAAAATCCATCAATACTAGAGTCCAATCCGGTACTTTTCAAAGTACATTGATGACAAATTTTTTAGGGATCTGGCAGTTTTTACAAACCAAAAACAGCTGCAAACTACAGGAGTGTCACTGAATACTACATCCCCCCCCCAAAAAAATCAAGATTTTCTTTGGCATTTCAGTACACATGGCCTGCTTTGGCTAACCCAGAGTCAAGTTTTGGGCTAAAAAAACCAAAGTGCTTGTTATTACCCGGAAAATGACAATGGATAGGTTCTACAAGCTTAGAAGCTCATTCAAGATTGTCAGTGACCTGGATGTAACTGAAGAGGTCAGAAATTCTTTGGAGAGTCAGACCATTGCTTTACTGTGTGAGGCAAGGTTGTCTCAGGCTTCTAAGGTATGACAAGGTGTGCATTGATGCACAAATTATCCCATTCACAGGCCGCTGTCTCAGGGAGTATGTGCCAGGAAAGCCAAACCCAACTGGCTGTAAAGTTTTTGTGCTTGCCTCACCAAATGGTCTGGTCCTGGATTTTTAGGTCTATCAGGGCAAGAACACATTCAAGGGCCAAAGAATGGGAGTTGGAGCTGCGTGCTCAAACTACAGCACGTGTTATGTCGCATTTCTACAACCATTTGCGGTCTTGCAAATGGTTGAGTCAATTCGTGCAGGAAATTATGTTCTTTGATCAATATTTCTCTTCGATTGGTATTATGGATGCTTTGCTCTTAAAGGTGGTATCCAGCAACTGGAACCATTAAGAAGAAGGTTCCAAAGCAATGCCAGATGCCAGCAGATAAGCAGCTGAGAAAAGAAGTGAGAGGGTCTTCAGTGATGTTCCAAAGGGGGCCTGAGCTGGTAGTGGCAAAATGGTTTGATAAAAAAAAACCCCGTTCTGATTGCCTCCACAGTCTATGGGAAATATCCAGAGGATATCTGTAGCAGATGGTCGAACAAAGACAAAGGTGAGATGGCCAGCAATAATCAGGGAATACAATGACAACATGGGTGGTGTAGACCTCTGTGACCGAATGCTGAGCTTCTACTGGATGTCAACCAGGACTAAGAAGTGGATGTCACGTGTTATGTCGCATTTCTTTGATGTTGCCGTCACAAATGCTTGGATCCAGTATAAATCTGACAGCAAAGAGCTGAATCGACCAGCTGGAATACACAACAGTATCTGGATCTCAAATTGCACCTGGCTGAAGAGATGCTGGATAGTCCTTCATTTGATGACAGCAATGAAGACAGTGAGGAAGCGTATCAGCCACCAACCAAAACAAGGATCCCACAACCAGAGCTATCTCTACGCAGACTAGGAGCCGGGCACATGCCAAAGAGTGTGGACATCAAACATGCAGAAAGATGAAGACACAAGGACTGTAGTGGCAAGACATACATCAGGTGCACCAAAATGCAAAATGCAAGATGTTCCTTTGCATAACCAAAAAGAAAACATGCTTCCAGAATTATCACTGCTGACATATCACGAGGGAGAAGAAAAGCAGAACTACTTCTGTTCTATGTCTTATAGTTCAATGTTGAGCTCAGTACATGTTTAACATTACATTGTAATATATTATTATTTAAGTTTAGTCTTTGAAAGCAATAAGTAACAGAAGAGTGATACAGAGTTTTTTTGTTTGTTTTTTTTTTGTTCTAATTGGATGTGTTCTTGGATGAAATTCACTCTAAAGATCTATTATGCTCTTTTTTTTATTTTCTAAATTCTGCCCTATTTTTACACGGATATCATTCTGTTGTCCACTGAAGTAGACATGCTGTGAAATTAAAATAAAAAATGTATTTAAAAAAAATTAAAATTGTCAGGTGTTTTTTAAGACCCAAATAGACAGGAGATCACACAAAAACAAAAATTGTAAGACACCATATTTCTTTGGTTCTCAGGAGGATATGATGGATTTTAAGTATTTTGTGCAGTATTATTATACCAATGGATCCCTTTCATCATGTTTTCCTCTTCAGCCTTATTTTACTTCAATAATTTGCTATAGTGTGCTTGAACCAATTAGGCTGTAACTAACTGAAATGCTTTTATACCTTCCCTTGAAGCTCTCTCCTGTGTTATGGACATTAAAATTTCAACCTTATGAATCCTGGGCAGGTGTAAATAGAACCCATTAACGCTCATTGTTTCATTGTTGGACAAGTTTTGAGGAATTAGAGCACTAATAAAGCTCTTAGCATGGTTTGGTTGTTCTTTACCAAGCCAAAGCACAAACAACTTGATGAAGGTCTTTTTTACTTTGGTAAAATGTTATCTGAGATTTTTTATAATAATTCTGATTTCTCCTTTTCTCTCAAAAAACATTTAAAATGAAATTTGTATGCTTGTTTAGTTTAAACTGTTAAAAGCTTTTTTTTTAAAATTTTATTTTATTTTATGTTTTATTGAGATCCATTCATCTTTACATCACATAACATTTGATATAAAATACCCAATATTTATGCACCATCGTATGTTCTTCACTGTTATTGTTGCCACGAATTGTGCATTGACAATTCAAGTGAATTCTGTGAATAAAGTCTCATTTTAATCTCATTTCAATTGTCTCAAAGTTAGTCTGTAAGCTTGCACTGCCAGGTGATGTTAACCACAGTAAAGGCCATACTGAAAGCATTTTAGAGGTGGTTAAATAATATACAACAAGAGAAAAACAATTAGCAAAAGGCTCAGTTTGCCAACACCACAGGATGGCTGTGGAGGTCAATTCGTGGATCATGTGCTTGTCAAAGTCCCCTCGTGCACCCCATGGTTTTCTTCCTTTTTATGCACCACTGGTATGTGCATGCTCGGTTCACATCCTCTCTTAGTGCAGCTGAAGAGTCAGGAATTTGAGATTTTGCAGCCATTTCAAGGCCAGTTGTATGTGTTTATATCTATCTATCTATCTATCTATCTATCTATCTATCTATCTATCTATCTATATATATATATATATATATATATATATATATATATATATATATATATATATATATATATATATATATATATATATACGTGTTGTGTATTATTCTGGGGAAACTGAGATGGCATAGTGCTCGTGAACTTTTCTGTAATGCACAACTTAAATTTAACTTTAAATTTATGTCTTCTTGATGGATCTTTTAATGGGATTATGAAAATGTTCACCCAACCTGCATTCAGTACTGTGAGATTTATATATGTGGAAACACTGGTACAAATGCATTTTTTAAATATGTTTGTATGTCTCTACTGTTTGTTTTTTTTAATGGAGCTAGAGTCTGAATAAAGAAAGTCTACATATGAGTTATAAGTTATATAAGTTGTATATATGCCTGGCATCCATGCATGAAAATATTCTTACGATTAAAATAATCTAACTTGCCCAAAAGTACAAAGCATGGAATGAACAAGCCATAATTAGATATAGCGTTGTGTGTTATTTCTCCAAAGAAGAAACACAACATACAACTTTGAACTTGAAAAACTCTAAAATCACCATATGAGACTTCTAATGTAGGCGTGTGAAATCCTGTGACTTTCAAGGATGCAAAGCATCAATGGGCTTTTATTCTCTGCTCTTGATAGATTTATATGAAGCAGTAAATTATGTTGAGGCACCTGCAGTTGCTTGCTCACCATACGAAAGTAAAGAAAGTGTGACAATACAACAAAATAAAAGCTGACAACCTGATACAGGGGAGAAGAGTTTCTGCTGGATGATAGAACTGCAGATGTTATTGTGGGTTTTGATGTTTTGTTTTGTGCAGACTAGGTTTCTCTGAATACCTATTTCTGATTTAATTTAGAAAATATATAAGGTATAAGAAAATCTAAATATAAAATAGGGCTTAAGTTGTTTTTTTTTTCCAAAGTCCTTCCGATAGAAATATATACAGTATGCACTGAGTGTACAGACAGTTTGGACCTATAACTCACAAGCTGCACCTTCTGCTGTACCTTCTTCCTCTAAGTGTGTCTCAGATTTATGTGGTAAAGTTGCAAGCTGGAGGTCTTACCTCAGATTAACGGCCTGTGAGACATCAGATATTCCATAAGTTGAGACATCTGTCCCTGCATGTCCAGTAAATCATGGCTAAACACAGTACGAGACTAATTATATGTGCTGCATTCTGTAGTGCAATCTGAAGACATGTCATCCATATTTATAATATGTGTCTGTAGACTGAATAAATAACTGAAAAAGTTCCCCCCGAAATTTTTTTCCATTTTGTTTTTCTTGTTGCTTTATGTGTTCTTCTTATCAAAAGCAGGTCAATTTCTAAATGCAGTCAGTTAGGAGCTCTTAATATTTCAAAAGGTTGGGAGTAATGCATGTGATTTGATGTCTGGCACAATATCTTTTTAAATGCAAATGCAACCACATTTGTGTCTATGCAGTATGAGTTGTTTCATTAGGTGACACAAGTGATCAAAGTTGCAAGGTTTTGTCAGAGCTCTGCTTGTACCTAATCGCTAACAAGGGGATGCCAATACGCACGCTACGCTAATGCGAACATGCTGGTGTTTAGCAATTACTTTTCCAATTGTCCGCTATCTTACAGAGATGATATCCAATATACAGTTGCATGGAAGCAAAGGGTCTAGATTTTTTAGGGTCATCTGATGTAACAAGTAAAGGTAAATTTGTACAAGCAAACAGGAAGAATAAATATGTTTTGTAGTCAACCATTGTACCTTGCATTGCATGACTTTAATCGCTGTGACACAGACACTTACACTCCACTGATGATAAGAAAAACTTGGTTGGAGCCTAACCAATGCGTTTTATCCATATTTCTTTAGGATTATTTGCTGTTTAACTTTGCACAGCTGTCACATCTGGTGGTTTAATATAAATGCTGCATTATAAGCAACACTATCAAGCCAGAAAATGGTAGTTTGTCATTAAAACAAATATAAATACACTGTCTGCATTCACTTGCACTTGGGCATCTGAGATTTATCCAGATAAAGGTCAGTTTACTCTACATATTAGTTAAAATGTGCTCATGAAAATCAGTAAGATTTTAGCGGTAGACTTTCCCTCCCCCAGGTCACTCCTTCTCATTCTGTCCTTGAAAGGGAGAATGAAACTAAAGAGTGGACCATGAAACCAGATTTTTTACTTGGTACTTGGTCTTTTTTTCTGTTGAATGTTTTGGAAACAGCAGGAGAAGCAGCTGCAAGACGCCCCACTCTGTCCCCAATACATTAATAGGTGTGTGAGTGTGTCTGTAGTGTGGATATCTACTACACTGCTGTGACATTCATTTACAAGAACCTAATAAAAAACTTGTGGTTTTAAAGTAATTGTAAGTGTGTATACAGCCTATCTGACGTGTGACATTTAAAAGGCTACATAGTGTAAAAAAGCTTTAGTTAGCAGAATATTTTATCTGATGAATCAGTCTGATACACTGCTTACATGGCTTAAACCTAGATATTAACAGGATTTAGGCTATGCTCCATCAGTTAAAATCAACATTGAGCAGCAATGCAAACAAAAATTTAAACTTCACCTAAACTCTGAGGCCAAATGGGAGACAGCCATTTCTCTATTTCTCTATGCACCAAGCCCGAAGATCAGATTTATAACTTACTGGAATTTGTATTCCACAACAAGGGAATAAAAGCAGCAGACATTAGGTCTGCCTTGGCTCATCAGGCCTCGCCTTTTCAAGCATCATGGAGACACAATATGGATGGGGCAATAAAACATGGGGTCCAACAGATGCTCACCGAAGACAACCACAGTCCATTATGGAGCCTGTTAAAGACACTCAGGCAGTTTGCTAACCCCCCTTCACTCCCAAGCCCTGCACCCTTCAGTAGGTTTTGTCCACTGGTTCAGATGATGACAGAGTTATGGTTTAGAATGGCTTCCTCTAAATAAAGCTGTGCCAGTGCTTCTCAATGAAAAGGGAACGCCTGCCTCCTAAAACGCAGATGTTCTTTGTTCTTTGACAGATATACCCAACTTTGTTTTGTTTTTTCATGCTCACTTCTTTTCTTGAGAGTTTTGCTTTATGACCCTCTGATGTTTGGTTTTCTAAGAAAATTGGTGCTGGCATGCAATATTTTAAAGGAAAGAAATGAGTTCAGGAGCACCACCTCAGCATATGGTTTGTCAGATGCCCTTAAGAGCCACGATATGTAGCTCGACTGGAAATATTGTTAACATGAATATATCATTATGGTGTGGTAGTACACAGGGAAGCACTGACAACTTAGTAAACAGACTGAAAAGACTTTTTACTTTCCTTCTCTCAACAGCACAAGTAAGTGTAGGTGTAAAATTGTGCATGAGTGATAGTTGAAGTCCTAAATACAAGTCTTTCAGTCTCTGATTTAAATCCACCACACTAGACTTTCTAATTTAAAGCTAGAAACTTCTCTCATCTTGTCTAGTTACTTTGAAATTAGAAAAGTTAAGCACATACATGGTGCTCCATTATTACCCTAAATAAATAAATCAGAAAAAAGTAGAATTTTCAAGGTTAAATTATTTTTAATTAGTTAAAAAATACTCAAAAATGCAAAAAGTGTTGCACCAGATTTCTTTCACGATAGTTTGATGATCACATAAGTCGATATACATGCATAGTCTTTATGACACATAAACATGTTAAAAATACACATTTTAGATTTCAGGTTAAGAATTAAGTGAGAAGTACTATCTATCTGTCCAGAAATGATCAGCGCCACCTGACATTTCTGGACAGTAGTTTACACCTGACAAGTGTAAACTATTATGTTGCAATTTCACACTGGACTATAGAGTCATTGGGGTCTGAAGCTGTACAAAGGGCCCTATGCAGCAAGAATGATGGATGGAAATGGCAGGAAGTGGCAGGATCTCTTTGACCCTGCAGGTGCCACTTTGGTGTTATAAACCTCGTGCATGAGCAAGAGAAAAGAAAGAACAGCAGGAGTCCACCACAAAAAGGTCTAAAGCTGATATTCATAAACATAGCTGGCCTTGAGCTGTGAAAGTGTACCTTGTGTTAATTAAAGAGGTGCTCCTTGAGAGCTTGAAAGACATGGGATAGAATATTGTCAATGTCCAATCTTTGAAAGATCGGTCAAGTTAAGTTTGTTGTGATCATAGCAAAAAATAACTCCTTAGCTTTGCCCCCAAATCTCTACACCAATGGTGGACTTCAATGTTTAAGTAATCTGTGGTCAGATGATGCCTCAAATGCCAGTATAATTGGAAAAGAAGGTACAAGCATGCATGTGGGACCCCCTGCCTTCGAGACAGCACAAGAATCTTCTCAACTGACAAGGAGAGGAGTGTGAGTGTAGACCATCCCCTTCAGACTCTAAGATCTCTGCAACGTATCTGCCCGGACACTGTGTGTAGTCTGCAATCAGCAAGACTTTCTGTCTAGTTGAGCTCACTATCCCATAGGAGAAGGGGCTGGAGGTATTCCAACATGGCTGCTAAATCCTGGATTGTTGCCTGGAGGAGAGAGCACAGCCAGGCATCAGCTAGAAATCAGGGAGAAATCTCTGGCATAACTCTTCCTTCATTCTCCAAAAAAATAAAATGGAGTTAAAGGAGGTGATGGTGCTCAGCTACTGACCTTAAAAGACTTTGCAGAACAGTTCTGGCTTCCATAGGAGGACGATGTGCACTGGATCATCTTTAGAAAGTAATGAAAACTCAGCTTAGCTTAGCATGGATTGGAAGCAAACTACAGCCTCATGCATGTAAAAATGACATCAAAATATCTAACTGACGGATCTAACAGGGCAGCAATTTCCTTGACCAGCTTACTAAAAAAGTAAAAAGAAGTGAACATATTATTGAAAATATAATAGAATATTCTATGAGGGAAGGTTGTTAAGTTGTACAATGAACCCAAACCCTCACCTTGTGAACATAGTCACAGCTATTCAACCTTAAAAAATGGCAAAGGGCATGATCTATCTTACCTTTCTGTCATGAGAAGATATTTGAACACAACTACATGTTGACAGTCTTTCATTAAACAAACCAACCTTCAGTAGCAGAGTTTTCTTTCTTCTTTTCCCTTCACATAGGTTTGGCCCTTTCCCTGTTGGAACAAGAGACAAATGTGCATTAGAAGGGCTGCCACAAAGAGTGGGCAAAAGTACATGTTTTCCACAAAAAAAATATTTTCAGAGAAATTATATTGAAAGGAGATACCAAAACAGAATGTGCTGACTTTGTAAATGTGGCCAAACCACAGATTGAAACCCTGCTATAAACATACAGATCCTATTATTATCCGCGGCGCAAAGAGATTTTCTGATAATACGGAGCTTCTTCATGCAATGTAATCATACTAATCATTTGAGCTTCACATGAAATATGGAGCATCCAGTATCTCCAAAACTACTTGCTTTGAGAGAAAAGCTAGCAGAAAACTTTAAAATAAAATTCTTTATTATTGTTATTTTATTAATATATTGTTTCACATGATTTTGTATCACTCCATGTTGGAACCTGCAAAGCTGGATCCAGATTTGATTTGTATTTCTAGAATGTTAATTTAAACATTTGAATAAAAGAGACATTTTAAAATGTATATATTGTTATAAAAGGAGGTCAGAGTAAGTCATTTGAGCAGATCAAGACCAGATATCTGTATTACACCAAATAACTATGATGATCAGGCCAGACAAGGTTGTTTTTGTAGGTCTTGCATGACATTGCATCTTACACCTGAACCACACAACAATGCATCCTGCACCAGCCTGTGATTTATTATTAAAGGACACCATAGTAATTTTCTTCCCACTGTGTAATTGGTGATGTTGTAAGAGATCTGCATGTAATATGACCCAGCTCATATTGCACACTGAGAGGTGCAAACGCATAATTTCAAACTCCTCGTGTAATGCTGCCATATTTGTAATGCGTCCTTTTTGTTGGAGAAAATCCATCATCATTGCTCTTAGTGAACTTCAACAGGGATCAAAGCCACAAAAACATGCTAGTTACACAGTATTACCATTACAACAAGTTAGGAGTTTAACTTCTGCATTTCCAAGATGTGAATATTTCCAAGCTGCAAAATGATTTTCATCTGGAAGTTTGCACATTGAACAGCTTTTTAGCAAAACCAAAAATCCTGTGGAAAAAGACGTCTCTTGGTTGTCAAAGTGGAACTTTTAGTAGACTGCTTTGGAAATTTGTTTAAACCAGCATCTTTTCTGCACAGACAGCATCCAGCAAGTCCAAAGGTACAATAACATCTGGGCAGAAGCAACGACATGCTGAGGGGGTTTTGACTGTGGGAGATTGTAACTGCGGCAAATTGAAACTGGCTGGCTGAATTTTTGTTTGGATCTCTTTTTGCATTAATGAGACGAAGTCATTTGCAAAGATGCAATTAGAAGCTAAAAAGGTTGCACCAAGGCAGACTTTTACATCAGCCATCTGCACCATCTCATAAAAGGTCATTTGCACTTTGGATTAGAGTCTCTGCCTTGTCTAAACAGCACAACATTCTCTACTTAGAATTCTATTGTACATTTGTGCATCTGTACTGTAAGAAATGTTTAACAGCTTGCTTTTACTTCCAGTTAACCAGCTATTTCCTGTGCTGTATCATTATGAATGGCTTTTTACCAGAACTGTTTGCAGACAACTCCTCTCTCAATTCACTGGCATGAATTACAGCTGAACTGTCATTTCTTGCCTTGACCATAGCTTCCAGTAAAGGTCTCATATTAGTGTCTGCCTCCCATCTCAGTGAAATGTTATTGTGTTGTTCCGTGGAGCGAGACAGGGAAAATCTGCTCTTTTTTTGCACAAATACATTTTTGGTGTGGCTACATACTGGCTAAAATATTGATATTTTTTGACAAAAGATATTGAATTGAAGAATGAGAAATCTTGCGTGGGTGTGCTTAAACTAAAAGGGCATATATAATTCCTCAAAGGTCCATTTCTTCAGACTGCACTGTAAACATTCAAATATAGTACTAACAAAAACAAAAAAAAATTATTTAAAAAAAAAATCTAAAGAAAGAGTCACAGTAGATGCAGAATAGAAACACAAAAAACCACAGTGATGCATTCAAGACTTAAATTACCGAGCCAGTTTTAGTCTAATCCAAAGTGTTTTTTTTTTTTTGACAGAGATTTCAGTACCATTTACTTTTTCCAGTGGTCATTTCCAAATATATCTCAAGCTTTAAGTTTGTTGGTTTTTATCAAGAACTGCAACAGCTGCATCACACTCTTGGTCACAAATGACTAGTTGAAGAAAAAAAATAGTTTTTGCATATGTGTGTATATATATATATATATATATATATATATATATTTATATATACGTGTGTGTGTGTGGAGATGGACAGTTTTTGTCTTTGCAGCCCTTTGCATTCCTTGCATAATTACACTCTGTTGTCAAGCAGGGAGGAAGGAAGGAAGAAGGAAAGGAGAGGGGAGGAAACTTCTGCAAGAAAAGCAACTGCTGATCCAGACAGTATAAAGTTAAACCCTCTGCACTGAGACAGCTACAGAGAAGACAAGAGGGAGGGAGTAAACATTCACTTTACGGCTTTATATCCCGTCAGTGACTTTTTAAAGAAGCGCTCTACACTTTTGTTGGCTATTTTTCTGAGTGCATCGCTTATCTTTGACTGGAATATAAACAGCTCCTATAATCGATGTTGCCGAATCAGTTTAGCGGGGACGTTATCTGAGTCTCCAAAGTGTTTTTTCCCCCCGAAATTATGCCACGTCTGAGATTACGCCCGTTGATGGGCTGAGCAAACAGTCATCACCATCATCATCCTCTTCTTGCTCACACTCAGCTGCAGCTGTCTGCCGCTCAGCGTGGGCTGAGCGAAAAAGTTACGAAGTTGCCTTTCCTTGTTGACTGGGTTGGAATTTTCCCATTTCTTACGGCCTTGACTCCCCCAGCTTCCCCCCTCCACCCCCAGCTGTCCACCGGGCCGCAGCAGCATGCTGGACTGACGCCTGAGGAATGGCATCGGCTGTGTTTGAAGGGACGTCGCTGGTCAACATGTTTGTCCGGGACTGCTGGGTTAACGGGATCCGGAGACTCATCATCAGCCAGCGCGGAGAAGAAGAGGAGTTTTTTGAGATCAGGACTGAGTGGTCAGACAGGAACATTTTATACTTGCATCGGAGTTATTCCGACCTGGGGCGGCTCTTCAAGAGACTGTTGGAGTCCTTTCCTGAGGACAGAAGAGACCTCTCTAAATGTCCACTGATAGAAGGTTGGTCTGATGGGACATACAGACACAGGAAATGATGACAGAGCACTTAGCTATTATTAACCCACTGAGAAGTTAGTCTACATCTGAGATATATATATATATATATATATATATATATATATATATATATATATATATATATATATATATATATATATATATATATATATATATATATATATATATATATATATATACATACATACATACATACATACATACATACATACATACATATATATATATATATATATATATATATATATATATATATATATATATATATATATATATATAATAGCCAGGGACGTAGCTTTAATTAAGAATGCCATGTGCACAGGAGTCATCGGGGGCTCCTTTTTAACCTTTCAGTTTCACCTATCTATCTAAATATGCCCAAAATGATGAAAATCTTGATAACTGAATCAAAATCTTTAAAATAGTCACCCTAAAGCAATACAATAAATAAATAAATAGTCAGATTTAAAAAGACAAATTGGCTCTTTGATTGTAGCAAACTAAATGCTCAGTTTTCCTCTTTGCTGTAACACATATGTGCATATTAGTACTGATAATGTTTTGGATTAATCTTATATGTTTTAAAAATATATCCAGTTGCTGATACACTGCAGCTGCCTGTACAGTATGACCCCCCTAGAAATTTATGTTACTTGCATTTTGCTTTCGCTAGCACAGCTGCTGTTTTGTGCATGTTTGTGGATTACAGGCAGACCCTGCACCCAGAACAGCTGTGTGAGGACAAACTTCACATCATTTAATATTCTTTACAGGTTTAGTCCATCACCCTTGGGCATTTTGAAGATATGGGATAACATTACCAGTTGCATACTTTTAAGGAAGCAAAATAAGAAAGCAACGCAGTGAACATTGTCACTTCGGTGTCAGGCTTGTCTGGACTGGTGTAGGCTACTTCTTAGCTAGCATCTACAGGCTTTGTTTGGACAGGTTAATAATGAACAAAATCCACTTTCATATGTCACAAAAGCAGTCGTATTACATAGTCTGCAGGCCACATGGAACTGACCGCATGTCTCTACTTCTAGTAAATATTCAAGACTTAAAAATGTGTTTTATAAGGTTTGCTTTTCTGTCTTTGCAGCCAAAGAGCGAGATAGCCATCTGGGGAAATACAACAAAGACATCCATATGGAAATCTGTTCTTTACATTATAAGTCTGTTAAAGTAAAGGAAAAGTTTCTAGGCTGATGAGCTTTTTTATTTTATCAGTACATGTGAGCAAAAAAGTAAAAAGAAAAAAGTAAAAAAAAATTAGCTGAGACATTTCCATTCTTCATTTTTTGAGAAAAACATACAGAAGTAGCATTTGTTTTTAAATGTAATGATTAGCATTTTTTTTTTTTTTAGTTCTTTAACTGATACAATATGTTTTTCTTATGCTTAATGAATTCTCAAGTTTGGCTCCTTAGTTTCAAATTAAAGCTTATTTTATTTTGACTATAAGGCTGAGGCTGATTAATCTGTTTAAGTTTGCCAATCAGTAGTGCTGTCATTTAATGTTAAACGAATCTGAAGCAAATCTTTGAAATGACACTGAATAGAATATGTCCATCAGGGATTTTTCAGTCAACTGGTTTGGTACTGCTTATTCCAGCCATTTATTGGCTAATGTTTTTTTTTTTTTTGCCACATATAAATTTTTAAGGAAGAGTATGCAAGCTGAAACAGCCATATTCTCATGAAAAATTAGGAAACTTCTTCAGAAAGTCTGCTGATTTTTAGTCAGCAACAGCGTTATTGGTTACATTTATTCCTAAGTACGTCAGTACTTGTGTCAATTTGCTCTTCTTTGGAAAAAGATACAATTACTTCAGAGGTGTAAAAAAAACTTTTTTCTTAAAAAAACCGATTTAAAAAAAAGTTTCCATCAGGAATTTTGGAAGCAATATTTTACATTTTGTTTGATGTACAATGTACAAGCCTGGCACAAAAAGATAACCAGGACAAAACAAAGCTTTTTTTTGTTTTGGTAAAATAACTGAAATGATCCAAATTATCCATCGGTAAACCATTCATTGTTTATGCTTTAAAGGAAAAGTGAACTGAACAAAACTTTGATGTTGTTTGGCATTGCAGCAGGTTTGGCACACCCTCCAGTTTGTTTTCTGTTTATGATCCCCCGCAGTTTCCTTGGCACTTCCCTTTTGTCTGTGAGCCTATACAAGTGTTTAGGAAACATCTCTTCTGGTGGCAACTGGAGAGCTTCACTTCCTGCACAGCCACTGAAATAGGTGACAGAGATGTTGACAGCTTGCTACATTGCCTCTGCCAGTGTTGTGTGTCTTATATTTTGGGAAGAGACATTTCAGCTCTCATGACTGGCTTTTCACTTCCCTATTCTGTCTGTCAAGCTTATACACTGCTAAATAGTAAATGGAGCTGTGATACTGAAGCTTGCTGAATCAGACATTAGGCTGGTTTAAACATGGATCATTAACCGCAGTGGTAATAAAAATTGCCTTAATGGATTTTTGTTAATTCCCACATGTTAGTTCTCAACTTTACTTGCATCCCTCCTGTTTGCCTCTCAGATTTCGGGTAGTAAAAATAAAATATATTGCTCTATCCTCTCTGTCTATCTAGCTTCTGGCTCTGGCATGTTTTCCTGTTACTGTGCTGCACCCTGGCAACAATGAAGCGTGCAGAGCTTTTCATACTGATGTCATGATGTGAAGGAGAGGCAGAGGATGACTGTGAGAGGAGTGGACTTGCCATATTTAGTCTGACTGGTCTACAAAGACTTCTTAACACTTACCTTACATGTGACTTATGTGTGAACACAGAGGAACACGGTTGCTCACAATCCACATGAGCTAGATATCATCAAGGAATGTAGACGTGGAATGACATCAGCCTTTCTTATACTAATTCACTACTCACTTTTGTCTGTGCATGTGCACAACGAAAGTGCTTTTTTTTCATGATTTTAGCATTTTTAGAGAAGTGTAGGATTATTTCAAGTTGTCCTGTCACTAATTCAGGCATTGCAAGGTAAGGAATGAACCGTCCTCAGTTCAAGTAAAGTGACTTGAAAAGCTTTAAAATTGCATTATAGACTATTGATAAGATTCATAGACACCAGTAATTTCATGCAACCTAATAATTCAAAGTACAACATCCATGTGTTTGTTTTATGAATTATTGGAGAATTTAATAAGACGATACCGCTCATGTATCTGTTAGCTTAGCATAGCATAAAAACTTACCAGAGTCAAACACCTGGTCTGCATGTGGTAAACATCCACTCTCATTCTTCAAAAGTGACAAATAAGTAATCCCTTACAGTGAAAGTCAGATTTTTCCAATTATATCCGCAACTATATTACTTTTAATTTCTTCCACATATATAAAATGATTTCCTGGGGGTCATTTGAAGTGAAGCTAGTCCACCAGTAGTCAGCTCTAACAAGTCAGAAATGGGACTTATCAGAGCTGACTATCTGGAACAAAATGCATCTAACATCACTAACACATTATCAGCTGTCTAATAAGTAAAATCAGGCATGAAAACCATGTGACACTGATCATGTTTGAGGGTGAGCTGCTTTAGCTGCGTGACAAAGTGGAAAATTAATCAGACAAGTTTATGACTAAGTTACATCAAAGCCATATAAGAGGATCAATTTCACAAACAAAAAAATAAAACAAACAACAAAAACCAACCTTATTTTAAATGAGAGATTTGAGTTTTATGGGTTTAATACATCCCTAATAGGGACTTTTGACCCCATTTTGTTGATTATAAACCTAATATTTAAAAGCGGAAAGTTTCTGTATTTCCCTTTAATAAGTGGAGAAGTACTTATAATCTACAATGATCCGATCATCCCAAATATCGCTCACAGTTTGCTTCTGTTGCTTTGCCAGTAAGTCACAAATGGTGGAATGACAAAAGATGAGCCAAATGCACCAACAGGCAGCCATTATGGAAACTTTTTTCTAATGGGCAGCTATTTTAATGTGTAATTTTCTTCTATGGGACTTGATAATTGTATTGATCATTCCAACTTATAGTAATGTAATTAAATAGAAAAAAAGAATGACAAAGATAATACAGTCTCTTTAAACAGGCTCTCCTTTAGGAGAGATTGCTCAAACAAAGCGACATGATTTGCCTTCTAAGAGAGAATCTGAAACTGTTGCCATTTTGTGTTACTGGTGTCTTCTGCTTGTTGACTAAAACAACTAGAAATAAGACACTTACCAAACTGCATCCAGTTTGTGGTTGAATGATTAACTGTTGGGCTGCTGACTGAAGCTTATCAGATCTTTGCAGAAAAAGAGAAATGTGTGTTACGACATCTGATGATTGAATTAGATAATAAGTTTGAGGAAGATGGACGCTAGCAAGCTCATGATGCCTGATATAGTAGATGAAATATCTTTCAGTGTTACAGTTTCTTTGTTATTACTGGTTTTGCTGGTATTGTTGCATGTTTTACTCTTGCAATCATGACAAGATAAATACAGTCACATGGTTTTCTCAGAACATGCAGATAATCAAAGGTAACTGCTAGAGCTAAAAGCATTGTTGGTCAATAGTTTTACTGATAAAATGCTCTAAGAGCAACTAAACTGACTAAGCAGTCTGGAAAATGTTGCACAATTAGTTGTCACACAAGAACAGGATGCCAAGAAGTTCACTCCGGAAATAGACACTTCAGCAGGAAATTGGAGGAAATACTCTCAGGGATTGTTGATGGATGCTTTTTTCCAATTTTGTCCAAGGCTGGTTTTTGTTTAGCTGAATTTTAATGCACTACCGTTGCAGTGGAAGTGCTTCAGGATTTACTGTCACCTGGGAGTCTTAGCAGGCCCACTCATTTTATCATCAACACTGAGGTGTCTGAAATAAATCAGGCTGCTGCACAGAAACTCTTCCAAATTGCTTCATCAGGGAGGAGTTTGAAGTATTTTTATGCTTCTGATTAAATTATGTGAGATTATCTGGTTAGAATCAGTGTGTGTCTTTGGAAAATGCATGCTTATGTGTGTCTGATCTAGAAGCTGGACGTGCTGAGACGCAATCTAACTGAGGAAGGATGCACAATTTTCAGTGAGGTCAACTTGATAGGTCCTGTGCAACAAACAGTATTCAGTAAAAAAAGAAAAAAAGAAGTTACTTTCAAATGTAAATGTCCCACTTAAACCGGAATACACAGTAAAAACACAGGCGGATTATGCAAACTGCTGTTTAAGCCCCAATTTGGGAAAAAAGTTTATGAGCAACGATGAGCTTCGCGCACCTGCCCAAAAACTAATACACACTTGTTTAGAGTCTATTCAAAACATTAGTTCAATCCATGGTCGGGCCTAATCTTAGCGAACATTTTTCATAAGATAAAAAGTAGGAAGTCAGGATGAGGTTTAAGTTCTCTCCTGAAAAGTTACAAAGACTTACATGATTAAGTTTCCAGAGAATATAAGAAAACAAAATGACAATGTAAGTGAAATAAAAGCAGAATAACAGCTAAAAAGCTGCTTCAGAGTTGGTGAAAAGATCAAATAATGAATGATGTTTTAACTGCCTAATCAGACATTATCCTCTTGACCATGATGTCATCACCATGATCCATAATAAATGGATGAGGCTGTGTGTGTTCATGGTGTTACTGTAAGTCCTCTTATTCATTACTTCCATATAACAGAAGCTGCTGTGTGCCTGTGTGTTTCTGCGTTGCTTACACGAGACAGAAAGTCATCAGTGATGCCGCAGTCTTCATCGTTATTCATCACACCACATCCCTTTGTCAGCTTAGTGGTAAACGATGCTTCGCTGGCTGCTTGCTCACAGGCCTGCATTGCCAGAGAGATTATTTTAGACTCACCTCCTAAACTGTATTCTCTTCATTTTTGCAGGGATTGACACTATTACAGACAGCCTCTGTCATTACTTTCCCTTTTTATTACTCATGTTAAACAAATGGCAGCAATTACACAGCAATTGTGGAGCAGCGTGCACGGTGTTCCCGCTCCACAAAGACAATGAATTCAGAGCCGTTTCTTTCCCTTTTCGTCTTGAAGTTGATATCCTGTGGCATTATTAATTAAAAGGTTAATGTAATAACAGCTCAACCAGGTTCTCTTTTGTATTTGAGGTGACCTTTCTTGGTAGAAAAAAAAAGCCAGACCTGTCTGGCTTTTGTTTTCTGACTTTATGGACTCTGATAACAGTAAAGGTCTCACTGACGGTCCTGTAGTACTGTAAATAGACAAAACCAATTCTTTAAGAAATTTTGGACAAATTTCTCTAAAGCCTGTTGTTGAGTTGATTTGAGGTTTTCAGTGGATACTAAGATACACTGGAGGCAAACTAAGAATAGATAAAATAGTTGTTCTGATGCACTGGAAAACATTGAGCCAATAATATATATTGAGACTTACTGTCTGTTGCTGCACAAGTGGCTCAGTGTGGCTGGGCTGAAGTCCAAAGAGGCTAACAGGCTTCCTGTAATTATACCAGAACGGTGATCTTTAGATGGTGAGATGGTAACTAATGGATGATGAGATGGTATTGCAAACATTGTCTTTGAAGCTTTAAAAAAAAAAAACAAAAAAAAAAAAGAAAAAGTTTTTTATATTTAGTCACATTTTTAGTTAAGTTTTTGCATTTTGGATGTTGATAAATCCTTCCCTTTGCAAACCAGGCAACTGATTGTCACTGTCAAATGTATTCATACATTCAGTATTCATAAAGAATACTGAAGCAAATTAAATCACAGTATGATGGTTCCAAATTTTTTCAGGCTGTCAGTCGCAATGTGCTTCATGAATACCAATATGATGATAGACCATTTAACAACAACTTCACAAAAAGAATAATTACTTAGATGGCTTTTTTGTACATATTGGCTCCAAATAAGCGAATAAAACATTTTTTAAACTCACTAATCAGTAGGCAACATATATGACATATGTATCAATGTAGGGTATGTATATCTGTTTGTATGCGTGTGTATTA
Source organism: Telmatherina bonti (assembly GCF_933228915.1). Taxonomy (NCBI): domain Eukaryota; kingdom Metazoa; phylum Chordata; class Actinopteri; order Atheriniformes; family Telmatherinidae; genus Telmatherina; species Telmatherina bonti. The sequence continues at coordinate 21,566,489 of NC_136618.1, forward strand.
ATTTTTTATTTTTTTATTTATTGCAGGATTAGTAAAAATCAAAGAAGCACATGATATTGAGGAGAAACTGAATGAGGTGGAGAGACTCTTGAAGAATGCCATCAACATGCCATGCAAGGTCGGTGTAGTGCCTTATGCTGTCAAGATGCCAAAAACTAAACAACAACAACAAAAAAAAAGACAATGATAAAAGTCTGATTGCAAATATTTCGCATCAGTATTATACAAGCATAACTCTTCCGGCATAAGACATGTCCTCTGTTGCAGTGGTTTTAAAACCCTTTGAGCTGAGTTGTTAATTTTGTGATAAACCAAATGAGTCATACTGCAGCCATCCTTTAAATCGGGGATGCCATAGTTCGGTCCTCGAGAGTGACCATCCTGCAATTTTTCCACCTGGATCAAATGTTACCAGGCCACTGGAGAGCTGGATGACACGCAAAAGAGGGAATTCAACCATTCAACCAAAAATCAGCCTCTCTCACTGGACTAAATATGGACTTTTTTTTTTTTTTTAAAATAACACCCGTTATACATATATATATATATATATATATATATATATATATATATATATATATATATATATATATATATAGTAACATTTAAATATATATATTGATTGGAAATAACTGTGATGTTTTTATTAATTCTTGTTCCTCTAAATTCTTGTTCCTGAAAGAGATGTTACTGTTTTTCATTGAGTAATAGTTGTGTTTTGTGGACAATGATAAAAAACAAAACATCGACACTGATGAATGGAATAACTGCACAAAAGAGTGAATAAAGGGCTCTGCAGCAGGTTGCCATTTTACTGGCATACCATGTTAGCAGACTTGGAAAATCCTCTTGCGTGTGTTTTACTGGTTGATATTGTGGAAACAACAAATAATTAATTAAAAAATGTCTCTTTGCAGTATTCCAGGTCAGAGGTGATGTTGACTTTCTTTGAGCGCTCACCGCTGGACCAAGTGTTAAGAAATGACAAAGTCCACAGAATCCAGCCATGTTTTCAGAGTCCCATCAAGATATCAGGTATTTCTTCTTGTGTAACATCCAGATGGATCGATAGCTGCCATCCCTAAGGTCATGATAACACAAGTGGTGTAACATTGTACTCTGTAACTTGTAGAAATCATGCGGTCAAATGGATTTTGTCTGGCCAATACAGAAACAATAGTATTCGATCACAGTGTTCCTGAGGAAAAGGAGAGACCTTCATCAACAGATTCGGTAGAGCATACGTGAGTATTGACATAACCTGCTGTTATTTTCATCCACTTCTTTGTCAGACATGATTATAGCTGCCTTTTAATGAAGTTCCTCTGTAAACATCTGTAGAAAACATAAATAAGGTAAATAATTTAGTCTGGTTCTGATGTTAAAGGTTTGTCTTATGACTATATCAAGCTGATGGCAACTTAGAAAATTAAGAACCTGTTTTCCCACAAAATGTAGGATTTCCTTGTTTGCTTTAGAGTTGTTGAGCGAAGAAGTTCTTAAATGTGACCCTCAACTCCCCTTTGATCCGCACAGGAAATGTGTCTGTACACCTCTTCCTTCCCTGGGTGGAAGCTAAAGAGGAACAATTCCTCTCAGCGCTTTACACAAAACAACATGTTGCATCATTCCTACAAGCCTTAAGCGTTTTGCTGCCTCAGTGTTTGTCTCTTCAGGTGGATGCAGGCAGCTCACGCATAAACTTTAGGTTTTGAGGGTAGTCTGCACAGTTCTTCCTGTCCTGTCCTGTCCTTGGGATAATGTATGTTCTGTGTTTTTCCAGGTATGAAGATGGAACAGAGTTTTTACCAATGGAAGCAGATGTTTGTGATGAAGAAACAGAAGCATATGTCACCAACCTCTCCTACTACCATCTGGTCCCATTTGAAACTGACATACTGGAATGAAAACTTATGGATGGAAACCCTTTTAATGGAACCAAACTATGCAACGCTGCACATGGCGTCTCCATTTCAATGCTGCAGCTGCTTGTTGTAGCAGCTTATTGACTTGCTCATTTTTAAAAATTTTTTTTAAAACAGTATGCACCAAAACATTGCTTGACTGCATCAGCAGCACCACTTCATCCACTTTACGTGACATCACCAGTGTGCCTCATCCAGAGCCTTACTTTTTAAAATCTTTTGACTGAGTGTATGAGGCTTTAAAATGATGAAGCACTGAGTCACACTTTTAAACACATCAGTTCGCCCCTTAACAGAACTGAAAGCGATCAGTGTTTGTGATTTGGGGTGTGTCTGGGACTGATGGAGGAAGGAATATGCATTATTTAAATTGTAGAAACAAGTAGAACTTATTGGACCAGTTAGTGTTTCTTTGTCTGATTGACCAGCAATCTTTTGATCAGACTGGGCCATTTTATCTGTCTCATTTATTCACTTATCGACCGATCCTCGAAGCCGCGGGCCTGATTCGCTGGAGAGATTTGTGATGCATCTGCAGAGCCCATTGTCTTCTTGTTTGAACTACTCCCTGAAGTGTTACTCCCAGTATTACCTCTCCGGTGTGGAAGTACAAAAACGCTGATGCGAGATTGTTGTTTCTGGTGCGTGTTCCACCAGCATTCAGTATCCGAATGTGCACCAGCTTAAAACTTATAATCTTATATTTTTGTGGCTGTGACACGCAGTGCGTTCTCAGGCATGATAGCCATGTGAAGCCGGACTGCATTTGTTCTGACGACAGGCATGAGGAATCTAGCTGCCACTAAACAAAAAAAGAGAAATTCTTCCCTGAAACAAATAGTCACTATGAGCCGCTGACGAAGACTTATGAAGATTTTATGCAACAGACTCGTGTTTGTTAGCATTAGCAGGAGATTGATTTTCATGGTGCTTCTGTCTCACTTAGTTTTTGGACTGCCATCAAGATAAAGAATCTAAAAGAAACACAAAGGCTTTTTGTCATTTTGTTTCCACAGTGAGAACATAATGCTGCCAAGAATGTTTTTCTTATGTTTTGTATTGATGATAAAATATGTATGAATGTAATTATGTAACGCATGTATCTGGTAATGTTTGTCTGATATGAATAATTTCCTAAACAGATAGTTGGATGGATTAGGGTGAAGAAGACTAAGTGCAGCCATTCTGTAGAAACCGAATCATGTCACAACTTTTGCTGCCATCTGATGAATGACAAAGTGGAGCAAAGAGAGCTTTGTTTATTTGCTCTGCTGAGGTCATTTCTGTCCCATTCTGTAAAATGACATGAGTGGGCTCAGTGTGGCCTTGCCTGTGATGGCAGAACAAGTCCTTTCTTTATCTTAAGAAGACAAACAAGTTGGATTTACTGCAACCTCCTATAGAAAAAGTTACATGAAAAAAACAAATGCTTGATTAAAATTCATGTTTTTGCAGGCTTTCTAGACCCTCCCATCCTAAGAAGGGCACTTTCATCTCTGAAACAATTGCTGTGGAATTCAGCTGTGCATTGCATAGGTTTTCAATGAGACTGAACATTTGTAAATATGTATATTTTTAGGGTTAACTTTAATTGTTTTGAATGTTTTGTGATTGCAGGAAGCACTGCACCCTTACAATGTAGGCACACAGCTTGAGTCCAGGTTTTTGCCCCTCTAAATACAAAAAGCATTGAACCCTCACAGACTTGGCACAGAAGCGTTCAGCATGTCCTCCGCATGAGTCTATTTAGTAACACAGTCATGATCTTTACTCACCCCGTGAGAAAGTACAGCTCTTTCACAGGGTACAACAACTATTTCATGCTGTTCCTTTTTTGTTTTGATAATAAAGGTTTCTAATAAATGGATCTTTTGTTGGAAGCAGCACACCTAAAGCCAGCTATTATTTTATTTTGATAACAGAAAACTGGAATTTTTTTTATTTAAGGCTTTTGTACTGTAGAGTATTTTGACATTTTGAAAGGCCAGATGAGTTTACATTAAAAAAAAATCCAAGCTCTTAAGATGTTTGTTTTGTTTTTTTATGCAGGTTTATGGCCCAATTTTTGAACATTTTGCCACAGTCGCTGTAAAGTTTTAACTGAAATGGTACAAAACCTGCTCTAAACTCAAACTTCAGTGAAAATGTGAAACACTTTAGAATCCCCATTTTGCCAGCTCTGTGAAATATGACAATAAATTACATAAAACATTTCACTTTCTGTGAAGCTAACCGTTCTATGCCTTGTTATCATTGTATGTTTACATACTCATGTCATATGTAGGATGGTCCTTTGCTGTGTAAATATGTTGAAATGCAGTTTATCCTAACAATGAACTTTAAAAATGACATGTTAAAATGTTTGATAACTGAATCTATTTGGTAAATACAAATGATTTATCTATATGCTCTCTTCAAATAAATAGATATGTTTTCAATAAATGTCTTCGATATGATGTCATTTATTTGGTCACAGGAGGTCAGAGGAGGGGATTAGTTTGCAGCTGTGATGAACTGAAAAAACAAATGATTTCTATGAAAATACATTAAAGTAAAAAAAAAAAAATTGCAATCATTTATATAAGAAATAAGAACAAATAAAGATAGAAATAAAGTTATCAGTAGTATTATGAAACTTTTACATGTTTTATTATTGTCTGGTATATCCAAAGGAGGATACAGTCTGCTGCTCTTTATTTTAGAGGGACATCTTGTGGTTGATGCTTGAAGTCATCAGTGTTTTTTTTTCTCATTCTAAACTATTCAATAGAGCAAGCATGAAAATACAACTTTGAAAATGAAAATTAAAAAAACCAACAACATTTAAGCCAATTTACATGTTTCATTTTAACATAATCCATGTCATTAGACTACACAAATATGTTACTGTGTTACTTTATGTAACACCAAACATACCAAACGGAAACATTATTTGTTTTTACATTTTTTCATTGTCATTGTAGTGTGTCATACTGCTGTAAGAGAAATTACATAGTAAGACATGAACAGCAAGTGTTCTCTCTTCAGTTCTCCAGACTTGTTGAAAGGCGGTTCCCAGCAATGGGTGTTACTTGTTATGTTCTGTATCAACATGACCCCATACTGCATCGGTCATGTTAAGGTCCAGGTTCTGGAGAGGATTATAGTTATTGTGTAATTTGGCATATCTCAGGCTTTTGTCACTGTTTTCCTTTCTGAAGAACGAGTTGTTGACAGTCACCCCTCCATGGAGAAGGTGACTTATTCTGATTAAGCTTTAATGGGCAGTAAATGAATAAATAGAAAATTCCATCGCTCAGGTTCTGTTTTTTGCTGAGTTGTTTCCTATTTCTTAAAGCATCGCTTTAAAAATTTATCCATCTGCCGTGCATCGTTCTTTAGGTAATAAACTTCTTTTCTCCCTCCACCTCTCCACCTTCCATAAATGTTTCTAAGACGAACTGTGCCATGTTGAAATATATCAGATTTTCATGTAGTCTAATGGCTCTTTGGCCATCTCCTTGTTTGTCTAAAACAAACAAATAAACAAACTTATCAAACTGTTATCTTAAATTTTTTTCATACTTAAAAATGGGAACATATAATGTGTTTTGGCTGCAAGTAAAGTGCTTAAAAATTATTAGTAAATAAGTTACTACGTGTAGACACACAAGTGCTTCATTCATGAGTAAGGTATCTCTATTATGCTTAAATGATTCCTAGATCAGTCTTAAGTAGCTTAAAACACAATCCAAGAACATCTGAGTCCTTGTAAATATAATAATAATAAAAAAAGAGAACTGTATTGAACTGTTAATAAGGAAATAATGTACAAAACAAAAACAAAAACAAAAAACGAAACAGCAATAACATCGAAACTCTATGTACAAAACTGTATGTACAAAAGACAAGCTAAAAAGAAAACCAAATACAACAAAAACAACAAAGACTAAATCGATAAAAAGGAAGGATTATCACTTCCTACAAAATCACTACCAGGGTTAACATGCACCTAAATACATACATTAATAAGGACAAATAAATTAATAAATAAGGATGAATGAATGAAAGAATGAATGAATAAATGAATGAATGAAAGGAAATCTTCTGTTATTTTATTTTTTAAGTAACCCTTGTTTAAAAAGCTTACGATAATCAGTATTTACATTTTTCGCTATTAATTACGTGATGACAACAAGAATGGATAAACCCCCCCTTTTCTTAATCAAATATGATTAATTCATTTTTAACATATATATATATATATATATATATATATATATATAGATTAAGAAAAGGGGTTTTTATATATATATATTCAACAAAAAAATTATTTATTGATACTGATTATAATAGATTAAACAAACAAATAAATAAATAAATATCGCCACCACATGATGTTGCCTTCAGGAGGCTGCGTAACCTCACGCATGCGCAGAGAGCAGATTTAGCAGCTGTATTTCCTGCTTGCTGTTTCCACTCGAAGCGATGGCAGAAGTGAAAGCTTTCCTGATTTGTGGAGGTACGTTCACGTTTTCCTTCATGTACAACTAACACTTGACTTTATATATAATAACAGCATGAATTTAAAACAGCCCTTAAAGCTATTGTTTGGCTCAGTCGGAAGCAGAGTTAGCCGGTGATGCTTCAGTCATGAGGTCCCAGACTAGAGGAGAAAACTGGCTGACAATATAAACATGCACTTTGTCTGATACCCTGTGTTTCTTTTTTCTTTTTTTTTATTTTTTATTTTTTATCTTGACAGCTATAGCAGCTTTCCTAATTTCAACGGTGCTTGCTTTTGTTGAAGACCTAGATGACTCGTAAGTGATGCCTGCATGTGTGCTCCACCATTCAGCTTCCTGCTACTGTGTCAGAAAACATGCTCATTTCATGCAACTTCCGTGGGTAGAAAAAAAGAAATATTTTGTGGATTCAAAGGGACCTCTTACCTATTGTGTTTAGATTATTTTCTAAATTATTCAGATATTATAAAGCAGCAAAAATCTAAATATTTAGATTACATTCTCAAACCAACAGGAAATGTGCTAGTCCTCGCTTTCTCAGGTTCCTGGTACAAGTTTTAACTTTATTCCTCTTGTAGAATATCTTGTGTATACCTGCATATAGCAGATCATAAAAAATTCTTTTGGCATATTGTGGGGCCAGATTGCAGTTCTACTAATAATATGTAGTTTTATATCCATGATTTTCATATTTATAAATGTGTTCAAAGAGTAGCAAATGTCTTGTGCAGTGATTCGTTCAATCTCTTTATAATATGTTGTCATCTCAAATGTTCCAGTTTATTCTAAATCATTACAACTGTATATGCTCTCTTTTGTCTTTTTGATAGATTTAAAGATTCCAGAGTAAATGACATTTGGCTGGTTGATGTAAGTCTCACGTTTTACACACACACACACACACACACACACACACACACACACACACACACACACACACACACACACACACACACACACACACACACACACGCAAACTAATCTTGGTCCATTGAGCTATGGTTTACATTGTATCCAGTACTGGACTGTGTGGATCATCCCTTGTAGTCAGGGTGGGATTTTATGAGGGAGGGGAGTGTACATGCCGTCCTCTTGTGTTGGTGATTAGTGCATGAGAAACCGTACGTGCGGGGCAAAGCCGGGGGCTTGCAGAGGTTTATATCAGAGTTTAGGTTTAGGCCCATTACAAGTAAAGTTGCTTTGGCTGCTCATTTCAGTTTCTGCAATGAGGTCTAAAATCAGGAAGTTTTATACGCTGATGTCACTGTTTCTCGTACAAAAACAGATGTTCTGACATGTTTACCACTGGACTTATAAATGGACATTTGATCAAAAATGGGCAAACTAATCAAAAGACAGTTTAGTTCAAAACAGTAAAAGAGAAGATAATCTTGTCAATTAAAACGACTTATGAGTCCAATTGAGTATCTTATCTAAACTTTTCTCATTAATATTTTACTGATATTTGGATTTTGATAAAAAGTCGTGGATTTTGATCAGTTTTTTAAGTTTTTATTTGTTGTTTTTTTTTGTTTTCTGTTCTGGTTTTACCTCATATAAAGCTTACTGTGGCACAGTTTTTTGTCAGACAAGTCGTTATAGGTTGAAGCAAATAATATTTCAAGAGGCAGATACTTCTTTGTTAAGACATGAACAGACTTCAAAAGGGTGAATTACCGTAATTCTAAGCTTCCATGCTTTTAAACAAACTAAAAACAATGAAAATAAAAATCTACACACATCGTAGACAGTTTATCATGAAATAACTGCGTGTTAAACAACTAACATGAAGCGTCTGGAGAAGAACTGGACAGAGGGAAGTGGCTGTAATAGATTTTTGTAGATTGGGAACCTTGTTTGTGACAGTTTTTTCTGTGATTTAAAATACCACTGCAAATGACTGAAGCTCTCCTTTCTTGCTAAGATTAATGCTAAAATATTCCCACGCCAGGACTGCTGTGTTTGCAGCTATTTAGCTCAAACATGAGAAGTTTTCAACTTAAAAAAATAGTTGTTCATTTAGTTGTTATTAAAGAACAGCACAGAAACACGTTTGCTATAAATAATAATAACAAAAATATTTCTGGAAGAGTGTGTAAATATGCTGACATCTTTATTATGACATGAAGATTTATCAGAGTGGGAAAAAAAATCTGTTTCATGCAAACATATTGGATGTGGTTGATGTGGAGTTGGCTTCTGTCGTCGTTCATAGATTGCAAAGAGAAAAATGTTATTTGAAATTCTAACTATAAATTTGACCTTATATTTAGACAATGCAAATTACTTCTGAAAATTTATATAAGCCCTTTTTAAGCTAACTGAACCGCTGAGGCGGATAAATTAAATTGCATCCAAAGAAGAGCATTTCTAACATAGATGAGTGTGATCAACTATATAAAGCAGAGAAATGGCACATGTAGTGAAAACACATCCTTCTATCATTCCATGTTCTCCACTTCCAGGTTGGAGTCTATCCCAAGAGCTAAGAAGTGCTTAATGTAGTATTACTTGTGTTTTTAAAGTTGCTTCTGATCAACAAATAAGAAATGTAACACATCTTTCATGTTGTTGGGTTTTGACAACAGACAAACTGATGTAGAGCAGTGGCTGGATAGTGATCCTCATCCGGGTTTGTTAAAGATGCAAAGCAAATATAACTCTGCCAAACAGTACAGACAAACCTAAAAGCAGGGGTTCTGGTTTTCTGTGGTATCAAACCCACAGAAATGAAATCCAAATTTCGTAAAAAAAATCATGCTATATAATCACTTTAAAAGAGCTCAGGTAACTTTGAATTCAAATATTAAATATAGACAGCAGTTATTAAACAATAATTATTATTACTATTCCGACATACACAAACTTTACATTGAATAACACTTAAAGGGAAATTTTGTAACTTTTTGTTGTTTACTGGCCTGAATTGATGTCTGCATTTATATATGTGTTACCATTGGTGTATTATGACCTCTGCTAATAACCCGACATTCCCACCAATGAAGAAGTTTAGATTTGTTTTTACTGTTGTCCTCAAATTTATTCATACCCTCTCATTAAAGAGGTAAAAAAACAGCTGTCTGTGAAATAAGCTGAAACTGACAAAATTCCTCACATTAATTTCTATTTCTTTTTTTTTTTTTTTTTTTTTTTTTTTTAAAAACACCAAATAAGATAAAATAATATATGTTACATCACTCATAAACTAATATTTTGTTGAACAATCCTTTGATATTTCCACCACAGTCAGGTGTTTTCCGTTCCTCTCAAGTCAGACTTCTGCACCTGTTGGCAGGTGTTTTGTCCCACTGTTAATAAGAAAAGTGCTGTTATTTGTTCAGGACCGATTTTTTATTTTTTATTTTCAACTCAGTTAAATGAAAAAAGTATCTTATATCACTAAATTATAATTTTTAGTTATTTTTCCTTTTTCAGCCTCCAGTTATTTGAGTGACTGTTGAAAATTCAGGCTTTTCTTGAATGACAGGTTATGAATAAATTAAAGGACGACTGTACATATGACGAGTGAGCCAGTAGGGGGGGCCATGACAGTCTGCCATCTTGAAAGTACAGCAGCCAACAAGGGCCAAAGAACAAGTTTTTTCTTTTTCCTGCAAGCCAGCACAGTGACTGAGGCGCTGATAAAGGAGAAGGTCTTTTCTTTGCACAGGAAACAAACCCATGATTTGTTGGGAATGCATCATTTGCAGAGACTTTCCCTTTTTTTTTTTTTTTTTTAAATTTTAATTTTCAGCTTTTCTTGCTGAGTGTCTTTCAACAGCAAATGTATGATGGGAAGGCAAAAGTCAAAAAGTTTAGTCACAGAGATGTGTTTAAGACCATGGTGAAGTGGTGGCAGTTAAAATGATATTTCTGGTTCTCTGCGTTGGACTGGACAAGACATGTTAAAAACAAACTATTGTCTAGTCTAAATTAGTAGTTGTGCATTCAGAGCTCTGATCTATGATCATACCTGTTTACTTGTTTGAAATACTGACTGCTGTTTGAAAGTAGCAGCGACAACTAAGGCTCTATGGTTACATAACAATAAGAACTAGAATGCAATTCTCTGGACATGCATTGGAAAAATGGACTTTCATGACCAAATATTGACTTCATGTATATGTTTTCTGTAAAAAAATATCAGACTTATATGTGAGACTGACAACATGCTTGCTTCCACCTCATGGTCTTTTTCAGTTCTATGCTCCGTGGTGTGGCTACTGTAAAAAACTAGAACCAGTATGGCACGAAGTGGGAGCAGAGCTGAAGAGCTCCGGATCACCGGTTCGTGTAGGAAAGATGGATGCTACTGCTTACTCAGGTGAGCAAATCACAAGGCAGTTTGATATCTTCCCCTTGGAGCTTGCGCATATTCAAGTGAAATTTTCTTATTTTATTCATTTATTTATACATTTATTTATTTCTGTGCTGCTTCTTTGCCGACCATGTTGCCTTCTAAATCTACTTTAACATTTTCAATGTTGGTTATTGTGACATTACCTCAATGCTGGGAGACAATTCTCCAATGAATTTACCGCTCTGCTTTTATGGCAAAGCCTCAGTTTGCTGCTTCTCAATGCATGTTCTCCATTTTTTCCCCTCACACACACTAATTTTGCAGCCAGTTCCGCAGCTGTTATTGTTTTTAAATCATCCTCTCTTGTCTGACACACTAATGATTGTTTTCTGAAATGCAGGAATGGCATCGGAGTTTGGTGTTCGTGGTTATCCTACAATAAAATTGTAAGTGTCTTTCTCCAGTGTGCTTTGGCCAGATGGTGCAAACTTCTCACACTTGTTTTTGTATAAGAGCTACACTTTTTCCACATTGCTCCAATACTCTCTGTTCTAATAAATCTATATATGATTAAAAAGGCTTGTTGCCATGCAGTCCAGCAACGCATATCTGCCAAGTGTAACATTTGACTTCAGAAACGGTCAAAAGCCTCAATGCAGTTGCATGTGTTATGTGATTTTTCGGTGCAGTATTGTTTATAACACCATAGGTATGGTTTTAAGTTGTGTCACTGTTAGTATATTTTGTTGCCACTGTTGTGTTTTCTCCCAGCAGGCTTAGCCTGTGGAGATGCCCAGCAGATATTTACTGTTATTCAGGAGGGATTAAGGTGTTGTCGTGTTTTCCTGAAGGCATAACTAACCGACAAGCTCTGTTCACACATTTGGAACTTCAATTTAATCAGGTTCAGCTCTTTAAATGTTTTTAATTAAGCAGTTCATGGGAATAAATGATTAAAAAATAGCCACTTTTTTTATTTATTGTTTTAAGTTTAAACTCCGAACACCACATGTAGCTGATTATCTTTTTACTTTTTGCGAGTTTCAACTGAAAGTCTCTGTAACTCCCTCAAATTATTTCTCAAACTGCAAGTGACACATTTATGCTTAAAATTGATGGCTTTAGGTAGCTAGCAGCTGGTGTTGACATGAAATAAATGAGCAGAGTCTCCTCCGTGTATCTGAAATGTTACCATTTATCAGCGCAGTGTCATAATGGGCGTCCCATTTAGTTTCATCAAGCCCATTTGGGAAACTGCCACAGGATCACGGCAAAGCTCACAACATTAAACCAAGCAAGTGATGAAACATCCATGGAAAAAAATATGAACTCCTTCCCATGATGACAGAAAGACTTGATTTAGAGTTGGTTTCCCCAGAGTTTATTAAACCCTCTGGGCTGATGCAACCTTAGCAGTGCTTAATATATTCTGCTTGTTGGAGGAACATGACTTGACCAGCTTTTGTGTAACGAACACATTTAAATTTGTTTTTATTGAAAGTGTAGTAATGTAGATTAAGTAGAACTTTGTAGTAAATGAGCTTTATGGTAGTTGTCTCTGGTTTGGTGTCAGATTGGAAAGAAACATAATTAATGTGACTTGTGAGACCGTAGACTGAGAGTTAGGTGTTTTAAGTTAACCATAAGTCGCGAAACTAAACTTCAACAGTGATTATTTTTTTGTTCATAACAAAAAGCCAAAGAGAATTAATAGATGTGCTCATGCTGAGAAAGAGGCGACAACAACTGAAGGCTCATTAAAACGGGACTGTTGACCACCAGACAAGCATCATGTGGTCTGCTGATCCCCCCCCTTTCTGCTGCAACATTCAGATTCACGGAACAGAATCTTACCAAGCAGCATCTGTCATCCCCTGTGCCTATTTTTCACATTAATGGTGACAAAGTGGGGGTGTGCTTTTCTGGCATGCATTAGAGCACTTAATACCTGCTGAGCAACATTAAAATGGCCCCGCATGGTGAAGTAGTTATGCTGCCCATATCCATGCCTTAATGGCTGCTACCAGCTGGATCTTACACACGACTTATGTCAAGCTGGTTCCATCGAAGTAGCACAAGGCCAGCGTCCTTCATTCGCCTCCACAGTCCATCAGTCCCACCAAGTGCCTTTGGGATGTTGGGTTATAGCTGACAATTCTGCAACAATTTGGTGCTATTATTTTGAATCCTATACCAAATGGAGAAACAGTGGGTTCATAGTTTTGTGGTTCTGTGGAACTAGATATTTCAGCTTGTTCTGGGTGCAAAGACGAAATCGACTCTTTGGAAGGAAAAAGTCAGGCTTGGACATTTTGCTGTCTTTTAGACACCATAAAATATCTGAAATAAACTATATTCACTTTAAAAGAGTTCAAAAGCACACAGGCATCTATTTTCAGTGGCTTCAACCTCACTTCACATCGTGTCATTTTATAACGTAAAGGCTTATTATTATTACTTGAGAATCCTTTGAATCCGCTGCTGTCTTCAGATGTTTGCCCAGTTGTGGCTGACACTGCTGTAAAATATTCTACTTCTTTTTGGTCCAAATGTTAGTTTTATTATTATTTTTGCACAGTTACACACACAAAAGCTTAATGTTGACCGCATCCTTTGAAACCAGATTATAGAAAAAAAAATGAAAAAGGTGAAACATACATTCAGTCATCTTCTTTATCATAAATGAAAGAATGGAAAAGTGGTTCATCTTACTGCATACACAACACAATACATGGAGATGATTTGGTGATGTAAATCAGCATAATACAATCATGAATTAGCATCTGTAGATAGAATAATCAACTTCTTTACTTGGCAAAAACACCTACTTTGTCTTCATAGTAAAGTACGTTTTGGGTACATTTTGCATCTGTGTTATCTAGATAAATTTTCAGTATTTAAGTACATTTGTTTAAAAAAAAAAAAAAAGAAGAAATATCCCTTAAAACTTTTAAAGTTATTCCAGTTGCTGTGGTCACATCAATCACTGAGCTCTATGATCCAGTCCACTGGAAGCCAAGCATCCCCATATCATCATACTCCCTCCATGTGTAACAAATGACCCTGTAGCCTCAGATGATGAGCAGTTCTAAGCTTTCTCCATGTTTTTTCCTCCTCATTCTGGTTCAGGTTCATCTTTCCAAAGAAAACCATTCCAAGTCTAATCTAGCTTTCCTGTGCTTCCATCTTCTAAATGGTTTGCACCCTGAGGTGAACCTTCTGTTTGCTCTCCTCTTTATCTTGACTTGGATAATGATCTTCCTCTTGGAGAGCGTCTTCCACTTGGCTGGTGTGGTGAATTTTTTTTCTAATCATGAGACTTATATGGACATTCAGACCATTTTATATTGCTCCTCTTATCAAAGTTCATCATGTTCTGTTTTTCTCAGAATAAACCAACCTGTTGACTTGCTACCCTCTGATTGTCCTGCCCTGACTCAACTTCACACCTCCTAGCTGCTCACATCTGACCATGAAGTAGATTAGAGTCGTGTTAAAGAAAAATTTACTGAATTACTTTTGACAACTTGATCTGTGTCATAATGCCTGAATAAACAACATACAATTAATTTCCATTTAATTTATATAATGAATCTTTTTTCTTTTGTTTTGCTTCATCCCAGTAAAACAAACCTCTTTTCAGTCTTTCTGGATTTGTCTCTGCTCTTCAGGTTAAAGGGTGATCTTGCCTACAATTACAAGGGGCCAAGGACAAAAGATGATATTGTAGAGTTTGCCAACAGGGTGGCAGGGTAAGTCACAAGCTTCAGACAGAAATGACATGAAAGTAAATCTGTGCAGAAATTCTGCACTAATGAAAAGCGTCCAAGTCAGCTTATCAGCGCTGGCCATGTTTGTTTCACAGCTTAGTGGATTTCTGCCTCTGATGCTCCACTTTAAGCCCCTGTACCACCCCAGCCTGACAGATCAAGCTTGTTCTGTGACAAAGGAGTTGATCAAAAGCTTGGCCCCCCTCTGAGTTAGGTTCTTGAATCTCCACCAGGGGGCGCCAGCGGTGCAGAAATCAGAAGCAGGACTTCACTTACAAGTGCATCCTGTTTGCAACTGCATTAGTTTTCATTTGACTGTTCATCAAATTTCCCTGATCTCTGTTGGTTTTACTCTCCCAGACCAGCCGTGCGGGCACTTCCCAGCAGGCAGATGTTTGAACACATGATGAAACGCCATGACGTTCTTTTTGTGTACGTCGGTGGGGAGTCTCCACTCAAAGTAAGCAACATGCTTATGTAGTTGAACTGCATAAGCACAAACCTTATACAGTTTTTTCTTTTTTCTTTTTACATTGCAGGAAAAGTATAACGATGTAGCGTCTGAGCTCATTGTTTATACTTACTTCTTCTCGGCTTCAGAGGAAGCCTTACCAGAGGTGAGTCTTTAAGTATGCATAGGCTGATTTTCAGAAAAGTTTTATATTTCTGACATCAAAGGTCATCGATACCCTCACTATTGTGTGTTCAAGTACTGCTTCCAGCCTTGTGGTATTATTATTTTATAATAAATGGTATAAGTACTTTCTTTTAGCAGATTTGCCCTTCCAAAGGGCATAGATAACATGCTGCTGTTTTGCAGTACGTCTTCAACTTGACCATTTCCTGCAGTGTCCTGCTGAAAACAACATAACCTCATATTTTCCAGGAGTTTACAGAGATACTGTGATTTATGGATTTGATGTAGTCATTCGATAAAAGTAAAAAGTACATATTTCCTTTGTTTTGTTTTTTTGTCCGTTTGAACAGTCTGTATCTTTTTTGGAGCTTCCCACTGTTGTGGTCTTTAAGGATGGAGCCTATTTTACCTATGATGGTAAGTCTTCAAACACTTCTTTCTCAGTAGTGTGACTCTGCATTCCTACTGTCCTCTGTGTTCCTTGTGTTCCTCGAGTTGTACTCTTTCATCTTCCTCACCACAGTGACTTATGGTGAGCCTGGTCCACTGTAAAGCACACAGGGCTCTGCCCACTATTACATGTGTGTGGTTCGGGCTGTGTTGTTGTGGCGGTTTGTCTTTGGGTGGACTTGCATAGCAGGCCTTGTCGCTTTGACTGGCACGAGTGGGCGAGGGAGGCCACAGTTTCAGAAAAAGAAACTTGTGCAGAGCTTGTTTTGTATATGCAGTCAAACCAAAGCCGAGAGCTGAATCACCGAAGCAGCAATCAAGTCTGAGCAAATAATCATATTTGACATAAGAGGTTTAGAGGAGCTACTTTTGCTGCGTAGCTGGAGGTGGAACTTCTCAGCGCAGCAGCGTCAGTACACCGCATTCCTCTATGATGTGTTGTATATCGATGCCAGATCTAGCCTGAGCTGGGAGGCGGAAGTGGAAGGGAAGAGCATCGAGGCATAGCGCCAACACAAACGGGCCCCAGTAGTGGCTGTTCGGGAGGTTAGGTGCACGGCGTGTCACCCGTAGAACAAAATCGATCTCAGCCCCCGCCTGCAGATTCACCTCCGTCTGCTCCACCTCGCCGTTATGGAAAGCGGGCTTCGTGCTCCAGAACCGCAGCAGCAGAGGCTCCCCACAGTAGACGCTAATGACAAAAACTCCACATTCTGCAGAGTCCTCCAGGACCCTGACACAAAGGATGCGGCGGATGTCTAGCATTGCCATGGTTACAGTGTATTAAACTTGTCAAAGATTAAAAAGGAGAGCATAATGGAAAATGACTCGACTGCGTCCTTACTTTCTTCTCACTTTTAGATTCTTTAGAAACTGTAGATATAAAACAGTCAGTTATTGTTGATGACTGTGGCTCTGAAAAAGATTTTAGCACATTAAGCATTAAACATTTACTTACAGTAAAAGCAGATAAGAAGTTTCTTCACCCTGCATTAAAAAAGTGCTTTGGCTGGTTCTTTTTGTTTTTACCACCTGTGGTCTTCAATGTCTTCTTTCTTTATATACGTGTAGTCCCTTAAAAAAACAAACCCTCCTGAAATTTTACTGACCAGATGTCGAATGAGAGTCCAACAGCTTGTTCGGTTTTCTATTAGCCTAACTTTGCATGATGATCTGTTCAAATTTTGTTTTACATTTTTCTTTTATCAAATGTTATGTGGCTGGGCTGCCTGGACATTTTTGCATAGCCATAATGACCCGGCTTAACATCTGCCCGTGACCTTGATTTAAAAGTGCAGCTATTTCACTGCATGACTTGTAATATTCTATATTTGCATTGTGTTTATCTGCCGGCGCTCTCCAGAATATGCAAACAACTTTCATCAAGAGGAAGATTTGAAATACTCTTGCTTCTTTTACCGTACAGGGCTATATTTTAACAAGAAAAAGGTCCCAGTGTGCGGAGGCACTCTGTCCAAACACGTTTCCTTTTTCTGTGAAGTGATATTTGACATGTTGTTGTTAAGCTTTGATTGCTGTAGCGCACATCACAAACATCCCCTTTGAAGAACAGCATTAAAATAAAGTCCGGCACGGAGCCTCATACATATTTAATTGCTCAAATCCTTAGTTTCCCAGTGCTGCACAGGTCTGAACTGTTATTGTGCTTCAAGCACTGGGTGGTTTTGATCTTAGTCTGTTTGCGTAGAAAGATGTGGGGCTGACTTGTTAGTGCGATGTGAAAACAGAAAAAATGTTTGTTCAAGGACTCAATAAGTTGTTATCGCTGTCTTAATTTAATGTCTTTTATCCTCAAAGCTCCTCATATCATTTTGTTAATCTGTTTCAGCAGTTAATGGTTTGGCCTGGGCGCTCCTTTTGAGGAAATGTTTGTCAAGCTGCCAGCTGTGAGGCAGAACTTCTTTGCATGAGTTTATCGAGGGCATTTAAACCGAGAGACTGACGAACACGTCATGGGATATTTTGAAATCATGCTTAACCAGATGATAACCCAGTGACCTCATGTAAATAAGACACACAAAGACAGCGTTGACCCTAAAGATTAGTTATATCTGCATCAATGGAAAGACGAGGTGAAATACTAGTTTAAATACGTTTACCTAAACTGTAACATTAAAAAAAAAATTAGAGTTCATGACAGGCAAGGCCACTCTGTGTGGGAGGTGAATGCTGTTGCAGCTGCTGAATGGATCTGTATGCTGTCTTGTCAAACAAACACTTCCTCTGCCTGTAGTTTGCATTTAAATAAGCCTGAATAGCAAAATGGTCTGAGTTTCAAGAGTGTGGTTCACAAACCAGTGGGTAGCATCACCCAACATACATTTGTTGGAGAGGTGGCCTCATGCTTAACTGTAGAATACTTTGATAAGGAGAGGAGTTCACGATCACCTCAGTGACTGCAATGTGTCCAGGATAATCCCAAAATAATCCCAAATCATCATTCCTCCACCGCTGTGCTTGACTGATAGTATGGAGGGTTTGTGCTCATGTTATTTTTCGTACTTTAAAAAATGGTGCCATAGATATAAAGTCTGTAAGGATATGCTTTTGTCCTGATTCAATTCATATCAGATTTTTTTGGGTGCCGATTCCATTTAAATTGCGACTCTCACCGTTCTTCGATATTGTTGATTTTTGTAGACTAAAAACAAAAAAAAATGTACAAAGCTTTTTTTGCTTGTCATTTTCCTTGATTTCAATTAGGAAAAAACAACATAACAAAAAAAATCCAGATATTCGATTTTTTTCGGTTTAATTTCCAACCTCTAATAGATATTGACCAATTATCTGCACTGTTACAATGTGTAAAGAAAGCTTTCATTTGGGAAATCAATGTGCCATAAAAAGCCGTTCTTGGTCAGTGTTTTTCTAGTGGTTGCGCTCTAGTTATGTTGTACCTTAAACATGGTAACTTAGGCGTGTGGGCTTGGATGTAGTGCCTTGGCTTCTTGCAGTTTCTTTGATTATTTCAGGCTCTAACTTTGGGGTAAACTTGTTGAGCATGCAGTCTCTCAGCAAGACTGACAGCTACCTTGAATGTTTTCCACTTTTAAATGATCTGTCTCATTGAAGAGTGGTGGAATAATTATTTGGAAATGACGCCATTACCATTTTTAAAGTGTTGAGCATTGCAGATGTCTTTCAGCCTTGGAATGTGTCTACTTTGACAAATGTGCTCCCACTTTCTGATGATCTGTAAATCAACTGCTTTAGACTAGCAGCACCTGGCTGCTACTTCTCTTGTTTCTTTCCACTGGAAGGAGTAAGATTGTACTTTGTTTTTCACGTTGATTCTGCATATAGTCTTCTTCTTTTAAAAGAATAACTCAATGTAGTATGTATTATGTGTTGTTTATCATGGGTTTTGTTTGCCTACATGCCGTTTAAAGACCTGGTAACAAGATGATGTTATGCACATAAATCCATCAACTGTACTACTTTGAATTTTTTTTTTTTATGTGCAGCTTTAAAAGTTCAAATTTGATTGCTTCACTCCCCAGGATCTGTTTTCATAATGAATCAGGCTTATTTGTGTTCATTTGCAAACCTCTGATGCAGAATTTTGTGATTGGGGAATGCTTCCTTCGGGGTTTAATTGTATTGTCTCACAGTACAGTGGAAGAATGCTCCACCTCCTCCTTAGACTCCACAGAAGTGCATTTTTTTCAAACTGAGCATTTAGATGAGCCTTTTTGTTCAAATTCTTTAGTCTTCCAGATTTCAGAACTTCCTCATTCCTGGATAATACCACTTCCTGATAACATTTCAAACTGAATAGAACTGTATTAAGACACTCGGTTTGCCCTTATCCTCCATCTTTGCTGCATGGGCACCAAGTATTTTAATTTTCTGAGTACCAGTTGCGCAGGCGCACAAAACCACAATGGTGCACTAATCCCGCTACAAATCTAGTAATAATAAAAAAAAAATTTGAACTTTATTTTTTAATCATTACTTAACTCACGTTAATGATCTCTATGTATGATTTTGTGTTTATATGTAATTTAAAAATGCAAAAAGACAGCATAGAAAATATGGCTGCATGTATTTTATTTCTATTATATATATATATAATATAAAAAAAATAGGGATCCTTTAATATCATCTTAATAACTTTCTTAACCGTTAGTTTCCACCATGATGTCATTTGAGGCCATGCCAGAATTATCTCTTAAAGTTGTATGGAAGTGGACTGTCCCCCGCCCTCATGGATTTTCTTTTTAAGGATCCTCCACCTGTTCTCAATGGAGTTAATGATGGCCACACCAGGATTCTTTCTCCCTTTTTTTTTATATCCAGAGCAGCCAAATATTCAGGGATAACTGTTGCAGGATGAGATGCGCGTCTTGCATAAAATGTTTTGTTTTCTTTAGCAGAGGCCATATTTCCCTCTTTACACCATGGCTGGATATGGTCACTTAGAAACTGCATGTATTTTGTTGTACTTGCATTGGTTCACTCAGACATCCTAAAGGGGCTGATATTCTCACTTCTCGTTGTTATTCTATCCCAAAACATCACTTTACATGATGTACTTTTACCTGAACAAACTCGTTTCTCCCCATGCTGCATAGAAACCGAGTTGCTTAATAATGTGGTACAGCCCCCTTAAGTAGTTTCCCTTTTGTTAAGCTTACTTGAGGAAACTATTAAGACCTGTTTGGAATTGTTCGTAGTGATATAAGCAGACAGGAGAAACAACAAAAGGGAAATCTTTTACAGAAAACTAAAATCCATTTATTTAATTCACTGGAATCCTAGAATAAAAATATTGTGGAACTTTGTATAAATAGTTAAAATGAAACTGGAACCTCTGAATCCTTCTGCTTTAATATGGTAAGAGAGACGTGCTGGTCCCTGTTGCGTTTATATACGTTAATCTTTTCACCCCATGCCACCTTCTGTGCCTTAACCTGTTTGACTTATCTTTGATGCTGCTGCCTTCCTCCTCCCCCATTCTTCTGTCTTGTCTCCCTGTGGTTTTTGCTTCTTTCTACATTATTTGCATAGTCTTGGAGGTCTTCTTTGCCATTAACCTTCATCCTTGAAATGTGTCAGGGCTTCCTCCTCCCTCTGCTTCAAACTCTGCCACTGGATCATCCTCCCCTCCACCCAGTGTCTGTCTGTTTTTATTCCCCCACCTGCCCCTCATCTTTCCATCTTGTCTCTGTGTGAACTGTTGGCTGACAGGCTCCTGCAGGGCAGCACAGAGTTTGTGAAGCTAACACCCGGGAAGAGAGCGGCACTAATTTGTTTCAAGGTGAAGCAGGTTCAGTCAGTGGAGAGAAGCTTCATCAGACTGTACAATCTCAGAAAGAGGCCTCCTGCTCTCGCTGTCTGTGTTGCTTCTGGGGGGAAAAGTTGGGCAGCTGCATGCTGTCTAGAAAGCCTGAACATCTGTGGGGGGGGGTCTTTGGAATGTCTGCTAGATCGACCAACTCAGCAGGCTTCACAACAAGGCTCTCCTGCCTTCGCACAACAGTATCACCGAGACACAGAGTCGAACCCTACTGTAAGCTACAACCTCGGGGTATTAAAAGCATGTTCCTTGGTTTTAAGCTGTCATGTTTGGTGTTGTGCTCCCAGCTCCTTTGAGGCTCCGGAGCACAAGATTCATGTTAAGAGTCATCAGCGTTCTTGTAATTATTGTAACGGCAGCAGAAAGGTCGTGGCAACTTATTAACATGTCATAATGAGGGCCCAGCTACATTTGACATCAATTATAAGCATCCTGAAGCTTCCCTCGATTGTGTTTTCAAGCAGGCTTAGTGCACTTTTCATGCGACACTCCATCCCCCCCGGGCGGTTTGCATGTTGCCTTCAGATGTTAATGTTGAAGCAACATGTGGTTCTCATACAGGAAGACATCCTAGACTTTTCCTTCTTCCCATGTCATGCATATGTGGCCCGTTAAATTGCCCGTTAAAATCTGGGGGAAAGAAAAAATATTTTTGACATCTGGTTAAAAACAGCAACATGATTGCAGACAGTCCACCCCAAACCACAGGTTCCCAAATCTGCTCCATTTTTTTTTTCTGTCTGTATTGATTCTCGATCTGCTCACTGAGTCACCCCCATTGTGCTGTTTCAGAGCCTAAATAGCCTCTCTTGACTGCTTCAGCCAGGGGCAACCTTTTTTCTCTAAATGATGTCTGAGCATTGTTTAGCTGACCTGTGTGTATGAACGTTCAGCGTGTGTCCAGCTCTTTACCCCCTGCAGACCGCACATGTGGTAAACACGGTGATCTTTTGGCAATCCAGCCATTAATACACCACTCTGCTTTGCTTTTTGATACACACAGCTTGCGTGCCGAATGTTGAACTGCTCCGTCCTTCTGCCTCTGAATAGTTCTGTCTCCGTGTTGCAGAGTATGAAGATGGGAGCTTGTCATCGTGGGTGAACAAGGAGCGCTTCCAAGGATACCTTCAGATTGACGGCTTTAGGTTGTATGAGCTGGGAGAAACAGGTGGTGTATGCAGTTTTCATGCATTCTATTACTACACTGCTTTTAATCTATAACGTAAACGTGACCTGAAGGGTCCATGCATATTCATTTCAGAAAACTTCTAGTCAACCATTAGTGTTGCTTCACATTCACCAGGGTTATTACAATGTACGTAATTAAAATGTCACCTAAACCATTACGAAGACATCCAGCACGGTTTTCCCAGAGAGAAATTTCCAGCTGACACTTTTTTTTTTTCCCAGCTCCACTTTTTGCAGATCGACTCTTTTAAACAACTATATTTCCTTAACTGTGAGCATAAGCTGTGCGCCTTTATATCGCCATTTATTTTTTCTGCACGTTTGTCCTTTTCACACTTTACGACCAAGGAACCAAAGTCACTTGTAAGCATTTTCAAACTGCATATTAAATACAAGCATACATCATTTGAAGTGCGTCAGCACAATTTTATTATATTGTTAAGTCCTAATGTTCAGCGGCCCCACCCCTCAAATATATCCTCCACCCCATGTCGGCTTTAAAATGAAAGATCAAATATTATAGAGCTGCCGTTGTCAGGAGCCCTTGTAAAAATATCAGCCTTACATGAGCACTGGGCCTGTGAGCGAGGGAAGAGTCTCCTTGCCTTCCAGAAATAGTCCGTGTTGCTCCTCTTGTTCAAATACACTTTTCCTTGAAAAGGTAATTTAAGTGCAGGAGTGAAATACAAACTGCCTCTTAAAGAGCAGGAAATTGATGCTCTGTGCAGAGAAATATGTGCTTTCTAATATTAGATCCAGTATTTTTCTCCCTTATGTGCTTTTTACTGAGAAAAGCGATGCTTGTCAAAAAGGTAGGATGTTGCTTACATCTGTGGCCGTGTATACCTCTGCTCCCTAGATGATGTGAAAGCAGATTGGCTGTTTGGCATTAGCGTTTCTGCTCATTTAATGTTTTCTATACCGTCGTAATTGGATACACGCTGTGTGACTGATTAGACTCTGCAGTCTAGATTGTGTGATTGCGTGAAAACGGTGCGAATATAAATAAATAAATGATAAAATTGGCAGGTGTCGTGACGCCGAAGTCTTCTCAACCGAGTTACAGATTTCATGCACTTGAGCTCAGAGAAGCTGGTGGGATGATGTTTTATGCTTGAACCCCCCTCCCATCTCACATATCAGATGTCATACAAAGACAAAACTAGGGATACAAATATAAATAAGGGCGTGACCGAAAAGAGCGGAGAGCCTGAAAGTGTGATTTAGCTCTACATACAGGCAAAGATTTAAGAGACAAAAACATGAACGGAGGCAACTATTGGTTGCAAATTAAAAGAAAAAAGGAGTTTTGTTTCCTTCATTGATGTTCAGGGCCAGAGATGAGCACAGTAACACAACAAACCCTTTTAATAGTGCAACAAATATTTGTACAGACAGAAATTAGGTTACTTTTCTTTATTTTTTCATTTTTTATTTGAGCTGTAGGAATCCATCTCACTGCATATTAAAACTGGATTTTCACTCTGAGTTAGTCAATAGACATCATCAGCTGGGCAAATAACAGTCTCTGAACCAGTGGATTAGAAAGCAAGCCTGACTAGCCCACGGAGACGCTTCAGCAGGTTTCAGGAAATATGATACGAGCTTTCCAATGGGTTTTTTTTTTTTTTTTTATTAAACTAGATTACATCAGCGGACACGAACGAATAGGGTTTAATGCAAACTTTCATCCAGATGTTTAAAGTTGAAGGGTTTTAGCATTGTGAGTGATTCAGAAATGCTTTCTGATGCATTAAAACATGAAGCAAGTATTCAGATGTTGCAACTTTTCTTCGATTATTGATCACAGCTCAGATTAGGACCTGAAACATCTCTTGCCGAGCACTTATGGAGAAAAACTGTCTTCTCATTTCGGAGAATGCAGCTTGTCTCTTAGCGCTGCTTCAGTTCATCCGTTGGTCACACATTATTTCAAAATTCACAGGGGGAGATGTGACGCCAGAGGGTAGCAAGCTGAGAAACCGGTGAACGTCTCCTAATGAGATTTTGCCGAGATGCACTCAAGGAAGTCTATCCGGTCGTAACAAAGGAACGCTCGATTGTTTTAATTAGTTAATGTTCAGAGGCTGGGAGGACTATGTCAGCAGTAGGATGGCATGCAAGGCTTTGCTTGTAGACAGTTTATTTAGTTTTATTTTAAAATAAAGCCTAAAAGCTGAGGATGTGAAATGTATTTATGTGAGATTAGTAACAAACATTCAGCAAGAACTGCTTTGATAAAGCTTCGACCCTTAATATACCGCATGGCATTTGAGCTTAAATACCCTTTAATAAACAGTTTTTTTCCACCTGTAGATTTAATGAATACGTTAATGACTATAATGATTAGTTATATTTATAACTGCACCTGGTCAGTAGAAAGTGTGAAAGCCCTGACACTTGAAGAACTTAGTCGGTCTGTAATTTGTACGGAAACTCAGAGTAAATTTCTCTGTATCTGCGAGACCGTTAGCGTTTTTATCTACTTGATTACCACACAGACGAGATGACAAACTAGAACAAAGATTACAACCTGCACAACTAGGATGCAGACTTAGAAAATGTTTTTTTTTTTTAAGTGATCTACAGTTGTGCTGAATTATGTAAGCCGCTTATTACAATAATAAAAAAAAAGAATAAATGATGGCATTATAACGGATGTTCTTTTTCTTTTTTCAGCCTCAAACTGTAGCATATCTAAGTTAAAACCCCTTTTAACGAAATAGCAAAATCTGTGTGCTCTTCTTGGCAATGCACTGATGATTGATGCGTCTCTGCTGATTATTCCAGCTCTGGAGAAAATTCAGCTACTCCAGCACTAGATCCTGTGCACCTTGTTAGGTGCTCAGACTCCATACAGTTAATTATGCACATTCCCACAGGTGGAATTCCCACAAAATCATATTGTAGGGAAAGAAAAACATACACAAACCAAGCCACAGATGATTTTTTTTTCTTTTTTTTAACAGCAAAGTTCCTATGCAGTGTAAGTTATTGGGGTTAAATATAGAGATGTATATGATTGCTTTGCATAACATTTCAGCATCAGCGAACAGCAGGGGGCAGGCTGACACTCTCAACCAAACATAAAGAGCTTCTGGCCTCAAACCATACCAATTTAAATGAGAGACCTTTTAAGTTGTGTAACAGTGTTTTTATAGTAGACCTATTTGTCATGTTATGGGTTTGGGTTTTGAATTGCACTGAAATAGCTTTGCTACCAGAAAGTGACCACTTGTTTCCTGTCCAACCATGCAGAAAGCACAAGTTAGCGTAATGTTTGAGTGATGAATGAGTAAAATAGCCCTCTGTGCCTCTTCCTTTTATTCCGCTCGTTGAGAGGTGATGCATCTCCCATAGAGTCATTAACTTACCTGCTATTGTTTTTGTTCTTTTCTTTTTCTCATGTGTGTCTGGTTGTGATTTGTAATCCTTCTGTGTCACCTCAGGCAAACTAGTGGCGATTGCAGTCATTGATGAGAAGGACCCCACAGAAGAGAGCGCCAGGTAGAAAGAACGCTGAAATTAAAAAGCACGCTTCTTTACACATTGCCCGCTACACTTGCCACAACAGCTGCACTTAAGTGCGCGGCTTTCAAATAAAGATAAGGCTCACCGTTATTGTTTGCAGCTTCCCACAAATTGCAGCCACCGGCTAAAAAAAGATAGACTCTAACTTGTGGCATTCGCCCTCTTCTCATTTGGTTTCAGATTAAAGACCTTGATGCAGAGGGTGGTGAAGGAATACAGAGAACAATTTAACAGGTAAGGCACGGATACGTGATGAGATCACAGATGAAAATCCAATTTATACATTTATTCTAGGATGCTGTGTTCACTGGGGAATGCTGCCTGTCTGTTCACAAGCAAGTTTATGCTCTTGTCAGAGCACGTCTGTTTCTCTTTTTTTTGGGTAGCAGTTGAGTAGAAAGGTAATTATGTGAAATGTCAGCTTCCAAATATAGGTGTTCCTTTCACCTGCCAATCAGAAACTCAACTCAGCTTGTATTAATGCATAATTTTGTGTTTTCTCCAGCTTCAATAGTGCAGTGATGACTTGAGAGGGGCTATTTATGTTGTTTTGTGTGTTGTTCAACCTGTTCCTGTGTGGAGAAAACCCACTGTAACAAGGCAAGAAAAAGGAAAAAAAAAACTATAAAAGCACAAATATATTATTCTGAAACAGTTACTTTTGTTGCAATAGTGAAAAAGAAAATGCTGGAAGACAGATAATGCATATTATGTGTAAAATCAGATGTGCTGTACGTCTTAGCAGGTTAATTTAGTGTGTATAGTCGTCAGGTCACCCTATAGTTAGAGGATTCAGTACAAAGCATGCATGCAATCTGCTGAAGTGACTGCTGCTTTTGAATGAAGACGTGCGACTCAAACAAGCACGATCAAAGTGTTTCTGCCTCAACAGCCATTCCCATTAGGACTGATTGAATTACACAGATCTCTATCATCAATTATACCACTATCTGCCACACTACCCAGTGCTCTTTTTTGAAGACTTCTGACTTTGAGAACCCCACTGAGATCAGAGCTGCCTGCAGTGTTCTGACACACCTAAACGTTGCTTGTAATTACATGTTGCCTATTGGAGTCAGGCCCCCAGTGGTGGCTGGAGGCAACACACAGAGTCGTAGGATCATGGGAGATGACTGACATTCGAATGAGACGATCCCATTTGCTGCTGCAATCAGTGATGCAGTATTCAGTTCCCTCACATATGTAGCATGTGTGCGTATGTAGAGGGATAAGAGACACATGCCTGTATGTCCAAAAACTGCATTTGGGGAGAAAAGATTTTGTTAATTTCTTTGTGTGTGTGTGTGTGATTTTAATGGCTACAGTCATTGTATTTCTTGGCTCTAATGTGCCAGTTGCTGCTTGTAAGACTAGACAAGAAACCTTATTACTAAGCCATGCAAACTGAGACTTTTCACCCATAATTTCTGTCTATAAATGGTTTCTGCCCTCTTGGATTGCCTGTTTAAAAGCAATTAGACTTGAGGTAATATATTCCCAGCACTGGTGTCCACTTTTACTCTATGATTAAGTGTAAAGTAAAAAAAAAAAAACAAAAAAAAAAAAAACCCAGTTCTGACCTCAGCTATGTTGGCTGATGTGATGTTGTAGCTTATTGTTTTGGTTAAAGTGCCCATAAATTTACTGTTATGCTTCAAACAGCTGTTTTTAATTAAAAAAGAAATATAAATATACTATATTCTGGTTGCCTTAAACCAAACAATAGCAAAGTTAGCTAGCAAAAAAAAAACAACTTTGTAGCCTTTATTAGCAAAGGAAGCATTTTTCCATCAGAAACTCATCAAATTGGTGCTGAAAGAAGAAGAGCAATGGATTGAAATTGGCAAAAATAAAAAATCCAACCGGATGTCCTCGTTTACCTGGACGTGCCATATTTTCGAAGGCAAAAATAATGCATTTACCTTTATTCAAGCCTCAGACATGATTACATCGGATATGCGTTGCGTTTCATTCCTCACACTCTCTTGTTACTGTCATCAACTCTGTCAGGCAATGAGTAACATGAGAGGTCGGTGGAGAGGAGAGAGCCACAGTGCAGAAGGACATAGTAACTTGGTGTTTGTGCAAAACTGCGGAGAAAGTGTGCGTGACACTCCCACCTCATACAGCCTCAGATGGGCTTTGCACACAAGTGGGATGCAAAGCACTTCAAACTTTTCCTGTGAAAGCTTTCAACTCCCTCACTTTCTCTGCAGGTTTGCACACCTAAAAATGAACTGAAGACCAGGTGCTTGTTTTGAACCACTGGATTTAATGCTTTGGGGAAGAAGCTGTACAGGAAATTTGGATCTGACTGTCCAGTATCTAGTGAGGCTAGAAGATGCAGAACTGTACATGTAAATTCATGGATACAGGAAAAAAAAAAAACATTTAGTATTTTTTGTGTTTGTTAAAAGTGATTCATTTCTATAGATTATATGATATTGGACATCATTACTAACACAACTAGCTAGTTTCTGCATTGGTGACAGTTGAACTGAATCGTTCACTCAGTGGTTTTTAACCCTTCCCAAACACGTGATAACTATGATGAAAATTCCACACTTGCAAAATATAAATACTGCAAATACTTGAATATTAATGTGAAAGAAAAGCTATGTTTAACATAATTTTTACTGTCACTAAAAAGAAACCCACCTAACCCTAATTATACAGGTGTTACATGCTCTATTCACACTTTACAAAGTTGACTTGATGTATGCCCATCCCAGTGTATTATTTAAAATGGCAGAATCCATAGCATGGCATATAACATTTGCTTTGTCACATTTGTTTTTGTTCTTTTTGCTCATTTAATACTGGGATTGGTAGTCAATCACCTGTCACATGTGTTGTGTGTAATATGCGAATTGCAAAACTCACACTAATGCTAGATCATTTTCATCAATAATGTAATTGTTTTTATGCCCCATTGTGCAGTCTCACAGCTTTTGTTATGACCAGCATCCAAACATAGCAAACGTTTGTCCAAAAATGATGAAATATGTCTGAAAGTACACTGGAATCAATGTTAATAAGCCATTCAGGTTTTCACAGATAAAACCACATTTTTCCAGAGGTAGTATTTACGTTTCCTAAACTGCGCTTCTTATTGCAAACCCCAGCAGAATTTGAACTTTCTTGCCCTCAGCTTGCTGCACGCCTCGTCTTGCTCACACACAGGCGAGCTTCTAAGAAAGTTACTGACCCCTTTCCTTTGACCCCCTCACTCAGTGGTCTTGCCAAAAAGTGTAGGGGTGCAGATGGACACACACAGTGAACAGATCTGTAAATATTAAAGTTACTAAGTGCTAAAAGCACTAATAGCAAACTAAAAATGCCAAAGTAATTTAATTTCAACATATTTGTGTGCATCAGTCTCACCTCCCCCTGTAGATCATTTTTCATTATGTCACATTTTTCAGAGTTACAAACTTACTCTGTGATGAGCTTTAGCCCCACTCTGACCTGCAATTGTGTTGACTGACTTTATATTTGCATTCACTGGATTTATTATGGGGGTTTGGTGGCTTTTTAATCATGTCATTCAAACAGGCAGTGTAGTTGAGCACCCTGGAGACAGGCGCTCTAGATGCAGCTGTGATTTGGGATGAAAATAATGTACATGCAGAGACTCCAATAATCAGTCATTCAGCGGAAGTCACAGGCATCCCTGGACTTACATTTTGTACCCACAATACACTCTGCTCAGACACAGTGCAGTACAATGAGATACAAATTGAATTCCCCCTCCTGCCTTATCATTTAGATAAATCACCAGAGTCTTTTTCTGTAGCATAAAAAAAGAGGGGGAAAAACAGGAGATGGCACAGAATGGAGCTTTTGGGATGCTTTTTTTCTTTTTCTTTTTCTCCTGCGGTGACAAAAATGATCTCCAGTTTTCAGAGTAAGAACATTCAATTCCATCCACCAAGGTTTTTCTATTTGTGTGCTTTTGCGCTCTGAAGTTAGTGTCCCAGTTTGCGCGAACATACACAGTCCACAGAGACAGGAGAAAAACTCCTTTATTTCTTTCTTTCTTTTTTTTTTTTTTTATTCTGTTCTGTTTTGGACACACTGTTTCACTGTCTGATGCCACTGATTTTGCTTGCATCTCCAGAGAATTCCAGTTTGGCCACATGGATGGGAACGACTACATTAACAGCCTCATTATGGGGTGAGTGTCTCATATCCAACCTCCTCCTCTCCTCTCTTCTCATGTCAACCCCCCTTTTTTTTCTCAGCCTCACGTTACCTTCTGTCAGCCACTTATCCAGGTCTGCGCCGGGGTTGTAATGCCAGCCTTTGCCATTAAGGATGCTCTCTTGTGGAGAAGTCAATTACACAGACAGACTGTCATTTCTCTTTCAGTGCTCTTGGCAACTTTAACCCTCAGACATAAGACACACATGAACAGCACAAAGGCACACACACACACACACACACACACACACACCTACAAATCTGTGTGTGAGAAGGGCAGCCGAATGAAAGGAATATAACAGGAAATTACGGATAACGCTGCGCTGGGATTTAATCTATCTCGGTCCTTGTGTTTTCATAGCTTGCCACAGAGCAGCACTAATGATGCAGTTAGATCCTACTGCAGTCGCTTTGTGCCCGATCTGAGGCCGCCTGTTAGGGTGTCATGCTCGAAGAGACCCTCCAACTGACATGCCACACTTTTAATTAGACAGAAGCCCACTAGTGTTACAGACCAGCCGGGCACAACCTACAGTATCTCATTATGCGTGTCTGTGTAATTTCGTGTGAGTATCTGCAAGCGTAATGGGTGTGCTGCTGGATGTTATTTTAATTTGAGCATGTTATTGTTTGTATGAGAAAGATTATAGCCGACATGGTCTCCTAAGTCCTGTGTAATTAAGTCAGTGTGTCAGCAAGCGTAGTAGAAGTCGCATTTGAAATATGAGTACATTGAACCAACAATGTCCTGGTACACAGCTGAAAAGTAGACACTGTGTATATTTAAGGATGAAAGACGTGATTAGCGCTCCTAAATTTGCATTGGTGTATACAATATGTATATTTCTGGGCTTTATTAGATGGACTTTGGCTGCTGTCATGCAGGATTAATTGCCTGCCTTTGAGGAATGAAATCCTGGCCTGTCAATGTCCACTAATCCTCCCCCATAGGAGGGCTGTGGAAATAAATCTGATGGCTTTTATCCCCTTTTTTCTGTCATCACCGCGATTACTGTGTTCGAACACCAAGTCTGTGTGGAGTAAAGGCTGCCCCTGTTTGTCATCGTGGACACGAATGCAACTGAATAATGAATACATTTGTTCATAAGATAAGCACCACTTATAATCCTAAAGATGTGTTTGCTTTTGTTTTAAGTATGACTTTCTAAATGAGATGAGGAAAACCTGCAGAGATGAGAGCTGAGTGAAAATTCTGCATGAGAGGAAAACACCGCAGGATAAGCTTTTCAGGGGAAGGCGTGGGCTTGTGCAGGAAATTGAGTTGATTCCCACACATAAATGAATGCATGCCCAATGAAATTTGATCCGAAATTCACTTTTCCTTCACGAGTTTGTGGCTTTAGCTCCAAGCTTTGCACAGACCGGTATGATATTTTCCTGTGACTGTTGACAAGAATTCACATTTCAGTTAAACTTTATCAGCGCGCAACAAAAAGTAATTTCAGGGATAGAGAGATCCAACCATTCCCTATCGACAAGTAAAACATCAGGACGCTCTGGGAGAGGGGTCATTCACCTTAAAGGCAGAGTATGTAAGATTTCAAAGCCATTCTTTTCACCACCAGGTGGCAAAAACCAGGTCGTGAGCAAAACCACAAAACTGCTACCTTCACAAACGACCACAGGTTGGCAGTAATGAGCAAAACTCTCCCCTCACCCCTCCTCCTTGCCAGCTCCAATGAGGGCAGGAATCGCCTGTGAGCTGTAGCTCAGAGCCGCTCTGTAATAAATGGGCTTATACTCACCCTACTGGTGGAAAAAAAGTACTTTTTTTTACTGGTCAGAAAACATTAAAGATTGGTCTTTGTCATTAATTAAACTTGAAATTTAATAACGCATCAAATATGGACAGACTGGAACCTACATGTTTAAAAAACTTATCTAATTATGATTGTAGTTATTTTTTTAATTTATTTATTTTGAAAATATTGAAAATCTTACATACTCTACCTTTAACCGGTTATGGTAATGGGACAAGAATGAAAGGGGTAAACGACTGGCATATTGAAAAAGCAGATACTATCATCCTATCTGACGCTGCAGTCCAGGCCAGACAATTGAAGTTTCAAATTTCAGTTCACCTTAAATTGTTAAATACATCAACAATAAGTCAATAGTTACCTTCAGTCACCGTAAACATACTGCAGATGTAGCATGTAACATTAGTAAAGACTGCAGTGGGAAGGAAGTGACTAATTTTACAAAGTATGACCCTTCATCATAGTAGCGAACCCCCAGCAGTCCCACTCACAGGTGTAAAGGCTAATCCATATTTGCTTTAAATGGGTGCCATCTGTTGGAGTAGGCTGCATGTCAGATGGAAATATGCATCCATTATGTGTGTGTATGTGTGCGTCTATTCGTGTGGGCGCAGATCTCAGCTGGACAGGGCAGTGAGGCGTTGATGACTCCAGCGCAAAGGCGTGTATGTTTGCACTCCTGATCTCAGCTGGGTGGTGGGTTGGGACAGTGATGGATATGTGCGTGCGTGTGAGTAATTTGTCGCTGGGTTTAGTAGCTCTGCAGGGATGCAAGGTGGCAGTGCAGTGATGGACTGTTTATGTGCCTGCCCTTGTGTGTGTGTGTGTGTGTGTGTGTGTGTGTGTGTGTGTGTGTGTGTGTGTGTGTGTGTGTGTGTGTGTGTGTGTGTGTGTGTGTGTGTGTGTGTGTGTGTGTGTGTGTGTGTGTGTGTGTGTGTGTGTGTGTGTGTGTGTGCGTGCATCTAAGCACCAGGACGCCTTATCTGAGCCAGGCTTTGGTGTTGCACGAGACATGTGGAAGAAGGATTGCTTGTTTTTATGACCTTCTTGCTTATCTACCTGCAATTTATGATTCCTTTGCCCGTTTGTCGAAATTATCCGGCTCAGGAGTTTACTATGTTTCGGTGTTTGAGTCTTCAGCTAAAAGGAAGATGAGTTAACCTTTTATATTTTGGTGTGTGTGCCACAGTGTGTGATATATTTACTTTTGTCCCTCTGGACGCTGCAATTTACTTGCTAGCTCTTGTTTGTAAAGGTGTCTTTAAATGTAGCCAGCACAAAGCGACACAGCCCCTGAGTTTCACACAGCTTTTTTTTTTTTTTTTTTAAAAGACAGAAAAAATGCCACTGAAATAAGCCAGGCTGCACAGTCTTTTTGTATTTTTTTTTTTTTTATTTGGAGAAAAATCTTCCCTTTGAAGCAAAGCCTATGGGAAAAGTTAGGTTGCTCTTAGTACAACGAGTTTGTTTGTCTCACTGTTATTCTCTTTGTAAAGTGATTTGTTTCTCAAGAAACAACAATTTGCTCCGTCTAATGGCGTTCTTTGATAATGGAGTCGAGGTTAAGGAGATTAAAAGCTGTGTTATCTGGTTTTTTTTTTTTGGTTTTTTTTTGTGTGTGTGTGTGTTTGTCAGCGAGGTGACGGTGCCCTCTGTTATCATCCTCAACACATCCAATGAGCAGTACTTCCTGCCCAGTGAGCCAATCGAGACCATGGAACAGCTGGTCCAATTCATCAACAATGTTTTGAACGGTTCTGCACAGGTCAGATTCCTTTACTTTTCCCTCCCCCTCTGTCGTCTCCCTTCCATGCTTTCTGTTTATGCATTCAGCTCAGCGTAGCCCTTTCGCCCTCCCCTTCCCCTTGTGTTGTACCATTGTAATCACACCACTAGTCTTCATTAATCAGGGATTGCGTCTTGCATTGTAAGTCCTCCTTAGAAAATATTCCCATCCAAGGAGGTCTCCTTTTGCATGTTTGGATTTCATGTGGCTGCCCTATTTTAAAGGCTTATCTATGCCCATTCTGTCCTTTCAGCCAAGCAGTGAGATTGCTACATGACTCTGTGCGGTAGTGGGAACCCTGTTCAGAAAAGGAGATGTCAGTCTCTTTTAACCACCCTTTCTCTTGAAGTCACCAGATGTATGAAACCATAACTCAAACAGCCAGAAGTCCCAGAAAGGTCTTGGCTATTTTTTGCTTGGTAAAACAAACCACCTCCCACCAAATAAGCAGCAGAAACCTCCAGATTTCTGCTGTCCACTTCCTGCCAAAAGCCTGGACAATTTCAACCCTGTCACACTGTGACGGAAATGCGTGCTATGAGGTCTCCCAGTGGTTTCTGCATCATGTATGAGCCCTGCAGTTCCTAACATTGTAACAACTGTTACTCTGGATTTTATGGTTGAATATGAAGAGCTGATGCCCCCCGCCGTCCCCCTCCTTCCTCCATACATGAATAAAATCTGCACTTTTTTTTGTGCTTTTTCAAAGGCAGCGTAAAGAATAGAAACATTGAAATCCAGATAGTTGGGTTTAGCTTCATGTGAAGCATAAACCAGTCATCTGGAAGCAGAATTAGCATTCTGTTGCAACTTTACCAGTTTCTTTCAGGAGTTGTTTTTAATTGTTTTAAGTGTGTCCCCCGTTTGCTGCTGTTGTCATTCCCAGACCAGCTTTACTTTTAAATCTTATTCATATTTTTCCACTGAGGGGAAAAAAAAGAAACAAACAAAATCAGATAAATTTAAAAAAAAAAACAAACAAAAAAACACAGTTCCATCACCATGCTGTGAAATGGTTGTCATAGCTTCTGAAACTACTCATGCAGCCCTTAATGCTGTATAAGCTCAGCGTTCAACAGCTGCTTTCACAAAATGCCTCTTATAGCCATCTTGAGTTCTCTCATAGAAAGTCCTGCTCAGGCCGGGGCTGCTAATTGGACATCCTGATGAATTAGAGGCAGGACAGATCATTCATTGGCTGCCCAGGGGCCTTTGCCAACAAATGAGCTCAGATGCAGCAGAGCTGTTGGACAGGAAACAAACTGGAGGAAGGCACAGCAGTTAACTCACATTAAGAACGTCTGCAATGTAATAAGCACATCACTGGATACCTGAGACCTCAATGTTCAGTTGGTGTTGTATCATAGCTGAGTGAGATATTGACGACTGTTTTTATTTAAGAACTGTAGAAAATGATGCACCATGTGCTTTAAATGTGGCGAATAAGATATTTGTATTGATTAGCCATAGTCATCGCGCTGTCTCTGTTTAACTGTATCTTCCTGCAGGCATATGGAGGCGACGGCATCATTCAGAGGATCAAACGCGTGGCCTTTGATGCCAGATCCACCATAATGGTAAGCTGGTTCGCGTTTAGACCACTACTACAAAACCAATGGTAAACAGCATGCAAAGATTTTTACGTCTAACAAACTGGGATTTAATTTCCAATAGAATAATAGAAAATGTACAAAAACATCTTAAAAACAGGTTTAGTGAGCCATATTGACAGCAAATGTTTGTTTTTTTTAAAAAAAAAAAGTCAGAACAGGGTCAACCAAAGGTTGCAGGGAGGAGAAACTGGTGCTGGAACATGTTGCAGCTGACATTGGATCTTTCATTATTGTACATAATGTCATCAAAGGATTCGAGCAAAGCTCAGATGTCTTTGTTCACGAGGGACACTGCTGCATCATTACTGGAATCCCTGAGATTTCTGGGTCTTTAAATGGTAGCACGTTAAAATCAGGCTTCAGCATGTCAAAGAAAATCCCTACATGCGCTCAGACAAAGTTTTAGAAATCACCATCTGCGAACACGTCGTACTATTCAGCCATTTATCTGATATTGCCTCCATTTAGGCTGCTCCACCTAAATTTCTCTGCTGAACATCTACAACACACACAATTGTAGTCTCACTAAACACCTAATGACCAGCCTTAAAGATGAATGCCCTCGCAGATATGTTTTACGTTAACCGTGTTTGTGTATGCAGGGTTAAGACTTTGCATGTGCAGCCCACTAGATGTTCTGCAGCAGCAGTAAACAAATGCCCAAGCGTCCTGCACTTTTCCTTTTTTGAGAAAAATGACATTTAGAGGACAAGATTGGGCGCACAGCTGAGAATATGCAATGCAGGCAGTAAACACAGAATGGGGAAACGGAAGCAGCAGAGCAGGAGGAGGTGAAGTGGCGAGGGGGGGAGAAAAGAGAGGCCAGTAAACTCAACTCGCTTCTCTCCTTCGACTTTTGCTCTAAGTAGTTGGTTCTTTTGGGAGAACTAGTGTTTATCTTAAACAAGGTAGTGATAGGAATGCAAACACAGTCGTTGTCATACTCTTCGGTTAGCACGCTTGTTCTGTACCCCGAGTAAACCTCACTACCATCATCACAAGCCTTTTTAGAATCGTGTGCAGAATACCTGATGGAAAAATGCTAGATTTTGTGGCATAAAATGCAGACATAGAAATTGTAGCGAGTTCTGAAATTTGATGCTGAAGCACAAAAAGGTTTTTTTTTTTTTTTTCACCTTTTCAATAGTTGGATCAGGCTTCACACATTTAAATGGGATCAGAGCCTTTTTGACAATGGGGAGAGGTTTTAGTACAGAAACAATATAATTCTTCGAACTGTGTAGGAGCTTAATGTGCCGAATTGTGTTCAGCTTTTAATAGGAGTTTCAGAAAAGTAAAAAAAAGGTTGAATTACCCTTGTAAAGGAAAGGAAATTCAAACCGCTAACATATTCCAGGATTTGTGATCTGCAAGCATCACGTTGACTGATGCTGCTCTTTGTGACTTGATATGATAGAAAGAAACCAGGCAACAGCCATAACCTTGCCCCTGAAGAGCTTATCTAAATGCATTGTCTGCCAGGAGCATTAGGAAGCAGCAGCATTAAGCCCAATGAGTCATTGCAAGCTGTGTTAGCATAGCATACCCATCCTTACTTCATCTAGCACCACAGAGCTCTGACAATTACCAACCCGCTTCCAGGAGCAATGACTGGAGGGAACCTGAGTATTTCTCTTCCTCTCTGTTCAGTAGCTGTCAGAAGCTGTGACCAAATGCTCCCTCCTAGGTACTTTTTCTGTGATGTATCTTGCTACATTAATGCCAAGTGAGACTTTTGTCATCTGGATCATTGGAAAAGGGACTTGCAGAGCTGTCTTTTAGTTGATCAGTGCGTTTCCCACAGGAGATGAGGGATTGTGCATTTTTCAGGAGTGGTGTGGAAAACAGAAAAATCTATCAAGGTGAAAAACATGAATTCGAAATGAAAAGGGCTTTAATTATAGGCTAGGAGAGGTTCTCCAGAGGAGGTTGATGGCTTTGTGCATCTGTTTTTGTGCAGTTTCTTCTGGGATTCAGACAGTCATTAACCCAAGGTGCTAAATTAGAATGCATTAATAATCTGCAGGGTATTGTGAAAAATAAAAAAACGAATATGACGACTTTCATCTCAGAAAAACATGAAATGCTTGCACAGACAACATGTAGCATGTGTGCACATGAGTTGTTTTGCTACGGTGCATTTCTTTTCCTCGTAAGTCTTGTGTCTCAACAGGAAGTTGGATCAATCACTCAACTTGAAACATGCGGTAACCTTTAGCATCTCTCACTGTGTAGGTCTGAGGAGACATTTTTGTTCATCCCTGTAGCATAATATCAGCTTTGTGTGTGTGTTAGCATGCCACGGTGGGTGGTTAGGCTGTATTAAGCTGTTAAAGCTGTGTGTATGTGAGTATGCAGACAGTATCTTCATGCAGAGCAGCTTATCAAGGTAGATCTGTGCCTGGGTTTGAAGAGAATACTTTTTTTTTAATCTCAGTTCAAACCGTACAGTTAGGGAGCATAAAAGGATCGCAGCGGTTTCAGATAAAGAGGTGAAACTCATCAGTGTAGAACAAAACGACCAGCTCAGAAAAAGACACAAATGGTTTTAACTCCTTACAAATATACAGTTAAATGACAGAAATGTAATTCAGCATTTAAACACTGAAGCCTGTGTGTGTTTCTACAAGTGATTTGTGACTTGCCTTCTAAACATGCTCACAAAGCTTAATGGTGCAATGCATATGTATGAATAAATGAATAAACAACATCATTTATCTTCACTAAAAGCTTAAAAGCCTCCCTGTGATGGATCAACAAATTCTGATCTCCCGTCGCTGGGTGTTGAAAGAGGTGCTGGTTGTGTAAAACAGTGACCCACTCATGAACAGCTCAGCTACAATGAACAAATAAGTTATAAGTGTATTTATTTATTTATTTATTGAGAAATAAGGTCATGGCTGGGATGGCACATCAGGGAATGAAACTGACTTACGGGGCCCCGTTGATCCCTATTTCCTCGACCCCTGTTTCCTCTCAGTCTCTAATGATGTGTCTGTGCATCCTCTTCCCTTTTAAGTACCTATCATGACCAGTGCACATGTCACACCATGTGTGCCAGCTTCATTATATTTCACCCAGAGGTCCCCCCAACAAACCAGTACTCTTGTTAGAGGCTGCTTGTGGTAGACAGATGATGAGACAAAGCTGACGTTTTGTATTTCTTGTATTGATTTAGGCCAACATGGTGTTGGGTGATTGTATCACTTCAGCACTCTCCAGAGAGGAGCCATGCTATAGAAAAAAAGGACACAATGTCATTCGTTGATCTGCAGACCAACATTATGAAGCATCAAGTTTATTTGGCATTTGCCATCTTGGCTCTCTGGAGGGAGAAGAAACGTAAATAAGATGGATCGAGAACTTTGAGATAGTATGCATATTTGCTGTGTAGCAGCCAAGACACTCGCCTGGCATGCAATGTGGGTCAGTGTGGATAGAATTGCTTTTGAAGCTACTCCTAAAAAGCTGTTTGAAGAAATGGGGTTTCTTTTACAGCGTTAGAGGTTCAGACTTGAGCTGCATAACTTGTTACGCACCAAAGTTTTAGATACTGTAGAGGTGATACCACTGCTGGTGCAACAGGGGTTGTTCAGTCATTCAGGTGAGTCCAGACCACTGCAAGAAAATTAATCAGGTATAAAAGACTCTGGATGTGCATTTCCTATCATTTTGTTTACTTAAATGATTAATTTTATTTTGCATTACAACAACAAATGTTTAAGTAAAAGGCAATGAATGAGTTAATAATAAGCTAATTACAAAGGAGCTTGTAAAATTGAGCTAACATTCCCTTTAGCTCATTAGCTTAGTTCATGCTTAGTTCAATCTGACAATAAATTTAAGCTTTATGGATTTCATTTGTACAGATACTGTTGTCACATTAGCTTTGTTTAATTGCGTACTCATTGCCTCATAAAGCGGCTTTGCACCACATTGTTAGCCTGTAGCTTATCAATCACGAAACTTCACAGCAGCTGAGTGTTCTGCAGTTTCTTTGATGAAGTCAGTCATTTGGCTGGCTTTGATAAAAGAGGGAATGATGTGGTGAAGGGTGAACATAAACTGTGAACTAATTAAGTTTATCAGCCAGTTTTGTGCAGTATTTTGGACAGGCATTTGGCATCAAGGAATTACTGGGTATAGTGGGATGAGGCGTTGCCATGACTGTGGAGTTGAAGAGGAGGAAGGGGCTAAATGTTTTGCAAAACGTGAGCAAGGATGAGGGGTGTAAACACAGGTCATGGGTTTATCTTGGTGCCCATGAGGATGCAGAAATAAGCAAAAAGACAAAAATGGACGATGCAGCTGCAAATCCTATGCCTAACTGTTAGCTATGCATAGCTGCGCATAACTGTTAAGACATATTGGAACTTTTCAAAAGACATGATTCATCACTTCACTACGATGCATATCAGTGGATTTTTCCTCAGTGGGTTACTTGCATGTAAATCATGATAAATGCTGACCACCAAATAAAGTGATGATGAAATGATTAATACTAGATTATAGGAAAGGGAGCCACTGTCATAAACTGATTAAAAAAACAAATAAACAAAAATCAAAGCAGCTTTAACATCCTGTTGTTGTGACTTCTACATACGTATAAATTCACTTGTGCTGCATCTATATGAGGAGGCAATTATTTAAAAAAAAAAAAAAAAAAAAAAAAAGGGAATAAGAAGTGATCCCTCTCTGATCTGGGAGCCTGCTGAAGCATTTCCTGCTTTACCTGTAAAATCCAGACTTAATTAAGGCAGGAAAGAACAAGGTTTAGGGAGATTTTGAATGAATGTCAAAGTATGCAGATGATTAATGGGTTTTATCTTTGTCTGTGCCTCCGTGCACACTCATACAAAGGGAACAGCACCCTTAAGAGAGTCGGTGCATTGTTCTCTCTATTGTCCTCTTGCTGTCCCTCCTCGTTGCATCATTTGTTTTCCTTCATTTACATGCCACTTCATCAACCCTGATGCTTGTTGTCTCCTTTCCCACACCAGTCAGTTTTTCGCAGCTCTCCGCTCTTGGGCTGCTTCCTGTTCGGCCTACCGCTGGGTGTAATTAGCCTGATGTGCTACGGCATCTGCACAGCCGAGTCGGATGACGGTTCAGATGATGTCATGGATTCTCTCAAGAGGGAGGGCTTCACTGACGAGGAGGAGGAAGAGGAGGAGGAGAGGCAACGCACTGCTGAGTTGGAGGGCCCTGAAGAAGGAGAAGAGGAGGAGATGGAGGAAGAGGAGGAGGAGGAGGATGCTGGGGTGAAGAACCCTGAAGAGAAGAAAACCGATTAACACAGGGGCACCGACTGGATAAAGGATGATAGGCCTAGTCAAATGCAGTGACATGAAACTCAAAGACATATCTGTGTAACGTTGTTCTGCTTCTTTGTTTTTCATCTCACTTCCTCCTAAAGCCCCTCTAGCACGGACTGTTCTCCCATCTTTGAGTTCAGTGTATCCGTGAGTTAGGTCGGCTGCTCGGTGAAGTCTTTGAATTAAAATTAAAGGCCTTTTCAATAATGGAGTGTAAACAGTATCTATGAGAAGAAGGGATGGCTGTGAACCAAATACACACCTTATTTATTAGGATTCTGAAACGGGATATTTTACACTCTGATGTTACACCGTTTATTTAAACCCAATTCCAGGTAAATGCATCTGTTTGTATTTCACATCTTAATCTTTTTTTTCTTTTCATTCTAATTCTTTATTTCCTGCAGTGATAAAAAAACAAGAATTCTTGCCTTTAAAGCTTAATAGAAAATCGATACTTTAAAATTCTGTTTACTTCTTCCCCTGACCCAAACTGTAGGTGTTGTTACTGATGTGTGCAGAGTCAAAAGATAGTGCCCAGGAAGGAAGATCTGCCATAAATGAAATGTACTTTTTCTATTGTATGCTATTGCCTGAAAACCTTTCTTCTTGTTCTTAAAGGGGCGGAAAGTGCCGAGACAGTCACGCATTTCAACTTATTTTTCTGTCAGCCACCTGTCCATTTGTGGTAAAAGATGATGAAAAGAGCCTAAATGGCTGTTTGTATCGCTTCCTGACATGTCAGGCTTTTTTTTTTTTTTTTTTGTTCTTTTTTTCTCTTTAACCCATTTCAACCCAAAATGACCATCCGACTTAAAATGTCTTGTATAAATGGGTTCTACCTGTCAAGCAAAAGCCATAACATGCATCAATGGCTCCTGTGGCTCTTCACAGCTCATATTCCTCAGATAGTCAGCATCTGTCTGTTTCCATATTTCATTCTCGCCTCCATCACCGGTTTCTATATTATATTCAGCTGGCAGGTTGAAGTGTACATCCCAGTGCAGAGTGTACGCCGAGCATAAAGAATAGAACTATTTTTTTTTCTTTCTTTGTAACAATGTACTATTGTCAGTTGATCTTAAAGCTTAGAAACCTAGATATATCCTATTTTCCTTTGCTTCTGACTGCGTATGCAATATCTAAAATCAATTGGGGGTGGGGTGTTACAGCTCTTTCTTTAATCCACCAGGCCAATATGTTTCAAGTGTAATTCTGTTTTTATTTAAAAAAAAAAAAGCAAAAAAAAAGCACATCATCGGATTTGGAGTCCAGGGAGGCAACTCTAAGGCCCTGAAATCATGCTTTATAGCCTGTGTACCTTTTAAAATAGATTATTTTTAATTGTTTAGAAATACCAGAAGTTTCCCATTTCCAGTCCAACATTGGATATTCAGTGTTGAATATGTTTGGAAAGTGAGCTTACATTCTTATGAAGAGTTGTGTAGTGAAAGCTGGTAACCGTCAAATGTGTCTTTGGGCAAATTTGGAGCGAGTGTCAGT
This sequence comes from Telmatherina bonti, assembly GCF_933228915.1. NCBI lineage: Eukaryota > Metazoa > Chordata > Actinopteri > Atheriniformes > Telmatherinidae > Telmatherina > Telmatherina bonti. The sequence goes on from NC_136618.1 coordinate 21,608,316, forward strand.
GGTTAGAAAGTGTGGCATAAAGACTGGAAACAGGGAAATGACTTCTCGAGCTGTCAGAACTGCAGCTTACTGATTCCCATAAGCCACACAATTGTCATGCTGTTTTAGCATGGAAACTCGATCAATTTAGGCACCTGGACATGAGCACACCTGCTGTCTTTACCGGACAGAAGTTATCTGTAATTACTACTGTGAAACCGCACTGCCCTTACCTTGCCTTCTGGTCTTTGTAGTTGCCTGTCATTCTCTGCCAAACTTCCTCTTAATTTCAATAAAGATTGTCACACTTTGTTACTGTTTTTTTTTTTTTTTTTGTGAAAAAAAAACTTTAAGGTTGTCCTCTTTTTTTTTTTTTTCTTATTACTGACACATTTTTGTCTGTGTAAAATAATCACTGAGGTTTTCATTTAATTGAATTAGTGTATTTCCATAGATGGAAGCATCATGTCTAATCCAGAATTTTATCCTGCTTGCTGAACATGTGTTGGATCTGATTTCTCACCACCCCAACAACTACAAAAAACAACCATAAATGTTCAGAAACCTAGATTAAATGTTTACGTGCTAAAATCCTATTTTCTTTATAACTGAGCTCTTAAAAACGGCATAACACTTCATCCAGTTCCCTGCATGCACGCCAACCCAGGCAGTAAATGTGATTGTCATACCAGTCTTTCAGTAGTATCTTCAAATTACCTTTTTCTGGGCTACAAATAATGCATGTTACATGCATTCTTCATAATTCACCGAAATGAAGAAGAAAACCAATTTGCTTCATAACTTTGAATTAAGTTGGGTTTTCATACATCAAAATAAGGGAGAAACATATTCATAAAGCATCTTACATTATTAATTTAGTGGTGCTCAAAGTCCCAAAATATCCTTGAAAGGTTTCAAGGCTTCATAACTTGCGGTTTTTGATCTTAATCGACTGCAGCTGATGGCTTCTATGTGACATAAAGCAGTTTTGTTTAACAGCAGTCAGTCATCAATTCATGCGACAATTGGAAAGGAGCTCAGAGCAAAACTGGAAAGAAAAAGAAATGTGTAGTTTTGTAGAAATCAATGATCTTTTTTTTTTTTTGTTTTTGAGCCACTATGAACCACTATAGTACTGTTATACTGTTTCCTACACAGAACGCTGGGTAGTTCTTCATAGACATGAGGTAAAAAGGACAGCTATATTGAAAAACATGAAGTGAGCTGGAGCATCGGTCTTGAAACAAACTTCCACCCATCAGATTTTATGCATTTAAAAACAAACTAGAAATAAGAATTTCAAACTTCTGACTGAAAAAATGAAGGAACAACCAAAAGAATTCAGATTCTCTAAGATTTCTGATGGTCTATTCGCATAAACCCAGGTTTTTCTTTGTATTTGAATTTTCATTAACATGCAAATGCAGTTTTGAGCAATAAAACAAGACATTATGGAAAACACCTATAGCATATGCTGTAATGTTCTAGCTGGAAAACCAAGTTTGAGCTTGTAATTACAGACTGTGTGACATTATTACTGCTTAATGAGTCCCAACACTGGACCTAGCTGTGATGGCACCAATGCTGACCTGCCAGCAGGACTTCTAACACACTTATTAGTTATTCTCTCAATTACACTGAGGAAGTGTCAAAATACATTACCAAACACACCATTAGATCAAACAGAGTACAGAAACAGACACTAATGCTTCCAGATTTGGAACAAGCTGGACTTTTAGCTTATGGGACAACTTGGAAAACAGTTTTTTAGCTGAACAATAGGGAAATAATTTTATGTTTCCACGACATAACTCTTCCATTTGACTCAGCTGCTATGAAATACATAGCATAATAATATTAAATAATTCTAATGTAAACCAATTCAGCAAAGTACTTGCATAGTAATATTGGCTCTGTCTACAGTTAAGCTTTACTTTGTGGTAAACATTTGTTCAAAGAAAGAAGCACTGATTGCAAAAACACCTTCACCTTGATCAAAAGCCCTTAAAGTAGAGATGTCCTCTGTGGTGTAAACTCGATGTCAGACGACATTGAAAAAATTAGATGCTTAAGAGACGTTAAGGTGCTGCAATTAACGCCATAACACTACATGTTCTTAGACATTATGGGTGTGGTGCTGTGCTCTGAGTGTGTTCTGATGATTATTGCACAATTGATACGAAAACTTAAACCATCAGCAGGACGATGGAAACTTTCATGCAACTGGACGTTCCTATTGGTCATTGTTCCAAAATACACACAGAAAAGGATATTTTTAGTCCTGTCAAAAAAGTTAAATTAGCTTAAATCTGCAATTCTGCTCATATATGAAGCCTAATATTATGCATCTAAATTCTGCCATATATTTAGGAAAACCTAAAAAAGAACAAAAGAAATTGGAAGTGACCCACTAAGTTTCCTTTAGGAATTCAAAGATGTCAGAAAAAAGCCCTGAAATTAATGTCCAACATGGGTCCACGTTAACTTCTAGGTGACGCTAAATTAGTCTTCTACTAAATTTTTCATCTTTTTTTTTTTTTTGTTGAATTGCCTGGATGTCTTCTATTTAGACATTCCTCTTTCTATCAAACTTCAATTATCACCCAGAGGGACGGTTTTTGCTTTTGACCAGTTTAATCCAAGGTAGAGGTGCCTACCCAATTATGGCAAACAGTCATATTTTTTTGGAGAACTAAGTTTAACCGCGGCCGATTTCATTACGTGATGCAAAACTCATTTATTTCTTCTCTTTAGGGAATCGCAGCAATCACAAGTCGAACCCAGAGACGTGACTTAACATAATGAAAAACCGCAATGTCGCAGCCCACTTTCTGACACAGTTTGTTGCTTTTGCAAAGCTCCTTCGGTTGTTTTCAGGTTTTGATAAAACAGGAGAATATTCATCTTTCACTGGATGTCATTCTGGGGATAAATTGCCACAGAGGGGAAGATAATATATTACTACCTCAAAATCAGTGTCATTGAGTTGTGCTGGTGCAAAAAGTAATTCATCGCTCAATTACCTCGTTATATATTCTGAGAATGAGTTTCATCGTGAGGCAAATGAAGGGGGCCTGCTGTCTCTTTTCCTCCAGAATACCAACAATCTTGCGTACTAGACAAGGGCAATTACACTCTGCTGCTCATTCCAATGTCTGTCTGTTGCTGAAATGGCAAATTAAGGCAAGATGGTGATCATGTAATTTCTGAATCATATGGGAGATGTTTAATTCTTAGGGTTTGCATGTGGGGCCCAGGTGAAGAGGAAGATGGTTATTGCAGTTAATGCCTCTAACCTGTATTTTAAGGGGATTCTGAGTTCAGTTTCATGTCACTCAGCAAGATGAGAGATGGCCGATTAACTTTCCTCACCATGGAAACCAGCCCACACTTGTTCTGTAAGAGCCTTTGCGGATCCTTTTGGAGAGCAAGTGGTTTTTTTTGCATTAAAGCTGATAGATGGCTGCAGCTGCTGAAGTCCATCTGTTTGCCGTCACTTTAAGAAAAATATCTCAATGCCTAATTACACAAGCAAACAATGCTGGCAAATGTGCCCCTTTTTTTGAGATATTGCTTTCCCTCAGTAAATAGCTCTCTTGTGTGTGTGTGTGTGTGTGTGTGTGTGTGTGTGTGTGTGAATAGCTCTCTTGTGTGTGTGTGTGTGTGTGTGTGTGTGTGTGTGTGTGTGTGTGTGTGTGTGTGTGTTGTTTCTGTCATCAGTAGTCAAATCATTTCTCATAACCCTGTCTGACTATTTTTGGTGAATCGACTTCACCTCAACTCTTCAACTCGTAGTAATAGCTGCCTGCCAACCTGTCAGTCGATAGATGGTGCTTGTTGCCGTTGTTTTCCTCTGAACAGTCTGACATTTTGGCAGTTTTCTTCTTGGCGGTGGGAAAATGACAGAGATGCAAAGATGGTTGCTGCCCACTGAAGCCGTTAAAACGCCTTCTGCATTGAATTTTGTACTGACAGTATGCTGCAGAAGACAGTAATTGTAGGTAAAAAAAACAAAAATACAAACACATCATTGCCACAAATACCTCCGTGTTTCTTAAAGACAAAGACTATATGAGACAGTAAACCATCCAATGTGTGTCTGTGTTATCTATGAAAATACTGATCAGGCCCACTTCACTGAGTTCATGTTTTCTGTCATGATGGAGGAAAATATCTTAGTAAGTTTGTGAGAGATCTACAAGTTTGTGAGTCTTTTTCTGTAGCGACAACAGATCTTTCGGTCTCAGCTCAGCTCAACTTGTTAGTTTCTTTTTTTCTTTTAAATCAGGAATGATAATGTGGCACCTGCATTTAGCTCAGCTAGAAAGACATTTGCAAATATGGCTGAAATTGAAGCTTTTAGATTTTACCTTTCATCCTCAATCATGTGTCATCATTAATGCAGCTTTCATGCACAATGTCACACCTGGAGTGTTTCAGAAACTAAACATTTTGTCTGGCCAGCTGTACATGATGAGTTTGATCAGGTATATTGGTAATTTTGGAAAGAGTCATAATATTGAGTCTTGTAATTTGTCCCTCATCCTTCTCATGACAATCCTTTTTTTTTTAATGAAAAGAGAAGACCCGTAGTCCCATAAACAGTTTGTGTTTTTCATTTGTTGACCCAAATTTTGGGTACGAGTATTTCTCAAGTAATCATGTCCATCCAAACATCCTTCCCTCCATCCATCCATCCAAACATCCAAACATCCATCCAGCCATCCATCCAAACCATCCATCCATCCATCCATCCATCCATCCATCCAAACATCCATCAATCCATCCATCCAAACCATCCATCTATCCATCCATCCATCCAAACCATCCATCCATCCAAACATCCATCCATCCAAACATCCAAACATCCATCAATCCATCCATCCAAACCATCCATCCATCCATCCATCCATCCATCCATCCATCCATCCATCCATCCAAACCATCCATCCAAACATCCATCCATCCATCCATCCATCGTTCCAAACATCCAACCATCCATCCATCCATCATTCCATCCATCCATCCATCCATCCATCCATTCATCCATCCAAACCATCCATCCATCCATCCATCCATCCATCCAAACCATCCATCCATCCATTTTCTTAACCCTTTCCAATCCAGTGTAGCGGGAAGCTGGAGCCTATCCCAGCAGTCATTGGACGAGAGACAGGGTACACCCTGGACAGCTCGCCAGTCCATCACAGCAAGTATTGATGTAGTGTGAAATATTTGGGGTGTGAACACAGTATTTAAATTTAGTGAATACAATTGTAACTTTTATAGTTTTGTAACTTTTACACTTTGGTTCTCCCTCATGAAGGCAATAATTCAGTATTTTGCATTGCTGTCTCTTCTCTGACCTCCCTCCATCTAGTACTGGTCAGTCTGATGTCTAGCTTTGTTTTAAGACTCGTCCTGTTTCTTTCTCTATTTCATGTAATCCCTTTCTCCGATGATGTACTCTTGCATTTCTTTACTGAGTCAACCACGATCTACGTTCAAAATGGCCAGGGTGTTGATATCAAGTTTTTGGAGTGTGATTTTGTGCTGTAAACACAAAATCCAGCTGTTACGTGATGCATCAGGTGCGGAAAATGAGTTGTGAAGTTTTAATTTCTGCTTGTTTCTGCTGCAGAAATATTTGTAAGATTGAAAACTCAATGCTTTAATTATTTTGTCTGTTTCTTGTTGTATTTCTGGATTTTGTTTACCATCTCACTGCAGTTGCTTTGTGTCTTTGTTGTTAATGGTGACAACGTGGTTGATGTCCCTCTGAAGAGTCATCTCTGTTTTTGCACACTGGTCTGTTGAGTTTTCTGAATCTCAGACTGAAACTATGTGAAAACTTGATAACTACTCATTTTCACTGATATATGTTGTCCTAGATTGTCCTTCTCGTGCTAAATCACATACTGGATCTGTGTTACAGCCACATACAAAGGTGAAATCTGCAATTATGCAATCCTTTCTGGCCACATACCCTTTGTATTTGAAGTTGTTTTTCATGTAGTTGTTGCAACTTGTGCACATAAATGTTCAGCCTCGTCGTATAGATTCACTTTGTGACTCCTGTAAGAGATACTTGTTGGGTAAGATTAGAAAACTTCGATGGTGTGTTGGGTACTTGTGACCCTTTGAGCCAGTCTTTAGATAGTTTTACTTTTAGACTCTTCAAAGAGTTTGAGTGTAATTGGGGCAAAGATTTTTATAGTTTAAATGTTTTTTTCTTTTTTTTAAGCAAGTTGATTTAGTTTAGTTAGGGCGTCATTAACACGTAGTCTTTAAAAAACTTGGAATATCACTCAGATATAATAACTTTTATTATCCTACATTGAGTTTGTTGTGTACATGTTGCTGATGTTTTATTATTTCCTTTGTTGCTTTTTATGACAGCTTGCCTTGATTTGCCTAACTCTTCACCTCATGTTTGTTGTTCTGCACATGGCACTGTACATGAGATTCTTATTGAAATTCCATATGCTTTGACTATGTTTAGGTCTTCATCTGGTAAGGATCCATTTTTCATCTTTAAAATGTCAATAAAATATTTTTCTATATATGCTGAAAGACATACAATGAGCATATTTAGCCATCAGTGCTGTATTTAATCTCATATCTGTCATTTATGGCTCTGATAATTCAATTCAATATTATTAAGCTTTATTTATGTAACGCCACTTCACAACAATGTCATCTTAGGGCACTTTACAGACACATCAATTTGAGCCAATTCATAATGAATAATCTAGTTAAGGCCCTGCGATGCACTGGCGAGCTGTCCAGGTTGTACCCTGCCTTTCGCCCCAAAGACTGCTGGGAGAGGCTCCAGCTTCCCCACAAACCTTCATTAGATTAGGCGGTTAGGATAATGAATGAATGAATGAATGAATGAATGAATGAATAATCTAGTTTAGGAAAACCAACAACTGCATCAATAGGTGACTTTGATTTAATTCTTCATCCTGAGCAAGCACAAGGCGACTGTGGGGAGGTTTGAACAGTAGCCTTTCTATGTGGAGTTTGCACGTTCTTCCTGTGTATGCGTGGGTTTTCTCTGAGTAAGTGTTAGGGTTATCCTAACATCCAAAGACTTGCATGTTAGGTTGATTGGTTACTCTAAATTGTCCGTAGGAGTGAGTGCGAATCGTTGTTTGTCTCTCTGTGTTGGCTCTGTGATGGACTGGCAACCTGTCCAGGGTGTACCCTGGCTCTTGCCCAGTGATTACTTCCCTGTGAACCTTAATTGGACAAGTGGTTAAGAAAATGACTGACTGTAAGAATAATTTGGCAGACAAAAGAAAACTCAAATGGATTTAAACTATATGTATATATTTATGTATATATATGTATATCTTCTTCTTATCTTTGTCTTCTTCCACTCTCATGAGGTGAGTATCTCAGTACCAGGAACTCTGGCAGGCTAAGCAAGCCAGAAGAAATAAGGAGCAGGTCATTTACAATATTGCTAAAAGCAACAGGACACCATAGACTCTGAATAAATGACCTTCTTCCAGCATATGACCTTGTCTAATTTTGTTTTCTCTTCTAGAGAATCATTGCACAATTCAGTCATGCAAGTTGCAATTACTCCAATGTTATTCCAGGCTATTGCAGATTATCGTAGAGGAAGGGCACCTGCTGGTGGGAGGAGATGTATTCCTCCAATGAGGAAAACAGGGGTAGTCATCTTTGAGCTATTTTAAAAGCATAAAAACATTTTGTACAGTTATAACACGGATGTGTTTTACGTGGACCATTGGAGTTAGACTGTGATCTTTATAGATCCTCTTCTTCCCCAGACATCCTCTCTAAACTGTAGAGTATCCCTGAATAGTATTAAGTTTATTTCTGTTTTCAATCTGTATGCTGCCTTTTTTTTTTTCAGAAGACATTTTGTGCCACCTTTATGCTGATAATACAGTGATATAAATGTGGGTGTGAGCTGTTAGCTACCTGGCTTGTGTTAGAACTTACGTCTCATTATACTGGGGGATTGTGGTGCTAAGTACCTCGCATCACCTTGTAGTAATTATACCTCCATCGAAGGTTTGATGCACATTCTGAAGCTATGTTTTTTTATATTTAAATGACAGTTGACAGTTTTTGCATCAATTTGAGGTACTTTTTAATTTACTGCTTTCATTTAATGAAACAGGGGTTGTACGATTTAATGTAGTTCCAATACAGGAGATTAAACTTTGTGCAGAAACCTGCATTTTGACCCTTTAGGATGACATTTATAGCTAATACAGCAGAAGCATAACACCTACTGGACATGGAAAATAAAATATAAACACCACTTACACACAGTAACGTTCATCCATGCACATTAGTTCATACCATATTTCTTGTCTATGACTTCTATAGTGGGATGCACAGTGGTTTAGAGGTTTGCACTGTAAGTTCGGCAAGAAGGGGGGGGGAGTACAAACAGTGGCTTTTCTCCTCATAGTTTTTATGCATACTCTGTGGAGTTTGTACGTTCTCCCCTTGTATGTGGAGGTTCTCTCTATTCTGGCTTCCCCTCTGCTCTATAAGAGTGAGTTTGTGTGTGTGTGAATGGTTTTTTTTGTCTGTCTGATGGACAGGCGACCTGTTCGGGATGTACCCTGCCTCCTGCCCAGTGATGACTGGGATAGGCTCCAGTTTCCCCTAATTGGACTAAGGAGATAAGAAAATGGTTGGATTTCTATAATTAAACATTTAAGCTGAACTAGACGGCTTTAATTTGATATTATCAAAGTTATCTGTTTTCACTTTCAGCCTCCTGACACACCACAGGACACACTGAGCTGGTTTGAGCTAAATTAGCTTCTGGAATCTCTGTACAATATTACCACTGTTTTGCTGTCTGCTTTGCTCTTCCTGGTTTCTCTCTCTCTCTCTCTCTCTCTCTCTCTCTCTCTTGTCTCTGCCATATAGAAAATTTCTCATTACTATAAACTCTGTTCTCTCATGTTTGTTTACATTAGATGCACCATTACGTGCAACACGACCCAGAGTTGTAGGTGGGGCTCCTTTAGAGTCTTTCAGTGTTCAGCCTGTCATTGCAAACTCTCCACTTTGTCACTGTTTTTCTTGATTCATAGTTAATTATGCCTCAGAGGACCGATTGTAGCTCATGGCCCCGAGCATTTGCCCAGTTTGCCTGTTGGCAAGCAGCACCTCTGATGGTGATGACAGATCATTCATATGGGGAACAGAAACAGCAAATGTGAGATAAAACAGCAGACGGCCCAGTCGGGGAGATGTGTGTTTAACACTGGCGGATCAGACTGGGTGAAAGTTATGCAGAAATTATCAAATCTTGTTTTGTTTTCCATTTCATTTCTCTCTTTTTAATGATCTTAATTTTCTTTTACACTTTGCTGTAATGCTTTCATTTGTTTTATGTAGAGCACTTAAAAGGACTTGCACACGAAATGTGCTGCATCAATAAACCGAACCTGTCTTGAAGAACGGATGCACATTATAGTGCTGTGCATATGGGAAACGCTTCCATGCTTAAAGCTATGAGATAATTAAAATAATTGGATAGTGGCTAATTGGTTGAATCTTTGTATTTATTGTGTGACTGACCTTGTGCTCCCATTGATGCTCTGATGAGAGTTTCTATCCTAACAAGAGAATTTTTACTGTCATGTGAGCTGCATAAAAAAGTAGTTTCCAGGGTTTTTAGGAGAACAATGCAAAGTTCATACTGGAGAATTAATGCCATGATCCAGTTAAGCTGTTCTGATGGCATGGCATAGTCAAACACCTTAATAACAAAATCTTGTATATATTTTTAAACATTAATTAGACTAGTTTGTGCATAGGGTATGTCAAAATATTAAGCTATATGCTTTTATAATATATGCCAACTGGATAATCCAATTCTTTCATAGTTTGTTGTGGTGAATATTTTTTTTTTTCAAGGAAAAATTGACAGAAGCCAGAAGTACCCTGATGTAATGTTGATGCATCTACATCACAAACATGCCGTTCCAGTTAAGAAAAGGTCCATTGAAAAACCAGAAAAAAACTGCTCAGCCTGATTCCATGCACCGATATGTGACAAATTCTTATTTATGGCCGAATCGGACAAATGATGCACAGCTTTGCTGTGAATAACAAGTGCATGGCCTGTATTATCTCTGTCACCTCTAAGTGCACAGCAAGCATTTCCCCCTGGAGTGGTTCTACATATCATTCTGCCATGGAGCTGCCGCTGCACAGCAGCTGCCTAATGATGTTACCTGCGTTGTGATCATTTACAGGAGGGACCTCTTCCTCCAGGGTGGTCAGGGTGACTTACAGTACCTGAAAAGCAACAGTCTCTAGAGGAGGTGACACGTACACAACCATAGCTGCTGAGACTGTTGTTCCAGTGTCTCCTGCTTGCATCCAGCACGATAATCCAAACACATTTGAGAACAGCTTTCTCAGCTGCAGACTGCTACAGGTTTATCAACACATGTCAGTGTTAACAGTGTGTCTGTTTGTCTGAGTACATATACACGACTTGTGTTTAATCTGACCTCAGCCCTTTCTCACGGATGTTAGGGAGCGTTACGAGAATAGCCTGCTGGCACCAAAACTTACTTCCAAGCCCTCTTAAAATGACTAGCCAGCTGGATGTTAATGATGGTACAGTAAACAAAACTGATGCACAGCCACACACACACTTTCCTAATGGGTAGACACAGGCTTGATGCAAGAACCTTTTGCAACTTAGGCAACAGACTGTAAAAATGGGAGAATCTGTGGGAGCAATGTCTGCATGAAAAAACTGGGTGTCTCAGGAAACACTTCTGAGACACGAGAAGCTGAGCTCTGTATTCTGTGAAGAACGGAGGATTATTTAAGTGCTTCAGCAGAGTAATCCTTTCACTAGCATGCCTACAACACTTTGAATGTGCTGGATCACAAACTGAGAAGAGAATGATGCCTGTTTATATAGAGTATTTGAGACATTATATAGTCTTATACTTATCTTCAGAAATCCCTAAAAAAAAAAAAGAAGCCTTACATTTTATCCAAAGCACAAAACAGAGGGAGTTGTCAGGCTTGGCTTTGTGTAGATGCTGTTGGTTTTCAAAAACCAAGCCCGAATAGAGTGCTTATTTGTCTGAAATGATGATAAAATATTTATAAAAAGGTCAAGTAAATATAGAGACAGCTGCATGAATGCATTTGACATGTGTTTTAACTTTAATTAGGTTTTAAAAATTTACAGGTTTTTAAATATCGGATGTTACCTTTTTTTTTTTTTTTAATATTTCATGTCATTTGCAGTATTTATATGTTCATTGTCAGTTTTCCTATTTTGGTAGGTGATTTCATCTGACTTGAGTTTGTGTTAAACACAGGTGCTAAACCCATGGCCAGATTTGATCAATATGAAGCTAAAAAGAGGGAAATAAAACAAATAAACAAGATTAAATTGTGGACTTTGCTGTACACACAAGGCCAGTTTGAAGACCACAAATGTGTTTTATAGGGGTAGCCATGCAGAGACCATTACTTTCTCTGGGGCAGCTCAGAAACTAATGTCTCATTTGATTTTTTCCCCTGTGTCCGATAGCTTTATAGGTGCAGTTTCTCAGGTCACTCTTAGTTACATTTCCAAAAGATGAGTAGGGTACATACCTTACAGCCTGCTTTGTGGCCCTTTATCCACTGCATCTTTTTCATTTTTGTAGTTTAAATTGTTAAACTTTCTTTGTTTTTTAATCTAAAACATGTTCAGGTCTAAATAATGACACGGTTCAGTTCATTGAATGCATCAGGTGACAGCAAGTCGTGTGGCATCGGCTCCATATTCATGCACACAAACCTTACTGTTAGCATGAAAGGAAATGCAGAATATCACCCAAAAACAGATTCTGTACAGTTTTAATCAAATGAAGTGTATTTTGGTACAACCTACTCAGTCATCAATACAACATGAACTCTTCAAGACAAACTTTCCAGTACTTTCTTTAGATACACTTCAGGAATAGTTTTTCAAGCTTCTTCAAAGACATAAAAAAGCACATAGCTCTGAAAGTGGTCAGATGCCAGGACTGAACTGAAAATGACTGAAACAGCAGCATGTGTACAAAGAAATACATGGAAAGACCTTCTGTTAAGAAGACAGGACTCTATTAGGACTATTTGTGGTTGCATTGTACCTTGGGTGCAGTTTTCAGACCGTCCACCAGAGGGCGCGGCCGCTTGTGAGCTAAAATGTTAAATAGTTTTTTATTATTTAGGTCCTAAGCTACGGGGATGGTGGCATGTTCTTTTGTGGGTTTTTATCTTAAGTGTGCGTCCATGAGACAGGTGGGTGTCTTACAGTGTGATATAAAAGGTTCTACATAAGTTTAATAGTGTTATGATTATGCTGTAAGCTTTATTTTTTCTTGATTATTCCTGTTAGCACCAAAGCTAATGTGTAAGCTAACCACGACTGTCCGGCAGACTTTGTACATATATTATTTGATCGTGTATACCTCTTCATATGGGTGGAATAGCCCACTATGTTAGATTTGTACATGGTGCCAGACATCAGGAATGTGCTCCATCTTATTTCTGAATTCTGAATAGACCCAGGCAATTAGTGGTGATTACTTTGAGGCCTATCCAGTGCCTTTAAGCAGAGCATGGCTGCTGCTTCTTTATGTTGGAATTGACCTGCATTATTTCTGTTTATAATTTGGTTGTGATTTTATCATCTGTGAAGTTTGTATTACTAGTCTCATATCTTCTTTATTTTGTGTGTTACAGAACCACACACACATACACACCCACACCTGCATGTACCATTTAGTATGTGAACCATGGCTGGGAATAAAAGAGCCTAAAGGATTCCCCTGAATTGTCTTGCATTTTAACCGATGCACACTCTGCGATCACAACAACACTGAACCAGATCAGCGTAGGAAAGTCCCCATTACACCTTCAGTTATCAAAACTACTTTGAAAGAGAAAATTTGGCTCCAAAAAATAAAAATAAAGAAATGGTGGACGGCTCCAGATGTTTTTACGGTATTGTGTATTTGATAACTGACATGGGATTAAAAGTTGTCAGCTGGGTTGTATATCGGGAAACATTTTACTTCCAGCTGTGTTACTGACAGCTGTTTATTCATGACCGGATCACCTACGCTGTACTCCAAACCAGACTGAACATTCTCAAGGATGTTTGACTGAGATTTTAGGGAAGAAATACTTTTTTCCACGGTTGTTCAAGTCATTGATTCAGAGAAATGAATTAATAAAGATGGTGCACTAACATCGGATGCTTGATTAACCGCAGCATCAAGAGGAATCGGAGGGCAGTCTTCACTGCACTGTTCAGACGAGTCTGTTGTGTAGCTTGCTCATTCAAACCGGACAAATGCAGTGAAAGTTACATTGACTTTGTCTTAGTATGCTTGAAAGAGCCTGATTCTAGTGGGGGATAATCTCATCAGTGTTCCCTTATCCATATGGTCCCTTCATACCACACACACATGCTTCTGCACAGCTACAACGCAGACAAAAATAAAGCGTTTAAAATTTACCACATGCCTTCTAGAGTTCATGTGAACAATGACAAGTCAAGTAGAGACAGACACTCCTGATGTGGTTTTCTTTGGAAAAAGCAGCCCAAAGTGCAGTTATTGGTCCTTACAGAGCTCACTTTAGCATCCAGCGGCACAGACGAATAACAACACAACGCCCACAGAGAGTAATAACATCTTCGAGCCCCTGTGGCCACATTTGGCTCAGGCCAGTGGTTAACTTTACAATCTAATAGGAAATGTTTCCTTTTCGGCTCCCTGTGATAGCTTTTTAATTGCTTCCAGTGACACTGTCACCTCTCTCCTCCAGTAGCCTGGAGACCATGTTGTGTTTGCTTTGGCAAGGGAGCTCTATCATGTAATCATGAAATAATCATAATTAGGAAAACATAATTGTGAGCAGTTATTTGGTTTAAAATGACCCACGGGTGCAAAGTAATCTCTTAGAATACATTCTTGTTGGGAGCAGATGGCTGATGCACAAACTTGCAAACAAACAATAATAGAAATCAGGGTTTGTTTCTGTTTGTAAGGACCACAACAGACCAACAACTAATGTTAGGGCATCTTGGTTGTAATATGCACATTCTTTGTTTTTTCGCACTGAATTACTCTTATTTCTGAAGGCAGTAAGGTATCACTGAGAGAAAAGCAGATAAAAACCTAAATATGACAATCACAGCTGATTATTTTTGCAGGCGACACAGGCGACTGCATTGCTTCTATGACTAATAAGAAAACTCTGCTGAAATTCACGGCATTTTCTGCAAACTGAATTCTTTTGCATAAAATGTGACTGAAGATGGTTTCTCTAGGGACTTAGATAAAAAATGTAAAAAGGATGAAAGATTTCTGAAATATTAATGAGAACAAGAGACAATAAGACACTCACAGAGATGGTTAAATGTGCTGTCAACATCTGCTGCCGTTATAACAGAGAAGTTCATGTGGATGTCATCGATTCATCTGAGATGTGGAAAGATATTTTTATATACAGTCATATTTCCCTCAAACTTTGGATTCTGATTGAAATCTAAATAAAAAGAGACAATGTGGTTTAGAAATCATTTGTTGCATTTACACTTGATGCACCAAGTGTTTCTCATCTAGATAAACTCTGGTTCGCTAAATTTAATGAAGTCAATAATTTATGAAAATCTAAAGTATTAACTTCTCAAACTACCTTTTGATTTCATCATTTCTTTCAAGGCTGAGAGCTGAAGGCTTTTGTACAACAGCTTTATTTATTTATTTATTTTTTTTACAAAACTGTTTGAAAAATGGATGCATTCATTTTCTGATGAATGTAAGGTTTCCTTGTGCACTTTGTTTGTTTCTACCCTAACAGATACTGGCCAAGAGGTTGGAGCCACCTTGCATGGTCCTTTACAAGTAAAACTTCATTTACGTCTTCATGTTATTTACTTCTATTCAGCAAATCCCATCATTTATGCATTGTCTGAATTTCCTATTGTGCCGCCTTAATGTCATTCTGAAAATAAGCATTATTCTGACAGTATGTGATCAATGACAATTATACGGTTCAAGATGACATGTCCCCTAGCAATGGTTAATATGGCATCCATCTTGCATCCTACCTGTACTCTCTACTCTCTCTAGCCAGTAAAAGTCAGTTCCATGGAGACTCTTGTCTTATCTCTTGTTCTATCCCTTTGTTCTCTGGCTTTATCAGCCATGGTGCATGTTTAAAATGGTAGCTGTACTTACATCCAGTTGCCAATGCGTGGCATGGTGTCTGAGGCAAAAAGTCAGCTGAAACGTTAAGCAGCGTCCCAAGCGGCAAAGTTGTGAAGAACAGTTTTTCAGCCTTTACACACTGTTGGGGAGGGTAACAACTTCAGAAATGTACATAACAGAGATCACTCTACCATCAATGAGTGAAAACACAGTTTTGAGATCGTAAAGTTATACAGTGCTTCTTCAAACAGCAAGAAGTGTAATACCACTGAAAGCCATCTAGGATTCAATGGACTACTGCTCTCATGTAATACTCAGTGAGTGCTTTCTAATATTTATTTTATTGACCAGAGTTACAGTTGTAATCGGTGTTATCAAGTATCATCTCAAGCATTGCGGTCGAAAAGTAAAGAAAGAAATCATCTCCTCTAGTGTTTTCCACAGCACATTTCAAATATCTTTCCAAACTTTCCAAAGTTGTTTTGTAATTTTTGGGCCGCTTCAGTGACTTTGGTCTTGTCATGTAATCCCAGACTGACTTCACAATGTTGAGATCAGGGCCCTGTTGGGGCCGTACCATCTGCTGCAAGCCTCCATGTTGTTGCTTTAGTTCTTTAGGAGTCAGAGTGTATGTTTAGGCTGTTGTCATGCTGCATGACAGGAAACCTTTGCCTGAACAGATGTCCTCTTGTACACACAACTTGCATATCATATGGTTATTTTTCTAAATGTAAAATGTGTCTGTAATGGCTAGTTCAGTATGAAACAGTAATGAAATCTCTTCTAGAACTTAGAAAAATATCTGTATTTTCTAAAAACTTGAAAACCAGATTGAAAAAAAAAGGCACCATGTAACTGTCAATAGTTTCATCTTTAAGGCAGTGACAGCTTTTCTCTTTGGAGACACACGCAGCCTGAGTAAGTGGTGCAGAAGTTGTCAACCATCCAGATAAATCGTCTCAGTGCACCACACTGGTTGGACCACCCAGGAGGATCTAGCCCAGAGGAGGTCCTTCAAGGACAGCCAGAGGCAGATTCAGAGCTGGCCCTTAGCCCTATGTTGTCTTTTTTTTTTTTTTTTTTAAAAGTGTATTTCTTCTGTGGCTTCAGCTCCATGTGTGTCTCTGTTTAGTGTGCATGTAGTGGAGCTGCATGTAGGGCAGAGATTGTCTGTCATGTGTTTCCGGCTTTCTGGACATGATTTAAACAGAGCGGAAAGTAAAACTGCTTAGTGCTGGCTGCACTGCTCCGTTCTGGCCAAAGATGACAGAATGGGAGAAAATGGGATGGAGCACCTGGAGTTAATGAAAAAATTTTAACGCTCATACTTAACATGAAGGATCCTGCAGGATCACAGCCTGCCACAGCCACTGAGGGGCTACATTTGTCACAAGCTCTGAACGAGAAGCAGCCAGCCAGCTATGCCTGTTAGAGTCCTATGCGGCAACAGTACTTTTTCTTTACATCAATCAGCTTTTCCAGCGACATGAAACAAAGAGAAACAGATGCCAACTGTCTTTGCCATCAGAAAATGAACATGTTATATCAGCAGACAGTGCAGACAAGGATAGTTTGTAACCAACTGATTTATCAGGAGTGTCTTATCAAAGTTGTTTGTCTAGCAATTCTGAGACATAAATATCAGTATTCATCAGACGACATCTGAATATAACAATCTCCTACTTTCAATGGATTCCATTCAATCATGCATAGTAGCCACATGTTAAACTAATAAAATTTAAAGGCTGTAATTATACACTTACAGACATTTAAAGGGTAACTGAATACTTAAGTTCGCTGTTAAACATGTGATGAAACATCAATTTTACATCTGTAATAACTTTAAATCTTCACTTATACTAATATTTTATTCATCTCCCAGAGAAAAACATAAAACTAAAGGCTGAGCCTCGCACTGCAGAACCGCACATCTCTGTTATGTGGAACAAAGGATAATACAATCTAGTGGACAGTCTTCCAAAATGATGAATGCGGCTGCTGTTGGTCTTTTGCTTTATCCATTTATCTTTCTTTGTAAACACCACTGTACACCTCATTTGTGTGATATTGACACTCCTCTTCATCAAATACAATGGCAGTAGACCAGGGCTTTTTTTTTTTCCATTTCTTTTTTTTTCTTTTTCACAGCTTTTGTTTTAGCTGAGCTGAGCTTCACACTGTCTTGCTACTACTAATTTAAATCAGTTGTGATTAATCTTAAAATTAGCAATCCAACATACTAATGAATGACCTTTGGAAAAACATGAGCTGTTATCAAGAACAGGATTTTAGTAAAAGCATGCAGCTCACTATGCAGCTATCTGTAGACACTCATCCTCTGGTCAAGAGTGCAAAAAGGATGGTGTTTCATTGTTATCAGTTAAAGATTTGAAAGGGAAAATGTATTATAATTTCTAAGACACAAAATCAACAAACAGAAACTGGTCTGTTATCTCCAAGATGGCTATAATTAGCTTGTGTGAGTTTATGCTAATGTTAATGCTAATGCTAAAACTATGAGCCGCACAATGTGTGAATTATTTAATAACTAGTGGTTCTGATTTAATACACCAAGGGCATAAATTACTTAAAATTCCCTAAGGGCAGCTCGTATACTCGTACATCTGCGGTTATTTGTTTTCAAAACCCCTGGATTGGACTAAACACTGACTGAGGCAGTCAGCGAGCAAATCTTCCTGAAAAGCTTTTAAGGGAACAGCGAAACACACAGATGAATGAGGGGCAGGAAATATAGGCATCATTTTAAGCTGATGAGTTAAAAATGGGGAAAAAAATCAATGACTCCTAATTTAATAATGCAACCATATGGATGCTAGTTTGACAGCTTTACATGTTAAAATAAAAGTTAAGGGAAATTTACATCCTGGCTGTTTTCATATAATTTCTACAAATTTGTGGGTGACAAAAGATAAACAAGGCAGGTAAACTGCTATCAGCTTGGTTGCTGTAGCTGGCTTGTTGCGAAAAAAAAAAAAGAAAAAAAGAAAAGGTTACATCCATACCTTGGTTGTTCTACTTGACATTTCAAGGATGGAATTTCATTCCAAAGACTACCTACTGATCCAGAAGGGTGGGTTAAACGAGTTACTGCCAAGCTGTTGTGAAGCCGTGTCACAAGCATTTTGTTGGCGGTAAGTTTAATGTAAATCACTTCTTTTTCTTTTTATAATAGGACTATTTTGTTAATAATTGGCTGTTTTAAACAATTTACTTGCAGTTAATTTCACGACTAGTAGACGTCAAATTCCTTAATGTAAATAGCTCTTTTGACATACATGAGAGCAAAAGGACACACATTACACATTTTTTTTAAAATTCGGAAATAATAATTAGGAATTAACGTATTCTCCTACGAGTTTACGTAAAAATAATAATCAAGAATGGGGGTTTACATGAAACACATCCTCATTTTACTCCTCTTTAGAGCAAAGTGTTGGGAAGGGTTCTGATTGGACAGAGGGTGCACGTGATGTATGATGTCGGAAATAAAGTTTCCGACATCATAGATCACATAATAAAGTTTGCACCCCGCTTCTTGTCTTTTCAGTTGTAACTTGTAAAAACTACCTAATAAGTTCCTTTTTTGCCGCTAATTTGATTATAATTTTGAAGTACCAGCCTGACACGAGCATACTACTTCATTTTTCGCAGCAACTGAGAAGGAGAAGAAAGTTAGACCACCGAACACGGGAGGCAAAACAATGCGCACCTTTGGGACAGGACAAGGTAACGAGCATGCACAGAACGACCGGAATTAACTTAGAGCGGAATTAAGGTTTACATGACAGAGGAATTAAATAGTTCAGAATTAAAGTGCGAATAAACCAGCCACTTACATCGAAATTAAGTTTAGTTCCGAATAGAAATTTGCATGAGGAATTAAGTGTTTAATGGTCGTTTTTCATCAGTTTAAAGGGAAGTAACTTTTATTCAGAATTAAACTCCCATGTGAACATAGTAATTTAGGAAGACAGTCTAAAAAGTCCCTGTGTAAGATTTGAGTATAAAGAACAATGTGTGAACTGAGAAAGTAAAGATGTTGTGTCAGAAAATTTGATTTAAAAAAAAGCAGCCTATTATTTCTCTATTGTACTGTGATTAGCATTAACATAAAGTTTTTGTAATTTGTTCCAGACAGCAAACAAATGAGGGAACGGGTACATCTAAGGCATGAATTGACATGGTTTCCTTGTCACTGTACACAAACCATTTGGGACCTTGCTGATAAACAGTTTATGTGGTTCATGTTAGAATTTGTGTCAGCTCTGTCCAAGTGTTCAACATAAGTATAAATGTTTCTAAAAATCCCTAAGTGGAACACTTGGATTGACCCTGTAGTGTCCTTTGAAAACAAGAGATCTTCTATGGTTTGCCCTTTTGTCTAGTGTGTTTTTTGCACCACTTTATGCTCTGTACTTTGTTCTAGATTGGGGATCACCCGTAGTCTCGGAGGGCTTGTGCCTTGCAGGTATTGGATGTTTCTTGTATGTCACTTTTACAAAACTTATCAAACTGTTCGAGATCTTTTTATTAATCTGGTTGATTGAAACAGGGAAAAATTCAATACCTGCAGGACACTGGCCCTTGAGGACTGGGGTTGGTGATCCCTGCCATGAATCATGGGAGACAGACCCAAATGTAAGACTTAGAAACACAGCTAGATAATGGAATGAGTTCAAGATGGTTTAATTAAAAAACTTCCAAACTGAGAGAACAATGGATAACACAACTAAGATGAAGATTAACAACCGGACCAGACTAACAAGGAACACACATACACAACGAACTGGCAATAACTAAAGGAAAAGTTTGCACAGCATATATACAGAGGGTCTCATTACAAGACAAGAAGCAGGTGCAACAATTAAAGAGTGGATGTAGGCAACATGAAGCACAATGCACAAGGGAAATTAAACTCTACAAAATAATACAGGAAACAACAAAGAGCTCAAAAATAAAAAATACTAGAAACCTAACAAACCACAAAACAAGAACTAAAACCCACCTTAATCCACAGATCACAGAACAAATCCATCAAATGAGAGGACTTTGAACATCTATTGCTGAATATCCATTGCTGACACAATGGTTACCAAGCTTCCAAAACTAGCTTTTTTCAATAGTTTAACAACAACTGAATATTATTTTTAAGGCTCAAATTTCTGCTGGTGACCTGTGTGTAAAAGGCTTTAAAGCAAGATCTGTATCCAGCAAAGTCATGCAGATTTAAGCTTTGACACTCAGAGGGTTATAAACTAAAGTCAGAGCTGGAATCATGACAAAATTCCTGACGTTCAGCTACTCCAGTCACGTTAAGCATGCATGGGGAGGATGCTATGCTAATTCATACAGATGTAGTTATATCAGAAAAGTTGCCTTCTGGCTTTATTTATTTGGCATGACATTTGTTTTGATTGCACACTTTTCCCAAAAATAATCTTAAAGGAGCCTCCGGGTTAAATTTTTCACGTTTTAATCAGATTCATTAAATTAAAACCCTTCAAACATCTTCTAGATAAGTGCAAAATACCCACTTCCATATATAAAATGATTTAAACTGAAAAAACAGCATCTCCTCTTGAGGATAGCCTGTATAAAGCACTGCAGATAAGTTACTTGTTCCATTTGATAGTACAGCAGTATGAATAAAATGCTATATAAATGTGGCATTTATTGTATCTGCAAGTGAAAGCTAATGAAAAACATGTTATACCTTTGGAAACAATGCAAGAATAACGCTCTGTAGTATTTTAAGACTTGATATCCCCCGTGAGTGACAACTTTGTCGACATCAATTCCAATAAGCTTGTCAGGAGCTTTAAAGTCACTGCTGATACATATGATAAGCACATACACTGTAACCTACTCTTTGTCCATAATTTATCCCCTCCCCTTGCTTATGCTTCTGTCAACAGTGTCTGGGATCAAAATGAATCTGAAAAGTTGCTCTTTTTTTTTTACTGATTAGCATGCAGCAGAGACTCCCATCATTTTGCATGCAAATGAACAGTCATTAAACTTACAGTTGGAATCTCAAGAGGATCAAAGATTAAACAGCCTCAAAGACTGACAGTTTCTGATGCCATTTAAAGTTTAGGGAGCATGCATTTGAATAATCTGCTTTTAACTTCAATCTTATGGCAGGAGGCTGTGCAGGCAGTGGGGTGACACTGCAAAAATCTTCAGCTGATGACCTGGAACCAGCTGCTCAAGGTCTAAGCATTAATCCTGCAGCTGAGAAGCTGCATGTTTGAGCAAACCACCAGTTTTAGTTATGATGAAAACAGCCACCATCATCTTCACCCAAACATACTGACTAACCCTAACTCTTTTATATTCTGCTTGTATTGATACAAATAGGGCAGAAATAAAATTGGCTTAGGGTCGCCACATTTTTAGTTGTCAAACCAGTCAGAGAAACTTCACTAAATCATACATGTTTAATGAATGTCTTTACTGAAGTGAAGAGCATCTATACCTAATAAAACATTAATAAAGACATTAATACAAATTACATCTGAAAAAATATGAAGAATGTCTCCTGAGGTACAGTGTTTGCTGGTTGAAAAGCTGCAAACAAAGAAGCAACTGAAGCAGAAGGAGCTGCAGAACTGGCATTAATTCTGGTGAATAAATGAGGAATGTACCGGATGGAGATGTGGGAAACATTGTCTGAGAGTGGCTTATGGAGCAATGTGTGTGTCAAACATCTTGTTACAAGTCAATCACTTTCTGGTCTCATTAGATAACACTATTTCTAATACACAAAATCTTTATTTCACTACATATATCTCAACCTGGAAATTATTTTGATGGGACTGACAGGTAAGGAAACCTAGTTAATGTTGCCACATTCCAACTGCAGCCATAATACACACCACGCTTTATGACCATGGGTCTTAATGGAGTGGTTGTTAATAAAATCAGCTTTCAGACTTCCATTTTTTTTCCTGCAGATGATTCCCATATTTTCCCATATATTGTTACTACATGGATAAACAGTTTTGGATTAAATTTAGTTTGCTGGATAAAGCAAGACTTTGCCTTACCTGATGACAAATAATCAAACGACATGCCAATTTGTATACAGGCGGCTGAAATGAGTTTACTCCACAGGGTGGCCGGGCTCTCCCTTAGAGATAGGGTGAGGAGCTCGGTCATCTGGGAGGGGCTCAGAGTAGAGCCGCTGCTCCT
This sequence comes from Telmatherina bonti, assembly GCF_933228915.1. NCBI lineage: Eukaryota > Metazoa > Chordata > Actinopteri > Atheriniformes > Telmatherinidae > Telmatherina > Telmatherina bonti. Next base: position 21,630,743 of record NC_136618.1, read on the forward strand.
CTGCATTGAGAGGAACCAGTTGAGGTGGCTCGGGCATCTGGTTTGGATGCCTCCTGGACATCTCCCTGGTGAGGTGTTCCAGGCCCGTCCCTCTGGGAGGAGACCCCGGGGAAGACCAAGGACACACTGGAGGGATTAGATCCCTTGGCTGGCCTGGGAATGCCTTGGGATCCCCCCCTGCAGAGTTGACTAAAGTGGCTGGGGAGAGGGAAGTCATGGGCTTTCTTGCTTAGGCTGCTGCCCCCACGACCCGACCCCGGATAAGCGGCAGAAAATGGATGGATGGATGGATGGATGGATGGATGGATGGACATGCCAATTCAGAAACAGCAGCACAAGTCTTAAAGTTTTAGTTTTGTAGGTTTCCATAAATCTTTCAAAATGAATCAAAGAAGCAAAATTTCCATTAATCATTTAAAAATGAATAGTAAATAGTAAATGAAGTAAATGCATCTGTTGTAAAGTCATGACCTGCATCTGACCTGATTGCACTTATTGTTATTAATAAAATAAATATATTATAACACAAGGGAGTAAAGAAGTAGTGGGGCTGTGACCCTGAACTTTCCCCCTTGGCCAGAGCACCTCAGAGAGCCAGAGCAAGCCAGGATGAGTGAGCAAAAAACACATTTACTGTCTCCTGCACAACACAGTAAAGGACTTTTACCAGTGATAATTGTAACGTTAAACGTGAACTGAACAAGCACCCATTAAGCCTAATTCAGTCTAAAAACAGTCAATCACCAGCTTTAAGGCCACACTCAGGACCAGCAAGAGAAATGCTATAAAAATAAAGGATAAAAACAATGCACTCACTTTTAATTGACACATTATAGAAAAAACAATTAAAAGTGTGCAATGATAACAACCTCTCCTGGAGAGACCTGGGTGAGTGGACTTATAGCAACAGCCTCCTAAAAGACACAGGATATCTCTGTCTTGACTCGGCTTACAACCTTAGAATCACAGCACAGCCTATTCTCCATTTCTGTTCATATTCTGCCACTCAGTCATCTTGCCGCTGCCACCTTGGCCACTCTCAGGTCAGCCCTGGCTACAGGCAAGCAGAGCAGTCTTTTATAGTGCCACTGATTGATACGCTGATCACCAGTTGTCAACAGCTGTGAGCTTGCATCTGGAGCGCCGCAGCAGACTGGTGGTAAGGCATGGAGAGAGAGACAGGGCATGATTATCTCAGTCCTGGTGCTTCAATTATATTTTTGCTTCACAGTTTGATTGAAAGTAGAGTGTGTTTTTTTCACTGTCTTTATTCATTGTAATGGCTACTGTTTTTATTTTAAGTTATACTTTTATCTTGCTGTTGTACAATCTGTATTTGTGTCAGAGCCAAAGATACATTTCCATGTTTAAAATACGACCAAGTCTGAATTTAAAATTACTTAAAATGATCAAGTTGAGCATGTTGGTATATTAAACCTGTTGAGCATTTGATTCATATCATCTGCATGGTTGCTCAAATATAAATCCTTTACTCATTTTGGGACTTCACAAAGACAGCATGTGTGTTTAAGATGAAAACCTTTGCAGTGTGGGCTACTTCTTAATTGGTGAAGAATTAAAAAGAAGAACAAACTGATGAAGAACCAGATTAACCTGCAGCATTGGTGAGGGTGTTGACATGAATGAAATCTCAGGAGAGGATTGAAACTAAGATGGCTCAGTTAAATGGAAAAACTTTACCTTTAGGCTTAACTCTCTCTTTACTCCCTCCATCAAAAGAAATCAGCGGAGATGGTATAGACTTTGGTCAGGTGCAACTGGGACAATACCTCCAGGGAGATCCAGGACATGCTGGAGGAGTTGTATTTCCTACTTGGCCTGAGAAGGCCTCTGGATCCCCCAGGAGGAGCTGAGGTATTGCTTGGTTAGCTGTGTTCCTCCTGAACTTGTTGCTTTCATGATCAGAGTTTGGATAAGCAAATGAAACTGGATAAATGGATTGTTAAAATCTTAATAATCCACTATAAAGACCATCTTAGTTTGACTTGTGTTTTAGATTTCTTAGCTTTTTGAGGTTAGCAACAAATAAACATGTATAATTCTTTTTTTTTTATATTATTAATATTTCATTATATATAATGGTAAATAGACTTTTTCAGTCATGTCAACCACTCAAAGATCTTTATGCGACATGTCACAGTCACCCATCCCCACACACACTCCCACCCCGATAGGCACTTCAGGGGGCAATGCAGGGTTCAGTGTGTTGCCCAAGGACACTTAGGCATGTAGTCAGGGGAAGCCTAGAATCAAACCGCCAACCTTCCAGTTGGGAGATCAAATCAAATCAAATCAAACTTTATTTGTATAGCACTTCTCGTGCTTAAAAACAATGCAAAGTGCTTCACATTATAAAACAATTTACATCAAATTAGATAAAGCACTAACACACATACACCCATAGTCCCCTTTCACCCACCCACAACCACCCTCACACATGCCCTGTTAGCCCTTATGATGATGACTGCTTTTCCTCCTGAGCTACAGCTATAATGTAGGTCTAAATATTATTTTAAATAAACCATATTCTTCTGACACTGCATGCAACTGTGTATGCGTCCACATTTGTGTACAACAGGTTCTGGTTACACAGACTTTAGTATGATGTTGCAGACAACCAACAGTGAATTGTCCACATACATAGATGCCATGTTTTGGGTTAGCTAGTCAATATCACACCCATTTTCCCACAAACATAGTCATGTGATCTTGAGTTATTTATTCATTTTGATCATGGCAGCGTTATTGTTTCATTTTCCAAGAGAAATATAGTGAAATCAATTGTTTTTAAGAACTTTATGAGAAACTGATGTGGAAGGAGACAACATCTTATCATTAAGTGGAGATTTGAGTTTAGTTGACTTATCTGAGTATCTGTTGTCCCAAATGCAAACATTCAGACACTGTATGCATATGAAAGGGGAGTTTTATGATAACACTGTCTACAGTGTCAAAAACACAAGAGTCTGTGCTGCAGCTTCAGTGATAATGAAGTGTTTCTGACTTAGCAAGCGAGTGCTTTGTAACTTCTGTCATCAGTGAAATCTTTAGCAGTGCACCATCATCCCCAGCCTCCTGCATTAGCTCACAATTTAGATAATGACTCATCATGCCCTGACATCTCAGCGATCATAACAGGACATGACGCTGCTTCTCCCCTCTTGGTTTTTCTCCCACAGTGTGTTGTTTTAATCGGACTTCTGTATCCACTCGGTCTGCTTCACTCATGTCACACTGCGCGCCTCAGCAGGAATTTTATTGGCACTGCACCACACATACCACCGCATTATTCAGCAGACCAAATGAATCTTTGGTCTGTGAAACCATTCAAGGGGGTGTAATGATGAGCTATCACAGATCTGTTTTAGCTTTTATGGCAATAAAACACGCCGATAGAGTTAGGGCTGTGAATATGCTGACACTTTGCAATATGAAAGGCTGCCATAGCTGAGTTAGGATGCATCACAACCCCCCCCCCCCCCACACCTCCCCACCCCCTCTAATTCATCTTAAAGGATATTTCTTCAGAGGCATTGGACACTTTCATTAAACCCCAAAGGCACCCAGTGGATCTCAGTGCACAGTCCATAATGAATAACTCATATTTAACTCTATATTCATACAAGTCCTGACATTTTTTTGGATTTACTTTGTACTGTAATATGTGAATAGGTAGCTGCAGAGAAAGAGTTCACACTCCAATTATATCTTTGAATAATTTACTTTAACATATTATCCGCAGCTCATTACATAGTTTATGTATTGTAGGATTGACTGAAATTGCTGGAAAGTTCAGGAATGTGAGATAGATGCAGTGCAGAAGGGCGAATATAAGACAAAACTATTTTAGCTTGACCTCAATAATCAAATTTCTGTTTTTTGTTTTTGCTTTTTCAGCTCCACATATTAACATAAAAACTATTTATGGGGACAATTTTAATCGGGGTGATTGTTTTTCCCTCATTTAATGAGCTAATTTTGCTATTTAACCTCACCGCCACATGCAGATATAGCTGAAATAAGTCTTTAGGAATATTAACATTCAGAGTAAATAATACTGACATTCTCCAAGGTTATGCAAAATTAACTGTGATCAATGTTTCCACTGCATACTGGATAGAGAGGCAGCCGGCAACTGAGAAGACAGTGATAAATTTAAACACTTCCACAGCCTTCAGTCTGTATTCTCTTGTTAATGGGATGCGAAAGCTTTGAGGTCAGGCATTCAGAGAGGCTGCATATACATTCCAGTAATTAAGAACAAAGTAAAAATTGTATATTCCAGACATAAGATCATTTTCAAGGGTATTGTTGTCCTATAGCGAGGAGGAAAATATATTTAATGACTAAAAACAGTTACACACTCAAACATTTATGCCATAAAAAAACATATATTCTGCTGTATCTTACCATACAATGAAAAAAATAAAAGTGAAAGAAATTTGATTATAAGAGGCAAGATGACTGTGTGCTGTTTTACAGATAATAGTCAATATAACAAAGATAATACAGTCAGTGCCTCCTGTTGTTTCCTGGTCTGTGTGAAAACTGAGCAAAATAATACAAAAGTGCAGAATAAATTAAGCATGTCTGTACAAAGATTGAATAAAAAGCCTTTTTGTGTGATGTTTTTTCTTGGCTCTCAGCGAAACATCTTGAAAAACTGCAATATAGGCTTTGAAGCGCTTTATAAAAACAAATAAGCATCCATGCGTTTGGCATACTGACGCTGTCTTGTTCATGGTCACGGAAGGCTAAAGCCCATTCCAGTTGACAGGGGGACAGGAGGCGTGGTACTTCTTGGACAGATCACCAGTCCATCACAGGGACAGGGAAAGGCAGACAATTCTGCACACTCATGGTGAATTTAGAATCCCAAATTAATTTAACATGCATGTCTGTGGTCTGTGGGAGGGAATCAGAGTGTCCACACTCCATACAGAAAGGTCCCAGCTGATGAGTATGTTGGACCACAACAGGCAATCGTTCACAAAGGTCAAGTGAATAATAAACAGGATGCTTAACACAATTTTTATGAAAATTACTGCATCTTTATTGAAGTTACAACATTCTCTGATGCAAAATTAAACAAAATGACTTATGTATTACATAATGGTGTTTTCCCAGTGCGTGGCAGGGTACAGCCCAACTTGTCAACCCCCCCCTCCAATTTCAGATAACATCAACTATGTTTCAAATGTTTTTAACACCACATCAGCTGAGGTTCTATGGGATACAAAGATGATAAATCCCTGCTTACCACACACACCATTGTAACTACTGCAGCATAATGAAGTACAATTGAAGACAATTAAATAACTAAGTGCATGTAAAAGAACAATTGTTTTACATACTCTGTTCTCAGTTTTGAATGAATCTTTATTCAAGCACTCTGACTGGACAGTTACCACATGTGTTCCTATCAGATTTGACCAAACTGTTTTAGACAAACATAATTCAAACTATTTTGTAGGGATGCAAAGTCATGGTTAAGGCTTACTACTTAATGTCTTCTCCCTGATGCGGATAACTTTGCTTTTAACTTAATTCTCTACTTATATTATGGTATTTTTGGCTTTGAAAATATATTATGACATATATAGACCACCATACATTGGCTTTGTCTTTGTCATAGATGTAAAGAAGTTGACCTTCAAGTGGCTACCATGTTTACACTTAAGATGCAGTAGCTCTCACAACCCCTAGAAATTGCACTATTTTTAATGTAATTCAAGGGCATATTTAGAAATCGAGGAATGTCGCCTAAGATGTCAAACAGTTTAATGTAATTAAGGCTGGGCACAAATGGGCCATCTTAAATGTTTTATGCCACATACAGTGCCACTCAAAAGTTTGGGCACGCTTTCCCCTTACATATAATGGGACAGTGTCCAAACATTTCACTAGTAGTATAATATAATCAGCTAATCCTGCCAATGTTGAGAGCATGACACCATCCGAGACAAGTATAAAGAGCTTAAAGATGATGAGTTGGGTTAAGCTGCATCACACAGTAAAAAAAAAAAAGAACAAAAAAAAAAAAACAAACATAAAAGACTCAAAACACCAAAATGTGATAATTTCTGAGATTCTATATTTGGATGCCTTGAAATTACATGTGATTAGAGTTGGGGATGGATTAAAGGAACACACCGATAAAGACAGACACAATTTTGGCTCAATAGAAAATGTCTACTTAGACATTCTGTTCATTGTTGCTGTCTTCTTTTGACGCTGTTGGTGTCCCTATGATTTGGTCATCTCACACTATAATTACACTGTCAGCATAAACAACAACATTTTTTTAAGGACAATTTAATCTGAGAGATTTTTGAGACTTAAAAGAACTCAAGAAATCATACTTGATTGTGAAGCATAAGGTCATGTTTGAAAATCTTCGTCATGTCACGCTTCTCTGCTGGCATGTTTCCTCACCAATGGCTTCTGGCTGAGGTTTCCATGACTGATACCACTGGGTGAATCATAAGTCCGTTGCCTAGCACTGTATCTCTACAAATCATTCTTCTCACATACTGTATGCCTCCCTCTTGTCTTGCCTGAGCTTTGTAGGTGGTTCACTGCTGTCACCACACACTGTCTGTGGGGGAAAGTGACTGCCTCACAGGTTTCTGGTATCTCAGCGCCCCATCTGTCATCAGCGGTCAGCCTGCCTCCATGCTGTGTCCAAGGAACATCAGGCGTGGGCTGGACGCCCTGCCAGCCAGCTTTATGACTTTAGGGAATGCTCACAGTTTCAGAACTGCTCAGAAATTGGGGTTGTGTCAAGCCAAGCAGCAGGTTTTAGTAGATATCGACTGTAATCTTTGTTTGTCCATGTGTGGCCTCTGCTGATGGCTTTCACATTGTCAGCAGTTATCATGTACTGCCTGACTGGATGTTCAATTCACATAATAACTAAATGGATATCTGGTTGGCTGATATGATGTCTGCTGTGCAGGAAAATATTTGGAAAATAACTTGAAGGATTAAGAATGTTTATTCTTTTGTTAAAAGTACAGTGAGTAACAATTGCTGACTGGTGGCGGCGTATCAATATGGGGTGCTGGGTTGCTGCCCCCCCCTACAAAAAGCCTACGCCTCCTTAAATATAAACCAATTATACAATGAAAAATCGTTAACTCCATTAAAATTGATCAGTCTCACAGTGTGCCTTCTCGTACCTGCAATGTAATCTGTCAGCAATGATTGAAAATTGGTTGTATTTGGTAATAACGTCCTGTATAAATATATAAGTTGAATAGCCAAGGGGTGCAAGGCAAATGAATGCATGAGACCTCAAACTTTTTGGCAAATATATGTCCTGAGGCTTCTTTCTCGTTGATTTTGTAAAAATCCTCACCTTGTTTTAGGTTCTTCATTTTCCATTCCAATGTGATTGACTCTTTTGTCAATCAAAATCAGTGCAAAGGTACAAACCTGATTGCAACATCAATATTAAGTTGATCAACAATCCAATGCCAGCATCTGAACCTGAGGAGAGAGTGGCAGCTGCATAAAAATAAAGACAATTATTGCGTTGTGATGCTGCACTTCTCAAACAAATTGGGTATTTTAAAAAATGTTTCATTCTCCACCAAAGGCAAGAGCACAGGCTGCATCCGATCCTAGTGGTCTGGATTGATCAGATGTCTTCCACATATTTAACAAAATTCTTCCACGTCTGACTGTGAGCTATTTCTCACATCCAGAACCAGCTATCACCCCACACACCTGTATGTTTTAGTTGGTTTTATCAGTGATGCGGTGCGTTTGGTCTGCTTAAAACGGACTAATGCTGCATTCAGTTTGATCGGATCAAGTCTGATCTTACAATTTCCATAGTGGAAATACAACGTGAACATCCCCTAAAGTTGAAAATTTGACACGGAAAGTCGGTGCAGACCCACCTACCTTGAGTTTATCTAGGAAAGATAGTTGCCCCACAAATGGTGAGTAAAACTAAAAGTAGACATACTTTTATGTCTAAAAGTACTTTTTCCCAACTGTAACTAAATTAGAGCAAATAGTAATGCTTTGTACCTTATGTACAGAGATCAAGTTTACAAATGTGTGCATATCAAACACAATTAATAAAAGCATTGGATGCAGTCTCCCTGCTAACATCAGGAAGTGTTGCTAATATTGGTTTTCCAAGTTTTACAACTGTCAACGTAAATGCTCAGAATCCGTTTATGACATCATTCCCAGTTCTGACTTCAGATCTCTGAGTCAAGCACAGCTACATTTATAGGTGGACTGAGCCTGCTTCTTTAAGCCAAATCAGAATTTGATTCACAATACTCCAGTCAAAGCGGACTTTGGGCGTGGGAATGGATGATTGACATCTATCACACTCTGACCTGCCTGTAGCTAAGAGCTAACTAAGCTGACCTGGAGCTAATGGAAGCTAACCATGGAGGTAGCCAGGCTAAAGCTAAGTTATGCTATTGGACCGCTACACTGCTACTCTTGCCATACCTTCTTAGCAATTTGTTGACACTGGAGTTGACACACCTTTAACTCCTGAATATAGACTTACTTGTTGGTGCAGTGTTGATGGTTTATTTAGAAACATAGATTTACACATTGGTGTTTTCTTTATATGCAGAATCACAATATTTCACTGTGAATGCTGTCTGGACTAAAGAGAAGCTTCATCACATTGTTTATTTTCTGCATGATTATCATCCATTCGTCTGTCCGTCCATCCATCCATCCATCCATCCATCCCACTTATTCCAGTTATTCCAATGGGTAATGGGATGCAAGGGATGGGTGGGGGGAGGAAGTGGAAATGGGTGGGTGTGTGGGGATGAGGAAGATGTCTATGTGAGCATGTGTGTGTGTGTGTGTGTGTGTGTGTGTGTGTGTGTGTGTGTGTGTAAATGCTTGAATGGTCTGGGTCAGTGCATGCTTGTGTGTGCATATATGTGTCATGACGTATGGACCTGAGGGACTGCTTGTCCCTATGTGGCTGGCTGTTGTCCTTGGCCCCCTGAGGTTTGTGTTTCATGACTGTGGGGGTCTCTGGCTAAGGTCTTCCTCTGCTGTATTATCAACAGTTGCATAGTAATTACTGAAGTGAGCTAGCCGGGATTTGTACTGAGTTGCAACTGCTGGTCCCCCTGGTCTTGCCAGTCACCTCCCCTCTGGTCTTCTGACTGCACACATCACTGAGCATTTATTCATTTCTTATGTTTTGCATTCATGCTCACGTACACAAGCAACTTGCATGTTAATACATTAACTAGGTTGTCTTGTGGGTTTAATCACCAATAAATACATTTAGTAGCTCACTCCCAGTCGCCTTCTTTTTTTGTTTTTCTTAGTCAGGTCCACCATTTGCAAAGTATGTATGACAACAACACAGCTAGACCATCGTTCTTGTTGTTATGATGATTGACAGGGCAAGAGAGAAAAAAGCTTTTCTTTAGTCTCTGCATAATGAACTACAAGTTTCAATAATCATTCAAAATCTGAGATTCTGCTCTGACCATAGACTGCATATAAAGAGATGGACGGAGCCTCTGTGACATCACCCGTAGGTTTCTGAATTGAAGCTTGGTGGGCGGTTCCTACCGTCGCCATGTTGGCAGCGTCATGTGCGTCGTCTCGCCCGGAAAATACAAATATAGGCAAAGAGGTGGAGCTGAGAGGGGAGCCGTGGGTGTCATGGTGGATGATTGACATTGAGCGAACTCCGAGCTTTCTGTAGCTAAAAGCTAACAAAGTTAACCCCGAGATAACGGGAGCTAACCAGCTAACGGAGGTAAGCGGGCTAAAGCTAAGTCATGTTGTTTACCAGCTAAAAACTGCAGTTGTTCTATGTTCTTCTGACTTGAAGCCGGAGATCGGTACCTGTCAATCAAAAGGACTTGCCCCTAAATTTGCCGAACTTCGAGATTAAATTACTTTTAAACGGGCGAGTTAGAAAAAAATTCACTCCTCCCACAGTTGTCATGAAGGTAAACCTGACCCATAAACCAAAAATGGATTTTTGAACCAGGCTGTAAACATGTTTATTTCTGCCGTGAAAATGGCCTTTTTAACATGGGACTCTATGGGGATTTGCTCTGTTTTGCACCCAGCCCCTAGCGGATGAAGGGGGAACTGCAGTTTTATGCACTTCCGCATAGGCTTCACTTTTTACCGCCGGAGGTTGCCGCTTGGCTCTGACTGATCCTCCTTGTTTTGTGTATTACATTTAAGGACGGTTTATACTCATGCAGAGTCTCCATCAGGTTGTAACCACCGAGTCTCAACGTAGGTCTGCAGAGGCTCAACAATCACTTTTTCGGTCTTGATGCACATCCTAGGTACGCAAACACAGCTATGCGGAAGTGACTGATCAGAGTGTGAGTCCATATATATATATATATATATATATATATGTATATATATATATATCAGGTGCTATTATTCTTCTGAAACAGGAAACACTTGTTGGAACAGAAGGAAACCATGAAAAAATAAAAACTCACCCTGTGGAGTTTAATGACCGATACCAGCCTAACTTCCTTCTGCAGACATGACGCTCGAGTATAATCAAAAAATCCATCTGTGTCCGCTATGCAGGCCCAACCTGACACAGACACTGCATGAGTATAAATCCAGCTTTACGGCCTTAGAGTCTTCCTCAGTTCATTTTGAATTAACTTAAAGGGATTTTTTATAAATCGTGGTACACAGCAGGTACTTGTAAAATGGTACATTGTAGAGGATAAATTCAGATGTCAAGAACTAATCATTTAAATCTAATGTACACTAGATTAAGTCTTATGTATACAGAAAATGGTTCCATTTGTAAGTGTGGTGTATGTCAAAGACATCTGTGGGGCACCATGCAATGAGGAAGTCAGCTCCACCTCACTAAGATAAATGAGAGCATTCATCTTTAACCATGAAGCCTCATGCTGCAGAGTGTAAATGAAAACAAATGACATTTTTTGTCATTCAGTCTCCTCAATTTATGCCAAGGCATTGTGTGCATGCATCCCAGTTTCCAGCAGTAACTGCTGAACATGTGATTCTATCAAAGGCCCATTTTCAGTAGTTTCAGCATTTTTAAATCACTTGCTAACCCAGATTTGGTCCCAGCTGAATCCCAACCCAGATCTGGTGTCTTGGCTAGCCACTTGGCAGAGCACTGAACAAGAGATATATCAGTTTGTGGAGTGGTTGGAAACTGAATGATTTATGGTCACTGCTTCCATCACTGCCTCTTGTTTGCTCTTCTTGTCTTTTCAGAGGTCACATCACTTAAAGCTGGAAAGATGATCATAATATAAAATATGCTGTAAATTCTGTGAAGTCCTGTGTGATTCCAGCCAGCACTCATGACAGATCAGAGGCGGGAATTATTTGACATTTACTCTCTCACAGCATTGACATATGTTAGCCTCGGCATGAGTTCATGGTGGAATAAATGTGAACTCAAGTGAAAACAAACAAACACATGTGTGCAGGATAAAGTCAGTCTGAATTAATGCACGGACTGAAGCACAGCCAAATGCAAGTTATTGCTTAGTCTCTCTCCTGTCAAGATTGTGCCAATGAATAAAACATTTGTGAATAAACACATATTGATTTAAATATAACTGTGAATACTCTACGATTGCTCTTGAGATTTTGTCCCCTTGCCTTCTCTTTACCCATTCTTCCACATTCACTGACGTTAGCATATTTCCCATCTCTCTTTTTCCATTTCAACCCCTTTACTGTGTGAGAAAAATAAATTGGACTATTATCATCATGCATTCAGGAGATGCAGCCTGAGGATATAAACTGGTCAAATGCAAAAATGTGAGAGCTGCCGATCCTAAATGTGAGTTATTTAAGTTGAGAGTTTGGGACGTTGAAATGTTTGCAGCTTAAACCACTGTCACCCTGGGCAACAGTGAAAAACAGGACAGAAGGAAGATGGAAAAAGAAAAAAAAAAGAAGCAAGAAATAATGAGTTTTCCTGCATCTGGCAAAAGGTTATTGTAAATACTGTACTTTTCCAGATTGCCTAAATTTGACTTCATGCTTGTTTTATGGGCTCCTGTTGATGAAAACTCACTATTCTGATCTAAGTGCTCCCAATAAAAACCCTCTTGAAATTTTCAGATAGTCACATCATCAGAAACAGAGATATTCCAGGATGAATAGTGTGGTCAAAACTGCCAAGGGACTTGTACACTCTTTTTCTGTATGAAAATGATACTTGAAAAGGCGAGATAAAATATTCACCAGAGAAAAATATGGCAAGATAGCACGTAGCCTTGAGCAAGAAGAGCTTTGGCTGCAAGATAGTGGAAGAAAAGAAGAAGTAGTGAGATGGAAAAAATGAATACGAGGGAATATAAGGAGATTTTTTGAAGACCCAACTCAGAAATGATAATAATATGCTCTGCACATCTCCGTCTATTAATTTTCACTTTGTTAGGAAAGTTAACATTTGATCTAAAGTTCATAAACTAAAGTTAGCACATCCCTAAATGACTTACATGACAATGATACGATTCCTTTTTTCTGATTACGTTAAAGTTCAACTAACAAAGGAAGTCACACTCAAAGACAACAAGACAACAAGAAATTACAGTATTTTTTCACTTGACATTTGTCTCAATAGTCTTCAGGAGTGTCACATGCATTCAAGCGATCATTAGATCATACAAGAAAAGCAAGATGTATCGACTCAGGTCTTAAAATTGTAGGTCAACATTGATTAGTAGACACAGGCTTTTCGCTTGCCTCTCTGTCATTGTCGGGCCTTAGCTTTATTTTTAGGTGCGGGCTAATCGATAACGGGCCGCTTTGCACGAGTCTCAGTGGCATTGTGCCTTCCCATGGAGCCTGGGTAGGTCAGACCAAAGCCCTTCAAAAGGTTGAAGCAATGATGGGAATCAATGAATGGGAAATGTCAGCTAACATGGCTGTTTACCACACTGGAGAACACTTTCTGGATGTATATATGGTTTCATGTGAACAGATGCCTAAACCTCATTCATAGATTTAATCCCAGAAACAAATAACTATTGATTCTAAAAAATAAAAACTTCTAATAATTTGTAACTGTGTAGTTTCTTTTATGTCAAGAGCAACTTAGAAATTCACTTGCCAAGACTTAAATGTGGGAATCATTTTCTGTTGGATTCAATGGTTTTAGATTAAACCACTAATTCTTTTTCCAAACAAAAACTACATGGAATTAATGTAGCAGACTTATTGCAAATTAATTATAAAGACTGTTTCCAGGCATGATGACTGTAGAGATAGTGGCAATAATTAACTTATTAATAATGAACTTCTCTCATGATTATGTGCAACCCACACCACTATGAGACCTTTCTTTTAAAAAAAAAAAGTGTTTTGTGCCGCATTGTAGCAAGTAGAGTGATGCTCATGCTGCTTTATTGTGCTGACCACTTTGCTTTGCCAAGACCAACTTCATGAGGGTCCTTTGGATACTTAAGTAATATTCTTTACTTTTTAAAAAAATTTTTTTTAAGTAAGTCTGTTTCTGAACTTAGATATCAATCTGAACCTGACTACGAGGGGTGGGGCAAAATACAGGAGAGAGCAAACATAGGAGAAAAAGTGAGTGAAAGAGGAGAAAAAGATCCACCAGGGAGAAAGTTACAGTATCAGTTTAATCCACCAGACAACCAGTTGCTACCTGTAAGGAAATAGAAAACCACCTGAAACATCTTCAAGAAAAACTAAGTTGACAATAATCAGGAGCACCTACAAAAAGACAGACAAGCTGGAAAAGAATCATTACTTACGGCAACCAAAACATCAGCAACACAAAGGATAAAAAATTATAAACATAAGCTCACACGACAGCGTGAAGATTTGTCAGTGTGGGGGCAAAATCTCAGGAATGACTATAGTGATCATCACTGATGAGAATGATCATGCAAATGCAAGTATGGGACAATTTTGAATGCAAACCACATCATAGAGATGCAAATAGAAAACACACAGCCAAACAGTCTCCAGGGAATTATGTAGGCATGTTACAATTCTGGAAACCATAATTGCATATCATATTTGCAATCCTCAGCCAAATGAGCCTTGTGTCTCAACCATTATGGGTCGCAGGCCAACAGTTTGTGACGAACCAACACGTTATAATATATATGTTTTTCTGGGTCACAAAATCTACATGTTGTCAAATGTAGTCATTACACACAATCAGAAACAAATGCTATATCGTAACATGTCAGCATATTTTAGCCTAGTTGTTGCTGAACCTGCCATTACAGCATGTCACATGTAATCAAAATGGACAAAATTAAATACACAAGTTAATACTGTCTTCATTTCAAAAGTAAAACAACAGATACTGAAATTTTCATCAACATTATTTGTTGCTAATTGATTATTTTGAGCCAAATGTAACAATATACCCCATATGGTCACATACTGATGCTTAGTTGCCCTTTGGTCTCAGCATGCAGGTTACCCCAGTAGCAACATTCTCCATATGCAGGTTATTTCTTTTTTGTGATCCAGCCTCAAAATAAAATTTTAGGTTGGTAACAATGAGTGTAAATAATTCCAGCTCTTGTTTCAAGCAGGGGTAAAGGTGTGGGTGAGGCTGTCCTGGCATGAGAATCAACAATTGCAGGTTAAAAGGGGATGCAAACAACATCTAATTATATTACCATAAAAGTATTGTCTGATTTGATTTTATACCATCCATCCATCCATCCATCCATCTATCCATGTTTGTCATCTGTTTGTCTGTCCTCTACTGTTTGTCCGAAGTTGGGTTTTTGTGTGGAGAGCAGCTTAAGCAGAAAAGCTCACTTTCTTTTCACTGGCACTTCCTTGAGCCCATCCAGGTGAATCTTAAGGCATTCCTGGGGCCACCAAGACGTGTAGTTCCTCCAGTGTGATCAAAATCTTCCCTGAGGTCTCTTGTTCCAGAGGAGCAGCAAGAGTTACTCAAGGAAAACAGATTCTTAGTAAAAGACCAACACAAAGTGGTTCAACATGATTTATTAGTTTCTTAAAAAACAGTGAAAAAAAATTCAAAGAATTCAACTCTTCATCATCCCAACCAGGGCTCCCCACTGTAGCTGGGCCTGGGGTGGGGGGCAAGATTCCTGCACCTCAAAGGATACACAGGTCCCCCTTCACTGGGGTTACAACCTGTAGATATGGTCTAGAATGTTAGGTACAGCATGGACTGGTTAGTGAAAAGTGAGGACCTGGACAATCCAATATTCAGATGCAAAAAACTAGCTTTAGGGTTTCATACCACATATCAAAACAGAAAAACAAAGCAAAACACAAGGGTGACTTAAAAAGTGGATGTATGAAGTTCCCAGTCCTACTACAAGTGTTGTTTTCCTGACCCTTACTGAGTTTTTTATATGCCTACCTCAACCAATATTTTGAAAGTTTTATGAAGAAGTAGTAAGGTGAATAATATATTTGAAAATGGGGTATGAATGACAACAAAAGAAACAAGAAAACAGTAGCCTTGTAGCAAAAGTTTTGTTTGCGGCTCTTGCCATTATTCTTCTCTCATTTCAAATCTCCCTTTAAAGTGTAAATACACCCCTTGTTTTTGTGTAACTCCACCCACCACCAAATTTTGTATAATGGCAGAAATTACAAGTGTGGGGGTGTAAAGTTTGGGGGAATCACAGCGGACAGGTCGCGAATGTATAGACAGAAATGACTGAATGACAGATGACAGCTTGGTGGCCACAAGCAAGATGGAAAGATACAGATGCACAAAAAGCCTACGCCGCAGAAGACTTTTCCCCTTCAGAATCACCTCAGTTACAAAATCCAGAGGTGTAAGAACAAGGTAGTTCTGAACTGTTGGGCTAGTCCTGTGACAACCTCCCTGGCAGGCTTTGGCCCGTGGCAAGTTGCTGCTGCTACGATTTGGCTGCTATTTGTCAAAAGATGAGGATCAGCAGGAAAATTATAGTCACCCATTAGAATCACACTGCTGGTCGCACTGCTGCAATATTTTATCAAAAGCTCTGTAATGGTCAGAAAAGTCTGACTAGCAAATCTACGTTCGAAGTTTCCATCTGTACATGTCCATCGGTGGGCGTGGTTTCTATGGCTGCATGACAAGAACTTGCCTTTCTTTGCCTCTGGAGGGAAAGGGCTGTGAGTTTTTTCTAATCATATTATGAAGTGAAAGAGCACCATGTTAACCTCTAATTTCTGAAAAACAATACCTGGTTTTACATTGTAGGGGGCGATTTGAGTCATTTTTGACAAAATCTGAGATTTTAAAATGGCTCTATTATGCAAATTTTTATATGCAAGTCCAGAAGGGCAAACATTTTTCACAAACCCCTTCATTCATTTTGTATTGATCGTCTCAGATCAGCCTCTGCCAGAAACTAGAGAACAGAGGAAGCTCCACCCTATGCCCTGCCTGGGGGCTGCGTCTGATTGGTCCTCTGCTAGGCGTACTTGTACTGAGCAATGAAGGTGGGTGTGGCTTTCTTCTCGTGAACATGCACAAGCTAAAGAAGATGACCAATCAATGAATCCCTTCCCTGAGACCTCGCTAAAATTTTATAGTTGAAAAAACTCAAAAAACCAATCCTTTCCGTTGCCATGGAAATTGAATATAGCGAGTGCTGGAAACTCAAGCACACATTTAGGCAATAAAAAAAACAGTGCAACTCATATGATGAGTATTCCACACTATAACACTGCAGAAAGCTCAGAAAACTAGAAATAGCATAAAAGAGCCCTTTTTAGGAAATTGACAAAATACACTTTTTAACAACAGTTCAGTTTTTTTTTTTTTTTTTTTTTTTACAATTGAGTTATACACTACCCCTTTACGTGCTGTTTTACTCACCAATAAATAATCACAGATGATGCTTTAGGCCATTCTCATGAGCATTCTCAAATAACCACAAATAACCATCGCAGACTATTTCTTAGATTTAAATAAAAACAATTATCTTAAGGTTCAATCAGTCTCATGTGAACTCCTAAGGCGCTTTCAGATCTTATTTTTTTATGTTGGACCTTACTGTGGTGATCTCACTGCAAAACATTTAGCATAAAAAGTTTAGTTAAATTCTGTTTTAATGTTTCATTAATATTTTATACAAATTTCAATCTAATCTAAAGACAAACGGGATTGGCTAAACTTAAAAAGATACAAAATATATGAAATTTTGTTCCTATGGGCCAATGTGAGGAAGACTAACAACAGTAGCTAAAATGAACAGCCTTTACCATTAAATAGTCTAAATAAAATGAACAAACTGCGTAGACCTTAATCAGAGAAGAGGAACCAGAGAAGTTGAAATAATTAAATGTTACACATAAACTTCTCTGCACCAAGCTGAGCCCATTTCTGGTTGGCCCACGGCAACAGACAGCTTTTGAATTTGCTCGCAATCCTGAATTAACAAAAATAAAATTAATAAAAAGCTCCAATAATGGCCATTAAATGAAATAACAATTAGATAAGCCATTAACTCATGCTTTGTGCTGACACTGCTTCATCTGTGCCCTAACAAACATATATTATAACTTCATAAGGGGGAAACGTTGCTACTCATGCTGAAGTGAAAGCATACTCTCCAGCTGCTCAAAATCCACCCCATTATGGCCAAACACCACATTTGGCCCACTCCCTGAGGAATTTAACCATAAAAAGAGTTCAAAGTCTGACTGGGTTGTTTTGGGGTCCAAATGTCTATGTGCAGATTACATTGTGTGTTACAGGGATAAAGCCTGCCAGTACCCAGTAGCTTTTACTTTTAATGGGCCACTTAGCAAACAAACCTGGAACTTGTGAGTTAACTGGACAGTTCTGTGTTTTGGCTTAACTTGAAGGCTATCAGGCCTCCAGTGATGGGGAAACCTCATGATTTCACAGATAAAACACCATTTGGACCTTTGGGATTTTACAAGGTACAATTCCCTGGATAAAAGTTAACATTTTCTTTGTTTCATGAACATCAAAGGTGTGAACTGGAGAGGTTAGATGAGTTGGGATGGGCTGATTTGTTTGCAAACAGTTGGCTCCTTGAAAACACGCAGATTTCCCATTCCTTTAGCTAAAACGATCACACCCACACAGCAACTCTTTCACAAACATCTCCATCCACATAAAAACACAAAGTGTTTTTACTGACCGACAGGTGACCTTATTCCTGTCCTTTGATGAAGCAGTTCAGTCCAATGCAACAGTAATGTCTGATAATAAACTGAAATTCTCTTACTAACAACCCACCTTAATGTCAAACCTTTTCCATAATCTTCAGATCTGACCAAGTCCGGCCCAAACAGGTGAAGTTGTGTTTTAATGATTTATTTTAAATGTATCTGTGTACTCCATACAGTATTCTGATGCCACTTTTTAAACATATAATACGTGTTATTAGCAAGGTTAGCACCAGTGGTTACTTGGTGGTTAGAAAATTTGACAGCAAAAAATGACAGAATGGCATTTAACAGAGACAAGGATAAATAATGTGATGATGTAAGACAAGACAATGTTTTAGTTCTATCGTTGAGCATCTTTGTTTGGTTATCTTAATTTTCGATGCTTTCTTCAATATCAGCTGATTTTCATTGGTTAGGGTGCTTTTTATACATATTTTTTGGTTAGCCTGAGTAACCAAAAAGCTTGTGTGGATATCTGTTTACTGAAAAAATAACTTCACTTTTATCTTAAGTTATTATGGCTATTAGTGAGACAATTAAACACTGCTTTGTAGAACCTTACATGGTGTTTTATGTTGTATGTCCTGGTGTCAGAGTGTACCCTGACACCAGGACGCCTGGCTCGTTGCCTTTGAGCTGCGGGGATAAGCTCCTGCACTGCTAACCCCACCCCAACCCCCCGCGACTATGACTGAATAAATGGGTGGATGAATGTTTTCTTTTATGCTTCAGTGATAAAGAACATTTCTTGTATTTACAGGCAGAAAAGATTCAGTTCTGTGAATACCCATCTGCTGTCCATTTCCCTTCTGTTCTATACTCGGTGGTATCTGACCGTGTCGTCAAAATGTTTAAGAACAACATACAACACAATTAAACAGATGTTTTCAGCAGAGGTGACCTGACAGCTAATTATCACTCCAAATGATTTCATGCTTTTCTCACTTCTCCTTGCATTTACATGTGAGAGTCCACTCATTAAGTGCACATCCACCCACTTATATGAGCTGTCTGAGCTGCTTGATGACTCAGCACCATTACACGGTGGACTCACAATTTGCCTTTGAGAGGCACTTAAAGACTAGTAATCCACTTTGAAAGCGGCACTGATGCAAGTGGCTGTTTTCACATGATGCTGTCGTGGGCTGTTTGTTTCAAACAGTGTTCAAAGTCACTTATTTGTTTTGTGCAAAACTCTTTTGACAGCAAATGATGCAACTATGAGGAAAACTGGACCAACTGTGCGCCTTGGATCTTTTGTGTCTTTCATGTGAAAGCTGCTGGATTCTGTGTCAAGATGTCAGCAGAAATGAACAGATGACGGTCGCTTTATGAGTTGAGGTTAATCATAATAAAACAGAAAATGCTGAGAAGTTGAAGAAAACTAACCCCAGTTGCACATTATGAGAGCATATTTCGAGTGTTGATCTTTTTTTTATATTTTCTTAATTTGCCAAAAAAACAAATAACATTTTTCCACTTTGGGCCTTTAAAATATCTTTAAATGAAATTATATTAAATATGCAACCCTTTGACAAGTGGTTGCTTTTGCATAATTTAAAGGGCTACAAGCCAGAAACTGCTCCTCTTTTTCATTTAAACTGAGCAACTATATGGAATGTATAATTGCATTTTTGTGTATTTCCATGAGATATTATTGCTTTAATCTCTTCTACTCATCAGAAACTCTGCTTCCTTTTTCTTATTTCCCAGTGGTCTGAGAGTTGTCCCTTCTTGTCTCTACTGCAAGCCTGAATAACAAACTCGATTTATAAAACCTCAAAATTTAATGGTTGTATAAGATTGTCTAAATTAACTTCTAAGCTCTTTAAATTTTTTGCTGTCACCCATGAATCAGTTTTTTGTTCTGTAACCTCATTATGGATACATAAAAATGGCTCAGTGCTGGGGACTGTTATGCAGCAAAGAGTTGACAATAAGTACTGAGATGTACCAGCATACTGTCACTGCATCCCTCCAAGACATTTGAGAATACAAACTCTCTTCAGACAGAGGCTTCTTCAGCTCCACTGCAATAAGAACCAGAACAGGGAGTATTTAGTATAACAATCTTACACGATGAGTTTCAATTGTGGATATTTTAATTATAGTGAATTTTTGGTCATTTTATTATATGTTTATTTGTTAAATTAGTTTAAGAACTATTTTTTATTAGTGTAAGGATTTTGCAAAGTACATTAGTAAAGATTAAAATATCCCGACTCACCATCTGTCTCTGGTCTTAGCCAGCAAGCATTAAACTAACGATTTACCTGATATGATAAAATGTTACAATTCCCAGAGAACCCCCGCAGAAGAGCTATTAAGTTTGCAGGTGTGATTGTCCACCTAAGTTATCATTTTCAAGCCAAGACTTGCTGCTTAAGCTACTGAACTCCAAACACGAACAAAGCAATTAATACTTCTTACCCTCGGGTAGCTGTGCAGCATAATTTATTTGCTTCAAACCAGTCAGTGGAAAAGTGTCTGATATTTCTTTTTTACGGCTTTTAAAAGGCCCACTGCAGCTTTGCTTCACTGGTGAATAGAAACCAAGCTAGTGTGTCATAAACTGTCTGAAGACTATCTGTAGCAAACTTGTGTCATAATAAGTTTTGTATATAATGAAAGCAGAGACGGGCGAAAGTGTGAAATATGCTTGTACAGTGCTTTTTGCAGTATCAGTGGCTCAGGTGCTGCTGTGAGAGAGATAACAGGTGATTACAGAAACATCTCCACCCTCAGGCCCCAGGGGTTACCAAGAAACTCTGGTGTCAGCAGGGCTGCTGTGAGTGCAGGGCAGCAGCCGGTCAGACAGGGGCAGCTGCTTCTCCTCTGACACAGAGCTCAGAACATTGATCCATGCGACCAAGCCCCCTTACACTCATTAGCAGCATTACTTAGAGCACTGTGGGGGCCAGGGATCCTGCTCCAAGTGGACGACAGAGCTAGTCAGTAGTCTGAAGAGAAATGACAACATACCCAATTTTCAGCCAAGTAGCACACACAAGGGCCAAGCAGATTACTATGGAGTGAAGCAGTGCAGAAGCCTTGTTTGGCAAAAAACAGTGAGCTTGACAATCTTACGGCCAGATGGTCAATTGTAGTGTTTGTTTGTGGGGAAATTGTAGATTCATTGCCTGAAGATATGATAATAAGATTCAGGAAGAAATTGAAATACTAACAAGCAGGTGTGCAAGAAAGGAATAACAACAGATTTGGAAAAAAAAATATCCCCATGCTTGGAAAGTGTTTTTAAATTTTTTTCCCAGTGTTCACTGCAGTCTTCTGCAGTCATATCAAACACAGTGCTTCAAATGTCAGCTATTTACACACACACACACACACACACACACACACACACACACACACACACACACACACACACACACACACACACACACACACAGAGTACAAGACAACTATTTAAAATCCACTTTTCCCCAGCATGTATCTACTAGACCTGAAGCACGAAGGCAATTTTTTTTTAAATTTACCTTCGATGAGATGTAAGATATCAGACTGTGGTTTTTATGCATGTATTTTTTAAGTACACCCTTTCCTAAAGGGCAACATTATCTATGGATAGAGGATTTGATACTTTCTATTACCTTACCCACTTAGTTGCACTGTCCCACGGTTAGAGCTTCACTGAACAAATTTGTCCTTTTGTAAAGACAAGTCACTCATGGCTATTTTCAGCCTCTTAATGATGCTATGTAATCTACCAATTAGTCCTTGAAAGTTTATAATTGACATGACTAATAATTACTCCTAATGCTAAATAGAAGACCACTGGCATAATTCCACCTATTTAAAATGAGATATACGCCCTAAATTGCACCTTCCCTGACCAGACTAAATGTATTGCAGCTGTGTGTTACAAGATGTTACAACTGAGTTCAACAGGATAAATACTTGAAAAGACTCCTCAAGTTGAGAATACACTTGAGAAAAAAAGGGTTGCTTTGTCTTCTACATCTCAAGTTCCTGTGATCTCAAAGTGTCACTAATATGCCATTCAAAATGCATGTTAAAAAACCCCTTCATTTGATCCCAGCAGCACCACGGTGCTCCCTCAGTACTAGCACAAAAATACTGCAGGCAGCCGTAACAAAAGTGCACTAATGTTCCTCTGCTTTTCCTCTGACATTTACCGTCTTGCACGTTGAACAATGCTCCTTGTACTTCTGTCAAAGAACACCTCTGACTTTCACACGCAATTCTTGTTTGAGGGCACCTGAAAGGATGATGTGTTTCAGGGCACCTGAAAGGATGATGTGAGGAAGGTGGCCTCCAAAAATAGGCTGCATATTTATATCGTGCGTTCAAAAGCTTTAGATATTTCTCAATTTATCTAAATATATAAATATATATTTCTCCCGAGCGGTTTGCATTAAACGAGATGTGGCACTGTCTCTGGAATTTTCAGTCTGACACATGTGAAGATGACATCAGTGAGGATAAACGTCCTGGTAAAACTTCAGAATAATGAAACTGCGACAGAATTGTTTGTTGAGCCGAGTGTCTCTTATCTTATGTGGATCAGACATCATGTATACATTTCAGAGAGGAGGGTCAGTTACAGACGGGTAGTCTTGCATCTTGTGGGGAATTGACAACCTTGCTTGAGTGAGATAGTCAGCTTTTAACATTTACAAAATTTCCCAAAGTGCAACCTGGCCACCCTAGATGTTTGAAAGTTTCTTCCTCTATTGTAACCACAATCATCAATCTTGATAACTGAGAAGACTCAGTGTAAGCCACTTGCTTCCTTAGCTACATATTTTCCTAATTAATTTATAAAACGAAATAGACTGGTTTTGGCAATAGCTGATTAAATTTACATGCATTGTAATTAGATTACGGTGAACCAGGCTGTATGTGATTCAAATTTGAACAAAGTCAAAGATGTGTGTGAGTTTAGCAGGATAAGGATACAATGAAGACTTCTGATTGGCTTTGAGAATGAGTGTGTTAAGTGTAGAAGATTTAATATTGGCCTTAGCTGATGATCAAACTATGCTCATATGTCACTGAATAAAATCATATATTTGCAACTCAAGTAAGCACAATAGGCAGAATTTCGTATTACTGTATTGATAGTGAGAGTAAAACTTTAAATTGTGTTGAGCATGCTACAGAATCCATCAGCTGGATGACATTCCAAGGGCTTTACCAAAATATCAGTTTTCGAAGACATAAAAATGTGTGAGAACAGGTTGGTTCTTGAGCACTTGCAGTGATAGAAGACCTAATGTCCCATTCATGGAGGGCGTTAGTGGCAGTGATTCTTGACATTTGGTACTTGTAACTACAATATGTTTATATACATATATAGACATGGGTATTTGTTAAAAACCCTAACCCAATGTTTTGCATTGCATTGTAGATGACCAACACTGCTGAATTTACCATTGTGGCATATTGGTAAATAGAACTGAATCATGACTTTAATGTACAGATGCACATTCATATCAAAACATTAATGGTTTTGCATAATTGTTTTATGCTTCTTTTTTGAGGTACGTTTACATTCTTGCCCAGATAATATGCACATTTAAAAAGCATTGTATCTAATGTCCCATAGCGCTAAGATGGTATGGCGATAATTCCACTATAGAGATGTAATATTCTTTGTAATTGTATGGAAACAATACATAAATGTCTCAGCATGAGATTTTAGCTGAAATAACTTGGAAAATATCCAGTATTATAAGTCTTCACCTTGATACATATTTGTCAGTTACAAAGGAGGCTTTACAAAGTTTGAATATCCAATATCCTCTTCTGATATCATCTGGATTTGCTGCAGAAAACCTTGTGCTATAAAAAGGGTTTGCAGGTGAGGTGACACTTGATTGAAGGGTTGTGTGGTGATCCTGTCAGAAGGGAATGAGAGTGAAAATGGTATCGATCCTGTAAAACAAAAAACGAGTAAGAGTACCTCCTTAAGTGAAATTCTTCCTGTTACCAGCCACCAGTCAAAGACATCGTCAAACCGTATTGTTAAAATCTGATGTCAGCATTTTCTTTTTTGAAAAGCTTTATCCAAAGTAGAGGTTAAAAGCTTGGGTATTCTAGCTTCTTTTTCATCAGTTCTAAACACTCATTTAATGTGCACTTCATCAGTTCTCTTTCTCTATGGAAGCTAGTGATTAAATTGATGGTACTCTTTTATTAACATTAATTACTGCAGTTGCTTCCTTGTTTGAAGACCAAAAATCATAGCTGTTGCCAAATCAGTTTTCCAGTTTAAGTACTCTTAATTGCTAGGTCAACCTGTCATGCTTTTTGACATTGGTGTATCATGATTCCACTGCTCTACACACACCCTCTGGACACGTTATCACACAGGTGCATGTCTAGAGCAAAAACCCGGAAAGATTTGCAGCTTTAGTTAGATTTCCATCCATTTTTTTGGTTGCATGTCACTTTGATTTGCGTGGCAGAAATAACATCCAACAAAACCTTGCAATCGACCCAAATTAAACACGAAGCCAGCAGCAGGAATTGACGCAGGATGCGTCCCATTCTTTACAAACTAGAGTGATTAAAGCTCTTGGAAACCCACACTTCAGCGCTTACTTGCAGTCAATTCGTGACAGCTCTCATTACTGTCCCTGCAGTTGTGCTTTGTCCGAGACGTGCCACGCACTGCCTAAATTAGCAGTCCTGCATTATGCTGCCTTCTTATACATTCTAAGCACACTGCTGGGTTTTAGAAGTATGTTGAGGCTGAAAATGGGCACACACTCAAACATATAAAAATGCTGCTATTTTCATCTGCATCTCCTCTTTCTTTGAGGGCATCCAAGATTGGAGCAGTATCTGCTCCAAAGCTAGTGCCACTTCCTTTAATCTGGTGCACGCAACACACCATTCTGTGACTCGTGTATGCTTTTAGTAGAAGACTAAGAAGTTGGCAGGTGCTGAGCATGCCTGCTTGGTGTCTTGAGTCATTAGGAATGGACTACGGCACTGGTGTCTGACATTTTAGAGCAACGTGAAGCCAGGCCTGTCATATAGATAACGTCCCTTGGGGGGAGGTTGCGAGCAAAACTCCAACTATTTATTTCTCATTAATCCCATGCAGTCGAGGTGGCAGCTGCACATGGAGATTGTCACGTTTGCAGTATCTTTGTTGGTTTCTCTTTGCTATCACAATGTTGCACCTTGTATCGAATGTGAAGCAGTTTTCTCTGAGGCATTTGTACTGCCTAGCTACCGCCCAACTTTTGATATAAAAATGTGGTGGCGTTTGCACAACCAGTACTGTAACGGCTCATGAAGTAAAACTTTCTTTGCTGTAACCCAACTGGAAGCGTAGGGTTCAGAGTTGGACAAATTGAGGAGCAACATGGCTGCTGGCCAGTTAGTAGTGGACCCTAGAGTAATAGCTCATGCGGTGTCTCCACTGCCACCTCTAAAAAGAGCACACTGCATGTTTATGGTTGTGGAACTTGGAGTTTTAAAATTCCAATGAGGCCCTATCGAGCTGTCTTTATCAGGCTGGATGATTTAAGAGTGCCCAGGGAGCAGGAGACCGCCTCCCTCACGTCGCCAGTGGAGTGTGCAGTAGAAGGGCAATGTCAAGTAGGTTTGATCTTTAAACCACTTCAATGGCATTAGTGAGTTTGCAGCCCAACACAAATGTTGTAACAGTCCCAGAAAGCCCATAAATTTACTTACAGAGGATCATTATGGCAGGTTTTTCCACACTCTCAATTTTGCAACATCTAGGTTCACCACAATTAAGTCTGATATGTGTGCATGGATTTGGAATGTTTATCTGGGAAACAGCCACAGAAGCATACGTACAGCCATGAGATTTTAAAAACATGTCTGAATACTAATGTTTGTTTTAAAACGTAATGTTTGGTGTGTATTTGAATCAGTGTGTGAGAGTTTGGGGGGAGAAAACTTGAGATCAATATACCTCATCATGGGCAAAAGCTGTGGAGAAATGGTTATGGCCCTGGAAAGGTTGATTTTATTGATTAAGAATGCATAATGCAGCATTTTTACAGCTAATTTGTTATCATGTTTTGTGTCTTTTTCTTCATGAGAATGGTTCAATGTGTCCCAGCTGTCAAGTGTTTCTGTGACTTGGCAACATATCTACGTCAGAGAACACATCTTTACACCCATCTTAAATGAAATTGTAGTAAAATGAAGGTTTAAGGTGCATGTGACCTATTAACAGGAAGTACTCTTTTTATGTTATTTTATGTCAGCTTCTGAAAATGTATCCTCAGTTTGCTGAATGCTTCATATATCCTCACAGTACTTACTTTATAATGTACTACTTCTTCAAAGGGACAATATTGTATGGTGCAACAATAGGAAAAAATGAAGCTGCATTACATCCTGCACCCTGTAGCGGATAACATTCTCTGATAAGTACAGCTCTAAGTTTATCATTTAATTATTTTGAACTAAACCAAGTTATCCTCAAAATGAACGACTGATAATAAGTTCTGTCTTTTTGTTAAATAAAAAAAGTGTGCTGTCCTCACTTGTAGGCCCAAGCTCATCAGACTCGGTGAAAAGTTATCAGATCTGGAGGTGATAACTACTCAAAAGCAGACAGGACTTGTGACCGAAGTCTGAATGCCAACTGAATACTGGCCCAGTGCAGATAAAGCCTAAAAGTTTAAGGTCTTAGAGTTCATTATTTTGTCCATTGTAAAATGGCAGTTTGATGGCAGTTTAACTTTTTGGTAAAAAAGACAGAAAACTTGGAACATGTTAATTTAAAAAAAATCTAAATTAGAGGAAAGGTTGTTTAGTTACAAATGCTGATGTCTAAATACATGGCTTGCCCTCTCTCTCCATATATATCTGTATATATATATCTGTATATATATATATCTATTTATCTCTCTCTCTCTCTCTCTCTCGCTCTCTCTCTCTCTCTCTCTCTCTCTCTCTCTCTATATATATATATATATATATGTATGTGTGTTTATGTGTTTGCCCAGAGGCTTCTTTCTTAATTCAGATTAAGTAAATGTTGCGACCTGTGATCAAGAGGACTTTCTTTTCAGGGAGTTTAACAAAATCTCTCATTTAACATAAATCATTTACTGAATGTAAAGTATAAATGGTTATAGATTTAAAGAGGTAAATCCATGGAGGCATGGCTACATTCTAAGCATGTGGATTGAATTGTGTGTCAAAGTTATCTGTAATTCAACCCAGATAATATAAAAATAAGTTCCTATTTTTGAAATTAGAAGAAGTCATAGGACCTGTTAAGTGTCACCAAAGAGCAACATCCACGTCCAACAGAACAATAGTAGAATTGTTTTTTGCATGCCGTGCATTGATATGTTGTTTTGTAAATATTTTCTCAGTTACAGCTCAGGGCAAAGACTTAAAGGCCACTTAAGGCCAATCTTAATTTTCTGTGTCAGGCCAACCATACAAGGATTTTACACACTCACCTCACAGAACATGATGGCCCTGAAGCTGCACTATTCTAAACAGAACTTTTGCATTTACTCATGCAAAATTCATAGGCTTTGCTTGTTTTTCTAGCATATGGTGCTCTGCAGGGGCTTCTCTTTCCATATGCTACAGTGCTCAGGAAAACACCCAGTATACAGTTAACATCACAGGACTTGTATGTGGTGGGTTATAATTCAAGAAGCAACAATCGAAGCCAGACTGGGCATGCACTGCAGAGCAGTTGATTGCTACATATGTGAATGGACAGTGAAAGAGAGGACGGAGATGAGTGTTACATATGTCAGAACAAAATGGGGTAACACTTTATAATAATGGTACAAATCATATACTTAAGTAATGTGTAACTCATGATGAACTAATGCATTCATTTATGAAGACTGCAACATAAATTCCTGTTGCTCATTATGAACTAATGGTGATCTCAATGTTGATTCATGTGATTACTTTACCCCTAATTGATCATAAATTGATGAACATTAGTTCACCGTTAATTCGTCAATATGTCAACAAATTTGCCAGTTTAGGAACAAATATATCTGCTATTTTTTAAATTTTTTTTATTGAAAGCAAGACTCAATGTGTCTTGCATTAACAAAAATGAAAAGAAAATAAGGAGCAGGGAATTAAATATGTTTCTATTTAAATTGGCAAATATGTCAACATATTGATGAATTAACTGTGAACTAATGTTCATTAATTGATGATCAAGGATCAAGTAAACACATGTATGAACACTGAGATCATCATTAGTTCATGATGAGCAACAGGAATTCATGATAAATTTCTTCATTACTGAATGCATTAATTCATCATGAGTTACACAGTACTAAGTATATAATTTGTACCATTACTGTAAAGTGTTTGGTGTGATTTGGTGATCACAGCCATAACAAAAGCAAACTAGATTAAATCCTTCACATGTGACTAAGTGGAAATGGCCTTTTTGTTTGTTTTGTTTTTACATGCTCACTGAGAGAAAAGTTTGAGGAATAAAAGTAACAGTTATCCCATGAGGCTTGTCTCACATGCAGCAGAAATCTAAGCACAAAAAAAGTTTGAAGGATAAGAGCAACAAGATCTTTAAACCAAAGTTCCAGATACACTCCACTACCGCCTCTCCTGCCTCCTACAATTAACTTTGTTGATCAAGCAATATCACAGCTAGTATAGGATCACATGAGACTTGGGATGAATGCCATCTGCATCAGTCAGATACACCACTAGCTTTATAGAGTATGCTAGATCTAACAACTGAATTCAGTTTAATTAAATTTTTCTTCATTTGCCTAATGCCATTTCACAACGTCGTTGCAAGCCACTTCACAGACATAATAAAATCAAACCAATTAATTGAGATTTAATAAAAATAAATCAACATCAGTCCAGTAACTGTCCTCATATGAGCCAATTCATAGGAATAATATCTTATCTAAGCAGAGGCAGTTCTAGGGCCTCTTGGGGTCCAAGGTAAAATATCACGGCCCCTTTTCAGGCATTCATCACCCTTTTATTATAACATTTTATACTAATAACGATGTTATATTAATCATATCATCCTAAGAGGCTTTGTTGTTCTAGCAATTAATTACCTAAATGAGTCTTTCAGATGTTCTTTAGTAGTTTTAATTGTTCTTTTACTTAGTTATACTTAATTATTTGCTGTTTCTGTTTAATTAAACAGGGGCTGAAAATTGTATCATGACTGTTTTGGATTAGGCTACATTTCCGGCATAATGCAAGACGTGAAAATATACAGAAGCATAAAGCCTCCTGATACAAGAAAATAAACATAAACAACACTTTTACATAATGAATAATAACCTCTATACTCCTTGGTAGAACATTTATTTGACACCTCAACAGGAGAACAGACTGAATTGATGCTTTAGTATTATCTGCACTGTTTTCCATTGTCTTGCTGTTTTTTTTGCACTCTGTTTTTCAGCTTTTATTTGTCACAGCCAGACAGATTACTTAATATCTTAATATCAAAAACCAGCTCTCACTGTTTGGGGCTATTTACAGCAAGAGTGAGAAGTCGGCCAATGTCGGGAGTTCTCCACTGGCTTACCACTGCCAATGCAAACGCCAAATGCTAGGTGATGTGGGCTAGAACTAATATTGCAATACAGTATTTCCTATACACAGTACATATGTAGATGTTTTGTAAACTAGTTTTATGTGTGTACTCTATATCTAAATGCTTTTTCCTGTCTCTCTTGAAACAACACGCATGCATGTGTGTACGTGTGTTTGTGTGTGTGTATACGGAATAAAAGTGAAATATAGGCTGCTTCTGGTCCTAGTTGTATTTGTGCTCTTGTTGGCCCTTTAGTTCTGTACTGGTTTACAAACTACAGAAGTCGAAGTGAACAAAGATCGGCTTTGTATTGTTAAAATGAGTATTCAGTGCAGCTGTTGTCTGAGCTTCACCTGTGCTTTTTAATTCTTAACTTTTTGGCACTTTCTCCCCTTTGTGATGAAATTTGTTTTTGTGGGGCAATCTTTGGACTTGGGTTAAAACTCAACAAATCAGCAGTCAACCTACATGTAGCATGATCCCTGAGGTCTACGGGCATTTAGCTTTTTGGAGTACTGTGTGCAAGTCTGTCAAACAAGACAATGGTTGAACATCCAAAATCCTTCAGTCTGCATGACTCAGAGTGACAAGGATGGATGTCCGAATGTAAAGATAAACAGGCATTAATTCTTTATTTATTAAGTACCTTTCTCTACCACACAAACACTTAGCAATGAACTTGGGAAAGCGTGAGTAAGTACGTCCAAAGACAATTCAACACATGGATGATGAAACCACTGAAACATAAAACCTTTTAAATATGCAACTTTCCTTGGTGGGCCAAAGAAAATAAGACAGCCTCTAGTTTATTAAAGGAAAGCTCATTTTTAAATTCTGTAAGCATAGTTACTAATACATCTAAATTTATACAAAGTTAAAGAAAAATCAAGAGCTTTTTCATATTTTATAGTAAAAAACAGAAAACAGGAGAAAAAGATTTAATTAGATTAGGAAATATGTATCTACATTTACTAAACTCTGTTGGCATATTATCAGAGCAATACAAATGATTCACATTAAGATAATTTTCTGCTTTGTTTTTGGCTTTGATTACGAGAATGACTTCCAAACATCGATAAATGTAACAGCTGTTGGTTCTATTGTTTGTTTGATTTGCATTTTGCATCTATTTGTGCTAAAATAAAGTTGATACTTAATGTAGTAAAACTATGATTTCTACAAAGAGTTTTTTGAGCCAAATGCCCCCACTATTTGTGGAACAAATATCAGTTCCCAGTGACTCAGTTTAATTCAAGCAATAGGTATTCTAAATGTTTGGGGTGAAAAGGACATGATCTTCTGCCTGCAGTCACTGTTGTAGTCTGTGAGACGAGATAATGAGAAGACAGGAGACTGATTTATGAAGTTTTGAATTTGTAATTTCTAAGCCCTTTCATTTGCACTTCCTTACTGTGTCTGAATCTTTCAATCATGCTGAGCGTAGTGACTGAACACATTTATCATTAGAAAGCAATTCCCCATTTCATTGTGGCCTCTGCAGCTCGTCTGGCTCACTGACGGGGTCTATCTCTCACGCTAAAATAACCGAATTACAGACATGGCGAAGAGGAGACTAGGATTCTACCATTATCACCATGGCAACATGAGCTGGGAGTGTGAGGTGCTGGTTTGATATTGCACTCTTGTAAAGAGGATGGGAGTTCAGAACATTGTGTTTGGAAAATGGGGGAATGGTGGTGTTTATTTTCCTTCTGATAAGCTTATAGCAATAAAAAAATAAGACATTTAAAGGTTCTTTTAAGGGCATATTTGGAGATTTTTGCATTAACTTCATCAGATACATAGAAAGATAGCAAGATAGATGCCTTTTTTGATGCCTTTAAAGGAAGTTTTGACTTTTACTACAAACATTTGCAGTAAAACTGCAAATAAAATTTGTGAAACTGACCCCAAACTGCTTTACTGACAAGAACAGTCACATAAATAGTGGAACAACAAAGCTGACAAAGGATGTTTCAAAGCTATTGTCAAATTCGCTGTAGTTCAAGATACATTCATTAGAAATGAGAGTTACTGCACTAAAGCCAGTGACTAATCTGCAAAAGCGTTTGTTTGTGAACAATAGTGGAAATGTCCATTGTCTTTGAGACACTAAACTGTTTGATTATACAGAAAGAACAGTGGGGAATAATTATCAGCAACAGGAATGAAAACAACGGTAAAATAAGTTTGAGTTCGTCTTTGTGACTATTATTTTCATGTTGAAGTTATTTATTCTGCATTAAAATGTGAGAAACATCTTTTTTTTTCACGAAGGTGGAGATATTTGCAACTTTTCTGCTGTGGAAGCTTGTAAAACTTTTGATTTCATCTCATTTCATGTGTATTAAACATTTAATCTCAAAAGTAGCATTTATAGAACTGGGTTAAATTAACACAATGTCTTAATGTGAAACAGGCTGCTGGCGCCACTAAAACTATGCTAATGATAAGTGAGTCATGACCTTTGCATTGGTAAACAAATGATTCTCTGCTGCAACTTAAACATAAACCAAACCGTAGTCAATGTGATCAGTGCCGTTGGCGGTGTGGTTTAATCCTGCAGACTGTGATCTGTGACATGTCTGAGATAATTATTTAACGACATTTTTGCCTTATTGAGCATTTAATTTTGAATGGATCTAATTATCTTCATATTCATGCGGAAGTTTATGAGGACTGAGGAGAAAAAACTCTGGCAGCCTTAGTTTGATACCAGTGGCTGAAACTTGACAGAAGTTCATTTTTACAGCTGTGTCGATGAAGTTCATTAACAAGCTGTCTGACCTTTTCAGACAGGCAGCGGTGTCACTGTCGGATTCATCACCCCGGTAACCAAGACAATGGATAACATGGTTTTTGCACGTTATTTTAACACATGATGTGCCACCACCAAATACACCGTTGTGTGGGCAAACTACAACTCCATATTTCTGAGACCTCGCTGTACTGAAACTCTCAATTGAATGCACATAATCACAAAGAACAATTTCCCTCAGGAAGTGTGGGAGAGAAATCTGAACCGCAAGAAATTCTCATTTTTTTGCATTTCAGAGTCTGTACGGTTGCATTAAAACAGTCAAACACTTGTGGATTAAAGTTTTTGTCTTCTCTGAGTTGTTCCATTCTACACACCTTCCAGCATTCCCACTCTTCCAAGGTTTCTCCTATATTTGAAGGACATATCCCAGGACACACCCACTCAGGTTTGCTGAGAGACAGAAGGAAACAATTAAACTCCTACTCTCCCCACTGAATAATGTATTATACTTTATTTTAATAACTTTACATTTCCTAAAACAAAAGGCCTAAAATGTCTTCAAAAATGTGTTTCAGGGGATTGTTAAATGCACAAAATGACACTTGAAATAAAAAATTCAGATAATGGTGTTGACCACAGAGCTGGACTCTAATTGGTACTGTAGTCTGTAAATATGCAGGACATGGAGGTGCAATAAATCAGTGGCAGGTGAAAGGAAAATAAAGGAAAACTACAATCAAATCCACATTCAAAATAATCAGGACACAAACAAACAAACAAAAACAGCAGAAAATGACAGGAATTATAGATAAAACAAAGAGCAGATAACCAACATGACTAATGTCAGGATCTGATGAAAAAATAATCAGCTTACTGAAGCTATGTGTAAGAAGATACTGAATGAATGACAGAATGAAGGAAAACCACAGAAAGCAAAAAGCCTGAATGCAAAACATGAGATGAAAGTAAGTTTTCTGAATTAACTCTAACTCAGTGAACAGTAAGCAGGAAAGCAACAAACTGAAAACTTACGCTGCATATCACAAAAGGGACATTCAACTCTCCTGCGAACAAAATGTAAAATACATGCATATGTAGCAGTTTCTGATTTACAGATTGCATCTGTAGTCCTCCTCTAGGGAGGAGGGTTTCAGAGATGTTGTCTCTATCGAAGTTGGATTCTCAGTACACTTGATCGTGTGAGGATTGCATCATCGTGTGATAGTCTGTGTAAGTTTAGGTTTTAAAGTTATCAATAAACCAACAATGAAGCTATCTGGCCAGTCCAACCAGGTCTCAAGTGCCTGTTTTTTTATTTCTTTATAGTTGGGATGTGTGGTGTCAGAACGATACAAAATGGTGCAGCTTTCCATTCCCAGATAAATGCCTCATTGTCCACGGTGTCAAGTATCATGTGAGATCCTCTCTCACCTGATGGCTTGGTGCTGATGCTGACGAGATGTTTCATGGCAAAACAAGATCCAAAGTCTGGACATGTAGTCTTCTACCGATCCCCTTTACCGATCATTAACTGACTTCCTGCCTGAATGATCTGCTTCACTTTAGATTGATGTAGTTTCAAAGCAGCAAGCAACAAAGGAAAACAACCATGTTTCTTAGCGAAGCAGACGTCCATGATGCTTCTGGAACACTTCAGAACGTCACCTTGGCTCACCTCCTGGAACATCTTCAACCGACTAGTGTTGCTGCGAAGGCGCAGCGCTTTCGCATTCGGTGGAACCAAGGGGTGATGTTTCATACACTTACATTAATAACATATACATACTTGCAAATAGAACAAATAAGTTGAATTAAAAACAGGCTAGATGGTACGGTTTAGTAGAGTATTAATTCTCATGGACCACAAAGTTTTACACTCATTGGTTGTAACTGCTGTCACACCCTGCTGCAGTGACCGAAGAAGCAAATAAAAATCAACATAGTCCATTTGCTGTTTAAAGTCTGTAAAACTATGTATCATACATATAGAGAAACACTTGTATTGAATGTGAGACTCACACAGCTGTTTACTACTGATCAACAGCAAACAAACGAAAAAACAAAAAAAAAAAAGCCATCTTTTCAGATCATTGAGGAGGAACAGCAGAAACATCAACTGCAAGTTTTTCATTGTCTGAAATCAGTTATTAAAGCTTGTTGCTCTTTAATCAACAGACTAAAACTTAAACTTTGATTAAAACCAACTAACTGGTTAACAAAAGCTACTAAACGTAAAAATATCTATTAAAATATATTGAAATGTAATATAATGCATGCCCTTATGAGAGACATTTTTAAAATGTGTAATTTATGTCTTATGGAGAGTTAATGAAACTCATCCCTTTAATGTTTGGCCAGTAAATGTCAAACAACCACCTCTGACTGGTCTTTTCATTTAAGGGAGCAATACATGATATTCAGAACCAGAGGTGCAGCAGAATCTACAATAGAAACCAGAACCTAATTTAGAGCACTTCCTCACCTTCAGGAGTTCCTCATCTAAGGAAAATCCACACCAGCGTACTAATATTATCCCCGTTTGTCTGAGAACATTTTAACTAAAGAGCTCATCTAATAAACCTTTAGGATAAAACAAATGAATACAGGCTGCATAGTTCCTGAAATGCAAAACTATGGCTTTGTTGCCGCGTTGTTTGCAATTAAAATTCAAACCACATAACTGAAGCCAAATGAGAGTCACTTGTTCATTTGAATATCACAGGTTTTTACCATCACTGGCAACTAATTTTGGTTATCTGCCTCGATTGTCCCAGTAGGTTTAAATACAATTTCTTTTTGTAACTAAAGGAGCTGTAGACAATGATCTCATTTACATGGAACAATGTGGCTCTTATAGTTTTTTTTCCCCCCTTTGTGATGTTGTGGAAACTCTCCAGTGGTGATGAGTGGGAAGGAGGGGAGGGGAGTGAGATATTTATCTAACACCCGCTGGAATTTGTGTGGCTCCATTGACTGAACAGTACAGGAGGGTACATTGTACATACAAATGATGCATGAACTGAACAAAAAATGTGGGATTTAAGTAAAAGCTGAACTATTTGATTTCAATTCTCTGAACAACAGATAATATCTATTTAAAGTGTATGCATTCCTTTAAACTGGTTTCGTTTAAGGCCTAACTGGGGGAACGAGACTTCTAAATGTATGAAATTCACAAACATAACGACTGATGTCATCACTTGCCTGAATTTGTCAAAGATCATTCCTCTATTAGTAATTAAAATCCATTTACAAGTGCTCAATATCCCCCAAAAATACAAGAGCAACATATATGCAAATATGGATTTATCATATAACTCAGAGTGATGGATCACTTTGCATTAGACAGAAAGGATCCGCTGATGTATCTGTAACAGCCTTTTTGCCCAGGCTGAAAGTGAGAACCAGTACAGCTGCTGCAAATACTGCTCCTGACTGCAGTTATTTGCTGCAAATATAATGCCCATTAAAGATTCATTAGTAAAGCAATGTACCAGAAGTATTATTTTCATCCTATTTTATTCACCTAAAACGCTCGCTCGCACATGAAAAAGAAGCAGGATTGGTTTTCTTTCAGCACTTGCAATTAGGTATGAATTAGTACAAGCTGAAAAAAAAGATTAAATAAAAAAAAAAGCCACTTCAACAGAGGCTTGTCAAACTGGAGATGATGGAGCTGCAGGGAGAGGCAACAAAATAAAGATATAGTAAAGCAACGCTGCAGGCGTTATGCAAATTTATTTACAAAGTTGTGGGACAGTATACAGAGCAAATAAAAGTACTACTTTCACTCTTGAGAAAAGCTTGTAAAGTCCAGATTTATGCTATGGAAAGTAAAGAGAAATGTGGAATGATTTTTTTAAATGATTTAAACAAACATCTGCGTTTGAAAGTTAATGGAGAATCTTAACTGGAGTCTGGAAACAGCAAAACAATTATAGCCTACAGACATATACTGTCACAGATTAACTAAATACAAACACAATGAGGTTGATGTTTGGTAGATGGTTTCTACGTGTGTCTACAGAATCACACTGTTCTTGCACTTAAAGGATTTCTTTCTTTGGATAAAAAAAAAAAAAAAGGTTTGATTACTGGAGAAAATAGCATGCAGACTTGTTGATAATAAGTGCAAGTAATTTGCCAACTAAACAGACCGCACTTCTATCTTATATGTACATATATGTATATATATATATATCTATATATATATATATATATATATATATATATATATATATATATATATATATATATATATATATATATATATATATATATATATATATATGATTAATAAAATGTTTGAGACTCTCTGATCAAAACATTGTGTTTAGCTAACTTGATTCTTTTCACAAGAATGTTAATCTTCTTTAGCTTTCTGTTTTACTACATTTAAATGTCCAGTGTCTTCTTTTTTTTTCTTTAGTTCTCATGGAATTGAGCACTAAGCTCTACAGAAAGAGATGATTAGTCTTTAAAGCCTTTTATATTGTAATAAAAAAGATATACGGTCAAGGCAATTTTAAACTAAATGCCAGCATTTACTGTGGCCTGAACCTCACCTGTAAAAGTGTCCAGCACTAGAGGAAAAAAAAAGTGCTGATGAGCCTCAAACCTCTGTGTCATTGCTTGAAAAGCCTCCACACCATTTGGGAACATCATGAACAGCTAGCAGATGAAAATACAGACAGTAAAGTTTATGCTACAGAACATGCAGTGCAGTGGGCCATCCAAAAATTTGAATACAT
This sequence comes from Telmatherina bonti, assembly GCF_933228915.1. NCBI lineage: Eukaryota > Metazoa > Chordata > Actinopteri > Atheriniformes > Telmatherinidae > Telmatherina > Telmatherina bonti. The sequence continues at coordinate 21,667,989 of NC_136618.1, forward strand.
GACTTATTATCATAGATGCAGTTAAAAGTCCCTTTTATCTTGATTTTCCTGCTGCAAATGAATAAGTTGTATGTTCTTATTATGTCGTCAACCACACATTCTGCTTCCTGCAGAACTTCCTTCTTGCACCAAATAGCTGTATATAGCACATATCTAAGACATGGGTAAAACTTTGTAATGATGGTCCAAATCATATACCTAACTTAGCGTAACTCATGATAAACTAATGCTTTCATGTATGCAGTGTATACCCTGCATTTCTTTAGCTCATCATCAACTAATGTAAATCTCAGTTTGAATTAATATGATTGTGTCACAGTCCAGCTGATGGATATTAAATCACTATGAATTCATGTATTCATTGATATGTTGACAAAGTTGCAAGTTTAGAACTAAATGTATAATTTAGTTTCATACCATTTATTTTTAAATGAAAATTCATGTTGGTATAGCTGTGACAATGGAAGGGCATATATGGTTCAGTTCTTAGCTTTTCCTAGGGCAAGACACAGAACCAGATTTGACCTCTAGATGACTGTGTCGTGTATAAAGCACCAGCAACAGCAGCTCTGAAAAAGACTCTACCATCAGAACCAAACTTTTATTTTCTTATCTGATCAGAAATAAAAACACAACAGGTTTAACAAATAAATGGGAAAATTTTGTCCGGATTAGGATACACATTTACATCTTTCTTGAACAATTATATTTAATTCAGTGACATTTTTTACCAGTATCATACGTGTCTTGGTGAATAATGATGTATTAAATCCTGTACTGTTCAAGTTAAATGTGTAAAGTTACGTTCAGCTGTACACAGTAAAGTCACATCAAATTTACAGGAAAAAAAGCTTCCAGTTCATGTCAACCAATATCAGAGTCTTCTGGAAACAATACTATAATAATAATTTTGGTTAACTTCCCATCCAAATATTTATGATATTCCTTGAGTCTAAAACCATTTTAACATTCCCACATTTAAATATCTAGACAAATAAAATGTTGTTTAGATACATTTCATAACATAAAAGCCCAGAATGTGAACCAAAAAACCCTGCTAGTTCCATTTTCACCCTGTTGCTGCTTTTATCCGCGGGGAAGGAAGGTGTCTTTTCATTTCACCATTTTACATCAGTGTCAGAATGCATTGACTGCAAGACATTACCCTCCATCACGGCATATTTGCAGGATAGCACCTGAACCTGATGACTCATTTTAAGTGTGCATGTCGGGGTTATTGCAGAGAAAGCAGTTGTGTTCTTTGGTGGGCAGATGGAATTTCTCAGAGGTGACTCAGAAGAGCTTTGGTGTCAAGATTTCCCAGATTTCCCAGAACTGTCTTTGTGGATGGGTTTACCTTTAATGCATTTTCTCCCTTCTCCCAACCCCCCCCCCCCCCCCCCCCCCCCCTCATAAAACGACATCAAATGGAACATTTTCCAACTATAATTTGGTGAGAACAAGCCTATAAATTTGCTTTATGGAGAAGATTAGGAAGGTGAAACTGGAAAGCACTTCAATAAAAAGACATACAAAACCCCTTTTTAACATTTGTGCATGTTTTCACTTGCTCTAGTCTCCGTGTGCATTAGTATTCATGGGCTCACAGTACTTTTGCGTGCAATACAATAAACAACAGGAATCTGTTATAAAAAAAAACAAAGGGGTGCATGCAGTTTCCATATGTGTTCCATATAACAGGTTTGTTTGTGTTTTTGAATTGAAATACATACACAATATACATTCTTATAACATGCCGCTGTAAAATATTTAATCTGTTTACAAAAATTGTTGCTATATTGGACACGCTACATTTTTTCTGGAAATTGTGTTCAAGTAACAAACTGTACAAATGTATATATCTGCTGCAAGCAAAATGCAATCCACCATTATATGGACAACCCCCCTCAAAAAAAAGACCCAAAAAAAGAGACAAAGGAAACATATTCACAGCCTGGTTTAAAAGCAGCCTGACTGCGCAGAGGTTGAGTTGCATTTAGCTAGTGCATAGCTAGGAAGTAGTTCAGGAAGAACACTGAAGCTGGCTTGGTGGTGGATCATATTTTGCTTCCGGGTGATGGAGATAATCAAAATGTTTCCATGCAAGAGTCATAGGCAACCTCCATGTTATCGCTGTTTCTTTCCTGATTTTCTAAGACCAGCGTTGCTCGCTCTGCACCTACTTCCATCACCTCAGGTCTTATTGAAGTCTCTGAAGCTTTGGTGTTATCTTGGCAGGCTTCAGGTATGCATGTATGGTAGAGTCATTCTCAGGGGAAAAATACCGAAGACAGCTTAGATTTATTCAATATGCAGCTACCATCAAATCGAACCATTTGCAGTAAACAGTAAAATCTCTGGGATAAATATGTAAATTTCTATGAACAAACTTGGAATAAGATATTTATTGTAGATATAAGACCAGTTACAGTTTTATTTTATGCTACTTCTTGACCGACCTACCTATCTGTCTGTCTATCTATCTATCTATCTATCTATCTATCTATCTATCTATCTATCTATCTATCTATCTATCTATCTATCTATCTATCTATCTATCTATCTATCTATCTATCTATCTATCTATCTATCTATCTATCTGTCTGTCTGTCTGTCTGTCTGTCTGTCTGTCCATCTATCTATCTATCTATCTATCCATATTTCTATCTATCTAATTTTGGCCAAAATTAAGTGAAATTGTGATATGTTCAAGCATGCATTATTGAAATAAATTTGTTCGAAGCCTGTTTTCTTTGTATGATGACTGGATTTTATTTGAGTTCTTCAACAGGGAAATTATTTGTTCTTATCTATCTTTCTTTGAAAAAGTCTGCTTATAGCTTAACAATTAAATGGCCCTTTTTTTTTTTTGTTTTCTCCACTTGGGTCTCTGTCATTGGAAAGGAGAGGTACAAAGTGAAAGACCCATTTGATGCATTTGATTTTATCTATAGTTACACTTATCATGAGTGGCTTTTGTTTTCATGTTGGTAATTACTTTCGCTAAATGTGACTGAAACCCTCTTGATAGCACTAAATAGTCTTGCTTTGCTTATGTCCCGTTTGATGCATGCAACCTCACAGTCAAATACTACCATTTTCTGGGCCACCACCTGAACTGACTCTTAGTTTTCACTCTGAACCCAAATACTGGTTCAACTCTGCTGTTAATTAAATATATTATTATCATCAATCTTAGAATTTCTTTCTTTCATTCATTCATTCATTCATTCATTGAAATGGATGCTGGAGTCTATCTCAGCAATCATTGGACAAGAGACAGGGTCCATGTGTCCACAGTTTGCCAGTCCAGTGCAGGGTCTGCTCTATTAACAGTATTGAGTACAGTTTGGTCACAAATATTCTGGTATTTTTCATACTGAATACTTTTTGAAGACCACTTGACAGCTTCAGTTTGACAATAGTTTGTACTTTTTTCCTGTTTAACCTCATAACTTAATTACTTCTGGTCATGCTCCAACCAATAAACTTAATTCTCTCCTTCATCTTCCAAACCACTTAGTCCAACTCAGGGTCACGAGAAGCTGGAACCTGTCCGAGCAACGTGGCAGGGTACAACCTGGACAGGTTACCAGTCCATCACAGGGCTGCCAATAAACTTGAACAAGACAAATATATGCTTCATAGTCAGATATGCAGGAACTATAGTGCAGCTGTTAACATCATAGCTTATACTGTTATATTGTCATGCCCAAGAAGTAGATACATTTACATACATATATGCTAACATAAGCATAAACTGCTTGCAGAATTCTGCGTTTGCTATGTTTAGGACTTATATTCTTTTGAAATTACTGTGTTAGTCTGAATGACATTGTACTGAAGTACCATCTGCACAAGGTGGTCAGATTATCCTCATTTGCATTCCATAATCATCATCATCATCATGATAACAGGGGTGTCCTTCCTTGTGTTCATGTAATCTCACAAAGGCTTAGATCTTCTGAGAACATCTCCTTACCCAATATCTTTGAAATCCTCATGCCTTGTTCTTTACTTGCACACTTTATATCTTTCTCTCCTAATAATAGATGTAGTACCAAATGCTAATGTGAGAATTATCTGCTTAAATATTGCTTTTTACTTGCATGTCATTATGCATAGAAGTGTATGTAACAGCAAGACATCCCTTTGTTCATATGTAATACAAAAGAAGGTTTTGTAATAGATTTTGTGCTTTATTAAAAAGAAAACAGATCCATACAACAGAAATAGGGCCTGCCGGTGACTGATTTTTGTTAAGCATGTAGAGAACTGCTCGTTGATATTTCCATAGTGCTCATAAAATACACAGTGTGTGATATTGGCATTAAAGCTTTGGCTAGAGGAATTTATAATCCAGTGCTGCAAATGCATGCTTTCATTCAGCAAAAGCTTCAATTTGGCAGAAGATGGATTTGATATCAGTGGCGTCAAGTTCCTTCATATGAAACATTTTAATGAATGCAAACATTTGGAGCAACATGTTTGTCACATTAGCTGATAACAATTCCATCCAGATTGTTTACTTTTTGGGTTTGCTGAGCTTGGTGGTTTACACTGTAGGCCTACTTATAATACAGAAATTGTATCCTTTTTTGTGAATAGAGCTGCTTAAATCCATCCCCCAAGAACAGGCTTCATTATACAAAACAGGGGCACAAAAAGATGCTAATATTTCCATTTGAATGGACCACAGTGTCTTTTGTTACATGTGCAGGGATGTTGTTCCCTCAACCAAGCAGGAGGTGATTAGGATTTATGAATGTTGAATGTGAATAACTTAATCTCTGATCATTTACATATTTGGGTTATTAAGTCCTGATCTCTAATTTGTAGCCGATGCACAGCCAGCCGGAAACACATTTAACCTTCAGTTACTTCCATTTGCCTCCTATGGAGACGGTGCCATAGTAATTACAAACCTCAGCAGGGCTAAACAATTTTAAGCTTTAATATCCAACAAAATCACTGTCAAGACGGAGCTTCAGGCGAACACTAATGGAAGGTCTGGCAGAGCAATCAGGTGTATCTTTGATAAATGGCCTATTATATTGTCCTTAGCATTTAATGCCCTGTTTTCTTTGACTGTACACAATAAATTATCCTCTGCGTTAGCCTCTCTTGTAAAGTTGAAATTACACACACAAACACACACACATACACATAAAAGAAAAGCCCGAGGAAATTTTTGCCCCAGTTATTGGCCACCCGTGAGTTCACAGAACTGATTGGGACAGAGGCAACTGCGTGGCTGTCCAGCAAGCTTTGGGTGAAGGTGATACTTTCTGGTGCTTTCACGCACAATATAAAACAGGAACGTTTCCTGGCAGCCCTCTGCAAGGCAGGACACTGACCTTAGCAACAAGTACCTTTTACTGTGGCTGCATTACTGCAATCTGGATTTGGAGTCTGGGCCTACAGTGATGGATGTATTTTGTCTATTGTATTCTGTAACATTGTTCTGAGGACCTAATTTGCCTCAGGCAGCAGGCCTCTGAGGAAGAGAAGTAATTCCAGCCGCTGGCAGCCAGACTGATAACGAAAAACCCAATGTGACTTCCAGCTTTACACTGCTGGTAATTTTATTTTCCTTTTTCAGGTTTTGTTTTCATGTGTCTTATTATAAAATCACCTTGTACACAGTTTAAACAAGCAAAAATAACCTTCAACAGGGTACCAGTTTATAGTTCCCTATGTATTCAGTTGCACCCTTCATTTGAGAATGTGGGTTATGAAGAGTAAAAAAATTAGATTTCATATAATATCAGCTCATTGCTTGAAAATGTATTTCAGTAAATAGGTTGGTGCAGTTCTGTTGGGTAAAGGTACTCAGAGTTGATTAAACCGACTTGCAGCAGCTAATCTGGAACAGAACAATCAGAGTTGCTAAGCTTAGAGTAAGTTAACCCAGACTTTCCTTTTAGACTCAAGCTAGTTGAACCTTCCTTCTGGAACAGGTCCCTGGGGCACAGTCACAGACAGAATAACTACTATCTGAATGAGGGAGCTATAAGCTGGTAGAATATCCAAACAATTACCAAAATGCAATGCACCAAACAAAAGTTTTAAAGGCTCAACACTAGAGCTGAGCTAACATGCTAAAGAGGTTGCTCAAATAGTAAGAGCTTAAATAAAACCGGTGAGCTGTCTGACAAAGGGACATAGCTGCCAACAAATGATGGGGTGCCAGAGGTTTTATGTCTGAAATGCAGCAATGGCAGCAGTGATTGATCCAGAGTCCGGGGGGGACTAAAGTAGAATGGAAACTGAAACAAGTGATACTGGTATTTTCTGCTTTATTGAAGAAAATGATCCACCATTACAGTCTTACCAGTAAGCAGTAAAAGTATGAAAAACATCAAGTCCTACCAGAAACTCTCAGAGAGTGCAGACCAAAATCCATCCATAACTCATCATGAATGTGTCGACGGTTCTGAAATTTCATGTGAAGAAACACAAACTCATGGCTGCATCATCATCATCATCATCATCTTTATTCACATCATTTATTTTTTCAAGTACAAGGCTGACAGTATAGACTTATGCAAGGATAGCAGCTTATCTCCATTGCAGCATATTCTTCTCAAGCAGCATGAGATGTAAGATTTTAAATAAGATGCATTATTATTATTAAATATGTGTCAGTGAGGTCTAAGTCTTTCACTGCAATATTTTAAATGAGAGTCAATCTTAAAATGTTTAAACTAACAATTTAAACTCTACATGCAAATCAATTAAAACTAGAAACATCAAAAGCCCAGACGTCCGTCAAGTCATTGTAATTTATTTTCATTCATAACCGTGGGCATTATTTTTCAGTGAGAAGCTCCGATTGTAAAATGATCCGTATTTACCCTTATGTGGGGATTCTGATAGCGCCAAAGTCTAATAACTTGTTCCTTATTGTGTTTCCTCATAATTTAATCCAAATCTATCCGTGACTATTTGAATTGAGTTGATAACAGACTGTCTAAAGTGTCATGCTGATCAACAGTAGCCAGAACTTTGACCCTAAAGACGAAGGCTAAAATGACTTTGACGTTTGATATGTTATATTAAGAGGCTCTTTGACTGCAGGAACATTTTTCCAAAACCAGGGTCATCTCCTTTTATCATCCGTCTCCATTTCCAGGGCACAGGGTCAGAACAGACTTTACAGGGATACAATTTTAGTCCCCACACCTGCCTCAGTAGCATGGTTGAAACCACTCTAAGCCGTATGAGTGGGCCCATTATTTTCAGTGTTTTAGTTCCAATCTGAGCTCCAGAATGAGAGGTTGCTTTGATTGTGACCAGAAAGCAGTAAAATCGGAGCAACAAGTTAATCTCTGATCTTCATAGATTTATGTTTGAAGAAAAAAGTGGAAACTTCCACAACAGCTTTGAGTTTTTTTTTACTTCAGTAGTTAATTCTCTTGTGTGTATACTGAACTGAATGGCGAGATATGGCCGTCTGATGGGGGAAAATCCAGGAAGAAGTGGTTGTTTAAAGCAATGTAACATTAATCTCAGATTTTTTTTTTCCTCCCTCAAAGTTGTGCTCTAAGATGCAAACAAAATACGTAAAACCCTCTATAAATGTGAAACATGAACAGATTATGTGGTAATACAACTGACACGGACTTCCAGCTGAGAATCTGGTGAGAAGAGCCAAGTCGGAGCGAACTCTTCAGATGACTCAATTTGCTTAATCTGCTCTGAACCTCAAACCTCAGCGGGAATGCAATAGATCCTGGGCTTAAATGATCTTTTAGCTCCTGGAAAAACAGCTTGCTGCTATTAAGTTGTGGGGGCTGTTCGCCTGAAAGCATGTTTAGATAATATTATTTCTTAAAGAAGTTACTTTTTTTTTGTTTGTCTTGTTTCTTAATTTTTGGCTCTACATATACTGGACAAATTAGGTCACATTCATGCAATAGTATCAAATTCTTGAGGGTCCAAAACTTTCTGGTGTTGTTGCACATGGATCAAAGTAGTAACAGAAGAGCAATGAAAAGCAAACAAACACAATTTAACCCCCATGTTCTTACATGTTCTCCACACCATTTGTTGTTGTTTTTCTGCCTTTTTAATTTGAGTCTAGCCTTGGGGAAGATTCTTCTCTGGCCATCTTGGTCTGATTTAACCATCCCTGACTGGTTCACTGGGATGGCAATTAACCTTTCTCCTCAAGGCATTGTAGACAACAAAAAACACACCCGAAACCGTAGATGTATGGTCCATTGGAATACGTTTATCACTTGTACTCTGTCCATCTCATGGATTTCATCCCATAAAGCATTATGTGAAGTTGATCCAACGGGGTGATTAGGAACCAACATTTATCAGGAGATTGCATCAAACAGACTTGAGGCTAGATCAACAGTGTTTTATGGTGTATTGAACTCTGTGATGAAATGTCCTCGGAGCCTGGCTGAACTATCAGAGTACAGGGCTGCACTTTCAACAATATGTAGCACAGTTTACTACAGAAACAACACCACCAATATCATAAATATAAGGATTTTACATAGTAATTCTAAATAAAGTATTTTCTGCACCATCATTTGCTGTGTTGCCAGTAGCAACCATCTGCATTTCAAAAGACTTATTTCTTGTAGGAAATGGGATCTATTTTTATTTATCTTGCAGGTGCACAGGCTGTGGTTTTTACAAGTAAATGTGTTGGTTGGTAGGAGCCCCTCCCTTATATGAATTCTGCATTTCTGTGTCAAATGATAGTAATAATTTAGGAAACTGGTTATTAAACATGCATTTCCACATCAGTGTTAAAAAAATATAATAAGAAAACATAACAATGTACAAACTCTTAGATTATTTATTGTGTTAAAAAGAATCCATGCAAAGATCTTATATTTGGCAGTTACAACAGACACAAGCTACAGCATTTTTTTTCCATGTTCATAGCTTCTGCTAACACTAGATGTACATTTAATGCACATATCCATCTGTGTTGTAGCCTCATAGTACTTAAATCTGTATACAGTGACAATCACTTTTATTCCTTAGCTGTAGAACAGACATTTATACATACTGTAGATAAAAAACATCTTGCAATTATTGCTTATTGCACTCTGATTAGATGCCAACTGTGTTTTGTTGCATTGTATTTGTACATGTGTAATGACAATAAAGTTGAATCTAATCTAATCTAATCTAATCTAATCTAATCTAAAATAATATCAAATCTAATCTAATCTAATTTAATTTAATCTAATCTAAAATAATATAAAATCTAATCTAATCTAATTTAATTTAATCTAATCTAATCTTGAGAGCGACACTGTTATTACATTAATCACTGTATATGACACGATGCTTAATCATGAACTCTATTCAGTTAAGGTTGTTACGGGCCCAGGCCCTGGCCTCTTGTTTTATTTGGTTATAATTCCACGATCAGCTGGGTCCTCAGCTAACACCTGGATGTGTCATCACCAATCTGCAATTGGTAGGAGGGGATTCCTCTCCTGTGATTGGGTGTCCAGCTGGAGCTCTGCGATATTACCAGACTGCTTACGAACATTCAGGTCAGCTGTGGCTTTTTAGAACAGCTTGTCATCTAAAGCTTGGTGTTTTGGAGACTTGTTGAAACACAGTTTAAAGTTCTCTTTAAAAGAGTCTTCATAGTGGACTGTGTTTGGATATCTTTGGTGTTTTTGAGACGTAAAACGCTTCTGGCATGAAGGTGTTTTGTCCTTGGTGTTTTATATTTTTGGGCAATAAATTACCTATACCATTAGCATTTGTCTTTAATGTTGCCGCCCCTTTTCCCCTAGCAGAGTTGGGGTTGTAACAAGTTACTTCCACGCAAATCTTAATATTGTTCCAAGGCGAACTTCAACAGATGAATAAATTAGTCTGCTCATCAGTGCACCTTTTTATGATAGTAGAAATGTCTTGAATAGTTAGATGCCTTTTAATAAAGGTTTCTAGAAAGCAAGGATGTCAGTGGTTTAGGAGAAGTTGTGGTTGGTTAATATTTGAAGTGCTAACTGGACTTTCATTGATAAACAAGCAATGTTTCACCGCTGTTTCTGTTCTGGCAACCTGGTTTTAACTCAGACCTGCACATTCTTTCTCTCTCTCTGTGTCTCTGTCTCTCTCTCTCTGTATCTCTGTAGCTCGGTCATAAAGGACAATACAGTTCTTATGATAGCGTGCAGAAAACAGTTTCTTATCTCTGTGAAATGAAACATAACTCCTCCAGACAACATAGTAAACTTTGTGACCTGTTCTGAGTAGTTGATTAGAGAGTACATCCCAACATAAGGGACATTATGCTATTTCCAATAAACCCCATTTGTAACTTTATAAATGTTTTTGAATATCTTAAATTCATAACCAGCAGCTAACAGAATTTTCTTAAAACCGCATTTATCTATTCTTTTTGCAGCACTCTTCATAAAAACTTTCCAGGGTTTAGGAAATGTGGGACAGCTTTGCAAAGAGCATTTACAAAAAGCAGCTTTAAACGAAAAGACACTTCCGTCTGTGAAGATAGTTTATTCTTGTCCTGGTCTTTGCCAGAAATGAAGAATTTACATGTTGAAAAATATGTGGAAAGACATTTTTAATATAACTTTGCAGCAACCCCCTGGCTGCGGATAAGCAAACTAATCCTCAACTGTTTGTTTTGATAAACCAGTCTAGAACTTCTTTTAGGAGGAATCTGCACTGAAACCACCTAAGTTGGAGAAGTATAATTATGAGGTGTCATGTATAATCTAGATCATGCCAAAATGTCTTTCACTTGTTAACTGTTTACATTCAGGCTATTGTGCAGCATGTTTGGAAAGCCTTCACATTTTCTGTCAAGTGGAAAGATCTGTTCTTACAGACTACAATAAAACTCACAGTAGATAACCAAGATATGCTTCTTCACAGTCATTTGTCCCAGGTTTCCTCTGAAAGTGTCGTTCAGTGGAGTGATATTTACTGCTTTGGAAGAAGTTAAAAGCAACCTAGTTTTCTCTCGTAGGCTTGCCTATTGATTGGACAACAAAAAAAACTTTGTTCCCTCATTTGTTCCCACATTAAGCAAGAAAGCCATCAATAGGAACCACTAAATAGCTGGGATAGTACAAAACTCTGCACATCAAATAAAGACTAAACTGCTTCTGGAGCGAAATGATCCGTTTCCTCGCCTTGCTAAATTCCTCTGGAGTCTAAATAAAGATCTAACTTTCATGTCAATCCAGTTTTTTTTTTCTGTCTGCATATTTAAAGGTTTCAATTAAATAATTTCATCCACCAGTGAACTCCTGCCGCTGATGAATGGTCACTGGGGGCACAGGTTTTCCTCATCTGTCATTTCAGTATTGCCAGGGTGTTCCACAAACAATGTGGTCAGCTACTCCAGCTGCATATGTAAAGTCTGGAGAAGCCATCTGTGTTAAGCTTTCAGATCTCCTGCCAGTCAGCTGGGTATTTATACATATGCAACATTCCACAGAGCCAGCCAGGAGGAGTTTGGCTTGTGAAACTTGTGAAAGGATTTTTAATTGAAAGTATACTTGCATCTTGTATCACATACAAATCTTACACTAAATATTACTCTGCCTTCACCCTAGTGCAACATTAGATAGTCTCTGCCAAAGCAGGTGGTCAATTACGGCTTTGTTTGAAAGATTTTGAAGATATTGAAGCTTGTCAGTCAGCGCAAGTATACATATAAAGCATCATCTGGTGGTAGGAATCTTCAATGTGGTTTATCTTATCAAAGATCCTCCCCTCGTGTGTGTTTTGTTCTCTTGGCACAACCATCACAAATCCCTTAAAATTGTTTTTCTCTGCACCATCAGATAGAAAGCGACTGGGGTTTTGTTTGCCATTACATTTTAATAAGACAGATGAGAGAAAGAAGGGAGAGTGTTTTGAGAGGAAAATAAATAATCTGAGACCCGGCTGACTCTGGGCCATATTGAATGAATCAATTGACTATTAGAGCCACAAGACAGGCATGAAAATGCATCTATCTTGAGCTAAGAGATATAGAGGTCAGAGATGACACTGGTAAGATGTGTGGTCTGGTTGGATCTGTGGTGATACTGTTCTCATGTCTTTTCTGGCAGAGTGGAGCTTCTTTTCTTAATGGTGCCATACGTCAAAATGGACATAACTGTCACCCACCCACCATGCCCGTGACTCAGTGTTTCATCTCTATTGCATCACAGGGAAAATGCATTCAGAAGCAATTGTGCTTGAATATCTAGAAATGATATAGCATTAACTTCATACTGTCAGTAGTGAATGCAAGAATTCAAATTGATATAATTTATTTTCCAGTGCTGAAAATAAACAGGAAGTAAAATCTCTTGAGACAGCATGATTGTTACAACACACCAAGACTGGGTTACTTTACTTGCAAATGTTGACATGGGTCTGTCTGTTATAAATTATAAAATAAAATAAAATAAAATAAAATAAAATAAAATAAAATAAATAAAATACATGTTGGTAGGAAGTGATAAGGTTTTATGTAGGATTGATGCCAGGTTGTCTGGATAGATCAAAAACAAAGACTGCAAACACAACTTTGACATGGCAACAGTTATGGGTATAATGTATATTTTAGTGGGAAGTTGGTTTATGAATGAACATGACAGTTTGTACATTTTTGGTTGTATATTAGAGTCACTTTGCTATGATGCCAGGTTTTGTGAAAATTAGCAGCTGGGACAGTAAATATTTTCCTGGGAAAACACCATTTTAGTTACAGGACTTTTCAAATGTTTTTGTATAAGAAGAGACCAATATATCACTAAACAACTGTGAGATGAAAAAATCCATATGTTCGTATTCACATCTCCAACAAGAATTAACACAACATTCCTGTAGTCTTTTAACGAATTGAATCATAAAAAACACAGATCCAAAAAACAACTCAGTGAGCCATCATACACTCCGAGATCCCCCCTATAGTGATAGATCTCCTTTAAATAATTACTGCATGGGTGATTATCTTTCAGCTGGCAACAAGTTATTTCACCCCAACTGAGGTAATGAGGGGCTTCTCTTTTTAAAATAGCTGTGTGGAAAGACACATCCTGTGATTGTGGAAAAGATGCTAGTCTGTTTCAGAAAGGTCAAATCCTCAGCATGCATCAAGCAGGGAAAAAATCTCAGAAGACTGAAAGCAATACTCAAATTGAGTTAAGAACTGTCTAACGCTTTACTAAAAACTGGAAAGATACTCACTCTTCCAGGAAGAAATATGGTCGGTAAAACAATCCTGAATAATAATAATCAGCAATCATTTAAAGGTTTGGTGAAATCAAATCGAAATCCATTAAACAACAACAGAAGAACTCAGAGTTATGCTTGACAGCAAAAGTAAGAGCATCTCCACAAGCACAATGTGAAGGTCACTAAAAATGATGCCCAAAAAAACTTGCAATTTCTCACAACGAACCTTTTTCACACTCTTTCTACTATATTTCAGTTACATTTAAATACATGAGGTAGTGATATAAATACAAAAAGTTATATATATCATAAGTAGCTGGCCTCAACCACCAAATACCACCAGATACTTGTGGAGTACAGAACATTCCTCATTGCGTTTCTCAAACAATGCAGTATTTTTTTATTTCATCATTTTCATTTAATTTAGATGGAGAAGTTGCAAATGCAAACAGATGCATTCATCAGAAGGTGGTCAGATGTCCACAAAGGTTCGAAAGGCTGCTGAGAACTTTGAATCTATTTGACTGACAGCACACATTAAAATAATTCATTACCATTGATCATCAACAGTAATTACTGAATTTAATTTGATCTACCTTGGTCAACCCACTAATAAAGGTTAATGTGCTTTGCAATATTCATTCTTCTGCCTGCGTTCTTGCGACAATCACAATCTCAGGTGACAACATTTTAATGCCACAGGACCATTATTGTGTCACAGCGTTCTCTCATCTCATTTGACCATGAATGCCACACAATGCTGTGGCAACCTTTTCTATAATGACATTCTACAGTACTGCCAGGTGACCAAGAGGCAAAGGAAAATATCTTCGTCTGAAGGATACCAAGGGATTCTCTACAGGAGTACAAAAGAACTTATTAACATTTCACTCCAAGCATTGAAATCCTGCAGTAAGACTCATGGGGACAGACTAATATTGACCAAATCGACAGTGAAAATGGGTTTGAAACATAACAGAGAAAGAAGCTGAGCAAACATATTTACTACTTAATTAAAGACATGTCATTTGCAATTTCAGTATGATCAAAGCAGCCACAACTAACTTTAACAGGTCCATTACATCCAAATCTACATACACACAGTGTGTAAATAATGTCAAGCAGAGCTAAGATCTAATCCACTGAGTCACTAGCTTAGACATGCTAGTTGTTAGCCTGTTCTAAGCTAATGAACAGCCAGAAAATGGGTGAAGTCTTAATTGATGCACTAGTTACCACCCAGGTTAAATGAACATTTAACTTCTCCTTCATTAATACTTGCTGCTTAGTTATCAGCCATGGGTTATCATTGGCTGCATCAGAAGCTGGCTTTGTTTCTTGTACAGCCTGTAGCACTCATAGCTACTGCAAAAGATGCAATTTCTTTATTTTTTGGCCTTCATGGTGGCATTTGTACACAATTTGTATTACAGTTGTATAAATTATAATAGAATTGGAACAATGTACAATAATGGCAAGAAAATTGACTTAATTCCTTGGTAACCAATGAAGAACTAATCAGGAACTAATGATTCAATAATGATTACGTAATAAGCTTTTGCATTCCCGTGAAACAAGATAGTTCAAGTATTATCAAATGGTTACTTAATGGTCTGTCATACAATGACTGGAAACATAAATGTTCAAACCCTCATTTGTTTAGACATGCCCCAGCAAATTGGTATCAAAATTCAATCTGAAATGTCAAATTTGGAAATTAATATGCATTAATAGTGATGCTTTCTCAATTCAACATCATAATCTCATGATTATACTCATAAATAAGACTAATAATAAATTATTCAAACGGCATTTTTCTCAATTTATTCTGCTCATATTAGAACACAACTATAAAGAATACACTGATTTTCTATTTTCATGGTCATCACCTGCAAAGAGAGTACAAAATTCAATTTGTACTCAGTCAGTGGCCATTTTCTTCAGCCCCCAGTCTAATATGGTAAAGATTTGTGGCCTTTATTGTGTCCCTTATGGTGTTACCATATAATTAGAATCACTTTAATAAATGAATATTGTCAAAGCTGAAGTTTTGTCCTGTTAAATCAATATTTCACTTTAAAAGAAAATTTAAATGCAGCAGCTTATTTTATGTTTCTATTTTTTTGTTTGTTTGCAAATCCCCCCCATTAACTAATTAAGAATTCTATTCTATTCTATTCTATTCTAAAGTGTACTTTTTCTAGTAGCTCAACAGGCTGTCAGTCAGACCACCTCTTCAACTGAAATGTCAGAAAGTAATCAGAAATGCTCTCACAAAAGCAGAAGATGACATCTTTAAACTGCGTAGTTTGTCTGTCAAGCGATTCAAACCCTTGATATTTAATTCACGACACTGAGACACAAAAAGCAGCATGTCCTTTCAGTATTTTCGCTTAACAAATGTCAGGTTGTGGGTGAGCATGATAAAAAACAAGTGGCAAATCATGAAAAGGATAGGGATAGATTCAGGCTTTGAAGGAACTTTTGCATACTTGGAGATGGCTGGCCTGCTGGCCACTTCCTGTTTCTGTGTTTTTGTTATCTGTGACAAGTGAAGCATGTCAACAGACACAGCCCACCAACTTGTTTGGGTGGCTCAGGGGGAAGATAAAGCAGCAAGCATAGACGCACAAGGCAAAAACAGAAGAATAGGAGCATCCTCTTTGATCTCTGAGGAGGGAGGATGCTTCCCACTGTTGGCAATCGTTCTGCATACTGAGTCTGATAAGAGGATTGTGTGTGCCTGTGTTTTATGGCACATGTGTGGTGTACCAATGACTGAATACAAAACTTTGATTTTGACCTTTACAACCTTTGAAAGATTAGACTGAAGTATCTAAACTTGGAAAAAAAACTTTTATAAGAAGAGGAAAACAACTGGAAATTTTTAGTTGCATTTTTCATGTGAGGCAAAGCAAGTTTATTTGTATAGCAGCTTTTCATTTACAAGACAATTCAAAGTGCTTTACATTAAACATTAAAAGCATTTCAGATGGTGTAAAAAATAATAAAAGACAGGAAAAAATAGCAAAATTCACAAACGTCATAAATATATTAAAGTAAATAAAAACAAGAGCAATTAAAAGTTACTGTGCAGATTTCATGCACAGCCTCATGAGAAAAGAAACGTTTCTCACCTGGATTTAAAAGTGCCTATATTTGATGAGAGTTTAATCTCTACTGGTAATTTGTTCCACATGCCAGCATAATAGATAAATAAATGTAATATCTGCAATGAGCAATAAAAGATAAAAGTGTGTGACAACCATGGTTGACTGTGGGCAAAATTCATGACTTCATTTTCATTCTCATTGTGTTCTGCTTACCTTTTGTTTCCGATAAGACAGTTGGTGTCCTGTCTTTGCCTTGTTGAACTGCTTCTGTACATTAGTCTGGATGGGATGAAGAAAACCCAGGATCAAAACCAGATCCACTGGATCCTTTTTTTCATCATTCTCGCATGTATGTGTTTGTATCATTACAAATGGAAAAATGCAACCAACATAATCAATTGGAGACAGTTTCCAAATTGTGTCACTATACAATCAGATTCTATGTAATTCCCTTTATTTTGTACATATATGTTTTCTAAATAGGACATACCCAATCATCTATTAATTTTCCATATTTGCTTAATGTTAGTGATGTGATAGTGAAGTGATGGGATGTAAAAATCATATTGTAATATTTTAGTAAATCCTCAACTCAGCTGTTTTTACACAATGAGTCCTCAATGGGATTGGCTTAGTAATGTGTTAAATCAACATAATTATTACATTCAATATACATCTACATTACTGACTGCTTGTCTTGAAAAGGGAGCTTCTAAAACACGATTGTCCTCAGTTCCTGTGGAGCAAATCCAAAAAAAAAAAAAGCAGTGTAACTCCAGCAGTTGATGGAAGAATGGAAAAAAAAAAAAATCATACTAGTCCAGCAGTATCTAATTTGGTCTGTTTAACATATTCAGCTGAGGAGTTTAAAGTGTTTAAGCACAGTTGAGGTTGAGCAGCTGCAGTCAGACAGTTGGAAGGAAAATGAAGCTGGGTAGAATTCATGCAAGGCAACCATGCATACTGAATGAAGCACAGGTGTTTTAGAGTTTAGATACATGTCAACCAAACCAGGGGGGGACTTTTGCCATAAAAAAAGGAAAGGATTGAATTTGTTATTAGTACAAAGCATTTTATGGGTCTTAAACTTGCCAAAAACCTAATTACACAATGGTGGATATTACTAAGAACTTACATGAATAACTGAGCAGAAGAAAACATTGTGAAAGTCAATGTCCTTGCCACGGTGATGATGCAACATTTCTTAAAATGGGGTAAGCCCTTGCAAAAATACATGATGCTTTCTTTTTCCTCATCTTTTGGAAAACTCATCATCACTCTGTTTTTTCAGAGTCTGTAAGCTCTTTTGAAAAAAAATATCTAGAATCAGTTTGGTGCTTTATCATTTTTCTTTCTTTGCTTTTAAGGCAGCTGCTAGTTTGAAAGAAAACACTGAATGGCAAAACAAACAAAAATGGTAAATCAGATGTAGTTTCTGCTCTGGTCTGGACCAGGCGGGATATCCGCACTGTGAATAGAACTCTATTTATCCAACTTTTGAAATATAGTTTACTTTACCTTTCAAAAGTCACCAATTTCTTTCAATATGAATTATTTCTATGTGATGGCCTGGTGACCTATGCATGGTGTACCCTGCCTCTCACCCAGTGATTGCTGGGATGAGCTCCAGCTTCCCCATAATGCTTAATTGGATCACGTTTTAAAAAAAAATGAATCAATTAAGAATTTCTCTATTTATGACATTATGTACAGTCAGAATATTACAATGGTTTCACTCCTGAGCTGAACAGATGATGGTTATTTTTAAAAAATGATATCTTATACGTAATTCTAAATTAAAGTTACTATAGAAGAAAAACCTGATTCTTTACATTTGATTGTGGATCATCAGGAATGTGAAACATTAATGTAGTCAAAACAAAGGTTGGTAATATTGGTAAGTAACATTGGTCCACGAGATTGATTTTTTTGGTAAAAAAACTCAAACTTTCTCTTAGGCTGACCCAGAGTTAACTCACAACTTAACTACAAACACTCTGGTAATGCAGCCCTCCGAGCCATCTTCATTTTCTTTGCTTATGTTTGTAGGGCTTATTTTAGAGTTTGCAGCTCTAATGTCTGAATTATGAGAACCTCCCAGTAAGGAATAATGTTTTTTTTAAAAATAAAAATCATGGATCCAGTCAGTGATCCAGATAACCCCCAAACTCTGATCTATTGATCCTCATTTCATTTTTGGAATTTCCTTATCAAAATCTGTCTAACTCTCAATTATGTTGCTAACAGATGGACAGCCAAGGTCACGTCCCTCTCAGTGGAGGTAACTATGTGGCTTTCCTTTTGTTATGCTACTGTGTATTTCTTCTCTCTGCTGCACAGCAAACAGGTTTTTGGTAAGAGAATTGCATGTGTCGTGTAGAACATAACTTCAAACTGTCATATTAATTACCTCCATGAAGGAGGTTAAGTTTTTACCAGCATTTATCTGTTTATTTGTTTGTGTTCAAGATCACTCAAAAAGTTATGGAAAGATTTTCATTCAATTTTCAGGTGTTATTGGAAATGTGAAAAGGAAGAACTGATTTCATTTTGGTGGTGATCCTGATCACCGTTTGGATCCAGGAATTTCTTCAAGGATTCATTAACAGTTTTGAGATAGGGCCTTTTTTTTTTTACGTTTTCTTTTTTCTACACATAACTCCAACAGAAATGGTCGGAGCACTTAGGAAAAAAGTACAGGACAAGTTTCTAACAGGTTGTAAAATATATTGAAGACTGATCCAGGAATCATTCCAGATACTATGATCCAGAATATGAAAAAATAGGAGGCCTTCAGAATTTTTCATAGGAAGAAAACAAATAATCATGATATTGGGAGAAATGTGGACGTTGGCAGAAGTTTGTGCTCTCCGAGTTCGAAGCCACTCTTTCACCCAACTCAAGAAACAATGGTAAAAACAATGGTATTTTTTCTTTTAGTATAATGTCTTTATTAGTTTCTTTTACAAAATGTACAAAGAAAAAAAGCATCAACATCTTTTAGGGATATTAGCCATTCATTAGCCTACCATGCGATATGTCCAAATATTTTTAGTGTAATTTTCTGGTTTCTGGTATCCATTTAGGGGCAACTGACAAAAATTTGATTGTTTTCCAGAGGATTTTGAGCAAAGTGTGTCACACTGGGTTCTTATGGGTTAAACAGATATGTTTATGCCTTGTCCTGGGGAAAATATAATTTATTTATTATTTAGTCAATTAGTATGTGAATCATTTTCATCCATTTTTTGTTCATGTGTTGGACTCACAATCTGAAATTCTGGCCCAAAACAATGAGACACTTCAAATAAGAAAAGTACGATATTATATACTACTTCCAAACAGGAACACTTGGAGTTAGCAGCAACGCCAATGCTGTAATGAAGCAGACAGAGCTTCTTTTGTTTGTTTTAATTAAATAATTACAGTTTTTAAGGATTCTTTCATTTTATCATCCATGCTTTTATAAAAGCGTCGGTCAGATGTTTTATTATGCACCATATGGGTAGTATGCGTTCATCAGCAAGCAAGATTGAAAAGCAGCTGAGTTGATCAGAACAGCTCAAAGATGATAATTATGAGAGTTAAGGCTGAAGAGAAACATAATTAAGGGGCATATGAAACCAATCTGGCAGGGAAATATCTTCATGAACGTTATCTGCATTATTATACTCTATCTGCTCTGAGTCTTAACACCAGGTGTTTTCCACCACTTGCTGCACTGCATTTAATGTCATTGACATATTTAAAATTCAAATTTCATCATGCTTGGCGGTATGATCTAATCAGCAGATTTTCCTGGCGTAATTAATGTCAGTGACCTCCCGTAAATCGATGGGAGAAATCTCCTAACGACAAAGTCTTGTCGTGAACTTTAATGACTCTCATCAGTCATTCTTTATCTATTGATATGCTATTTATCATGAACTCAGTTCATATCACTGTTCAGGTAATACTCTGCCGATACTACCGCAACGGGAGCTGAAGCATCAACTAAAAAACATGAAACATGTGGACCAAAGCACATGGCTATTATTTTTAACAGGCATTTGCGCTGCCAATATTGTTAGACCACCACTGGTATCTTTCCATACCACAGAGTATAATTAAAAGTTGTTCAGAAGTGCACATTTGGCAGAGCTGCAACAAAAAAAAGCCCGTGGGCGAGGTTGGAGGCACCTCATTATCGCACGGACAAGAAGACGCTGAGAGCCAGACAGATTACTGCCAGTAAAAAAAAAAAAAAAAAAAAAAAAAAATGGAGTGGGGTGGGGGGTGAGAACAAGTAATTTATTAAACCATGGCTACTTTTTGAAGCTGCCAGGCAGCGACAAAACTCTCAGCAAGCTCTAGTAGTGCTGGGGCCCTTTGACACCTCAATTCATCACATGCCTTGCCACTGTTGACGCTAAGAGGTTTCCATTAGAGGAGGGCGCCTGAAGTGGACATGAAGGCTTAAAATAAAGGAAGGGAAGATTAGCTAATGTGGTGATAGAGGCAAGCTTTCAATTTTATCGAAATGTATGTATCCTTTGTCTCAGCTGCTTTGTTTATTTGACATGTTTTGGACAAATTCCAGATTTACTGATCTTTAAACCCTGCCGAAGCACATTGTATTGATGAGTTGCTTACAGGATGTGAAAACATGGATGGAGCTGAAGTTCCTCTGCCTAAATGAAACAGAGGTGATTGTTTTTGGTAAAAATGGCCTGCTAAAAGGATGCAGCAGTGGTTTTTGCTCCTAGGACTCATCCAATCACCCTTTCCTCAGAAATCTTGGGGTTATATTTGATTTGAAGCTCAAGCTTGACAGACAGGTCAGTGCAGTAGTCCAGTCTAGTTTTAATCATCTAAGACTAACTAACAAAGTGAATCCGTACTTTCCTTTTGTTGTCCTTGAAAGGATGATTCACGCTTTTACCTTTTCTAGACTCGACTACAGCAACTGCCTTTTTTTTGGGATTGATCAATCTTTTCTCTGCTGTCTCCAGCTGGTCCAAAAAAATTCAGCTGCCCGCCTATTAACAGGGACAAGACAGTGTGAGAATATTACCCCAGTACTGCGCTCTCTTCACTGGCTGCCTGTTTCGTTTAGAATCCTTTTTAAAATTTTACTCCTGACTTTTAAATGTTTAACTGGTCCAGCACCCCCTTACCTTGCTGAGCTCCTGCATATTCATCGTCCCTGAGAGGTCTGAGATCTGAAGACCAAATGCTTTTGGTGGTTCCCAGGGTTTGACTTGTGACTCGGGGAGATGGAGCCTTTTCTGCTGCAGCCTCTAGACTCTGGAGGACCCAGAGTCGTGCTCTCTCTTTGAGGTCTGCCAGAACTCTTTATGGTTGTAGATCTCTTTTAATTCCAGAGAGCACAAGGACTAGACTAGTCCTTTGTACCACATTCTGCTTTTTATTGTTAAATCTGTCATCACTTTTTTATACTATTGTTCTACGTACAGCACTTTAGTTACCTTACGGTGTGTGAAAACCTTTATAAATAAAGTTTTAATTGATTAATTGATATAAATCCAATGTTTTATTGATTCTTTGACTGCAGACTGATTCTGTTTCAAAAGAAGACAAGGTTATTCAGTCACTCTGCTGCCATTTTTGAACAGGTGTCTGCATGTTACAGAAGTGGCAGCTAAGATATATGTGGATTAATTCATGAAAAGAGAGTTGTGCATCATTGTCAGAGCATTTGTGTGCAAATGATTTTTGCATGATTGCAGCCAACCTTTGCTGATTACCAGAGTACAGCTAAGACTCATTAGTTAAACAGGTGTCTTATATTAATGTCATGCCAAATTGTGTGCAGGACCACCACCGGAGAACAAGTCCCCGACAAGGTTTTCATCACGTTTTCAAAATCTAATTATATATAATTTTGTGTCCTAAAGAGAAAATAAAATCTATTTTAAGAAGAAGAGGAGGGAAAGTGTACTGGGGGGAAAAGACCAGCGAGACTGAAGTCGTAATTGACTTTTTTGCTGCACATGAAGAAATTCTCATTTTTTTAACCAGGACCAATGTTTTTGAAAATTTAGCTTGCTGTCATTTATATACCTTGTAATTTACTGTGACTTGGATAACCAGTCTACTTGTTTAGGGAAAGGTTATGCTTGGGTCTGGATGAGATTATATGCAGAAGGCAAAACATGACAGGGGAAAGGTGTAAAAATCTCACCTTATTCAACCTCAAGTAATGTTTTCACTCTCATTTGGCCTTTTTGTTAGCAGAACAAACTCAAAAGTTTGTTTTTCTAAGCAGATGATGCCCTTGGACATTATTAACCTTTTATGCAGATTTCTATCCAGGACTTTTTCAACACTGATGGAGGTTGGCAGCCGTGAACTGGATTAACTTTTCCTTTTTTCTGTTTTTTTTTTTGTAAGCTTTATCATAAATGTAACCTTAAAGATGCAAATGAAATGCTCACAAAATATGACCTTACAAGCATACATTTCCAAGGAGAAATGTGAACACTGTAAATATTTTACGTATTCACTGAAACGTTCTAAAAAGGGTTGCAACAGATTTAGCTAAACTGAGATGCAATTTAAATGGAAAAGAATGAGAGAATGAGAGGTAGAAAAATGTGTCTTTTGAACATTTTCTTTGCACTAATATGTTACTAAAGCAAAACAACTCAAAATTTCTGAAGCGAGAAGTGAATGAAAACAAATTTTCATCACTGCACTGCTTCACCTTGTCACAGTTGACCAATCACAGTGCTGTCTTCTTTTGAGTGGAGGTTGGGCAGCAGCATGTCATTTTTTTCTGCCTTGGTGAGGCGAAACATAAAATCCTGCTGGAGATTGGCAGGCCCAACCGGGCTGGGTGTTCTGTCAGGTGGTACAGGACAAATCATTACTGATAAATTATTTCTCTAGCTTTCATAAATATCTTTGTAGCGAATAACATTAAATTGGCATCGATGAGCAGAATATGGAATAACTGGGTAGTCAAGTCGTTTTTTGCCAACGACTAAATTTTGGGTCTGGTACGAAAGGTTATATTTTTAAAGTGTCATGTCGTTTTCAGATGATGAATAGAAGTGGTTGAAAGGGAACGTTGCTATTTTATTTATTGAAAATGTTCATTGAATTGAATGTTCACTGGCTCACAATTTCACTGATGTAGTTTTTATTTGGAACTTGAGCACGATATGAACCAAAAAAAAACAAACAACCTGTCAGTGTGGCTGCGAGAGCCCCTTTGTCTTGGGACCTGTACACATCGAAACTGCACTTCATACAAATTTCCCAGATAAAAATATCCACCTTTCTAAAAGAAAAAAATCAGTGACTGCAGCACAGATGGCCTTTTTAGGTGCAGCTTGAGAGGACACAGTGATAGAGATTGTTTTTACTTCATTAAGCCAGTCTCTTCTTTCCCACCTAAACACTATCAAAGGCTCTGTATTATCAACATAACATCTCCCACCGGAAATATAATTTCAAGGTCTATTTGATACATGAAAAAGCAATGACGCGTTCTAATTTAAAACTCCTACTGTCCTGTTTTTCAGACCACTTCAGAAGAAATCTTTGATAATCCAGGTACGATGCAGGAAGTGAGACCGAGCAGACTCCACTGGAAGACAGTTTTGACAGATTTTCTCTTTCAATTACACTTAATTAGTAAATGTGTTCTCTCTTAAAAGGGTCAAAGTTATTCAGTTGTTTATAGACACAGAATAAACAATGCCAGTTTTATTCTACCTACTATTTTCAGCTGTACAAAATAAGTCCTTTCTATCATTGCAGTGGGATTAAGAAAAATGAGTAATGAATGGTCTGCACTGGGATTTAATACCCATCTACCCAATTTCAAATAAATTTAAATTTTGGGTAGATGGGTTGCATAATGGGTGGAAAGAAAGTTTTGCCTGTCTTGCTGCTATAAAAAAAACAAAACAAAACAAAACAAAAAAAACAAATGCATATCGTATGTGCACTGTGCCCTGGTTTGTGGTTTTCATTCATGTATTTTACCAGCTTGTGCTCGTAGGAAGAGCCTGCATTTGGTATTGGATCATTGTTTTCAAACTTGGAGCAGATTTTTGGATCATATGGAACGTTGGCTTATTTATTTAAAGCTTGGGTAGGTAATGTTAGGGAGCAAGCAAGATGTGAAAGTAGCACCCTGTCTTGGCTCCTCCCCCTCTGGTTTTGCTCCTTGCATGATCCAAGGCTTTTTTCTTATTCTCATGTTTTTACCAGCATTTATCTGTTTGTGTTAAAGATAACTCAAGAAATTATGGGCGGATTTTATTGAAATTTTCAGGAGTTGTTGGAAATGTGAAAAAGAAGAACTGATTTAATTTTGGTGGTGATCCAGATCACCGCTTGGATCCAGGAATTTTTTTAAAGGTGTTGGCATAGGTTTGCGCTCTCCGAGTGCTTTTCTAGTCCGCAGCTTTTTCCATCAATGATGTTCTCCTTCTTAGCTGTTTAGCGGGAAGAGGCAAATAAACTGAGACGATTCGGGGAAATCCATCCTGCATTTTCTCAGCCATGTTTTCCTTCCGAGTTTCTTCTCACTACTTTGTATTTTCATCCCAACACGTTATTTACATGCAAGGTGGGGCTATCAGGTATGCGGAGGAGGAGAGCCAGGAGAAGAAGCTTACAAAATATAAGAAATGAACGTCAATTCAGCCCGAACGTTTTGATTGGTCAGAGTTTTTACAGATTTACAGTTAACTATATGGAGTCTGACTATATTTCTTATTGTTCATGATTAGAAAATGTACAGACTACTATCAGGATGAGGAACCGCTTTACCCAGAGTAAAAAAAAAAAAAAAAAGTCTCTGAGCAAGATTACATATCCCAGCTTTAGGTCATTTCGTTTTAAAAAGATGGTCTGGAACTACAGGAAGAGACGCTAATAATAAATCACAGATCATTGAAACTATGTCTTTTGAGACATGTGAGATGTTGACATTCGAGGTCCTGGAACAGAGTTCAAAGGTCAGGAACAGTGATGATGTGATTGTGCAGAGATCATGATGTGGGTAAGTTACAGATTTATGGAAGTATCATTAATACTGAATAGTCTGTACAAACTCCAGAAACTGTAAAAACTATGTTCACCCACAGGCCACAAGATGTTGTACAATGAGTAATATGAAGAATAAAAATGTAAAATAACGACTTTTTATCCATTTTCTGCTCCAGGGTTTGTCTGTTGTTTTCAAGTGGTGCATTGCAAACAAAGTTTGACTCCTGTATGACTCTTTATTGACAAAGCACGGCTCAATTTTCTATTTTGCTGCTGCTGGGTTAAGAATTATAAAAGAAAAACAAAACAAAACATAGAAACGTGGTAATGGTGATCTATAGCTGTGATGCCACCTGATCCTATTGGTTGAACTTGCCTTTCTCTGGCCCGCCTGAAGGCACTGAGGATCCTGCCACCTGTTCCCAGCTAAAAAGTTTTCCTGTGTATTGTAGGCTGTAGTTTTTCTGTGTATGATGGCAGATAGTGGCACAACCTTTGTTGTAACCTTTTGTAACTGTGGTATTTAGGACGACACAATGTGCAGCCAGTTGTTTCTTTCCAATGTCCTGAGACCTACCTCCACTTTCTGTTAAGATGCTCCTTGCCTTGTGAAACCTGCCAGAGAGAAACAGAGTTAGATTGGCAGGATTTTCACCCTGTTCTACATCTCCTCTGCTTTGGTAGAAAACATTTTCTCAACAGGACGGTGTCCTACTTGTGTCTAGATCAGCCCTAGTGTGAAAATAAACAGATAAATGGTCAGACTTATAGGGTACAAAAATAAAAGAATCAATTAGATTAAAAGGAATTCTACTTGTGCTACAATGAATTGGATTGTAATTACAGTTTTTAAGATGGGGTTACAATCAGGGGTTTGACAAAAGCTCAAAAGGCACATTGTTATAATATCCTGGTCCTACGGTGTGATAAAGAAAAGAAAAGAAAGGGAATATTCTGTGGTTAGATGCAGAAAACTCATAAGATTACCCTCAAGGTAAAATTACATGCATTACCTGGTTTTCACTATATACTACAGAATGAATGCATTATATTATGAACCATTGTTTATTGTTGTTTATTATTTCTTGTTTATTTCCAACCATTAATAAGCTCTACTGTTTGGTAAAGCAAATCTTTGGTCATTTATGATGAATTATATGGGAAACTTGTGAAAATGAACCTGCCTGAGCTATTTTTATTGCTTGGTTTTAATATGTGATATTGAAAGTATGTTTTAATTGTGTCATTGCTTTTTCCAGTGTTAACCATTTCACTACTGTTACAGTATAGTTACATGCCATCTCAACCATTAGTTCAAAAACAGGGACTTTCATTATTTTCAAAGGTAAAAGAAAAATGCAGAGACATTTTTACTTTCCTTTGCTGTTTTTTTTTATTTTTATTTTTATCGGTGTGCACTTTAGAGGCTTATAACTGTGTTAAGTACAGTGTCTGACGGATGCATATAGGTTCAAACGTGCTTCATATAGTAAAACACCTGCATATGGGAATAGAATTGAAATGCTACATGTACAGAAGAGCACTGCGAATCCAAAAACGTTATACAAAGAAAAAAAATCACGCCACAAATAAAGAATCGAACTGCGAATACAGAAAAACAAAAACAGCTGTAACAAGAAAAGCTGCATATTCAGTCTCACAACGGAGGAGCTCCGGTGGGTTTCTACTCGACGGACAAACAAAGAGGAGATAAACGGCGGTTCTGTACTCAGTTTGTGCGCAGGAGTCACTTCACCTGCATGCGGTAAGATGGGAGGAGTGGGATGACAAATTCATATAATTTATACTAATGGTTCATTAATTCATTATCCGTACCGCTTAGTCCGAATAAGGGTTGCAGGGGAGCTGGAGCCGATCCCAGCAGTCTTTGGGCGAGAGTTCCTAATAGTTGGGCAAGTTATATTAATGTCCTATCATTCCTTTACAGCCGTTACCATAGCAATCCATTAATCAACTGACTTTTGACAGGTGAATGAGAGAAACTCACAGTAGCCTGAGTTCCTATACTTTGGCATATTTTGTAAAAAAAAAAAAAAAAAAAAAAAGAAAAAAGACGAAGAAAGAAAGAAACATTTGTAAAATGTTTACCGTGTAGGACCGTGGTGAGACGCTGCACATCGGCTCCTCGTTGTTTAATCCTTACATTTTGGACTGTATTTGTTTACTGCCTGTCTCATGACTTGAAGGGAAGTCATGTTATCATAACAGTTTGACAACACTTATAAATACATTTACTGCACAACACACACGGCGCAGAGGGGCGGAGTCTGGGATCTGTGCTGATTCTGTCTGAAAAGACGTCTTCACTGGCTGTTGTATTAGATTTTTTTTAGATTGAGTGTTGATATGTGTGACCAACATGTTTAGGCTGTTGGAAAGTTATGAAAATACGGAAAAATGTGCAGTATGACATATTGGTTCAATCCGGGATGCAACGTTTGTCTGTCAATTAAAGGACGATTCCGTATTTTACTGGCCGTGTGGCAACCCTACTTGAAGTAGTTTTTCTCCCACGCACAAACTTACTACAGAGTTGTCGTTTGTGTCCCCTTTGTTTGTCTCTCGGATAGAATCTCACCGGACCACTTACGTTGTGTTGTAGCCATTTTTCTTAATTGTTATTTAATCTTCAGTTATCATAGCTTTGTGATATTTTATGTTTAAATGTTGAAGTTCTGTGTTGCAGGAAAATGACTGGTGACATGCAGGTTGCTAAATTTTGATTGGCTGCTAGACTCGGTCTATAATAAACAAAAAGAAAAGAAGATCAGAAGCCACTGGATCTTGGAGCAACACAGTCTTTTGACCTACACTGCTTTAAATTTGGTTTGTAGAAAGGTCTGGATTCAGGTTTCTTTGTGTAATTTTTGGTTTTGTTTTTTGTCATCAAAACGACCAAAAGAAGAACTGGTTTCTGGACTTTTGCTTCCCGAAGAGCGTGTGTTGAGTTCAAAAGAACCCTGAGGTCCAAAGCTAATGGGTCAGCCCTGCTGCACCCACACGTTGTGAGAATGAATTTTGCAGCGTTTTCTTGTTGCAGCTGTTTTCTGTATTCGCAGTTCATTTCTTTGTTTGTCGCGTTGTTTTTTTTATTTTTTATTTTTGGATTTGCAGTGCTCTTCTATACATGCAGCATTTCCTGCTTGCATTTCTATTCATATGTGCTGCTGTTTTGCACCTGTTGGTCACCGTAGATAAGAATCAATATGTAGATATCAAATGTTATTTTAATTTTAATCAGATTTTCATCCAGTCGCTTTTCAACTTATTAAGCTTAAATTGCAAATAGGAAATACTTTATTTTAATAACAGCAGAACATACTGCAGGTGACGCTAGCTGCATTTAAAAAAACATACTTTTGTTGTAACTTGAAATATCCCTCTTCACAACAAATTACTAAATTCTTTGAACTCTTTTTTTAATTTTTGTATAGTAACCAATTTTTTTGCCTGCGTAATAGTAGGAAATGTAAGACAGTTGGAGGGGTAGTTTATCTTCTAAATAAGTACACAAGGCATGCTATGTATAGATACCAGCAGGTTATTTGTAGTGCAGTGCCGCAGAGAATAGGCGACTGATGTTTCAATCCGTCTTTCTGAGAAATGCCCATCGGCAGAAGACTGAGATGCAGTGACAAACAGCAATGTGGTTTCCCTGCTTCAGCAAAAGAAGGGCTGGTCCGGTGGCTTGGTGTATGAAGCATATTCATTTGTTTAAGAGTTTGGCTGAATCACTTCTGTTTGTCATGAAGAGCACGGTGAGTAGGGGTGTGATTGAGTAGCCTACAGTAAGTGACCCAGTATAATGATTAAAAAGGATTGAAAGGGTGATGACAAAAGCTTAGGCTGAACTGGAAGGTGAAGAAGAAGCGGTCCATGTTAAGGCAGTTGTTTTTTTTTTAAGCCTCCATGAGGACAAATCATCCTAACATTGTCAATGCTGGTTGTAGTTGCCAAATGTGGTTGATGTGAGGAAAAAATTCAACTTTCATCAAACCAGAACATGTTAACTTAGTACTATAGTTTTTCCTTTCTGTACTATTCTTCAGCTTGGTGACATCTTCCACTTTAAGTTATCCTGGAAGGATGACTCAAAATATCTCTCAATGGACGTCCCACTTAATTTTTTTTTATATTACGTGGAGAATATTAAGACATTTTTTGCTTCTGATGTGCCAATTTTATAAACCACAGGTTATTTTATCTGTTTCTTTTATTACCTCCCCGTTGGATATCTTTGTGTTTTCTCTGAACCAAATAGTGTTGAAGGAAAGGTAAGGAGAAGGACATTATAGTACATGTCACACAATGTTGTATGATTTTGAGGAAAATAACCTGCATTTGGATCACCAAAAGTGCATTAAGTAAGGAAATTATAATATTTGGGCATCAGGAAGATAGCTAATCTCAAAAGATAAAACAGTTTTTTTTTTAAAGGCAGCCTGTTCAACAGAGGCATATGTATAAGATACATTTCTCTTCTGAAAGTCTACATTTGCATGTTTGGTTTTGATCTTTTGTATTCTCCCTAGTTCTGTCTGAATGGTTCATGGCAGGGTTTTAGATCCTCTGTCAGAGCCTGGCGGATGCTAACATTTCACTTGGCAAATTGCTGGTTGCAGTGTGTTCCTCTGGAGAGGAAATCATGAAAAGGCAGTCACAATGTGGATCCACAAAAAAAACAGAACAACAGGCTGAATGAGGACATGTTTTTCCTTTATGTTCACATGAGGGAAAAACAACAACACACTTGCATTTCCTAAATCATTTCAAAGACTTATCTCAGCACTCGTGGTCAAACACTCCCCTGCAGTTGTTATGCAAGTACAACATATCCTACTTAGAAAATAGCTGACAGTTGCAAAAGAGTTGCAAAAAGAATGGAGAGCAACTCCAGCGAATTCTTCATTAATGTAGGAAACATGAAACCAGGTTAGCATGTTATTTTGGGCCTAAATCCACAAACCTGTGTAATACAGGTGTGTGCTAAAACTATAGCTAGATGTATTACCTGCAGGTGCTGAATCATCCACACAACAGCAATTAAAGTCCTGTCAAGCGAGGGCCTGCAGATTAATTCACTTTCTTCCACACAGCAGTAAAGTCACCACAGCTGCCATGTTTCTTTTGTTTTTCTTTTATGTACACATTTGCTTTGTGTCTTCATTTTGCAATCAGATAGAATGAGTTTGCAAAGTGAAAAAAAAAATAGGGCAAAACTATAAATTCAGCACTCAAAAGTTGTGTTTTTGTAAAAATAAAAAATAAAAAAGAAAGAAAAAAAAAAAAAGCTAATTAAAAACCAGACCAACTGCATGTTAGTATTTATGAATCGTCCCGTTCCATCACAGTCACATCAATATGTTTTACTTTGATTTGTCAGCGACAGAGAGATGGTAG
This sequence comes from Telmatherina bonti, assembly GCF_933228915.1. NCBI lineage: Eukaryota > Metazoa > Chordata > Actinopteri > Atheriniformes > Telmatherinidae > Telmatherina > Telmatherina bonti. The sequence goes on from NC_136618.1 coordinate 21,698,720, forward strand.
ACTGTGCTTAACTAATATTCCCAGCCATGTGTTGACCACTCAGTGTTTTTAGACATGTCACATTCATCTAATCATACACACAGTAGTTGATATACTGAGTGCTCTTCTTATTCACACACATGCATACAGGACAGACACGTCGGGGAGCAGTGTGGGGTTCAGTGTCTTGCCTAAGGACACTTCGACTTGTGATTTGGAGAAGCCTGGAATTAATCCACCGACACTTTGGTTGATAGATGACCGCCCTTCCACCTGAGCTACAGCTGCCCCTGTGAGAGTTGTTTCAGAAAGTAGCAACATATCCTAACTGGGAATGTACTTGATTGGGAAGAGAACGGTGATAAATGAGATTTAGGACATGTGAACGACAAATGATAGGTTGCTGAATATCGAATTCACACTGCCACTATTTAGTCTGCTGTAAACAAACCCTGGTCCATCCAGGGATAGTGCAGTGTGTTTGGAGCAGTGTGGATGTGCATTAGAACTCTGGTGCTGACCTAAGATCTGCTTGAAAATCAGGGTCTTTGTTCACTTGTAAGGGAATTCTGGTGCTGTTCTCTTACAGTATAGTACAGTAGCGCGCCATAGAAGCAGAAGGTTATCCAACATGTTGGATAACCTTCTGCTTCTTCTGCTGCTCATACTGAACAGATTCTTGTGAAAACTAATAGATTGAAACACCAAAGTGAAATCAAAAACTCCAACACTGCATAAACTTGGTGGTCACTTTCAGTGGTAATTTCTGAGGATTTCACCCCCTAGTGAGTGGTTGTTGTTACTGTGTGACATTGTTGAGGTGGTTTGGTCCATTTGAGTAAAGTGGAATAAAGTAAAGCGTAAAGGAAGTAAACCTAAACATTTCAGAATTCTTTGCTCAATTAAACTCACACTAGACCAGTTCTAGTTTTCTGAGAAACTGCTTGATAATAATTAGGCAACACTTCCTAGTTTTCCGCTTAAACATTCACCATGAACATAATTACACTCCATGTTTTTTGTAATATGTTCTTTCTTTCACTCATATTGCCAATGTCCAAAATTGATTAGTGTTAGTTTTGTACTCAGTATGATGAATGACACAAGATTATGTAAGACACACAGCTTGTGCCCATTTGTGTCTTTGTGTGTATGATAGAGAAAAGTTAACTGTTAACTGTACAATAAACTCTTTGTCGACAAGACAGAAAAGTGTTATGTAGCGATCTTGGCCTCCCAGGATTAAAAACATTCAACTGGATTAAACAATAGTTGTTATTTCTTTCTCTGCAGTAAGACTGATCCACACAGGACGAGTAGAGAGTGACCATTTGACCCAAGAGGAGGGGTGACACCCCGAGATTTACAACCTTCTCTCCTCACAGCATTCCAAGGAGTGGAGGCATATCTTATAATCTATGGTTGCAGGTCGGGGAGATGCCGAGAGTCGCATCTGACCAAACCCTGGTTCTTGTCAGAAATGACACTTCTAAGCCAAAGAACAGACTCCATGGCGCCAGTCAGACCAACAACTTGACGGAGAAGGAGACAGAAGGAATCCAAACTTCTTTCCCCAATTGAAGGAACTGATCTAACTTAGTCTAAAAGACTGTGGTTAATTGTTTTGGTTGAATTTCTTCTTTTCCATTATTTTATCTTGATATGTGATTTAATTCTTTGAACTGATCACACACACACATTAATCATAAACACTGCAGTAAATAATTGTTGATTATGTTTTCCAAGCTTCAGACTTCTCTTAAGCTACTAATGTGAATGAATAAAATGTGAGTTTTCTTTTTTTAGGATCACCCAATGAGGACGAGTCATGACAATTAATTAATCCACCTTTAATAAAAATACATGTAGCCAATCTTTTCATGTGTGAAAGTAATACTATAAAATGCTTCCCTTCCCCAGCAAACGAGGAATCTGCATAACTCTGAAAGAATGTGATTTGATGTGTATTGCGGCAGACAAAGCAAGGAGTTGAAAGTATCCTGTTCACATTAATGAGATGCAGAGGGAAGGAACTAGAGCTGACCTGATTGGATAAGGTTGGTCAGCCTCTGACAGAAGCAACTCATGATTGGCTGGAAGTTCGAAAGGCGGGTCTGTTTAAATTAGACTGGCAGACCAACTTCCGGGCTTTTTCTCCTCCTGAGCTTTTTTTACTTTTTCGTCTCCTCTTAAAGTTTCTGCTTTTCTTTTGTCCTCTGTTTAGTTCTTTAGCCTTTCGTCTTCTTTTTCTTTTTGTTATTTCATTATAAGTTTTTACCTCTCCGTTCTTCCGAACGGGAGAAAGTACAACAAGTGTTTATTTGTAACCAGTATTTTTCCCGAGATCAGTAATTAACTAGAACCGTAGCTCCAACTTTTTCCATTACGTCTTTACACGTAAAATCTGGAACTATCTATTTTTGGGACAAGCTGGATCATCATCACACCGCTCTGGAACTCCGCTGAACGGATCCAGAAGGCCAGAGTAGCTGCGTAGACCTACATCTTCTGACGCTCCAGGGATCCAATTCCCCCGGAAACGCGCCGAATAGGGGACCAACCACCCGCTTCGACCCACACTCCGGATTCAGCGTTCAAAGTAGGATCTGATAGCGCTCTGACATTTGTGATGTCCCAAACCAGTACATCAAATTCTAATTAAATAATTAAATTCGAATTCTTATCCAAATTTAGAATTATTGAACACGTTCTTGTCAAAGATTTAAGTAAGATAATCATCCCGATTTATTTGCTTAATTCCAACCAGTTTCTTCCTGCTCCATCTCATTTAATTAATCTCAGCGTTCTTTATTAATGTTATAAATGAAATTCCATGTTGACAAATTCATCATACCATCTCACCAATAACATCTCTCCATCATTGTTCATTTTCACTGCTGTAGGTTTACCATCATTGTAAATAAATATGTATAATCAATTCATCCGTTATTGTCATAATTTCTGAATGCACAATTTTCTGGTTAATTCGTTCTTAGGATTTACTCCTTTGAAGTGAGACTGTTTATTGAATTGAGTTTATTTCAGGTGTCTCATCCGCCTGAATTTTAAGTTAATTAAAGGTGATGAGTGGTGCTCCGAGGTAATTAATAAATTCATAATTTGTAGAGGCTATTCCGCTACAGTTATAAAAAGATGCCTTTTTTTTTTGTAAATATATAAACATGCACATGATAGTTGGCGTGCTACCAAGACAACATGGTGGCATGCTTTAATGTGGCGCTTGACTTATGTTCAAGCCACAATCTCCTTTTTAGCCTAATTTTTACCCTAATCTCATTTCTAAAATCAACTTATTTAAAAAAAATGATGTACACCAAAAAAAAGATCCAGATTTATAAAATCCTGCGCATGCACATCTGTGGGCATTTTCCCTTTATTGATCACAGACTACTTGGAAGTATACGCAACTGAACCGGCCTCAGATCCTGCCCATAACACGCCCAAACCCAGCTATAAATGGTTCATGCAAAGCAGGACATGAATATGTTTGCATATGATGAAGTTTGCTGAAGAGTGAATCATGGCAACAAGCGACAAGTCAAAGAAGCAAAACCTTTCGGAGACAGAAATAGAAGTGCTCATGTGTGAGGTAGATGCAAGAAAGGAAATGTTATTTGGTGGCCACAGCAGTAGAGTTACAATAAAAGAAAACATGAGTGGCAATGTGTTGCGTGTGCTGTGCAGCCCGTCAGTGCAACTGATAGAACCGTTGCAACGACTAAAAAAAAAAAACAAACAAAAAAAAACTTTCCTCCCAATGTCGGAGTGTGTCTGAAACTGGAGGAATAAAAACAGCTCACCCAGGCTCACACTGCTGGACCAAAAAATGGCTGCAATAATCGGGAAAGCAAGTTTGCATGGCGTGTAGTGTCAGAAAAGGAGGGAGACACCCACCTAACAGAGGCTACAAATGGTTACATGTTTTATTATATAACTGTAAACATAGAAAACTGGCTGTTGTGCCGTGTCCGTCATTTCTTCCTCAATGGAGGGCTTTGAGCTGAAGAGTAAACGTGTCAATCAGACACACACCTGTCGACTAATTTCTGTTGGGAACAGCCAGTTGCCAGAACCACCAGAGTGGTAAGCACTTGTATTTGCACAGGGATGACAGAGTTCCGTTGAGTAGGTCTCTCTAAAATTGGGCCCAGTTTATCACAAAGATCCAAGAGTACAGCTCTGGGGAATCTATGTCTGCTTATGAGCCAGTCATCACCATGGGCAATAAAATCTTTGTGGTCCCTAAACACATGTTCTCTTCTAATTCTACTGTTTGCATAATCCTCGAGAATGGCCAGTTCATCGAGAATCTCGAGCATTTTGTTGCTGTGGTATTAATGACTGTTTTCCTCCCACCTTAGTAAATTCATTTGCTACGTTTATATAGCCGTTTTAATTCCTGTTTAATTCCGAATAAAAGTTCATTCCACTTTAAACTGATGAAAAATGACCATGTAAACACTTAATTCCTAATGCATATTTCTTTTTGGAATTAAACTTAATTCCGATGTAAGTGGCTGGTTTATTCGCATTTTAATTCCAAACTATTTAATTCCTCTGTCATGTAAACCTTAATTCCAGTCGTTCTGCGCATGCGCGTAACCTTGTCCCGTCCCAATGGCGTGTGTTGTTTTGCCTCCTATGTTGGGTGGTCTATCTTTCTTCTCCTTCTCAGTTTCTGCAAAATGTGAAGTAGTATGCCCGTGTTGAGCTGTAACTTCAAAATTATAATCAAAATAACGGCAAAACTGGTACGTAGTATGTAGTTTTTACAAGTTACGACTGGAAAGACGAGAAGCAGGGAGCCAACTTGTTTATTTCCGGTATACGTCATACGTCACACACACCCTCTGTCCAATCAGAACCCTTCCCAACCCGCCGCTCAAAAGAGGAATTAAGTGAAGACGTGTTTCATTTAAACCTCCATTCAGAATTATTATTTTCATGTAAACTCGTAGGAGAATATGTTCATTCCAAATTTTTTAATTCCGAATTCATTCATTAATTATCCTAACCGCTTAGTCCAATTAAGGGTCGGGGGAAGCTGGAGCCTATCCCAGCAGTCTTTTGGGCAAAAGGCAGGGTAGAGCCTGGACAGCTCGCCACTCCATCGCAGGGCCACACAGAGACAAACAACCACTCACGCTCACACTCACTCCTAGGGGCAATTTAGAGTAACCAGTTAACCTAACATGCATGTCTTTGGATGGTGGGAGGAAGCCGGAGAACCCGGAGAGAACCCACGCATACATGGGGAGAACATGCAAACTCCACACAGAAAGGCCACTGTCCAAGCAATTGAACCAGCGAACTTCTTGCTGTGAGGCCATGGTGCGAACCACTTCTTTCATGTATTTTCATAAATAAAACATGTTTATGGAAATGGTATGACTCCTTACAAACCAAAGTAAACATAACATTGATGTTTTGGATTTTTATGACAACTTATAATTCATGTTTGTGTGTGGTGAAATTAAATGCATGAAAGGAGTATTTTGCTATCTGGCTGCAGTTTACCACCTCACCACCAACATCGTTGATTTTCCTCGTCTCCAAGATATCCGTACGCATGGGTAAGAGTTTACGTACAGGTGTGCACATTCTTTCTTTGTTTTTAGATTCCACAACTTTTGAGTGGAACCTGTGAAAAACAATGCTGTTGTTTCCACATCTTCTGATGTGCTCAGCTTGTGTGACGTCAGTTTTAACAAGCCCAAGAGGGACCACTTGGTCCATTTGTGGCTGAACTTGTGCAGCCCAGGTATAACTAAACAGATGTGCAAGAAGCAGAACAACATCATACATCTACAACATAGATCTGCAATGTACTTTGGACTGATGACATGTCCATGCAAGGGAAGCCTTGGTAAAGAGTCTAAGACATTTAAAAGTCATATTTTCTAGTATGCATAGAAACCTTGTAGTCTGATTCTTCTCTATCAACTCTCCAGTCTCTTTATTTGGACCTGGTGCCTGTTTATAAGCAAAGACTTCAACACATTGGAAATACTTTTGAATGAGATACCAAGGTAAAAAAAACAAACCACATATATTATGTACTTATGTGTGTCTAAGCTGTGTTATATCTCCTGAAGAAAAAGAGAACAAATTTAGTAGCTGCTCTGTTGGGGTGCACTTAACGGTCTAAGAAGACAACGTATAATGCAGAATGAATTCAGAGCTTTGCCAATTTCAGATTTTCTTCACCTCAACTTTGATCATACAATTTTCCAGCCTTCCACCCTCTTAGTCAGAGCTGTCCCACACACTGTCGCAGGAAAAAAAATGTAACAGTGGTTTCTTCTCAGTTTATTTGTTTGCAAACCCATGTCATTGGACTGTATATGTAAAGCAAATGTAGCTACATTTTTTTTTACTTGTTATGCCATGCTGTATCAGAATCAATGGTTTGACCAAAGTGCAAAAAGACAAAGTCACTGTGGTCGGTCAGACATAATTACTGAAAATTGTAGATAATTGGTTTTGTCTCAAAACTGTCAGCACAGAAAAAGATGAACAAGCAGAATGATGTTACCTTGGAAACCAGTCTCCAGCTCAGTGCCTTTGGCTCTTGGAGATGTCAGTCAAATAATATCTCTACGCACATGTGCAGTGTTCTCTGGTGTGACATTGCCATCTCCGACATGATTTTGGATTTTTCATTTTCTGTTGAAGGCACTTTCTTTACACTTGTGCTGAATAAGATTTGTCTTTTGTTTCATTCACTTAATGAAATGAAAATGCAAGCAGATTTACAAAACACAAAACAGAAATTCTTGATATTTCTATTTAAAACATTTCAAAAATCACATGACAACAATTACCCACACAATCTGAGTTAACATCTGATAAAAGGACACATGTCAACCTTTTATTTCTGAAAGGAAATAAATTTGACCTGGAAAGTAAGAAACATTTCATTTGATGCTCTTATCATAGATTGACTTTATAATTAGTCTAATAAAAGCAGTGATCTTTCAGATAACAGCTCAGACAGCATCAGCATCAATGTGAAATAGAAGGAACATGTCTAATTTCTGTGTTTCCTTTAGGAAAGTGTGAATATGAATACACTAAAAAGCTTCAAATAAATCTCTTTTTCAGAATGCAGGAAGCAGCTGCAAGGCAACAAAGAGACACTCATCTATTTGCACGACCTTCCAGTCATCAGGAAGTTCTGGAGAGGAGCGCACAGGAAACAACTGTTATTTGATCAATCAGCCACAATGCACTGCATGATGAATATGCCGCTAAGCATGGTGCACCTCTCAAAGGAGGGATAACTGAAGAAGATTTAATTAAGATTCAGAGAATCCGAAACACAGACGCACAGCAACCATAACAGGAAGCAGGAAGTCTCAGCAATCATCAAGATAAACTATGTATGTACATCATATATGCACATGCAAATCAATAGTAATGGGAAGAATCTTTCCATGTTGTGAAAAAAAAATTCTCCAGAACAGAACTGTTATTTAGAATATGAGCAAAATAAAAAGTCTTTCCTGTATGATCACACACTTTTCTACAGAAGCTGAGAACAGCCCTGCTTGACTATTATTCTTTTTTTAAAAACAACATTAGTTTTCTCATTATCTTGAGATAAGGAGGAGGGCCATTTTCTTGAAAAAACAAACTTTATTTTCCAAGAGGATTAATGGGTGCAGAAAGTAGTTACTGTGTTACACCTGATTTCATGGATAAAACTGACCTGTGACAGCTGGAGGGGGAGAGGGGCTACAGTCATTGTGTGTAGGTGTAATTTTGTGAATGAGTGATTGGTAAAACGTAATAGTGAGACACATTACAATTTCAGCTTTTGTCAAACCTGATAGAATTCAAATCAGATGACATGATCAGGATGTTCCTCCATCTGGTGCCCGTTGCAGGCTTCACTGTGTTGAGACATGCCAGATGAATTTTTTGGGAATGTCTCTGTATGATCAAGCCAAGCGGACATTTCGTCCCCCTGTTGAAGTGTTGTTCAAAAAGAAAATCCTGGCCGAGCTCTCATCCATGTTGAAGGACACATAACCCACCCCCCCGGAATGCTAACAGCCCTGCAGTGCTGGGCCTTGATTCCTGCAAACAGGAATCCAGCTCTGCTCGAATTCTTATAGGCAGTGAGCATGAGTCTGATTTAACGTTTGTATTTCTTTGTTGGTTGTGATGGGCCGGGAACAGCTTCAGTCCCCTCATGACCTTGCGTTTGAATAATCCGTTATCTCGAGAAAACAAAGGTTTTTTTCTCGAGAGCATGAAATAATTATTGTGTGATCACAGTATAACCATTTCTTTTTCTCGAGATCACGGGATAATCTTGTTATCATGGGATAGCCAACTTTGTTTTTTCAAGATAATGAGATAATTATCCTGTTATCACAACAAAACAAACTTGGCTATCCTGCGATCTCGAGATATCGGTGTAAAAAAAACCTGCGACCACGACTGCTCTTGGCTTCTGTACTTTGCTAATGAGAAGGAAGTGGTTTTTTGTTTTGTTTTTTTTTTTACTGAAACAAGTGATGCTTACTGGGTAAATCTCAAATAATTGTGTGAAATACACAAAGACAAAAAAAGACAAGACAAGAAAAAGAAAAGGTGAAACTCCTGATGTGGCATTTAGGAATTTCTTATGGAAAATGTTTTGTAGTTAAATATATAGTATTATATTTATATGTAGTTGCATTGAGAAAGACAATCTCTATGGAAATACACAGACATTTAGTACCGCTAAATCCTAAATATTTCATATTTAAAATTGATCTTTTTTGTCTTAGAAATAATTTAGACATCAAGCTTGAAAAGACAATTAATGTCCAAAAAGGAAAAGACTAATAACCCCCCTTAACCCCCCCCCCAAAAAAAAAACAAAAAACATTTCCTCCCATAAATAAACAGACAACCACCACTTTGCTTTTGATGGTATTTTGAAAATGAAAAGGATTTTTCAGACTCTGTTTCTAATACGGTCGTATTAAAACAGATATTTTTCAAATACATATTTAGTCAATTGTTTTCTTTTATTTTGCAAAAAGGCACAATATAATGTATTTCTGTTGAACAGAAAAAAAAAACAGAAAAGCAGAAAAGGGGGCAAGAAGCACAACACATCTCAGAATGTTAATGTCATCATTTTTGCATTAGTGGTCAACATAAGTGTGACAATAAGATAACATTGAAAAAAACCCAAAAAACAATCAATATTCACAGCATTCTTAACTAGAAGTATTCAGAGGGCGCACACCTCCACTAAGCCATTGCAGGTTATTTTTGCCAATAATTGTGGGCATTATTTTTGAGTAAAACATTCTAATGGTAAAACTATTCCCAGCACTGCACTGTGAAGAATAATTCAAATCAGGGATAAACAACGTTGGTTCTCGCAGTGCTACAGGTTTTGGGAGTTTTTAAAAGGCATATATAAGTGCGTTCTCCCAGCTGCAAATCGAACCATCATTCTTATCCACAAAGATTCTGATTTCAAGCGTTACACCTGAATTCAGGATGACCCACTGGATACATTCCACAACTAACCACACAGTCATCTGTGCTGGAAAAATCTTTGTGGATGAGAAACAACGATGCTGAGTCAAACTGCCTTTGTTAGTTTTATTCACACAAATGATACATGTAAGTCATACGTGGAGAGATCTCTGAGAAGTAAAGGAAGTCGCCAGCTTATATAGTTTCGAAACTCCTCGTCTGTTGCTGGGCAGACCATATGAAACAATCATTATCTCTTATTTAAGACTAAACTGAACTCACTAAGCATCAATCACTTACTATATTACTTTATTGCCTTTAACCATTAACCTTTAAACAACTGGTCAACCAAGCAGTTGACAAAAACAGATGCGCTGCAGGAAACGCTTCCTGCCCCAAACATTACCAGCACATTCCATTGAAAGGGCATATATGAGTTAAAGAAAGCAGTTCTCAAATGAGTACATTGTCTATACTTTATCTACATGGACTACAAAATACAACAAATCAATATATATACAGTATGTCTAATATCTTATACAAAACAAACTCATAACAATTTTCCTACACACATCGCATCTGACATTCTAGTCGACACTTCTTACCACTTAACTGTAACAGGATTATTAGTACATACACTACTCACAAAAAGTTAGGGATATTCAGCTTTTGGGTGAAATTTCACAACAAGCCTAAAATGCATTCAACTCTGTACAGGTGAACTTAATGTGATCTTCTCTAAGCTTTTAAATGCACATGTCCAACTGTTAAATGTTTCAATAAATTTTGCACAAGTTGCTGTTCTCTAACAAGGAGCTTAACGGCAAAAATCACGGCAGGTGTGTGATCCTTGAATTGACCAATAAATGTCCTGGTTCAATTAGAGCTGGTGTTTAAACAGTTGTTCTCATCATGCTGTTCACATTTTGACATCAAGAGACCAAGACGACACCTAACAATGGAACAACAGTCCCTTGCCATTGCGATGCTTCAAACAGGACGTTCTCAGACAGAAGTGGCCACTGAGCTTGGAGTGTCACAGAGTGTCATCAGCAGGTTGCAACAGAGATATGGAGAGACTGGAAGAGTCACAGAAAGGCCTAGAAGTGGACGTCCTTTGGCCACATCCCGTGCTGATGACCGCTGCATTGTGAACACTGCCCTGAGAAACCGGATGATGAATGCCACTCAACTCCAGGCACGTTTAAGAGAGGTGAGAGGCACCCAAGTGTCACGTCAGACCATTCGAAACCATTTGCATCAGCGTGGTCTGCGTGCTAGACGACCTGCACGGGTACCTGACCACACCACCAGGCACAGGCATCATCGTCTTGCATGGGCCAGGGAGCATTTACGCTGGACGAGGAACCAGTGGGCCTCAGTGCTGTTCTCTGATGAAAGTCAATTCACACTGAGCAGAAATGATGGCCGGCAACGATGTTGGAGACGTCAGGGAGAGCGCTATGCATCAGCCACTGTTGTCACCAGGCGAGCTTTTGGTGGTGGCGGTGTTACAGTGTGGGCAGGGGTGTCCACTTGGTACAGAACTGCCCTACACTTTGTGAATGGTACAGTGACAAGCCCATACTACCTGAATAACATCATTAATCCAGTGATTGTGCCCCTACATGAACAGCACAGGCCTAATTTCATCTTCATGGACGACAATGCTCCTGCTCATCGAGGCCGCATCATCAGGGAACGTCTGTTGGAGACTGGTGTACCTCAAATGGAATGGCCTGCACTCTCTCCAGACCTGAATCCCATTGAAAACCTGTGGGATCAGCTGAGTCGTCGTGTAGAGGCTCGAAACCCTGCACCCCAGAACCTCAATGACCTGAGGGCTGCCCTTCAAGAAGAATGGGATGCCATGCCTCAGCAGGCAATAAGTTGCCTTGTGAACAGCATGAGACGTCGTTGTCAAGCTGTAATTGATGCTCAAGGGCACATGACGAGATATTGAGACGTTCAAATTTTTTGTTGTGGTGTAACTACCATTGTTGTTACCTTTTGTGTTGAATGAATTTTTTGAGATGAGGAAATCAGTAGTGCATCCTTCTACTTAAATGTCTTACTTTTATGATATTATATCACTGTAGCATGAACATATTGCATTTTCCATAAATTTCACCTGAAAGCCAAATATCCCTAACTTTTTGTGAGTAGTGTATATCAGTACTCTGTACTCAAACTGAGTGCTTGTAATTGTGTGAACAAATGTAGTTTTGCTGCATCCCCAACTTGAAGGTGCACAATTACAGTGTGTTCAGACCAAACGCGTTTTGAACGTCAAAAACGCTCAAAACGCTGAGTGCTGGTCACTAAACTGCCACTTTTGTGTCCGACGGCCAAAACGCTCCCAACGCTCCTGCTGCGTCTGCCGCTTGTGTCTGGGGTGAGCGGCAAATGTGGCGGAAAAGAGAGGAGGGAGGCGGCGCTTTTCTTCCGGTCAGTTTGAATGATGGCGGAGTCAGTAGAGATATTGCATGGTTTTATTTGATAAATAAAGCTAGAGGACGTTGTCATAGGGCAGTAATAGTCAGTGTTAATACAACAAGAGCCGCACTCAGCAGAGAGCCGCCACCGCCCCCAAACAAAGAGTTGCTAGGCAACGTATCCTGCCACGTTGCCAAATCAGTAACATTCAGCTTTTTAGCAAGGAATGGTTATCCTAAATATTGCACGGAGTAATGGCATCTCAGCCCCGTGTCTGGGTTCACCACAGAAATCCTCTAGGAGCTGCGAGCTGATCGCTCTGATTGGTTGACCTGCGTCGAGTGGCCAAAGTTCAGCTTTGTCCATCTCTGGCGCGTTGACGTGCGTTCCGCGCCCGATGGCCAAAATGCTCGAAATGCGATGGGAGAAAGCTCGACGCCCCCTTGCCGCGCCTCCCCATAGACTTTACATGGAAACCTGCCGCTCTGGACGCTCAAAACGCGTTTGGTCTGAACACACCGTTAGGTTTATCGTCCTTTAAGTAGATCAGATGGTGTTAAAACTATGCAAAAGACCTAATTTTGCTCGATGCAGAATGACTTGCTGGGTACCCGAGGAGCAGTATCATGTTATTAAGTGCCCTGATGGCTGCCTTTAAGGACCAGAGGCATCATTCATCATGAGTTTTTTTTTTTTAAGCTTACTTTTTCTCGACATGTCTAACTCCCTCTGAGCCCCTATTAATTCACCGTTTGCCCAATCAAATTAAAACTGGCAGTCGGTGTCTGGGTTTGTTCATTCAGGAGGATTTGATTGTGCTTCAGGCCCCATCGGTGCATGCAGCCTGATAAGAGGCTTGTACAGCGATTGGACTGATTGCGGAGTAATGTCTTTGCTGCCATTGATGCAGAGCCTGTTGTGCACTGATCCAGCTGAATCACAAGGTTGTTATGGTGACAGGAACAACTCAAAGCTCTGGTAAAAACTTTGAAGTGAAGCATTGTTTGATTTCTCTGAGTGATTTGTGACAGATAGCTTCACATTTTTATAATTAAACATCTAAAACATCCTCCCACAACGGTGGTCCCCAACTTAGGTCACATAGATGCCAAGAACTGGGCAAAACGTTCACTACACTACTTAGCAACGGTTAAAAACCATTAAAGATTAACTAAATTATTAAGACTATGTAACGCTAAATGGTATCAAAACCCTTTTTTTTTACACACATGTTGGTTGTATGGTGTTGGATTAATGATTATAAAATGTAAAAAAAGTAACTAATGCACATCAATATGTCAAAGCTGACTGATGCTTTTTCCATTAAACTGTCAGACCTTGTGGACATCTTCACTTTTTGCACTAATATAAGACAATAAGGCAGGCAGATGGAGGGAGCAGAATAAAACCTCATGCAGAGCAAAGATGCTCTTTATGCACAAAATGGATTACGGAGAGCAGAAAGCTGTTGGACATGTTTTTATACAGGTGTAACAATCACAAAACTGTGCATAATTTGTAACCCAATCATATCATCTTAACCTTTGTGTAGAATAAATCAACAGGGAATAAAGTGATACAGACTACTAGACAGCAACAAATGACAGATGGTCCAGCAAGATGAGAATAAAGTTGATCATTTTCGAGGTTTTTGTTTATTCCCACAGAGACAATTATCTTCTAATGCTTCAAAGATAAAGAAGCAGAACCCCCCCAAAAAATCTTTGTAAAAAATAGTTTTTTAAGCTGGGTACACTCTGAAAACATCTGTTAGCAAAGGGAAACCCTTAAATATCTATCATCTGCTGCCATGGAAACAGACAGATGCTGCTTCTTCAAATGTGCAGAAAATGGTTTAATCCAGCTTTGAAAAGGACTAATTGCAATAAGAGCAGTATCACAGTTTATATTTCAGCGTGAAGTTGGATCGTCTACAAACCAACAGCTCCTATCAAAGTCAAAGCACGTTAATACAGAGGAGCCTAAGGGAAATAAATGATCAGTAGCTGCTGCAGGGGACAGAAAGGTTATGAATGTCATTACAGTCCTCTACAGACTTTGTGGTGAGCTCATTCAAAGTAGTTCATAGTCTTGGTTCTGCAACGCTTCTATCCAGCCAAAATATATTATCCTTCTTACAATGGTGTGGTTTTGGCCACTTGTAATGCTGTAGATAAGCAGATAGGCAAGGAATACAATGAGAGGCAGTGGACCTGACAGCATGGAGAGCCTGGATTAGACCACTCTATGAAAGCAGAATCAGTCCTGACACTCGCAGCCTTTCATAGAGGCAGCTCACAATAAGAGACTGGGGGAAAAAAAAAAATCTTTCCCAGTCATTTCTCTTATCAAACCGCTCTTTTCATTTCCTAAGCTCACTATTGAATTTTCTCACTCAAGCTCAACATGAGTGATGGGGTTTCTTTTCTTTGTTATATGTCATCCACACACTGGTCTGGCCCAGAGGTTAATAATGAAAGTTAAAAGAGTGTTGCATATTAATGCCAAAATCTATTGAGCCTTACAGCAGTGCAATAACTGTCCTTGAAAGGCAAACTATTGTCTTAAAATAATTAATACACGTGGCTTGTTGGTCCATCGCATTCACATCAGATTGAATCGCTATTCAGGGAGGTTTTCACTTGGATCCATCTGTGGAAAAAAGTCATTATTTTCCAAAGTTACTTTTGCTTCTTACTTTCTTTTAACATGAGCTATTAAAATCTAACTGCAGCGCCACAGAAAACCTTGCTCCTGAGAGTAATAGTTACAAATTAGTTCTCATTTCCCTAACATACCAAAAAATATCCGGAGTATTGCACAGACACATTACTGTATGTATTAATGCAGATGCAAAAACTATAATCATTTTACATTACTAATGTTCACTAACTTTTGCAATCATTTCTAGATGTTTATAGATAAATCAATTCCAAATGGTGCCCAGTGTTATTACCCAGGGTTGTAGATTCCTAGATTATATAAATTACACCATAAACTTGTGATTTCTACAGTTTGTAGTTGACTGAAACTGTGCTTAATAGTCTCCACAGAGACAGACAGTTTATTGCAGCAAAGTCAGACAAAAACAAAATGGGTTTAAGCCACAGCTGGGATGTACTGCAGTGGTCTGGGAGTTTACACACTATCTGAAGAGTGTTTAAACTGCTGGGAGGTAGAAAAGGGTAGAAATGCTAAGGGTAGAGATGAACGTACTGACCATTGTGTGCATGGCATGATACTAATTATATGCGATGGAGTTAAACAAAAAATATCAAATGCATTATTTATTTACTGTGCTATGAAATGACCAAAAAAAAGCTCAATACCTGGTATTTAATTAAATGTATGATATGATTAAATTTATGTTTGAAAGTTCCCAGTCTTTGCAGATTTGTAAAACGGTCTTCTTTTATATTAGCATTTCTTTTAATTTACAAATATTTATTCATTTTACCATAGAAATGGTTTTCTAAAATAAAGTCAAACTGATTTCAAATTAATCAAACAACCCAGAACTGAAAATATCACATCTCATCATGCTGGACTCCAGATAAACACTGAACTGTTGCATTAAGGAGAAACACAGACCCCTGATACTTCATCAATACATTCCATAAGATAATGATTCAAGATGGTCAATATTTAGCTAATGCCTATTTACATTTAAACACAGCCCATAAACCTTTGGGGATATTTTGATCAAACAATAACACTGACAATATTATACATGAATAAAAAAAGTATTGTTAATGCTGTAAAAGGAAAATATGAAAGGAGTTAAATGCAGATAAATGCACAACTAAATATTCCAACAGAAATCATCTAACATCTAACAGACCCGATTGTTGTTATCTCTTCCACCACATGAAGAGCAGTCTTAATATGATCAATATGGCTGCGAGATTTGTAAACAGCATCACTTATTAAAACAGAAATACATGATTCTGTGTCTACTCAACATCAAACAGGACGTAACAACACAGGGGACAAAAAAACAATAAAAAACAGATTTAATTTCAAAAGTGTTTGTGAAAATTGGCACCATTGTATAATTAATCAGAAAGGAGCAAAACATTCAATTCAATTTCAGTAATAATTAGAAAAAAATAGTTTACAGTTAAACTTATTTCAGCCCCCCCCCTTTCCACAACCCCATTATTCCATTATCCTAACCGGTTAGTCCAATGAAGGACTGGAGCCTATCTCAGCAGTGTTTTGGGTGAGAGGCAGGGTACACCCTGGACAGCTCGCCAGTCCATCGCAAGGCTGCTACAACCTCCAAGAATTATATATAAATCTTTCAGCAGTTATTAAAAAAAGAAAAAAAAATAAGTTCACCACATTCTTAATATTCATTCATATGTTACAGATGAGTGTTTGCTGTTTTGAAAACAATGTTGTACCACATATCTATACATGCTGTTTTCATCATGCATTTACAGTTCCTTACCCTGGTGCCATGCATCATGCATGCACACTGTTTTGTACTGGACTACTGTGTGCATTCAACGTTCAACAATGCCAGAATATATGAAATAGAAAAAAGGAAAAAAAGAATAAAACAAGAAGAAAGAAACCCATTGCAGACAGGTCCCGAAAGATTTTTATTACAGATCTGAAGCAGTTTCACTATGTGTAATTTTACTGGGGGAGTTTCTGATGCTGAACTTTTTTGACAAATTGTTCTTTCAAAAGGATGTAACAGAACACGCAATGACTTCGATGCTTGATCACATTCCTGTTTCCCTTGTGTATGAGCCAATTTGGATAATCCTCTATGTCACTGATGCGACACCAGTGACGGGTGTTAATATACGGTGAAATATTGCAGCACTTTCAAAGTTAATTAAACCAGGGGACTGGATCTTTATCAAGCTCAATATTCATCTATCTATCTTCATTTGTCTCCTGACAGAGATCAGTTTAACTGGACTGGGGGATAGCTGAGACGAAAAAGACAACACAGAGGTGCTGATCCCAATGTTTTCTTCTGACTTAGAAAAACAACTTTAAACACTGAAAAGAGAAAAGAAGTGTGGAGCAACGGGAATTGATGTGGACTACGTGTCATAAAAGCAAAAGGAAATGTAGGAAAGGAAAAAATGAGAAAGTAGCACCATGTTCTGAGACGAACTAAAGCAAAGCAGGAAATGATAACTCCTCAAATCACTCTGGCATATGGACTCATCTAGAGGTCACTTGCAAGCCTGTTATATGGAGAACTGCTGAGTGGGCTCTTCATGTCCACAGAACCAGCTGTCCTTTTGGCCTCATCTGATGACATCAATGGTAAGTTTCCAAAGTGCTGGGAGTGTTATAAGCCACGAGCAAAGAAAATTGTAATATTTAATAAGAACTGGGATTCAGTCTGGCGTGATGACATTATGAAAGATTATAAACCACATTTTTTCTGCTCCTTGTATCTGAGGCAAACTTATTGCAAATATTAGCATTTTTTTCAGACTAAAAGCATTTGCAGATGAGAACAAGCACCGTAGAGTTAAGGAATAAAATTTTAAGTACTTTATCTACTGTATTAATTGCACACTCAAGTTGTGTGGTTTGAGGATTGGTTTGTTTATTGATCAGTGTGTTCAGTTTTGCAGCAGATTGGAATATCTCAGCACTTTAAGTCCTGAAAATGCTATAGATCCCAGTACAGGTGTCAAACTACAGTCCTCGAGAACCAGTATCCTGCAATTTTCCATGTATCCCTTCAGCAACACACCTGACTCAAATTGATCAGTCACTGGGCTGAACTTCATAGGCAGTTGGATCCATGTAATGAAAGCCAGGTGTGTTGGAGCAGGGATACATGGAAAATTAGCAGGACAGTGGACCTTGAGGACCAAATTTGGACACCCCTTGATTACAGTGATCCTCTCATAAACTTTTATTATAATGACACAAAGTAAAAACAAAATGTAACCTGGAGCCTTACTGATACCCTAATATTGGGATTATTGTAGTCCATCGTCCACTGAAATTCATGCAGTACTTTAAAGACAAATTATGTAACTTTTCAATCGTAAAACTGTCATGGGTGAAAAAGCTATCACTCACAATGTGAGTGACAAAAACCAGACTGACAAAAAACTGAGGAATGAAGAAACAGTATATTGTTGAAATTCCAGGGAATTTTCTCTGAAAAGAGGGAAGATCATGTGAATCCAAAAGTGGAACTTAAAAGGGAAGATGGAATGATTGCAGGCTGCTAAGGTGCTTTTTCCCTAAAGGGGGCCAGTATTAAAGGAGGAGGTTAGTGAAGGAGGCACTAACCTGTGGCAATGGTGAGGTTTATTGAGGAGGACGGTGGTGCAAGCAGGCAGATAACTGTATGCAAGTATGAAAAGATGGAGGAAAAAGTCCTGCAGATGTTGGAGGAAAAAGTCCTCCGAATGTCCCCAATGGACATTTGGGACAGGGCCTCTGGACTGTCAGACTGGGGTGGTGGTCCCCCTTTTTAAGAAGGGGGACAGGAGGGTGTGTTCCAATTACAGGGGAATCACACTCAGCCTCCCGATTAAGGTCTATTCAGGGTTCCTGGAGAGGAGGGTCCGCTGGATAGTCGAATCTCGGATTGAGGAGGAGCAGTGTGGTTTTCGTCCTGGTTGTGGAACAGTGGACAGCTCTATACCCTCTTTGGGGTCCTGGAGGGGGCAGGGGAGTTTGCCCAACCAGTCTACATGTGCTTTGTGAATCTGGAGAAAGCATTCGACCGTGTCCCCTGGGGGCTACTGTGGGGGGTACTTTGGGAGTATGGGGTATTGAACCCCCTTGTATGAGCTGTCCGGTCCCTGTACGACAGGTGTCAGAGCTTGGTCCGCAATGCTGGTAGTAAGTCTGATTTGTTTCCAGTGAGGGTTGGACTCCGCCAAGGCTGCCCTTTATCACCGATTCTGTTCATAACTTATATGAACAGAATTTCTAAGTGCAGCCGAGGTGTTGAGGGGATCCAACTCGGTGGCCTCAGGATTGGGTCTCTGCTTTTTGCAGATGACGTGGTCCTGTTGGCTTCATCTGGTCGTGATCTCCAGCTCTCGCTTGAGCAATTCGTGGCCAAGTGTGAAGCGGCTGGGATGAGAATCACTACCTCCAAATCTGAGACCATGGTCCTCAGCTGGAATAGGGTGGATTGCCCTCTCTGGGTCGGGGGTCAGGTCCTTCCTCAAGTGGAGGAGTTTAAATATCACATCAAATATCGACAGACAGATCGGTGCGGCATCTTGAGCAAAGCGGACTCTGCGCCGGTCTGTCATGGTGAAGAAGGAGCTGAACCAGAAGGCGAAGCTCTTGATTTAGCAGTTAATCTACATTCCTACCCTCACCTACGGTCATGAGCTGTGGGTCGTGACCGAAAGAACGAGATCTCGTATACAGGAGGCTGAAATGGGTTTCCTCCGCAGAGTGGCCGGGCTCTCCCTTAGAGATAGAGTGAGGAGCTCGGCCACCGGTGAGGGGCTCAGAGTAGAGCCGCTGCTCCTCCGCATTGAGAGGAACCAGTTGACATGGCTTGGGCATCTGGTCAGGATGTGAGGTGTTCCAGGCATGTCCCTCTGAGAGGAGACCCCGGGGGAGACCCAGGACACGCTGGAGGGATTATATCTCTCAGCTGGCCTGGGAATACCTCAGGATCCCCCTGCAGATTTGGTAAATGTGGCTGGAAAGAAGGAAGTCTGGGCTTCCCTGCTTAGGCTGCTGCCCCCGCGACCCGACCCCGGATAAGCGGCAGAAGATGGATGGATGGACCACAACCTGATTCTCCTCTGATCTGCAATTAACACAGTGCTAAAGGAAGAAATTCTATTATTTTAATAAGCATAAACCTGCACATCACATCAGCCACTTTACTGAACCAGCCAAACAGGACACAGAACAAGAGAGCAAATCCATCATTACTTACCAACAACAACAAATAGAAAGCTAACACTGCATCTGTCTGTCATCCTGTTTTTTTCTGTGAGCTATATCAAGCAGTTAAGTCTAATATGATGTTTGTTTGTGTCTCCTGCCGCATGGCTCGTTCAATTTCTTTTTTTTCCTCATGCTGACGATAGCATTGTCTTCGGTTTCTATGGAGTTTTCTTATTTATTTATTTTTTTTCTTTCTTTCTGATGGCAATATTAGGTTGTTATCTTGTTGTTGGTGTGTAGCACGGTACCTTTAGGCTAAGAAAAATTATATGATGCTGGGTTGAAAACAAAAGTTACAAACTGCAGTTCCTGGTTGCTGAGCTGAATAAATAGAAATTTGTATACTATAAAATACATACTTTTAGGGTTCACATAGTCTTTGGCATTGCTTTAAGCTCTCCAAAGATTTTCAAAAGGGCTTTAGGTTTTGATTAATTTCTTGTCAGGTTTTAAGATGTAGTCTTGTCCCTTTTACGCATTTTTCTTTCATGGTTTTGGATTGCCTTGGGTTCATGTCCTTTAAGATTCAAGACTTTAACAACAAAGCCAGTTTTCTCAGAGTTAATGACAGTTTGCTTGAATTAGCTTGATAAATACTTTGGTTTGATAATTTCTTTAACATGTTCCATACATTCAGCTCCAGAGCCCATGAAGATGCCCCAGCATAATAGAACCAACATACTAACAAATTGTAACTTAAAATAGAACCAATGACTAACCTGTCAAACAGATATTTTTAAATAAAAAAGTTCATTTAAGTCAACCCAGTGGTTCAGTCTCCTTATGAGTGACATCAATATTGGGTTCTTATTAAATGATTTAATGTTAACACTCCTATTATTCAAATTAAAACTTTATTTATGAAGTGCTTTTCCAACATAAAAATGGGATTCAAAGTGCTTTACAGTTTAAGATCAAGCAACCCAACCAACAAATCCCAAATACAGACAGAACCCACACAGACCCTACGACAAAAATCTAAAGTTTAATTTCAGTTACTTTAGTTACTCCTCATGTCAGTGTAACTTGGGCTGTAAAGCAAAAAAAAAAGAATTTACCTTTCACTTTTTAAGGCAGCATTGTTTAAAAATTTGATTTCACTTTGTTGCTACATTGTCTTCCCCACAAAAAGATTTTAAACTCTACATGTGCACAAGAAGTTTTGTCCAAACAACAAAATAGACACCCAAAGTGCAATTAAAATTGCTTTTAATTTATTAATAATGGCACATTCAGCAGCAAGTGAAAGACTTTTGAACATGTGTACAGACTGTACACTGTTGTATGTAACCTTGGTGAACTCACAGAACTGCTCTACCACACAGGTGAAATACTGACAGATGAAAAATGATGGTGCAGTGTGACCTACTGAGAACAGTGCTGACTGTAAAATCTGACAGCAGCAAGAAGAAAAATATGCAGTGCCTCCCCTTCAGAAAGGGAATGAAGGAGTCTGCCAGTCAAGAAGCTGCTGAGAGATGCCACAGTATCATGCATAGAGTAGTGAGCATTGTCATCAAAGGAGCACCCTAGAACAGAGCTGGCCTTCTTCACCAGTTTGTTCAGTCTTTTCTGGTCTGTAGTTGAGATGCTCCAGCGGACCGCTCCGTAGAAGACAGCTGATTCTACCACTGAGTCATAAAAAGTCCTTAGCAGAGCCTTTTGCACCTGAAAGGACCTTGGTTTCCTGAGCAGGTACAGTCCACTGTGACCTCTTTCCAGTTGCGTTGATCATTCCATTTATTGTTTAGTCCACTATTTTAATTTCTCCTGTTTCTTGGATGTTCACTGGGGTGAGAGGAGGATGATTGCACCTGCAGAAATCCACCACCAGTTCTTTTCCTCACAATGACCTTGAGGCAGCCCCATAGCACCAGTATACAAACTCTTCTTTTATATCTCTGTACTCACAGTTGTCCTCATTTGTTATGGGGCCAACAGTGGCGGATTTATCCAAGAACTTTAGCAGATGGCAGGAAGCATTTTGGTGCTGTGTGAAATCCTGTACTATGCCTTGTCCTCTCTCATCTTTGCCCTTCGCTTCTACAACACTGTCCTTAACTTCTCTCTGTGTTCCAATCTTAAATCATCTGTTTTCAATTAGCATCTTAATGTCAGAATTTATCAATGGTTTATTGTTGGACAAACATTGTTTATGCTTGCTGGAAACTGTGAACTCCAGAAGAGGTTAATGTAGTCTGTGATGCTTCTGTTAGCTGGTCAGTGTCTTCTCAATGGTCATCGCCAAATACATCCCACACAGTTTAAACAGAAACCTCCTCGGCTTCATGGGGATGTCAAAGTGTTAAATGCAAATTCTACGGTGGCCCTGAAGTGCAAACCACAACAACAAAACAAAAAACACAAACTACAAAACAAAAAAATGCAACAGCAAATTAAGAAACAGCAACAAATTGAAAATGACAACAATTACACAATGACAAATTAAAAAACACAACAAATTTAATTAACACTACAAAAAAAATCTAAAAAACACAAATAAAAAAAAAAACACAAAAAAAAAAGAAAAACAAATTAAAAAAAAAAAAAAAAAAAAAAGATAAACACAATGACACATAAAAAATGACAACAAACTTAGAAAAAGCACAACTACATTAACATACTGGAAGAGGTAGGTACCAGCGGGCAACAAGAGAAAATTGCTGATTGGATGATGGTGCCAGACAGCTTCTGAACCAGAAGTTGTTGTACTTTTGTATCTTGTTCAGTTTGGAGTAGAGGAAAGGCTGAAGTAGTACTAAATTCATTGTGTTAAATACTACAGAAATGTTTGAAGTAGTTTTAGTGTGCTGATTGAGACACATTTTGTGTAAAGTGTGTAATAATCAAAATATTCTTGGATAGCAGCAGCTATGTTTGGGCTACGGGTTATGTTCATGTTTTGAAATCTGCGCTACATACACAACAACTTCCGGTTCAAAAGCCGTCTGGCACCATCGTCCAATCAGCGATTTGTCCCGCCGCTTTCCTCTTAACGCTTCCCATCGTCCAGTCACCAAGTAGATGTGAAAATCTGTCCGGTGAGATGTTTACACCAGGTGTTTGGTCTATTAACTGTCTCTGTAAAAAACATGAGGTTACAAAGCTGATACCCCCTCTGGAGGTGTTGTCAGATTGACTAGCTTGTTGGAAATAGACCTCACATTACCCATGATGATGGATAGGAGAACAGGTCTACAGTTTCCACTTTCTACACAAACATCCTTTCATCTTCCTCCTCAGTTTACATCAAATCTGCTAGCATGAAGTGCTTCCATGTTGCAGAGTGATTCCTTGTGTGCATATTCCTGTGGCTATGTGCAGTCTCCAACACAGACATGGCCAAAAACATCGCAAAAAAAGACATTAGGTCTGCACCTCCTGAAATCAGAGATACTTGAGTTCATGAGTTTTCATAGGAAAAAAAAAAAGGAAAAAGATCAGAGGCAAGAAGGACAAAAGGGTTTCAACCCTCCCAGCAACGACCTACATGGTCATGACCATTACTTAACATCTGCTGTGTGAAAAGTCTTCCAGTCAGAGAATCATTTAAAGTTAACAAGAGGTGGGATACCTTGTCACAGCTACAAGGTCAAGACTGCAACATTATTTGTTTTGCTGTGTTTCACTTTAGTATGAATCACTTTATCCTGCTAGTCCTCTAGTCTCCAGCTCTGTCCTTCAAACACATCCTGCTGGACTGGTGTAATTGCACCATGACAGTTCCCATTCCTCATCCCCATCAATCACTCCCACAGAGATATGGGTTTCCTCTTAACATGACGACTCCAACATTCCCCCTCCCCTTCTCTCCCTGATCTGCCTCCACATTTTATGTTTATGGTGATAAATAACAGATTCAGCGTTCAGCTGCCTTTGTCCAGGACCAGATTTTCTTGGCTTGCATCCTGTTGGGGGCAGAGTAGAAACACATTGCACTAAGTGATATATTAACCATGTTGGGTTTCTGACATGTTTTTCTTATGTTTGTTCCGCTGAGCTGCTTTTGAGCAGCCATCTGATGTGGTATCCTATGTTTACTTTGCGCTTTTTGTGCCATTATGGACATAACAGCCAGGAATATGTTCAAACAAGATGCACATAAAAAAGGTAACTAAATAGAAACATACTCAAAGATCAATAAAATCTTTAATGTTAAAAGTAAGACAAGTAAAGTTAAATTTAATCGTAATATCAGATCAAAGTATTCTGTAGCCTCTGGGGAGGTCAGTGTTTGGACGGAATCAGATACAGTAATCTGAAACTCCTCAGATCTGAAGCAAAAAGATAAGAACTCTAGCTCTGGGATTTCTAAAAAGCTTGTTCTGCTAGATCGAGTGATTAGTCTAAACAATAGTATTGATCTGGAGAAGAATCTTTATCCCCTTTAATTAATGTATTTTTACACTGTGAGGCTTTTGTTACATTGAGAAACAGATCAGTGCCGCCGTGGTTCACAGGCAGGGTGCACTATTCATAGCAATGAGCACGAATGAATCACTGGAAAGCCTCTCTTCATCTGGAGCAGCATGAAGAATGTTTATGCTGTGAGACATTTTGTTTTACCATTAAAAAAGCAGAAGTGGAACGAGTGTTTGTAGAGCCACATACCTATGGAACAACTGTGAATTTATATTCAATACTGAAGTACACTCAATATAAACAAACTCAAATCAGGCTGTTCAAACTGTACTTAGCTGTATCTGAGAGGACCGCGTAAATTTAAAGTCCAAGTTTTATCTTGGCCTTGCTAATTTAGATGTAACTTTTTTTATTTTAACATAAATTATGCATGCTCTTGTACGTACTAAGACACTATTAAAGTTCTCCTTGACCAAATAACTCTTCTGGAAATCAGTCATTCCCCCAGTGCTCCACTGTGGAGCACTAAGGACAAATTCCTCCCCAGAGATGAATAAATTATAAACTACAGATTTTAAATGCATGAGATCCTGGTTTTAAATACTTTTATGATACTGTTTTAATTAAAACTTTTGTACACTTTTCTCAGATAAATCTATCAGAAGCAAAATGGGAAAAGTGAGTAACGTTTATTTATATAGCCCCTTAAACACACATTGTCATGTAGTGTTTCTAAGAAAAGTAAAAACATATTTTTATCCAAAGTAGTCATGGTATTTTGCACATTGAAGTGTTTTTATCCAAGGAAACAGCTCTGGTTTCACCAGTTTTATAATGGTTGAGGTCTGTTACATTACAAAACCTTTTTCTGCAGATCCTTTTCTTTTCTCAGTTTTGATAGAAACTGAGGCATGTTATTAAATTGTAAAAGCAAATCTCAACTTTCTTGGATGCCCACCTTTCCAATAAACATTGGAACCAAAGCTGTGTTAATAATTTATGTGCTATGACTTTACTTTTCTCCTGAAATGTGAGAGCATGAGTACCAGGAATCTTGTTTTAGACTAAAGAAACCAAAACTTGAGACAAAGATTAGTAAACACTGAATAGTGCCTGTTTTAAAGTTAGTATTTTTACCTTTCATTACTCTAGTGAAGCTAAAGTATGTTTATTATTAAAGTAGTTGCTAGGGATTTTGTGTCCTCCTTTCCATAGCCTAAAGATAGATATGATTGATTTAATATGACCAATTGGAAAATAACTTTGTTTTTTACATTGCTTCAGTGCAGATAAATAGCAGTTATCATTTTGCATGTGATAACACTTTCTCTGTCTTCTCAAATATAAACTTTATGCATATTAAAAAGACTTTTTATTTTTTTTCATAATAGGGACTAAGAAACCAGAAAGCAGAATAAATACAAACTACACTAATGAATGTATGGTAGACAGAGGTTAAGACAGTAGTAGTCTTACTGATTATACTGAGCTGTGACGGTTTGTAACTAAATTGAATTGCTATAATTTCATAATTAATCAAGTTGCCTGAAATAGCAATAATTTGTAAGGTACATATTTCTAGTCTGCTGTTGCAGCCACACACAGCTTTAAAGAAAATGGAGTCAGACTGAGGAAGAGACACGCTTTGCGTCCCTACAGAATACTGGTCAGATGTCTACATTTGCAGACTGTAACCTTTATTCTTTGAACTGTGTACAGAAACAAAACAGTTCTCTCATGGCTGGAGTATCAGTAAAATCTTTGATACAAGCAAGAAAAAGGTGATGATGGGTCCTGATGCAAGGTGTGTTTTCTGAAATATACAAGCATCTTTGCTCCAAATCACTATTTCAAATCCCTTTTTGCAGCTGAGGAGATATCTGATTCATGTACTTTCTTACAGTTTCATTTAACACTTCACAAAAAATAATAAAAAACAAACAAAAAAAAACACCTGTACCACATCTACCCTCTTGAATGAAATCCACGGCAGTTTTAAGGGCAAACACCCTGAGATATGCTTCACTTTTCAGCTCTCCTTTTATGATCAGGAAGAAAAAAGAAACATATCTTATATTCTTTTCAGGCCGTGGCATTGATAAATGGTGGTGCCACAAAAACACCACTCTCACTTGTTGGAAAGAATCAAACTGAAAAACGTGAAGAATTGTAGCTCCATCCTGAACAGAAAGCTGTGACATTTTCCTCCTCAGAAAGAGTTGAAGTGAAACCTCAGATCTTTAGCACTTTCTTACATTTTTCTCTTTAGGTCTAAAAGGGTAAAGCAACAATCAACGTCTCAGCTGAAATTTCTTTAAATTCTCTGTGACCGAGATGGCAAACTGACAAGAGTAGCAAAGAAACAATACAGAACATGTCAAACATTAATATTTCCATTGAGAAAGATATGCTAGGATAAACTATAAAGCCTGTATGTTTAAAATATAGTGTTAGTTTATTCGGTGCCTCCAGCTATGCAGAGAAATTAAAGCTTTGACAAGAGGAAAACTGGAAACTACCATTATGGTGACTGCCTCTGTAATCTCACAGCTCATTATGATTTAAATAGGAACATAGACCACCTTGGCTGCAGTTTTAGTAACATTAGCCCACACGTTAGCCAAGCATGGGATTATCCTTTTATCTCTGTTTCCACAGCTCTGGTCTGTAGAAGCAGCTGACCCTTCAGAGAGGGGTTTGCTGACAGTCTTAGGAAGGATGAGGAAACTGCGGGATACACAGGAGGAGAGCTAAATCCTTATTTTGTCAACACTCTTCACCCTGTCATCAGCACAGGTGTTTCACTCTTGAGTTTGCCTCTGTGTGGCTGCAGTTTTTTCGCATTCCCCATCTGTGGTTTCTGCTCCATCGGGTCTACCTCCCTTCAGAAGTGTGACTGTGGCATTTCAGAACAGGTTAATGGACTTCTAACCCCTCATCAATGATTAGCATGATTAATCAGACAGCGGCGTGCTCCCTGATTCCCCTCCCCTCCTCTTTCCCCTCAGATCGCTGGCTCTCTATTCCTGCCAGATGGTATCAATGCAAAGCTGAGAGCAGAGGAAAATCAAAGGTAGGCTTCAGAGGCTTCAAAACCAAGAAAGCACAGCGGTTATCTCCTGATGTTCACATGACACATTTATAGTTTCCATGCACTCTATAGAGAGTAACCCAAGGAATGAATGCAAATGTCTCTTGACATACCCTTGAAAGATAGTCTTTGTACCACAATGTTGTACAGACATATAGGAGTGAAGTACAGTACCTGAAAATGTGGACTACCTAATTTAATAATAAAAAGGAATGGATTTAACATCCAATCAATACTCAATAATTTGATAGAGATTAAAATGTACAAAAAAATGGGAATTTGTCCATGTTTTGGAAAATCAGCCTAGTCCAAATTCTTTACTAAACACATAATGTGTCACAATTCTTGGCGGACACAGCAAAATGTCCTTAGGCTGTTGTTTTCAGGTAGTGTTAAAGTCTTAAGCTATGAAAAGTACAATGCATGAGCTGTGAGCATCTAATAATGTATTTTGTAATATCTAGATCTTACCATGTACAGTACCCATATTTCAGCCCTGTATATGTTGGCAAGATAGCCTGGCAAGCCAGACTGGAGTTCGCTTTATATTCAATACAGAGGGACTCAGTCTGGAGTCCTTCCCCTTCACGAAGATTTGCATGGCTCTTAAACAAACCGGCCACTTTGATTGGTTGATCTGAGGAGACTCTTGCCTCTTGACTTGTGTCACCACGTATTCTTCAAACATTCAAGATAATGCATGGTGCACGGATGTAGTGGGAGTTTGTTCCTTCTACGATTAGGTTCAAAAAGCAACACTGAGTTGCCAATAACGCCATGTAGCCTCAGGTTTTTACAGCAAAATGACACAGGCCATTTATGTCTTCTAGACTGCATGCCATGTTTATTTTCTTCTGCAGCGTTCGCTCTACTGAACACTTCCGGACATTGTAGGCTCCTGCTTTACTGACATCACGCCCGCCATTTTTCTGATTGGTTTGCTCTGTGCTTGTTTGTCCCACACTAGAAATATGTTGATGCGAGTGAGTCCCCAGACTCTATGCTGGTACAGCATAAGCGAGTCTGGCTGGCTAGGCCATTGGCAAGAGGGTTTCAGAAAAGAAAGGAATTATGGATTAGAGCTAAGCATGACTGGATACTTTTCAGTATGTAGATAAATGTTTTCCTCTTTTCTGATTGGTTTATCTGCCCTTTTCTTTAAAATCACCTTCACAGCACGGCGCTGCCATCACCATGTCCAAGTGTAGGGATAATGGAGAGTTAATGAGCAGTGCTGTTTCACTGACAACTGGCCAGATCCTTAGTCCAGACCTTTATGTGTAAATTCTATTCTATTCTATTCTATTCTATTCTATTCTATTTAGCAGACACGTTTCTCCGAAAACAACTTACATTTGAGAGTGAAAACAAGACAAGTAAGAAATCAAACAGGGGTCATCATAGTTGAGTGTTTGTCAGACTACTGTCAGTCCAGTTGGATGCAGGTATTGACATGTAGCGCTAGAGGCAGCACATTTTTTTGTGAGTTTTGTGTAACCTTTAGTATTTTGTAATGCTCATGAAATATCCAGTTGCATTTTGCCAGCTGTCCATCTACATCGGTGAGAGAGACACTGACAGCACCAATAGTAAACTACAAATGAAAAATAGGATAATAGGATGATAAACACTTAAAGCAGACTGA
This sequence comes from Telmatherina bonti, assembly GCF_933228915.1. NCBI lineage: Eukaryota > Metazoa > Chordata > Actinopteri > Atheriniformes > Telmatherinidae > Telmatherina > Telmatherina bonti. The sequence continues at coordinate 21,727,657 of NC_136618.1, forward strand.
TTCAGGATTTCAAAAAGGATAGACTTACTTCCAAACATTTAACTTGCGTTCAAGGCTAATCTCAACATTGTTGTTTTGGTTTTTGTTTTTTCTTTATTTTCACTTCCTTTGCTTTGCAGCTGGTTGGGGCTTATACATAATAAAATACATTCGATTGTGAAGAGCCTCACCAACATTACCATGGTCACACATCCCCCTGCTGTCATGCTACGAGCTTGGGGAAACTTGTACATGTAACGTGATGCTTTGTGGGTAACCATGGCTTTAAGGGTTTCAAAGTGCTGATATGTGTTGAGATGGGAATAAAAACAAGACTGGATGTTCAGGGCTTGGTTTGTTTCACATGTCTGAAGGTTGTAGTGGTAAAACTCAAGTGTCTCTAGAAATAGTACAGCCTACTCTGATTCCTTTTTGTGGTAACAAGAAATATCAGATTTAGATGCAAGTCAAGCAATCATTAAGTCAAAGTGTTGCTTTTCCTACTAAGAATTCCATTACTGGATGTTTAGTTGCCAAATCCTCCGCTTAGCAGGTTGTCAGTCCTGCACACATCAGTGCACATGTGCAGCTAACTCAGTGAGCAAAGATGAAAGAGGGGACAAAGTTCACGCCGTGGAAATTCTTTCTTTTTTCTCTTTTCTTTTTGTAGATGAAAAGAATATGTCAAATGCACATTATGCTTGGGTGGATATAACTGTCTATCAGAAGCAAATAAATGTACTTCAGATTTGAAAAAAAAAGCACTAGCAGCTAAAGCTAAGCTCCATAGCACTGATGATTCTGCTGCTACAGCCCTACAACACCTATGGCTAGATTTATACTATAAACAATTCTCAAGTGACTATCTTCATATATGATTGTTATTAAAATCTCTCTTGTTTTTGTTTATTTACAATCAGGATTATTTGTAAAGCACTGAACCAGGGATATTGAATTTGTCATTCTGTTACTAGCTTGCAGAGCTTCAGACTATATACATCATAAAACACTGATGAAATTAAGCTGGTAGGCAGCTGACTAACTAAAGTTTATAAAGTATTGAAAATTAGGGTTTATATTTAGTAATGCAAAAAGCTTTCTGTCTTTAAAAGTGTTTTTTTTTAAATTACTTGTGTTTTTCTTTTCACAAAATGTGTTTGGCACTTCATTATAAAAACACCCCTAAAAGAAAATGGCACTGCAGACCACCCAATCAAACTGACATATTTGCAAACCAACTAGTAATTCTTAATTACCTGTGTTTTTCTTGCACGCTTGATTTGGAGTTATTGAGTCCACCGAACAATGCTGAGCAGAAATACAAATGTATTTGTTTAGTTTGAAACACTTTTTCAGAACAAATGCATGCTGTTATGTTTTTTGCTTTTTTTTTTTTTTTTTTTTTTTTTTTTTAAAGAGAAAGAAAAAGAAAATTGGGAAAACATTTATATAGGAAGTAGAGGTAACTAGAGTTCTTTGGCTGCACTCCTGAGCTGACTGATGCCATTATATATAAGAGGCTGTTATTAGTTTGGTCACAGAAATGGTGTGTACATGTCCAAAGGGCATAAAAAATCCAAAGCCCTCAGTGGGCGTCATTAACAGGAAATGTCAAGGTGAACTGCAAATCTCAGCGGAAAGAATCACCGTCTCTGGAGAAAAGGGGGCAGGACATTTCTGTCTCCTATATCCCTCTACCCACTTTGCTTCCACTCTAGATATGGCTACAATTATAATGATGGCAGGTCACTGTAGTGCTGTATCTCAGAGAAAAGTGAATGGGCAGATGGTTTATTGTTGGCTGCACTATATATGCAACCAAAAGTGTGATGATGCATTTATAAATGAAGAGGTTTTCAAGAGGCGATGCCTTTTGGTACCAAATGCAGATAAAATCTTTGAGACTTAAAAAAAAAAAAAAGCACACCAACTCAAGGCTTTCTGTATTCCTGAACCTTAAATGCATGATTAAATCCACAAACCAATTCTTTTCATTCTCATTGTCACATTCGTGTGGGAGGGGTGCACTTGTAGCGCAGAAATGGGAAAATGGGTTTCAGCTGTGGCTCCATCAGACCTCCACCCCGGTCTCATGGGCATTCTCATTTTACAGTCAAAGACAAAATAATTAGAGAGCTTTTGTGTTGAGGGTAGCCCTCCTTTAACCAGATCAAAGTGCTGTGCAATGACATAGCAACTCTCCAAGCTGTAAATTTCACGTTTTCCGTAGTTTATGTAATAAGCTTTAAGATCCACATTCCTCATAGAAGTCAACATAGTACTTAAAGGAACCCACACAGCTCCTTTAACCACAGAGTCATTTAGTTAATTCGCCCTTAAACCTGTTTTTATGTCTTAAAATGCAACTTCAAAAGAAGTGTAAATGACAATGTTTATGCCATTTTCTCTTCCTTTTAATCATTGTTTGCTTGCTGATAAATAATGATCCCAGCTTGTGAGACAAAAGTATTTTTCAAATATCTGATAGTTTTGAAAAACAAATTCCAGGAAATACTATTAAAAAGAACCATTAAGCCTTCTTCATTCTATGCCTGATTTTGAGGGTGTGATAATGATCTTCACATCTGCCATGTGCAGGTAATCGTTTCATAATCTCTTCAGCAGTGAGTTTTATAAGTTAAAAAAAAAAAAAAATCTTTAAAAATAATCTCATCAATGTCACTGGGAATACTGACATAATCCCATTCAGTTTTCAACAGAATACAGCAGACTATCTGGTTTAGTTTTCTAAATCAGTGATGATTCTGATGGTAGCAGATTTATACATGATTGCAGGTACCCAGTAACTAAATATGTCCTTGCATTTCTTTATATGTTATAAGAAAGATTCTGAATGTTTGATCAAATGCCATCTGTCATGTATGTATAAATTGTTCTCTTTCCAATGTCTCTTATTTATTTGGATTTTTTTTCTTGTAGCTGTCTGAGGTTCACTCCAATTACCTTCTGTGCTACTAAAGAAGTGAAATGGTTGGGAAATGGTTGGGAAATGGTGGATGCTGGTGTGTACTCTGTTCCTGGAAATAAACTTTTCTGATATTGCTTTCTACCCTCATATAATTCTTTAACTGGCTGGCTATAGACAGGGACAGAGAGGAGTTCCAGCTGTTAAAGGAAGCAACTCAATCATAACAACCTCAGCTAGTCACCATTCTCCAAAGTTTCACCTGCTCTGAATTTCCACTGCTGCCTCACACCTGAGGAGATACCTGGTCCTCACCACAGTGTCGTTTCTGCGATGCTAATGGAACTTTATATAACACGCTTTAAAAACAACAAATTTGACCAAAGTGCTACATTGTGCAACATAAAAACAGTAAAAATAAATAGCATATAAAACGCATTACATACTCTAAATTGCCCATAGGAGTGAGTGGTTGTTTGTCTCTTTGTGTTGGCCCTGTGATGGACTGGCAACCTGTCCAGGGTGTGCCCCGCCTCTCTCCCAAAGACTGCTGGGATAGGCTCCAGACCCTTAATCAGACAAAGCAGTTCAGATAATGAGTGCATTACAATTTTAAAATATGATTAAAATAAATAAAATGGAGGCTGCACGGTGGCGCAGTGGTTAGCACTGTGGCCTCACAGCAAGAAGGTCACTGGTTCAATCCTTGGCTGGTTTGGTCAGTGGCCTTTCTGTGTGGAGTTTGCATGTTCTCCCCGTGTATGCGTGGGTTCTCTCCGGGTACTCCGGCTTCCTCCCACCATCCAAAGACATGCATGATAGGTTAATTGGTTACTCTAAATTGCCCCTAGGAGTGAGTGTGAGCATGAGTGTGGTTGTTCATCTCTCTGTGTGTGGCCCTGCGATGGACTGTCCAGGGTGTACCCTGCCTGTCGCCCAAAGCCAGCTGGGATAGGCTCCAGCTTCCCCGCGACCCTGAATTGGAATAAGCGGTTTGGAAAATGAAATGAATGAATAAATAAAATGGTACACAAACTTATCATTCTTCTTTAAGTTCCCTAACTTTCCTATTGGGATCCATATCTGCATGAGTGGTTTCCTACTGACTGGTCTTCCAGCAGTGATTTTGGGACCTCAAGCCTATCCATGCTTCCACTCAATCTGCTTGGTTGGCCACTAGCATGCCATGGAATAATCTCTGGATTCCATTGGTTATCTCTTGGTTACCTGGATGCACAGAATCATCCTTGCTGCAACGATGCTAAGGTTAATACCAACTTTATGCCAATATGCATAGTCTGACAATATGACCACTGTACTCACCCACAGAACTCATCAAGCTCAACAACCACCCCAGACTGGATGAATATTCTTTGTCTAAAAGGAATACAATGCACATCACATTTTACATGATGAGGTTCTTGACATTTGTTTACAAAAATCAGTTATCAGCCCAGACTAATAACCACAAATCACACATGAACATATTTCTCACTCAACCAAGCCACTCCCACTGGTTTCACCTACCATGAGAAATCCCATACAGGGGAGGTGGCATTGCTTCAGAAAGAACGTTAATACCACAAGCATCTCTATCCTTGACTTTGTCTTGTCTTGACATCTGAGCTTTAGGGGCATTGGAATAGCAGTTACAAACATGGGCTTGAGGATGGAAAACCTGGGCTCCAGTTCCCAATATGTGCCAATCACAGTGGCGCACTGGCCGGCACATTCTGGAACCATTCTGGCTCACACAAGTAAAACCATAAATTCCTCAAACGGCTCCAAAATGCGATGGCCCACTGCTCTAGACATGGTGAAAATGCTCTGGCTATTTCCCCAGTTGGCATTAAAAAAGTAAAAAGTCTATTTCAACTCTCCAGTCTTACTCCGCTGGGCACTGTCTGCCCAAACCAAAACTCCCCCTTTTATTCAGACGTCTCTTTCTTGTTAACTGAGTTATCTCCCATCTTACTTTAAGTTTTCCTTCTTGGTGATTCTAATTTTCACACTGACAGCACCAACTGGAAATCTACTCCAGATTTTCTGCAATAACTGCATAACAACTTTAACTTACATTTTTATCTCTCCCGCTCTCAGCCAAGGCCACATCTTGAACTTGGTGGCGTTGCACTGGACCCACAATTCATCGACTTTCAACTATCAGTCTTTGCATCTTGGATTACTTGGCAATCATCATGGACATTCCTGCCCCCACCTCAAAAGATAATCATCTCTTTCAGACGTCTGAAATTCATTCTCCCTTCAGTTCTCCCAAACCTAATAGAAAGTAAATTGTCAACCTTCCCCCCGTCTGACAGTGCCTCTGATCTGGTCTCCTACTTCACCACCCCACTATCCTCCTGCCTCAATCAGCTAGCTTCCTTTTGAACAAAGTCTGTTTCCTACACTCGCACAGTTCTCTGGTACACTTCTCAGTTTCAGAAAATGAGATCCTGCAAACACCACTGCAAAAAACTTTATGAGAAAACTACACTCACAGTTCATCTCCAAGCCTATAAGGGCTTCCCCCATGAATATAAAGCTGCTCTGTCATGTCCAGCCACTACACTTGGCCTGTCCACTTTGGCTGTGAACATTGCAACATTGAATAAAATCGTTCAGAGTCATGGTCTATTAAACAAATCAGTGATTTTGCCTTGCAGCGTATTTTCATGTATGTTTGCAGTGTATGTATTGTCATGTATGTTTGAACACAGTAATTACCTGTCAGTGATTCTTAGGCTAAGTGGTTAATGGCCATTTGTTTGTGCATAACAAGTATTAGTGTACTTTACTGACAGATGAATGGCAGGTTAGAACTTGCACCAAATGAATAATTAATGCCAAATGGTGGTAACATGTTCTACACCTCTAATCTTTGATATTGAAAAACCAACAAATAAGTAAACATGTTCATCAATATTTAACACTCAAAAAGTATCAGTAGCATTATGACATAATTATTGCTTTATTTTAGATATATAACATGAATTAAAAGGTGTAAAATGTTATGTGCTTTGCTGTGCAACTATAAGGAATGTCATCCATGTTTCTGAACAGCAACTGCCTTTGATGTACCTTGAAACAAGCTTCAAAGTTCAGCGACCATCTCTGGTTTGCACTGATGTCTTACAGAGTGTGTAAAATGTGGGGTGGCATAGATGTTGAAATGAAGGCTTACTGTGAGGCTAAAGAAGCAACTGCAGGGCAGTCTCGGTCACAGAGTTAAAAGGAAGGTACACTTTCAACAAATGACCCATGTGCCGCAATAAATGTGAAATAACTCAGGCGGCATTTGGCCTTATTTGTGTTCAAGGTCACTAGAGGCTGGAGTCTATCTATTCCACCAAACACAAGCAGGCACACACACATAAATGTACACATGGAGTGGGGAATTTTGTCTTGCGTCTGCATTCTCAAACATGATTCATTCCTCCACATCCACCTTTGGCAAGTAGGTGTTCAGAGCTTGTCTCTGGTTTTTATTCAGTTACCGTTCTCTACATTTGTTGAGAGTTGTTTTTATGTCCAACAAAGTTGTTGCCATATAAATACAGTCTAAGTACTGAGAATGCCCCCAGTTCACATGCAAAGCCTTGAATCAGAAGCTGTGCATGTAAATGAGCAACCGTATCTGCCCCCGACATCTCCAAAAGGGACGAACTCAATAGTTAACATGGCTCCTGCTAATGTTTCATCTTATGTCATCATGCTTGGACCAAGCATGGTTGAGTTGTAATTTTTTGTGAGACAGTCAGAAATTTCGTAATTATGAGTTAGATTTGAAACTAATGAGCAAAGACTGTGTGGGTTACAACACCATTGTGGTGACTGATGCAGCCTGAAGAGAGGATGTTTTGTCAGCTAAGTATCTGTTGGATGGGCTTCACCTTATCTCAACCTCCTACACCACAAATCATTTTCCAAAAGAAAAGCTAGAAGCAACACAATGTCTTTCTAATTCTTTTTCACACATACTTGTTCGTGTGTTTGTTAGCTGCTGTACAGTCCATGTGCACCTCTAATAAATTGGATTTGTTATAGGAACACTCCACTTTGCTGTGATCAGTTGAAGATCCAGATGAGCCTCAAAAGCTCATAATCAATCATGAATTTGCAGCACAAAATAAATCACTACATGAGTGGCTTGAGCATTATGGTATGTGGTTTAGTAATCAGAGGATTGCTGAGCACAGGCTGTACTCTTCTGATTATTTTATATTTATTCAACTAACAAGCAACCCACCCACCCATCACAGCACTGTTACAAAATGCCGTGAAGCTTTTCGTTTGTTCATGTGATCCTAGACAATTTTTTTAAAAAAAGTCTTAAAAAGTTCTTTCGTGAAGGTGTTTTATGCAAATATGGACTAGAAAAATGACAGTTCACTATGATCAGGAGAGTTTCCCAAGAAAAATTTGTCAACACTTTCCCATAATTGTGCAAAATGCATACTTAGTGATATAATCAGTGTGGAGTGACGTCCTGTCAGTCAGACGGTGCACAATCAGCCGATGTGGAACCAATTATCAGATATCTTAATAAATGTGCAATCTTAACAGTTTGTATCTTTTATTTTTAGCCCCACTAAGATTTTTTTTTATAATCCATCTGCTTATTACCTCTGCTAAGGAAGGGGAGCGGAGGTTATGGTTTTGCTAGCGTTTATCTGTCTGTTTGTTTGTCTGTTAGAAACACAATTCACAGACTGAATGAATCTCGGTCTAACTTAGATTGAATTTAAATTTAGGATCTGGATCAACATCTGAATAATTATTTGAAGGATTCTTTCTTGTTGTGAGATAAGGCTATTTTCAGTATAACTCCATAATAAAAAGTCAGAGGGCTTGACCAAAGCATACAGGGGAAGTTCCCAACAGGTTTTACAAGTTAAGTTAGATCTGGATCCTGGCTAAACTCTTGATCCTACAATTCAGATAAGGGAATTTTTTTTGTTTTAATTTTCATAACTGCATGAGGACAAATCAAGATATAAACATCCAACAAACACCAGAATATAGTCAAGACATTGTGGATACATTATCATTGTATCTGGGAATCTAATAGTGTATTCATATTAATTGAATGTAGGACTATAACTTAAGGTGGAAATCAGATTATGGTCAGAAATGAGCTGCTTGGTGGAGGTCTTATCTAGTTTGAGATTAGGTAGCAAATTCAGGAAGGAAACACAACTATTATACCATTCGTTTTTTTATGAAATACACAGCGCAATCTGTTAGTGCATGTGCAAGTGAACAGCATCAAAAAAGGATGGGACAAGACTCTGGCATTGTGGTTTAACATCTGTTTTAGTGAACACTGAGTGCACAGGTACAGAGAGAATCTTCAACTCAACTTCACCTTGTTCTGTTCTTTACTAACTATTTTTGCACCAAAAAAACAGAAAAAAAAGCCTTCTTGACCCATATGCCTTGTGAGTAATGAAGTTCTCATATGCAAGAATCTGGGTGCATTGACCTATTTCAAACTCAGGAACAGATTCATCTCTGCTGTCAAATCATCAAATTAATTCATTAAACATTAATCTCAAACCTCCCTGAACCAACCCATGAATCAAGAATTATTATAAACACTAGGGGTGGGAAAATTGAATCGAAAAATCAAAAATTGGGATTTGTTTGTTTTACAATTTTAAAATCGATTTTTTGTTTTAAAATTATTATTATTATTTTTTTTAATAAATAAAAATAACAATACAATTTTTTTTGTCATTTTTATTGTTTTTATTAATCTCTTTACTTGTCTTCTTGGGCAGTATAGCAGCAGAATGATGGTCGGGCTATTGTGTTGTTTTTTTCCTCATTGAAATAAAGAAAAATGACGAGCAAAAAAAAAAAAAAAAAAAAGAAAAGGTTTTATCAATTTCTTTTGTTTTTAATCAGCAATATTAAAGAATTGTGAGAATCGTAATTTAAATCGAATTGGCACCCAAACATTCGGAATTGAATTGGGACAAAAGCATATCGTCACAGCCCTAAAAAACACCCATACTATTCCTCTTCAATTAAGCCACAACACAGTCCAAAGCCTGTAAAATCCCTACAGGGTGTCCAAAGTCTTCTCCTGTCTCTTGTCTAGCAGGCGGTATCCTGATATCGCCGGTCCTTTTTTATGAGTTGAAGTTGTCGTGGTCATCGATCCCTTCGGCCAGGCATTGGAGACTATTTGGAAGGCCAGATTACTTTTACTGCTTCATTCCTAAAAGCCAACAACACCTAATCCCTGCAAAACACAATTGTGTGGTAAAGGAGGGGAATTAGGCTGTCTACCTTTGCTTACCACCAAAAACACCTTCACCACAATAGTGACACAGTCTGGTGCAGCAATTTATACGACTTTCCTCAAGTGTTGTCACAAGCACCAACAAGCAGAAAACATCTTTCATCACGCCATGGGCTGCGCCAAAGTTTCCTGCTGTAGTCGTCAGTTTTTAGTCAATGACCTGAAAAAAACTGAATGTTATTTTCAAACTTCTTGGAGCTAAAACTTATTATAGTACTCTTACATTTACTTGATATGTAAGGGAAGAATGCAGGAAACATTCCAGGTCACATCAGGGAATGGAAAAGGACTAAACACGTTTTAAAATTACTAAAATGATTTGCTCTAAAATGTCCAGCATCAACAGTGAGAGATTAACTTAAACTCCAGTTTGGACACACACAATTTAAACTTGGTGACTGATCCCACTGAAGAGCAAGATTTACACCCGCCAAGGTGGAGGTTATGTTTGGCAGTGTTAGTTTGTCCACCTGTCTCTTAGCAACACAATTAAAAAATTTATTGACAGATTTTGATTATTTTTACTTTAGGAAATCTTCAAAAAAAGTTAAGGAACATGTGGCAGTGTTGGGGTTATTTTGGGGGTAATCCACTACCTGCATCTAGGAAATCTTTTAAGGATTCTTTACGATGGAGAGACAATGGGGGGTAATTTTGCCATTGGAGCTCCTAACTAAAACAGAATAAATACAATCATTGTCAATAGAGATTGCAATGGTTTGGAAGAGGTCTGTTCCCACGGAGTGCTTCTACTTCTGACTGGATTTAATGATGGGATTGTTGATGGTTTGTGATTCAACTTCTTTCTGGCATCAGTAATTCTTCTTTCAATCATCCATTTGAGACAAATGTTTAAATATATCATATGTGCCATAGAACAGCAAAAAAACAAAACAAAAACAAAAAAATCCACAAACAAAATAAAGAAAAACATACTAGACACACTAAAATTGTATTCACAGAATACTTCCATGGAATGGATATTTTGTGATTGAAAAGGTTGTTGATGTTGTTCAGGAAAGATGAAACTAGATCATACTGAGAAGTCACATGGGCTGGTGTGTCATAGGATGCTGTATGAGGACATATTAGAAATGACAGGATAATCTGATTCGACACGTGTCACCTGGCACTGGTTGTTCTTTGCGCTTTGCAAACACTATAATACCACACTGACTCAGCTTTTGCCAAAGACTGCATGAAGGACTACATGCATCTATCTTCTAATAACAAAGTAAAAATGAGGGAGAAGTATAATTTGAAGATGCTCCTCAGAAGATACTTTTTTTTCAGCTTGGTATTCACATGTTTGTTTAAATAGTAACAAGTTTCTCAGAATCCAAATATGTGGTTTTTGTTTTGAGTGCTTTGATAAACAGATACCTTCAGGTGTTTTTCCAAGAAAATACACATTGAACGGCGTCGGCAAGAATTGCTAATGTAATGAAGTATCATGTACACCAATCTCACAGTTTTTGAATGAGGCTATGTACTGATTGCACAACAGAAAACAACTCAACAGGGCAGCTTTTACCACAAAGATTCCTTGCTGATATCAAATAAACAGACATGTGTGCACAGATAAAAGGGAAGCAATTGTTGATTCCTGCTGCAACAATGCAATGGTTGTTAAAAAAAAAACCAGTGTACCAGTGGTTGCCACTTTTGGATATGTCTTTCTTCGTCACCCTCAGAGTGGGTTAGAGTTACAGACACAGCTTCTTGATAAAATCAATGAAACCCCGTCAGCGAAGTCAGAAAGAAAAAAGACAACTGCACAGAGCTGAAAAACAGTGGTGTTCCAGTACTCATTTATCTTTACATGCATGTTAAAAAGTGTGTTAGTATAGACCCTGCATGGCACATGACAAAAGTGATTAGAGCAGAGGTGGCTAGATCCGCTTTGTTCTAAGGAGAGCCACTGCCGGCAGCTGTCTGAGGTGATGCAACCACGCCTCTGGAGAGCAACGCAGACCGGCTTATTTATAAAAGCCAAAGGCAAGATGAAAGGACAAAGGGAGCTGGAGTGACCTGTTTGGAGAGGGAAGTTCAAAGTCAAAACGAACTCATCTGGTCTTTACAGGGACAAGGGTAAGATAATGAGCACTGAGTAAAGCCCTTGAGAGAGAATCACAGAGTTCAGTTAGGTTTCAGTACTGTTGCCCCTGGCTTGGTTGTACTGCATGTAGCAGGATGACATGTCTTGAGTTTTTTTTTTATCATGACAGGGGCACACTTTATAATTATGATGATACAACTTTATTCACATTGCACTTTTCAAAACAAATGTTAAAAGGTTCTCAGCACAGTAGCAGATATGATTAAAATCAACCAAAACAATCAGAGGAAATTATATTAAAAAAAACAACAACATCATCATCATCATCATCAAAAACAACATCAGTGCCAACATCCAAATCAACAACCACAATAGAGTTGAGAGGAAATAGCAATTGGAGCTGTCTGCAAATCCAAATCTCAATTATATATCCCCACATCGCTTTTCTGAGTCATAACAGGAGCATGCTGCTTGACTGCTGATAGGGAAGCCCGTTGTGGAATAGCTTGCTAATTGTTTTCACTTTGTCTTGCCAAGCTGAACTTCTTAATTAGGGGTTTTTCCCGCTTGTTCTATGTTAGGGTCAAAGGTAAGGGGTGTTATTTTCTTTAATTGTTTCAGATTCTCCCTCTCTGTGGTTTGTAGAAGGCCCTTGAGTCAGTAAATGTAATTAAGAGCTACAAATAAATAATACAAAAAGTTTTCAAGGAATAAAATAAAGGCTGGTTTTGCCCTAAGGCATAATACAGCAGTAAAATCTGTATTTGTAGTCAAGTAATACATCAAATATTTAAATAATTTATGAGCAGATCCTTTTTGGGCAAAACTAATGCATTTGAAAAAAAAAAAGGTACAGCTAAAATGTTATTTTTTTTCCTCTTGGGTGCTTTTCTCTTGTCAATATATAGATTTTGAGATAAATGCAATTTAGTTACATACTGATCTGCTGAACATGTCAACTTTTAAATGCCATTATCTCTATCAAAGGCATCAATTGCAGACACCATCATCCAGGGCACTGAAGTGGTGAAACCATGAGTGAAGACGATTTAATCTCTGTGGGACAATCTTTATTAACTCAATCTTTGGAGCAACCATCCAATTATAGACTGTAGTAAGGTGATCATAACTTTCTGCCTTTGCAAATGCAAAGGCAGAAAATGATTCTTGCATTTCTGCTTTGATATTTGTATTCAACTTCACTACAACTTGAAAAAATCTTGATCTAAGTTGATTCTGCAAGTTGCTTAAATGTTAGTTCGTTAAAATTTATTGAATGGTTAAACACAAAAAAAATGCCCTGAAGCAGTATTTGCTTATAAAATCATCAACAACAAAATATTAGTCATTTTCTGAACCACTTAGTCCAGTTAAGGATTGTGGAGAAGTTGGAGCCTGTGTGAACGATTGTTTGGCGAGAGGCAGGGTACACCCTGGACAGGTCTCCAGTCCATCGCAGGGCCAACACAGAGAGACAAACAACCACTCACACACACACACACACACACACACACACACACACACACACACACACACTCCTAGGGGCAATTTAGCATGCCTGATTAACTTAACATGTATGTTTTTGGATGGCGGGAGGAAACTGGATTACCATGGGAGAACCTACACATGAAGAACATGCAAACTCCACACAGAAAGCCACTGTTAGAACCTCCTCCAGCCAAGGCTTGAACCAGCAACCTTCTTCCTATGAGGCCACAGCGCTACGCCCCAACTTAGACTTTTTCTGAATAAAAAAGTTAGAAAACCTGATTTTATGTACTTATTTGACAAAATATGAAGCTGTTTACACTGTGTTTTTACAGAATGCATAGATGTCATATTCCATCAACACGTCTTGAAACTTGTGAATCTGCAGCCCTTTGTGCCTCCTGTGGAAAAAGCAAGCTATAATTTGCAATTTATGATAATTACCTCCTCTAATGTGTGAGTCCGCCTGCGCGCTGTAGAACTAAAGGATTTGTCTGCACTTAGCATCATCAATTATTGCAATAATGTGATACCATTTGTCATTTTTGTTAAACAGAGGTCACAAATTCCTTTCCTGGATTTCTGCATCAACTGTCAGATGCATCTGCTTGATTATTCTACATGGTAACTTGTTACATTTAATAAGAATCTGACCTGGGATTAGCACATCTGACTCAGGATGATTAAAATGTGTGATGATATATGCCTCTTCAATAAAACTCTGTTTATTTTATGGGTAAAACTTTGGCGAGCATATTTGTGAAGCGTGCCAGTAATTAAAATCAGCAAATGTATGATTTGACTGAGCTTTGTTTGAATATTCTCTTGAGATTTAGATATGCCAGTAACATATGGAAAAACACTGATCTCCTGTTGATTTCTTATCTTCTGTCAAGAAAAGCAACAATCCCCACTGGTCCTGTTTTTGTTGAATACAATAGATAAGGATAAAACAATGAGGATCCGTGTGTTAAAACCTTATAATGCACGGGTACGAGTTGTTTAATCTGCATATACCATGGTTCCATACAATAAATATTGTCTAATATACATTTTATTTCTTTTTTTTTTTACAATACTTGCTAAATATGCTAAAGCATAGGAACTAATTTTCTGCTGTCTTCCATGTACTTTTTTGTGCTAAACAGGCTACAGCAAGTTTCTTTCATTCACCTGTCAAAGTCCGAATCAGTTGATTAACGCATTGCTATGGTGACGCCAGTAACAGAGCGATACAATAGCGATTTAACTTGTCAAACTACATGTGCCTATATATAAAAAATTGCACACCAGCTTGTGAATTCTCACTGACCGTGGAGTAACAATGCATTTGGGAACAAATGTGCAGCTTACTGTTGGGAACAAATTCACTATTTAGTATGTAGAGGAGACAAAAGAGTCGGTTCACATGACAGAAGCACCAACAGGAGCTTCCACCTTGATTAAGTAACAGGAAACAGTAATTTGAGGACATTTTGGCCAGGGTAGACCAATGTTTTGAAAAGGGCATGAGACTGGGTCATCACAGTCAAACAGCATTGCCTTACCAGCAAGCAGAAGTTGTAAACAAAGGCAAAAGCTGTATTATAAATTTACTGGGGAGGTGTGGAATAAAATTTAATTCTGATTTTCAGCGCATCACATACTGCCTCTTGGTTAAAAGTCCTTTGTGTCAGTTACTAAAGGATGAAATAGCCATTTTCCATCGTTGCTCACACTACAGGAGCTTTTCAGCAGCTGCATGCTGCTAATTGTCCTCCTGTGTCAGTCACTGACACACCAACTGTGCTAATAATAAGCATGAACAGGAAACATTGTTTGACACCGTTTACTCGTAAACATTGGCTGAGTAACAAATCTGATGAGGGATCTTTTGATGATATCGGGTAGTCATCCAAATTCAATGCAAAAAAGCACCTTATCCCAGCAAACAGAATGCTACGGCAAAACAGAGGAATTAGGCAGACTTCCACAAGTATACAAGTCAACAGAGGAAATAATGTTAACTGTCTCCTCCTTGATACTCTTTCGGTCTAGTATGACTTTTTTCACTCTACTGCTCTTCTAATACTCTACATAATACGGGTAAGTTACAATTTCAGATTCATTGGTGCAGGTTAGGCAAAAGTATTTTAATATAGATTCATTATTATTATGATTGCTTAATAAAACGCACAAAATACATGATTTTGGTTGTTACTGAACCTATTTTACAACTAAGTCATGATGTGTCTGTAGTACAAAACAATAAAAAATCACAAAAAAAAAAAAAACCTCTCAACACAGTTAACCCACTGTTCTTGTAACTTAACTATTTAAAGCATACATTATATTTGATACATAGTTTCTGCTATTCTGTTTTTAGCTACACTAAAAACACATCTCAAAACAGCGTCATACACAATCACATACATGTCTTCTGCCCCTCAGTGGATAATAAATAATACAATATTGCACTGCAAAGATTTTGACATTTCACATGCTGACAAACAGGTATTCATTTTATTTTTATCTTTTTTTATTTTATACATTATACAGTGGTGGGGTCAGGCTTTAAAGAGTTAATGGAAGGAGCTAAACTAATGTGGTAACATAAGCTGTTTTACTGACATGTAAACTGTGTGCAGCCTCCATCATCATCATCATCATCATCATCATCATCATGGCACCGGATGAAAGTCCTGCTGTGACTAATATAAATAGTTTTTGAGCATTTCGCTGCATCTTTATCTTTATCTTTTTTTGTTTTCATCTCCAAGCCTTCTCTCCATTTTCTCTCGTTAGTTCTGACAGGTAACTGCATCCACTGGTACAGAACCGAAAGGATTTTAACATATCTGATTGGCTTTGGCTCTGCCTGGTGTCAGTTATGAAGAAAACCAAAGAGCCGCACAGCAACTTGTTTAATGGCTGCTGGTCAGGAAATGAATAACCCAAGCAAAAGAATATGGTGTCTAAAAATCTGAGTTGGCAAATTCAACTTCAGTTGGTTCACTGATCTTGTCAAGTTAAACAGAGCAATCAGACGAATAAATGTACTTCATCAGCTACGAGACACACATTGTCAAATGGCCAGTCTCTACCTGATGCCATCAAAGGAAAAAAAAAACCCTAAATAGAAGCAAATAGTTTTTGACATATTAACTTTATTAAACAAGTAAATAGTAAATAAAAAATTACTGATGTTGAAAACAAACATTGAGTTCTCCAAAATCTTTCCTTTTCTGCAAAACTGCTGCAAGTATTGTTTTTCAATAAAAGGTGATTTATTGCATAATAATGCAGACTATTTTATCTTATTACAGTCTGTTTAAACTATTTTCACAATACAGTCAGGAGTAACAAGGATAAGCAGAAACCTGTTGACTGACCTGTTGCGGCTTCTGATATGATATACCTGGACGGAGTGGTATATTAAGAACAGCAGTTAATCTTTACTGTCGTTGTTAAGGGAAAGCCACTTAAATTTAAGGTTCAGAGGAGCATGCAAAGTAGACGAACGCTATAATTCATCAGTTCTACAATCTAAATTGCATTATTGCCCCTGAGATTAGCAGAGATTTCTGAAGTGGCACAGTTTGTGACCGTACTGCTCCCTGTAATGGGAGGTTTAAACGGGGAGGCTTATTAGATTGGATTTAGGTTAAAACTAGTCCTTTTTCTGACTGTGCTCATGCTTCCTTCTACTGTGCACATGCACATATTTCCAGCTACCTGTTGGCTTGTGCTATGAAAATATTTAAAATGTTTTCGTCAGCTGAGCTCAATGAACTGTTCTTGCACTCAGAATTAACCGTAACATCACCACTGGGTTGCTTGCTATATGCATGGTTTTTTGTGATCACACTTGAAATATTCATGGGTTGGTTTTAAAATTTCTCAACAGCAAAAGCTACCGGCTTGTTTCCACAAAGGAAAAACACCGGATATGGGTGTTGGAGAGTGCAGATCTCCCCTTTGGGTGTTTATAGCATGCTGCTATAGTTCACCAAAAGTCATAGTGCTAGAAATTACACTAAAAGTACAAAAAACGACAGCTTTATATAAAGTAATGGTGAGATGGAGCCTTTTAACCAGTACTTAGTATAATATGTGTTTTTGTTCAGCAGCATTTAATTCAATTCAATTTTATTTGTATAGCGCCACTTCACAACAATGTATACATTTAGAGTAATTAGTGTTCCATATAAACATTTTTCTACTAAAGAATACCTTGGCAAATTAACAAGAGGGATTGGAAGTGACATTCTGTCCACAGAAACATTTCCTTGGTTGAAAACAAAGGAGTTTAGATTGTTTGCTGCATACATGCACCCAGCCGCCATTTTACCAAATATCTGAAAATAAGCCTTCAGTAAATGACTAGTGACCAAGTAGAAGAAAGATTTTTATAGATTTTTATTAACTTGGGTATGAGTCAACTACACATGAAATGTTTGACCTCATAATTATTTGAAATATATCTCTCTCTATGATATAAAAAAATAAATAAGTAAAAGAAAAGTGGTTTTATAAGATGTTGAAAAGTAAAATGAAGGTGCTGGAAATGCTTTTGTTAAAATTTATATTTTATATTTTTAGTTATTTGTTTGTATGAAGTATTTATTTGAGTTATTGTTTAGATCCTATAAACTTTATTATTTAATACCCATTTAACCCTTCAACAAAAAAACAAACAACCAAACAAAAAAACACAGAAAATGTGTGGTTATTTATTTTTTTTTCTTTAGACAATAATGATTTTTGTTTTGACTGCTGAAAAATTACATTTCAAGCATGTGCACAGGACAGCTGCAGTGGCTGCTGTTTAGAATTGTATGAGTCGAAAACAAAATGTGTGGTTTTATGCCATTGCGACATGATAAACATGGTTATACTTAGGTATGTTCAGTGTGTGTGATGAATACACATCAACAGACTACAGCAGACTACAAAATGTCGATGAACAATTTATTATATTTAGTCTTATTTTATTTTATTTGAGCTATTTTTTATTTTTGCAACACTTTCCCATATTTTACTTTCTCAAGCTTTCCATCAATCTAAAGAGACAAACTAAAAGGAATAAATCAATTAACGTGAAATCAAATAAAGCTTTATTTATAAAGAACCTTTCATATAAAGCTCAAAGTGCTTTACATAAAAAAAAAATACATATATATATATATATATATATATATATATATATATATATATATATATATATATATATATATATATATATATATATATATCAATAAAATAACATATGGACAAAGTAGCAAGCAAGTTAACTTGAGTTTTTAACAGCTGCTTTAAATCACCCAATCTCTACTTATATAGTACACACGATTCAGATTTTAGTCATTTAAATTACTGCTCAAGTCTTTAGTTCACATGATCTTTGATTTTAATAATGTAACATTTTGTCCTAAAATGCTTATATTTTTCATTTTATTTCTTGGTTTTGTCTTGTTTTTATATCCTATTGATTCCTACATATCCAGTTTTTATATTTCTTTGCTTCAAGTCATACATTATCTCTTTTACCTTGTTTCATCTCTGTGGTTTAACATTTGTAAAGCAATTTCTTTACATTTACTTGATTTTGAAGGACTCATAAAACAAGATAGTGCCTGTTTCTTTTCAGTTTGAATAGATTTAAATCTACCTAAATTTTAATCTTGACATATGACAGAATTCACAAAGACACTAAGTTGAGTTAAATAGCAAGAGATACAAATGCTGAAAGGAACCAATTAGAGAGGTTCTTTTTTGTGGGTGGCCTACTGACACTGCACCGGTTTATTAACACAGACACAGTCAGCTTATTTCAGTAATGATTACAGCAATGTACTAAGAGCAGCAGAAATTAACATGAAGCGACGCTGGGCAATTAACAATACATGCACTCGTTTCCAAGACAAAGTGGGAAGCTGCAAGCATGACAGTGACCTTACTTATAAAGTTGTTGAACACATTTGAGCAGCGCTGTTTGCTTCTGATCAGAAAAGATTAATCTTGCCTACTTCATTAAATAAATCCTGTTTTCACGCAAATTTCATAAGACCTCCATTTGACCTACAGTGTAATTGTTTTCCATGGTTCAGAACCAGGGACAGCACATTTAAGTAAGGGGATTATTGAGACTTAAAAGCCAAATTTGATGCGAAAACAAGAAAAAAAGGGAAACTAGTTTAACTTCTCTATGAGCCAGTATCACTGCAACCCACTTTCAACCGCTCAGTTTATGTAAAACAGTACCTGAAACGTATGTGTCACTGTTTGAGGAGCCTGCTAGCTACTTTATTTTAAACTACAGAGTAGATAAACCAAGTGCCTGTGGCTTGTTCTTAATGCCAAAACAGGTCTTGTGCTTGAGGTTTAGAAAATTAAAAAAACATGATAACCTTAAGAACCTGGCTTCCCAACTTCAGACCAACAGTAATCCGATATCTGCGTCCTGAATTACCTTCTCTCACCTTCCAATGAAAATTCAAACAAAGCTGCTGAAATGGAAATTTCATTACGCATGGCAGAGACAAAAGACTGAATTGAGATCATTGTTGAATTTCAACATGGAGTCATTGAACCGTGCTGTCTGGAAAATGCTCTCCAGGTTTAATGATAAAATTCCAGTCTTCATGTCATTTCCACAGAGACAAATGTGTGGTTTGAGTCAGAACAGAATGATGCTTGGCATGCATACAGTGACGATGATACAGTTTGAAGCTCTGTCGGAGAGATGTGCTTAGTCACTGCTGTCCCATTTCATCAGCACACACTTCTATAGGCTCTGCGGCTTTAGCTTCTCTGACAACCATAGTACTACATAACGTAGAGGACATGGGAACAGTGAAAAGAGAAGATAGATAAATAAAACATGGCAGCTGACACACACTGACCAACAGAAGGCATTACACAATCAAGCAGTTCTCAGAATAACACCATGCTCACGCTACATGTTATAAACATGTTTGACATAGTGTTGTATGCCAGCTCATGCAGGAAAACGTGGCTGGTCCACAGTCTCCTTTAATGTAGTGCTATTATTTAAAATTAAAGGTAATACATTTGTCATGCGACAAAGACTGGTTTGGATGTTTAAATTGCGTTTTAAATCAAGCAAACAAATTTCACCATTTAGTTGGAGGCTGTGTTCCTGCTGTGTGCAGCTGCTGGAATAGGAAGATGAAAGGCAAGGAAAACACTAGCATTGCTGTGAGGCACATTGAGTAAATATGTCTTGCATCTCATTTTGCATGTGTAAGGATCAAGTCTGAGTCAGCAGTTGAAAGTGCAGCAATATTAAATAATGAACAGCAGTTCACAGGTAACAGCAGGCTTGTCACGGGAACAGTGGGGCACGGGGAGGAGGAGGGACGGTATTGGACCGTTTTTAACTCGGGTTGGACTCTTCATCCGGTGAGTTTGTGAGGCTGACTAAATTAGTCGCCGCGGAAAAGGCCCAAAGCGACTGCGGTGCTTCCTCCTCACCACAGTCCCTCCATCGTCATGAAAAATAAAACAGATACAACACCCCCACGTTAGGAAGGCTTTCAACCCCTGCTCAGCTTCTGCTTTAATATTTCATGGCCTCTTCTTACTTATTTTAGTGGGAATAATTGATCTGGAAAGCACACTGCCATGCAAAAGTGAAAGAATGAAAGAGGAACTGGGTAGAAAGAAATGTTTTATTATGGTTTTGATGTCTTGAGGTTCCTCTGCTCTTCTGTTTCGTGTTACCTAATGAGTTTAAGTAGAATATCTGGTTTGCTATGGAGAAACTGTGTTCTAGACAAAACGTTCTTTGGAGCGGATTGTTGGCGAAGGTATCGTCGGCAGCTGCAGAAAGTCTATTACAGCAACATTTCTACCAAGAGTTACATCCAAACAGGGCTTATTCATTTGGTCAATTACGATTGAACATTTCAAATTCATACATTTATTAGTATGAAAACCACTGCTTACTTTCACGCTGGGCTCCTATTCTAACAGCCGGCGCAGGGCAAAGTTCAGCCAGCATCACCAGCTGTATTCATTGATGCACAAAAACGACTCCAGAGATGTGCACCTGCGAGGAGCTCACCTTTTGTGAATCCCCACAGCACAAAATGAAAGAAAGGGGTATTGGGCTGTGTGTATAGATGTCAAGAGAACCAAAGTTACATAAATTAAGTTCACGGCAACAGAAAAACAAAGAAGGCCAGCTTGCAAGCAGCTTTCTTTTTAAGCCTTTTTGCTCGTCAAGAACATTTTGCTCCCAAAAGTATCTGTGTTATTATTCATAGATTTTCTGTCGAACTGATGGAGGAGGTATTCGATGTATTTCTGTGTGTGATGCTGAGTAGAGGAAATGGAATACCTCAGTGACAAGAAGCGCAACAAGCCAATGGAAGGCCAAGACAAATAAAGTCAAATAGTCATTTATCATGCTGACGGTTGAAATCCCATCCCAGTAATTACAGCTGATGCCCAGCCCTCAGATCAAACAAATCATTTCAGCAAAGGGACAAATGATGTGGAGCCAGGGATCATGGATCGCTTTAGAAATCAATGAACTTCATCAGGAAGCAAGTTCAGCCGAAAAACAATAAACAATTGGTTCACACCCAACGATACATTTTCAGCATGTGATGGATCCCAACAGTGACTAGTCACCTTTCTCTGGGATATTGAAGACAGGCTGACTTGGACTGAGACACAATCAATGCGGTGATAAGAGGACAATCCGTCTATGTGCGCTAGCACTAAATGGGCCAACCACATTACATACACTGAAGAGTCATAGTAGTTATAGCATCTGTTGGAGATTTGAATGGTTTTCTTTAAAAGAGCCCTTAATAATACATCATGGTTACATTCATAACTCATGTTGTTTTGCTATGTTTCAACTGAATTTAAAATCAAGTTTATATAGTGACCTCCTTAGTTTGGTGGATCCAGAACACATGAAAAGAGAGGTGAAAAAGGGCAAATGAGAGAAGATGTTCTTGTTGCATTTAATGAGACTTTCTTCAGCGGAGAGAGAGATAGATACTGCACTGCCAGTTCTATACTGCAGACTTCACTTAGGGCCATGAGTCAGTTCAGCTTAACATAAATATAATAGACCTCAGAGTATTGCATTTTTATTTTAAAAGTTCCACAGCAGACGGTACACATCTATCTATCCCTTCAGTCTGTGCTGTGGGTGACACTAGCATTAGAGTTCTAGTAGTTACCATTAAATTGTTCAAAACAAAGTTGTTTATTCTTTACAACCCTAAAGCCAACATCTTATGTTACAATTGACAGATGTACGCCTCACACTGACCTGCTTTTCTCTGCCTTTTTGTCAATAATTGCAACACAACTGTCTCTCTATTATCTGTCTGATTATATTAAATGGCTTACCCGCACATTATCCCATGTGGAATATGAAGCCATTATTGTTTGATTTTTTTTTTTTGTTGCCAGCAAACAAGCTAGCTGTTTCCTTCCTTTTTTCAGTCTTTATGGCAGCCAAATTAATTGGCTGTTGACTTCAGCTTCATACAGAGTTCAGATATCTGATCAGCACCAGTCTTGCCACCACTCTCTGAGTAACAAAGCAAACATATTCACAAAAATTCTGCTTAGATTTTGATCTGCTGGAACTTCTTTGGGTGGTAGGTTCTAGGGTTGTTCAAATCTGAAGGGATGTGTTTTGGGATACCAATTAGTGTATTTTTCATTTTCGTCTTCAAAAGCAAAAGCCTGTCAGCAAAAAGCAATATGAATAGAATTTGAAAGTGTCTTCTAAGTCTCATGTTACATTTCACCATAGTGAGTCTCTCAGGTTGCTTGGAAGGAGGAATGCTGACACTGTGTGGCTTTGCCATCTGCTCCGTGTCCTGTGAGATCTCTGATTTGCTCATACATGGGCTGTCTGATGAGAGTAAATCTGTAGGATTTTTTTCATGACGAATGTCACATTTTTTCATTCACTGCACATGGGCTAAAAATCCATAAGTGCTGAGGGTTATGAGAAAAATGAAGGGACAGTTAATAAAAAAAACATAAATGAATTGCTGAGACACTGGTATAAAAGGGCACAAGTTATGCTTGGCTCAGCTTCAGAGGAGTGTGTGTTTTGGCAGGGTGCTGAGTCAAATGGTGAAGAACCAGATGGATACAGTCTGTTGTCCATTAAATATGAAGAACCTTCTGTTATCACTCAGAAATGCCGAACCTGAAAGCACCTTGAATGCTCGAGCACTCAACAGGACGGCCAGTAAACTCAGCTCTAAACGGTCCAACATGTGCTGTTAAGACTCTTTAGAAACACACTTAAATATGGACATTTTATCTTGCTTTTTAGTGCAGTTGTATAAAATAAATACAATCAGTAAGATTACATACAGTTTCATTTACTAAATGAAAGATTATTGCATACAATACAGAGACAATATTAATAATCACCTGAAAAACGTGTAATTGATAAAAGATTTTCATCCATAATTAAAAATCTTTTTAAAGATGACTTGAGTTGAAGCTGCAATTTTCAGTAAAAAAAGCAAACAAAAAAATAAAAACACAATTTCATGAGGAGATTGATCCCTTCTAGCTTACCTAACCATTAGTCAACTATCATAATTCAAACTGAGCTTCATTTTGGTCAAACGTATTGATGTAATCTGTATATTATCCAGTTTATTTATTTATTTATTTTCATGGGGTAAAGTTTACTTAGCTGGAAATCCGATGATTTCCTCATTTGAAAAAAAAAAAAAAAAAAAAAAAAAAATATATATATATATATATATATATATATATATATATATATATATATATATATATATATATATATATATATATATATATATATATATATATATATAAATATGATGCCAAAATAGTTTATATATATATATATATATATATATATAATTTTTTTTTTTTTTCAAATGAGGAAATCATCGGATTTCCAGCTAAGTAAATTTTACCCCATATGTATATATGTATATATATATATTGATGAATTCATAGATGATCACAGTTGAACACACACAGCAAAGTCCAAAACTATTTTGGCATCATATATATATATATATATATATATATATATATATATATATATATATATATATATATATATATATATATATATATATATATATATATATATATATATATATATATATATATATATATGTGTGTATGTATATATATATATATATATATATATATATATATATATATATATGTGTGTATGTATATATATATATATATATATATATATATATATATATATATATATATATATATATATATATATATTTATGTGTATGTATATATATATATATATATATATATATATATATATATATATATATATATATATATATATATGATGCCAAAATAGTTTTGGACTTTGCTGTGTGTGTTCAACTGTGATCATCTATGAATTCATCAAAGTTTAATATCCCAAATAGGTTTAGTGCATTCCCCACATTTGAATGCACATTAAATCAGTGCGCATGGAAGCAAATACTATCTCTTTGATATGCTGCTGACACAGCATTAGCGTGACCTGACTGGCGTGGTCTACACATTCCAGTTTGTCAGTTGTTTATCTCATGATTCTTTAATCTAACCCCACTCAGACCACTTAAGCCCAAAAGGCAAATCTATTCTCTTCTCTTGCCCTTCATAAGTGCAGTGAGAGACATGCTGGTATTTTGGTTGCTCAGTCCATAATGACAAACTTTGATCTGGTCTCTGCTGATGTTGCAACATAGGGGACTAAGTGCTCTTGTTTCCTTTTCCTGTGAATACAGTCACCCAATGGATTTCTTTTTCATGTATCTTTTATTATCTCCTGTATCACTTTATAGCTTTACATATAACATTTTGTTGGTATTTCTGAGCAGAGTGTTTGTAGACTGACTGCAGAAGCACTTGTTTATTCAAGGGCTGTTTAAAACTAGCATTAGTGAAAACTGGAAAAGGATTGCAGTGTTGGGAATGGACCCTGAAGTGTATACCTTGTGCAACATAATGTTCTCTGATCTTTACCACACTTCCACACTTCTTTCTTGTGTGAAAATATTTACTGTTAATTAAAAATCATCGTCGTCAGTGAGGGTGTATTCTCGACTGAACCACCTCTAAAAGGCAGAAATCACTGAGGTGTGACTCCACCATCTTTTCTTCAGAGGGATGAGGTGGAATGGGATAAAGATGAACAATAGGTAGCAAGAAGGAAGAGAGCCGCACTGAGTCTACACACAGAATTGATTGCGACGACTCGCATTGACTTGTTTTGATAAAATCTTTATTTATAAAGCACTTTTCATACGTGCAACTCAAACTGCTTTCCATGTCAAAAATTATTTTTGAAGGTCGAAAATATAAATCGTCACGCACTCAAGTTTATCACCCGGCAAGTTTGGAAACAAACACACAAACTCATACTTTCTCTGACACTCTCACACACACCTACACACACACACACACACCCTTACGCCCCATTCTAAACAAACTGTCTAACACAATATGTCTCTAAACATCGGACAACACTGATAACATTTCAATAAATATTGAAATGAGCATGAGTCACTGAGGACAATACCGCAAAGCTGGATTGACAAGCATGGAAAGAAGTTTGTGTGAAGCAGCGCAGGGTGTGCTTATTACACAACAAAGTGTCTTGTACCTTAGGCCACAAGAAATGAAAATCACAGCTCATGCAAAGGTCAGCAATGCTACACTATGACTATGTTCAGAATGTAGTTATTAGAGCCAAAAGGTAACCTCTGAATGCACGGTGACCACACAACATCCAATCCAAACCTGCCCTGGGTGACTTTTCTTTCACTTCTGACTGGGTCTTGTCAGCAGGCCAAAGCCTGGATGCTTATCTCCTGCCTCACACTGCACACACAGCTCTGCTCGTTCAGCTGCCTCGACACCCCTGAAGTCATTGCTAGCTACTGAACCATGAACCTCTTCAAGCATTGAGCGGTTAAATAAACCACACACAGTCATTTCTAACTCACGGAGTTGTGGTGCAGCATTGGGCACTGCTGTACATGCACACACTGCTTTTGCTTCTTCAGCGGTGTGCCTGGCTGGCGTCCCTGACCGTATTCTGCTTTAGCTCTGATCAAATAGCCTCACTAATGCTCGAGATGATGACACTGGTTGAAATGTTTTTACTGCAGTTTTGACACAACTCTGCATAACGTGAAGATTATTTGTAGCCTGAAATGCTTAGTGAAGTTACAGTTTTCCAAAAAAAGGTGTGGGGAAATTCTTGGTACTCTTTCACATGTTTGTCAACACGGAGGCTGTTTCTGCCAAATTGAGTTGCGCTCAGCCTGATTTTGGCAGCATGGCTTCTGGTGGTGTGAGGTCTTAGAATACCAGGAAATCACTGGCTAAGAGATAAATAATTGATGTTAGTAGAAAGCTGAGCTTTGACAGGGAATAAGGAATAAAAGGTAGCAATGAATCAAAGATTACAGGTTTTGACCTGCAGCGCTCGGAGATCTGTCATTTTGTGGAGCCAAATTCATACTTTGTGACAAGAAGAACAAAAATTGGGGGTTGCTTTATTGATTTTTAAGTCAAACATGAAAAGAATGACCTCAACAGAACTATACTTTCATTTGTACCCTAGCTTCTTGTATTTGTTTATATATATATATATATATATATATATATATATATATATATATATATATATATATATATATATATATATATATATATATATATATATATATATATATATATATATATATATATATCTCAGATTGCACTGCACTTTCTTGCCTGACTGATGGAATTATATCTATTAAAGTCATAACACACAATTGCTCTCCTGCAACCTGTTCTCTTAGGAAAAGTGTGCCTCGGGCAAGACATCATGCACTTTTAAAAAATTATTTTCCTCAAAAATGTTCCTTTTAAGAAGTGAAAGACAGTTTTGTTTTTTGTTTTTTTTTTTTTAACACAGATGTCTCCCCTTGAAGAGGCTGCTCTAAGGTTATGTCCTGCTCTGTTTTTTTGATGTACTTTTACACAAATGGTTGTGCCACCACCATTCTGCACAATACACTAATATTAAATGAAGACAAGCGAGTCTGATGTGTCAGCGCCTGTAGTTGTGATGAGTTATGGCACGTGATACTTGACATGGCATTCTGTCCCAACTATATGACAGATTTCAACAACGCCCTCGCTCTCAGCAATATTAGTATGATTTGTCTGGTGCTTGCTGCCAACATATAAAAAAAAAGTGTTGTATCAGCAATGGGATAGAGCCACCCCAGTTAAAGAGCTCCATAGCACCAGTCACCACTTTGGAAGTATACTCTTTCCTCATTTGTTTGTGTAGTTCAAAACACGGTCCTTTGTTTAAAAATTGGACCAGTCACTTAGCAGAAATACACAATATAATATTAGTTTTTAGTTTTTTAGTTATTTAGTTTGTATTGGTGTTTAAATGTGCAAATGTGAGAATCCTTGTGTTTTTTTTTTCTGATCTCAAAATGAAAACATTGTATGCAAACGATCAGTGCTTAGTTAGTTCACTTTTTTGTCCCTTTCTTGTCCTTTGCAATTTTACTGAAGGAACACAGAGAGGACAAAATTGAAAAAACAAAAAATATCAAGAGTGGGCCTTCAACGTCTCTACAATCTTTCCAACACTTCCAAGTGGAGGCTAATAGAAGCCATATGCTATTCATTACAGTAGAATTTCTGCTGCTGGGTCTCATTGCATTTTACACATCACCCCTTTTTGGAAAATATACTTTGTATGTAATTACAAAATTGCACTTGAAGCAGAGCCTTGAACATTAAGATGAAGGTGGACTTGGTTTGACAATTTATACAAGTACAACTTGTACAACTTCAAGGTTGCCTCACTTGTTCCTGCGGCATTCCTGTGCTTCAGCTGTACCTCCAGAGCTCCTCCTTGGACATACATGCACGGGCTTCAGGCCACAACAACTGTAGAAGAAGCAGTAATTTACACTAACAACAGATTGTTATCATTTGTTCTTACTATTTTTTCACTGAGACACATTTGGTGCTCACATGCCAGTCATGCTTTAGGCATGTGGGCAGCACTGGACCCCCAAATAAAGCATCATCCTTTTATACTTTCTGAATGTTAGACTTTTAAGTGATTTTTAAGTACACCATCATTAGCCCCATCAGTAAATATAATTCATGCTTAAATCATGTTGTGAAGGATACCTTCACGATTGCAACTAACAAGTACCCTCATTGTAGTTTAATAGATTTCTAAGTGTTGGTTTGATTTGCAATATAACAGCAAATAGTATCACATCTTAAAGTAAGAAAGAGAAGAGCAACTTCACACATCTAAACAATTTCTGAATAATTTCAATATAATTTCAATATTCATGGTATCATATTTTTAGATTATATCTACAAGGAAGACACTCTACAGAATTCCATCAACTCTATTATTCTTCATGCCAAAATCTACATTTGCAAGGTAATTTGTAATTCAAGCTGTCAGGAAATGCAGTGGTGTGGAAGTACATGGAGAACAACAACTGGAAAACTCAATTAAAGTAAACAAAGTTCATTATTTAATTTGTGAAAGATTCTCCCTGGACCTGGAGTTGGATGTGTTCTACTCTGCTTCAACCACTAGCTCCAGTCAAGCATCTGATATACATTTCAATTACTGGTAGAAATATTTGAAAACATCCTTTTGTTCGGAAAACTGTTTCAAAATAATAATTAAAAAAAAAGCATCAATATGACAGTAATCTCTGTGTTAAAGGGCAATGATCTCACAGGAATCTCCTCAAACAGCCTGAAAGTTTCTCATTTAAAAAAGATTTTCTACAAATTCAAACTATAAAAGCTAGCACTGCCCCCCCTCCCTCCCCTTCCCTGCTTTGTGCTAAGAGGAAGTAGCTGGTCTATAGAAGCAGTCAAAGTACTTTCAGACAAATGAGAAAGCGGTATTAATTTTCTCTTCTCGGTCTCAGCATGGGGCGATGATCCAAAGTGCATGTTTATTTTAATGTGGGTTAATTAGACTGGTGAAAAGCCTGCATGATATTTTGCTTGCAAATGCCAAACTTCCCAAATGATGCATGCTGCTGACTTCACAGGGGTGCATGTTGTATATAGCTGGTGGCATCATATTTTACAGTGCTCTCATGTGGCTGCAGACATCTCATTTTAAAGAAGAGGGAGGCTGAAGTATTCATTGAGCCAAGCTATAGCTGTGGATCCGTCATAGTTCTTTTCTAGCAACATTTTGCGGCTTGACCCTTGCCTGACTCTGCTTAACGTGGAGACAATAAAGAGAGATGGGCCATAAAAGTCACTGCAATCACACCTTCCTGACAACAACGGGCCATAACTTCACCAAATGACTAGCCATTTGGACCAACAGGGAAAACCCAAGTTTGATGCAATTTTTTAACCTCAGAAATACACTTTGCTGTCGCAGATTGTTGCTGAATTCAGCAAAGCGTGAGCACAAAGCTTGACTGGTGGTGATAACACACAAAAATATTCCGGATAATGGAATATCTTGTCAGGGATAATGGGATTATGAGGGCAAACGTGGCCTGGCATAGTCGAGTCAACATAATTGTGAAAGTGGCAGGTCTGATGTGGCTGGCTAATCTACCAATGTGTGGAGTTCAACTGGAGCTTTAAAGAGCTTCATTTGCCTCCTCACTAGTCCTTGTAATTCACTCAGGCATCACACGTAAACAAATAGGACAAGACGTATTACAGTGCATCGGAGCACAGCAAAGGACACAACAGTTGCTCTACAGCAAAGTGCCTGCCTAATGGCTGTCATGTGATCCGTGTTCCTTAATGTTGTTCTTTCTTTCTTTCTTTCTTTCTTTCTTTCTTTCAAACAAATCGTGAGAAGGATTCACACTTAAGCATGTACTCCAATGGCTTTGGCACACTCCCTAGGTGTTGTGATTCTGTGATTCTTGTGCACCCACAGAGGGCCCCTGCTTGCTGCATATCCTCTAAGCTTGTGGAAAATTACAAACACACACAAGGTCACAGTGGAGCTGAGCCAGCCTCCCACTGAGCCCATCTGATCCAGTCAGAAATGCAGCAATTACCACCCCTCTGTGTGCCTCCGTGTGTGGCTGCAGCGTTTTCATTATTTATTTGAACAAATAGGATTAGGGTTGGTCTGCGGTGGAGTGATTGTGAACGAGGGATGAGAGGCTCCGGAGAGCTGGGTGCTGTGGCCCAGGGTTTGCTGAGCCAGTCTGCTGTGTCAAGCACACGGTTGATCTCCTGTCTTGGTCCCAGCGACTCCTCCACTTTTCCTGGACAGTGAAGCGTCGCTGTGTTGACGAATGCCATCTTGCTCTGCTGCATTCTCCCAGCTGATTGATGGGGAAATGTGTTGGCTGGTTTGCGAGTACCACTTCTGGGAAAATATATGTTTATAGGACCATAAAAAAGCAAATATCTGTCACATCCTTTGAGGCATAGCACTCATATTTGACAGCACGTTCACATTCTGAGTAATGGAAGCTTTTTAAGGTGCGCTCTAAAATGACTGTCATTCAAAACATTGGCAGTTTTAATATGACTTAAAATGAATTTGCATATAAATAATGAAGCAAAAAACGACATGATGGAAGTTTCAGATTGTCTCTAAATTAATTGCTTTATAAGGCTATTAAGTTAGCAGCTAAATGAGATTGCTTTGATGGAGGAGGAACTTAAAATATAGACACGCTTGCTTGTAACATTACACTGAAGAGCTTATCTGCATAACAACTCCCAAACATTACCTGCCCTTCCTTTGACTAGTAATGGGATGATATGTAATGATAATAGCATCAGGGTAAGGCCAACTCAGTTGTCACACAATACCATGTATTTGAAATCCATAATTGCAAGGTTGGACGAGCAAACAAGGAAAATAGCAGCGGTGGTGTTTTGGGAAACATTACCATCAGCAATCATTTTGATTCAGTACAGACCGTTCAGTCTCTAATGGCTAATAGTTCATCCCAGATGGAATATGATCCGGTTGCACCCCACCAAAATACTCTCCTTAGAAGTGATGAAGCTTCAGGTCTCTGAGGTGGACTTATCTGCTTTTGGAGATTGATCGAAGGTAATTTTTTTTTTTACCCCCATGAAAAACCAGGGTGGAGTGTGATAGATAGCTCTGCCTCTATATCTCCCTGATGGCGATATTAGTCTTGATTAAGATAAATGGGCCATCTCGGACTAACCATGCAAATGCTTTCTGTTCTGTGCAATTCATCTGAAAATGGGAAATCTGCAGAAAAAAATAAAGAAATGCATTTATTTCTTCACTGGATCTTTAGTAATAATTTATCTCTGCTTGTATAGATCATGCTACTATCAGAACTCAGTTATGTAGATACTCTTGGTTGGCAGCTTGGTGTTAACAACCCCAAGGGTCTTAAAAGTGTAGGGCAGGTGTGTCCAAAGTTGGTCCTCAAGGGCTGTTGTTCTGCTGGCTTTCATTGTTTCCTGCTTTAACATATGTGACTCAAATTAATTTGATCCTGTAACCTCTGAAGTTTGGCAAAATCACTCATTAGTTTAAGTCAGGTGTGTTAGAGCAGGGACACATGGAAAAAGTTGCAGGACTGCGGCCCTATGTGACTGCAGCAGGACATCCTTGGTGTAGAAACATGTACACTACCATTTAAAAGTTTGAACACACTTTCCCATTATGGTTAGAGTTGTTTACACATCCAAACCCTGCAAGTTCCACATAAAATTCACCAGGATATATTTAGGTTTACCATACATAAATAGTGGGGATACACATAATTCAAAGCTGTAATAGCATGAGCATCTTTTAATATTGAACAAGAAAATGAAAAAGACCTGAAAAGAAAAAGAATTATGGAGAACTTCATCCATCATAGAGGAATTCATTTGTCTTGTAATATCAGAAGAGATCTGAGTTGTGCTGGTGAGTTTTCCATTAATGGCTTGCAGCTAACGTTTCACTTTACTTTAAAGATTGGCATTACATAATACAATGTGAAAAAATATTATATTACGATACATTACATTACAATATTAATATTACATGTATTACTGTGGATTTAAACAGGAAAAAACAGAATCCAATGCGTAGCAAAAGCAGAGCTGCAACCCTGTGTTTAGTAACAATGTCAGAGATGATGAAGGTAGATCAAACGGAAATGAAACAGCAATTTTAAATTCCAGTATATATTATCTTATCATGGCTCAAAACATTTGAATAATGCTGCTTTATACCATTTTAAGAAAATTATTTCTACTTCCTTTTTTTCTGTGGCAAAAGAAAATCCCTCCAAAAGTCCAATTTTTCTTCCAAGCTCCAAGTAGGACACATTCACTGAAGAGACTGCCAAGTGCTTCTGTTTGGTTTAAGTTCTGTTCAAAAAGATTATTCTAAGGTTGTTATTTACTCGCCAAAGAAACCCCATCTTGATTAGGCGTATATAGAAATGACTCAAGTTTGTCAAATATCTTTCTAACTTCATGTCAAATATAAACAAACAAATTGCATTAAAGAATTTTTCCATGTTCTTTTCGTCCTTCTGACCTCTGAGTTGTTGTTAGAGACTGAATATAAGGATGCTTTTATTGGTAGAAGTTTAAAAACCACATACCCTCCATCTGAAAGGGTACTGTATGAACAGCTGTGCCTGGCATGACATCTGATTTACTAATGCAAGAGTTGAGGCGAAACAGGAATAAGCTTTTATCCTCCTATGTATGAGCAACTGTCCAAGCACAGAGCAAAGAGGTCATTTAGCGGGTTCTCCCCGCAGGCTGCCCTAAGCTTCTTTAATTGATGTTGATTAATCAAATCAGCTGTAGAGAGGGCAGGAGGAAAACCTTATCAAGCAGGGAGCGTGACCTCCATGTTACACAGTGGCCTAATGGTTAAACAGACAACTGAAATGCAAGTGTTAGCATGCTATATATATGCAAAGTGAACTGTACTGCATAACATATTAACCAGTGTTAAATGCAATCCAAAGATACAGTTGAGAAGATGTTCACAACACCTTTTTTGCAAGTCCAAGTCAACAATCACCTCATGTTCAGTACAAAGAAAACAAAGGAGATGATTGTTGACATGAGGAGGAACAGGAGTAAACAAAGCACTGTTCATTAGAAGAGGCAGAAGTAGTGGAGGATTTCAAGTACCTTGGAGTTAAGCTAGACAGCAGAAGAGACTGGAAATGCAGCACAGAGGCATGAGCAAGAAAGCACATAGCAGAGTGATTCTCAAGGAAGCTATGATCATTCAGTGTCTGCACTGGGATGTTGCATATGTTCTATATTATTCTATATATTTGTTGTGGAAAGTACACAAGAGCTGATGGTCCAGAAGAGAATGGTGCACAAATGGCTGAGAGTAATGGAAGATTCTTTGCATCTTCTGCACAACACTGCAACAAAACTACAGACTTCAGTGCGAAGCTTTGCCAACTCCCATGCAAGACAGAAAGGCACTGGAGATCATTCCTGCCAGTAGCCATCATCCTCCAGAACAGTCTCTATCTTCTTCTTTTTCTTTTTGTTAATCAGAAAAAGAGGAAACAAGAAAAATCCTTACTGCAACATTAAAATCTCCCTCAGGGATACATAAAATATTTTCATTCATTTAATTTCATTTCATTTTATTTCATATAACCGATGTAATTGATCTAAAGTCTGAGTCTTTTGTGAGATTAAAGCTCAGTATTACACAGTCCGTGTTAGATTCACATTTTATTAACCGTTATTTTCAATTGTCAGATTATCTTTAATTGTAATTTCTTTTTTTTTTTTTTTTTTTTTAAATTATCCTTTCTAAATAATTATTTGTGTAGGCTTGTTTAGGATGCTAAATGCATGCTCACTGTTTGTGACAAAATGTCACCCCTGAGTAGTTTTTAGCCTATGCACGTCAGATCTTATTATTTTTTATATGTTATTTTTATATGATTATATACATTTTTATGATAGGATGGCAAAAAGATTGGATTTCTATTCAATAATCAGGCAGTTCTCTTCGGATCTTCTTCTCTCAATCTTTATCCCTATATGAACTGTCAGCAGCATCCCCTGAGAAGTCTTCCGTATTGCTTGAGAACCATTTTTTGGGTGGACTTTGGATTGTAAAAAGATTTAATTTGCACGGGCAGCAGGAACCTTCAGAGCAGAGGGTCGGGTAATGTTTCAGTAGAGGTCAATATATAAAAAGCATTAAACAACTTATGTGACTATTTCATATAATGTAATGCAGTGATGCAAAAACTTTTAATTTTGTGAAATACTTTAAACTTTGTGGTCCCCATCAGGCTTCAGAAAGGGGTTAGAACACTGCCTTATCTCGTTTACAGTAAAATTATCCAACTGTTTCATTGGCCTTCCACTTTTTAAAAAAAAATTATTAAAATCTTTCATCTGGACGGGTTGACTCATACTTCTGGTTGACTCAGGTGGGGTTTTAAAACCACTTTTAGTGTAACTTTAAGTTATGTGAAACACATTTTAAATATTTAATTTACAAATATACAATATTTTGCTCCAGAACTCAGCATGTGCTTTCATGTCACCTCGAAGGTCCACCAAAACCTTTTTCGCAAATAGCAGTGCTGGTGAGGGTGTGAATGCAGATTATTCTCCAGAGGAAAGCAGGTGGGAGAATTACTTTCTTTTCCTTTTTTTAAAAACTATAAATGCTAAAGCACGTGTGAGGCAGTGTGTCCAAGAAAATTAAAATCCAAAACACATGACTAGAGAGAAGAAAACCAAAATTGACTGACAAGGGAAGTCTGAACCTAAATATGATGAGGCTTGTGATGACAAAGATTACATAGTTTAGGCAAATAAATCATCTAGGAAATATATACATATATATATATATATATATATATATATATATATATATATATATATATATATATATATATATATATATATATATATATGTATATATCCTAATAAGACATTCCTACAAAAATAAGACATCCCTACATTCAATAACATTTTTCCCTGGTTAAATATAGTTTAAATAAATGCAATATAATATGAAAATACTAATAGCAAAGCCAAAATTAAAAGTATGCAGAACAATACAACATTTGTAAAGCCTGTTGACTCTAGGAACATCTTTACAGGAAACTACGAAACATCTGAAAACTCCCACATATCTATGTCAGATGAGTAATTGTGTCCAAACATGTGATCATTATTACAAGAAAATATTCCATTTTAATGCAGAAAACGTAAGAATATCACAATAAAAAAAAAATAATAATAAAATATTGGACCAAGAACTTCACATAGTTGCAGAAAAATGAACAGGAAATGACCTCAGTGTCCCAAAAGGTAGCTGCAACCCTGTTGATAAGGAAAAATTAATAGAAATATAAAAAAAAAAATATTTTCCCTGTGGTTTGGCCGGCTCAATCAGTGGAGCTCTTTGACACACGATACTATGTTACCCTGCTGAGTGATGCAGAGTTGAAGCTGCCAATCAAGGCGGGAGCCCGGAGCTAATCAATCCAAGCCAACCATGATGAGATTTTTTCCTTCTCTGGGCCTCAGCAGACTGAAAGCTCTTTGAATGGCTGGATTCTCGAACCTCCTGCAGCTTTTTAAAATCACAAATATATTATAACATGTGAATGTCTCTTGCAAGCTCTGTTTAAAAAGCCACCTTTAAAAAGCTGCCAAGTGTACATAAAATAAGAAGTAAATGATACGCATAGACAGTTATTAACATAACAATAACACCGCCTGTTGAGACGGATGGCTTGGTGAGAAAATATGACTTTTTGTGAAAGGCTGAGTTGTGGAGAGGCTAAGAAATGTTTTAAAAAAGTTAATACAAGCGTATAAATGCCAGCTGTGGCTCCATGCAATGTTTTCATTGGATTCACTGGATGAACACTCATGTTTAAACCAAGTCAAAAATGGGACTGAGGTGTTACATGAAGAACTGCTCATTAGAACAATACAGGATTTAAAAAAACAGAAGCAAATTTTACTGTTTGGTTTTTAACTGTGGAAAACGGTCCCTAATTTGGTTACATCACTTCTCTTATGCAAAATCCTTTTCCAGTCTCATTTTCATCTTTTATTTCAGAAGGAAATCCGACTATTCACAAGACACACAATCCACTTTATATGTAGAAGTATGCTATTTAATTGAAATTTAAAGGGTAAGGTTAACTTCTAGAAAGTTAAACCACTCTCTAACTCTAAAATGCAATATTTTTGCTGAGATTTTAAGAAGATCAATGCTCTGGTACTACAAAAGAAGATTTAGTTGCACCAGCATGTATGCATACCAGTGAGGCTGTCAACAATATGAAACTCTCTATGTATTCAAACTTTACATTAAAAATTGACAAAAAAACAAAACAAAACAAAACAAAAAAAAAACCTGATACAGCTTATTGCTTTAAAACTAGACTAATCATGGCATCCAACCTCTCCTGTGGTTGTAGTTTCATGTTTATCACTAAGGTCAAAGTATGCTGTTAATTTAAAGCAACCACAGTATGTGTAGAAAATGCACGGCCACAGTTTCACCACAAGAATTTCTCTGAGGTACCACGAATCTTTAAAGATATTTAAGAGTCTACATTAAGCTTCAGGAAAATTATCTAAAACAACAACAAGAAGACTTTTTTGGGTGGTTGTACTCATTTCAAATTTAGGGCTGGAGATTCTATATTGCCAATTATCTTTATGACACATAGTTGTGGATTTCCACTGAGTTTTGGTGTAATAGTCAACACTTACCTAAACTAGTTTGCATTTTTGTTTGTTCTTATCAGTAATTTCAGACCTGAAATTTTCCCAGGTGGACTTTGGACAGAAAACATTTGCTTAAGGGAAAAAGACTTGTCTCCTCTTCTACTGTGTGGTTGCGTGCAGTTAATCAATGAAGAACAGATTGTTTAATCACAGCTGGGGGCAAGGAATATTTCTGACGTTTTGAAAGCTTGCAGCATTTTATAGACACCTTTGAGCTCCATGACCTTTATTTCAAGTGTTTTTGAGGTTTTCCTAAAAATTCTCCCAGTGATTTCCAGTGTTGAGTAAATAACCCCCATTTATTAAAGTGGTTAACCACGATCAACAGCAGAAGCAGGTGCTATTTATGTTTTGTATCTTGCAGTATTATCATCCGTTGGACTTGAGTAAAGCAATTTTTGAAATTTGTTCAACAAAAAAATAAAAATAGATGTAACTTTTTTTTTTGCATATCACAGCAGAATCTGCATGTCTTTAAACACACGGGAAGCAATGGTCTGTAAAACTGCTGAAGTTCCAAGAAGGCTATAGACAATATGCACCTCCAACATCACTGTTACAGGCAACCTAGGCATTTTCCCTTGAGTGGCAAAACATTCAACATCACTTCCGCTGCTTGTCACAGTGTTGAGAGAACAACAAGTGCACATCATCTTAGCAGCTGCAGATCTCAACAGAAATCTCTGAAACCGATGTAAGTGCTTAAAGCAGTGATGTGTAAGAATGTGTCTGACTGTTGGCGTGCTTCCACACAGAATTTAATCTTCAGTGTGAGATTAGTGCTTATCCCTTTGGGGAAGCCTATGTGACAGTTATCAACACTAGTGTGAATATTTGGAGCACGTGTCTGCTAGAGATCCTTTATGTCCTAACTCAGTGCTCCTTCAGACAATCATGACTGGTTATTGGTTGCAACTTGACTTGTGTGAGGTTGGGGAGAGTTAATTGAACTAAATTTATAATCACTGCATCGCAGAGAAGAGGGAGGACGTTAGAGAAGAAGATGCCTTTTAATGAGCAGCGGTGTAGTGCTTCATCAAGAAGTGGGTATACTCTTAGGTTTTCGCCCTTTTTTAAAAAGCAGGAAGAAAAAGTAGCCGAGAAAAACACTGTTTCAGACAAAGTGACTTCTCTGTTTAGTTTACCCCAAAAATCTATCTTATTGTCACGTCATTTCTGCTCCTGGCCCAAAGACTAGTGAGAGACAACTATACATTTTTAGTAAACTGTAGCTTATTCCATCCCCAGATGGAATCATTTCACAGTAATGTTGACCTCAGCAGTACAAAAAAAGCACAATTGTCGTT
Organism: Telmatherina bonti; assembly: GCF_933228915.1. NCBI lineage: Eukaryota > Metazoa > Chordata > Actinopteri > Atheriniformes > Telmatherinidae > Telmatherina > Telmatherina bonti. The sequence goes on from NC_136618.1 coordinate 21,765,510, forward strand.
TTTGGGGTCTTCATCCAAAACTTTACCAGTCAGCGTTGAGGTGAGGCCAATTTCCCAAATGAGATCCGTTCTCCCCTCCACTTCTGCTGCAGTACCATGATGTCCACATGGGAGACAATTAGACTCTCTACCCAAAGGACTTAAGGGCATCAGGCTCATAGACATATATACATACATCATTATTATGTCTATGTTTAGGCTAAAGTTAATGCATCTGCTAGCTAACTGCGCTAGTGTAGCATCGGTAACATTGCCTGAGCTGATGGTTGACATAGGGACATTTTTAACTGTGAAAGCAGCATCACAGGGGTTTAGAAGTGGTTACACTCAATACTGACTGAATATTAATACTCTGTATACCTGTGTATACCCTGAACTACAACCTCCGCTTTTAACCAAGCGTATGCGTGGACTACCTGAGCTTTGAACATGAAAACACTGTTGCAAGCAGAATACTGGATTTGTGCTAGCATCACCCGTACCTGATCTAATTACATCTTTTTATATTTTACATTTGCGTTCCAAGTGGGCCTTATATTGGAGCAAAGCCATGTAAACAAGTGGATGAGTTGCTTGCTTTGCACTTCTCACATCATGTAGTTTTATTTCAGGCTACAGGGACGCTACGGTGTAGCACACGGGGCTACAGCACTCTTTGTGACATTTATTTATCTGTACAGGCAAATGTAGCAGATTCTGATTACATTTCAGAAATGTCAAGTCTGACTCAACGTCCTTCCAGATAAAATTAAACGTCTTGTCGGACTACAGTTGTCCTGTCAACAGTACATACAGTTTGTGGTGATCCACTGGAGGAAGGCAGGATTTCAAACGCGACTGAAGATCCAGAGCTGATGCGAATTGTTCATCTGTAATTTGTCTATAAAAAAATGAGGCATCCTTTCTCTGCTACCCCTGTTATAAATATGGGGGGGGGGGGGTGTCTGGATTAGCTGACTAAGTTATTACATAAGTTGTAATTAGCACAAACTTCGAAGCCAGAGAAGAGTGGATCCAAACCTTGGCAGGAGACCATACTGAAGTTTTGATCACTTGTTTGAATATTTATTTAATTAGATGTCTTCTTGTAACATGTATTTGTAAAGGATAACCAGTTCCTTTTTATGTTATGCTTTGATAGTGGCCATTTGAAAGCTAAAAGAGAACTTGCCTTTAAAAGTCATATCACTCGGTTCCCTTGTGAGCGAAAAGTTTCCATGTTTTTTTTTTCTTTCTTTTTTTTTTTAAGAAGAAACTTCAGAGTTAATTAAAAATCACATCAGGAGATGTCAAGGGATTTACTTCAAGGCTCAGGAAGGCACCTCCGTCTGCTGAGGCATCCCTCAGTGAGGACAAGGCTATGTTCATGATTCCATTTCTCATCAAAGTACGTTCTAATCTCAACATTGTCAGTATGCTGCAGACGCATCATTGCAGGGAATCCACAGTTCATATAATTTATTTCATTCTGGACTTTCACAGGCAATTTGAGTCTCGGAAGATGATCGATTTTCTCCAGCTGATTGAAAGGAAAGACTGCTCAATGTGCATGATTATTTCTGAAATGCTCATGATTTCATCATTTGGCAGTCAAAACATGAAGCGTTTTATGTACTTTGAGCATCACTTAAAGAGCAACATGCTGCTTTTTTTTCTTTTTTCAAAACTATTCACAAGAAGTCATTCCAGAGAACATCATCGTGCCTTTGGGCCAGACTTGCAACCTTAACAAAGCAGGGAACTTGACTGCTCAGCCTTGCCAGAAAATGATTCAGGGAGCGTTGAGCTACTGGTCACTCCTCGTGTCGACTCCCTTTGAAGTGCGATTGTCTGTGGCCTGTAAAGCTGCCTCTTCAGGCCAGGCCTCCAAGTGCTGCCAGGAAATTATGTCAGCTCGACAAAAAGGACATGCTAAAAACCTCAAAGGACACATGGAAATGAAAACAGGTCAGTGGTTTTTATGTGTTCTTGCTTTCTAAATGTATGCTCGGTTTGGAAGCTACTTTGTCTGCAACGATTTTTATCTCTATATGGCAAAAGAATCGTAGAAAACAAGAAATGAGTACTGAACAACTTATGTCACGAAATTCCATATTGCTTCATTTATAAACATAATATTTACTATAACATTATTTTTTACTCTCATGATGAAGTAAATACTTTTACAAAATATGTTAAAATGCACATCTCGGTAATGCCTGTCAGTGTGAGGTTTTTAAAACTGGTTAAATCGTACTAAACTTGGCTTTTGTTCTTCTTCTTCTTTCAACTTCCTGGAAGGATTGTGTTACTCTGCCTTTCTCAGTCAGGTCATGGTTTTCTCTTGCTCAGGTGATTCTTCTTTTTTTTTTTTTTTTTTTTTTACATTTATTAGATAATATTGTTTTTGCAGTTTTGTGGCAAAAATAAGACACTTTTTCCATCATTAATATGTAATTTTGTATCTTTTAGTCACTTTCAGTAGAACTTGACATTAAAAGCATCCCTCACATTGTTAGAGTACAAAAGAAATGCTGATTTTAAGTTTGATTAAATCATATTTTCACAAAAAACACCCCATCATATGTTTTCTTGAGTTTTTCTATTTATTTTTCCTGCTTCACAGAATGGGAGCATGTTTAAAAGCTCTGGATGACATGGAGAAAAAAAAAAAGGATCTGACTTTCCAACTACTAGGTCTCAGCCTGCAAATTAAAATTCTGGCAACATCCCAGACATGCAATAATATCCCAGATGATTAAAGTAATTTCTGAGGACGAGCCTTTTTTTTTTTTTTTCTTACTTTTTCTGGATGGCCAACACAGTTGTTGTGCTTTTTTTTTTTTTTTTTCTCCTTCACTTAGAGCTTTATGTTTAGGCTGGGACAACTGCTTCTTCTACTGAATTACAACCACAAGCAAAGCAATGTAGCCTATTAAATTACATACAATCAGTGGTATCAGCTAAAGACCATACATGCCATTTATTGATTGAACTCTTAAAGTTCTTGTTTAGGATTTTTACATAGTTTTGAACACATTTTTCATCAGTTCCAGATTAAACTAGAAAAAACACTTGAAGAGCACAAGCCTCGGCAAAGGCCTTTAAAAAATTCCTGGATCCAAACAGTGATCTGGATCACCACCAAAATGAAATAAGTTCTTCCATTTTAACAACTCCGGAAAATTTTATGAAAATCCATCCATAACTTTTGTAGTTATCTTGAACGCAAACAAACAAATAAATGCCAGTAAAAACATGACCTGCTTTAATACCACACACACAGGGATACCAGTTTAGATGTATCAGCTTGAGTGTTTTTATTATTCAGAACAGGGGGAGGGGGGGCAGAGTTTGATGCCAAGCTCTGCACAAATCTGCTAATTAAGTCTAAGAGCCAGAGTTGCCCGGCCCTGGTTTAGATGTTTCATCCACATGAAGCTGGCATTTTGGAAGCTCAAAATGTTCATATTTAAATCAGGTCCCAAAGTGAATAAATCCACGTCTACAATACATGCAAAACTTTCCAAAACCACCATAGCCCCAACTTCCCCTTCAACCACATGTGTAACAACTTCAACAAAGCTGAATGTTGCGTTCATTCTGCAGAAACTAACGATAAGACTTTTACAGGAAAATCTTCTGGTAATTTACCAACACTGTCAGCAACAGACACAGAAAACAGTGTCGCCACTTTTTCTTAATTCCACTTTGGAGGTTTTCTCACGTGGCATGACTTTATGAGCATGCTTCATGTTTTATTTCTGTTTCGGATTCTGTCTCTCTGTGAATTGTAGTTTGAATAAGGGCAACTGGTCCAAATTGAACAAGTCCAGTTCAACTTATTCAAGGATAGCAGCAAACTGTATAACTAAGAATCTACACCAGTAGACACCACAAAACCAGTAATAACTGCAGACAGTGAACGGTCAGGTGGTTGGTAACTGCGTGGGATGGCTAAATGGTATGAATTTGGATTGTGGTAGATCCATATTAATACATTTCAAGTTTGTGGATGTTGCGAAATGTAGCATCTAGTTACAGCCAGGAATTGTGACTCCAAAAATCGGAATGAAACTTAACTTTATAAGGTTTCTCATGTAATAATGACAGGAGGGCAGGTTTTGTTGAGCATTATTAGATATGGGACACAATATAATTTAGATTCTTGTGCTTAACATTGACAAGCTACCAAAAAGCCCAACTCTTGCATAGGACACAGTCTGTGACACAGATCTAGCCATTTATGGAGGACATTTGTAAACCAGTAATGTTACTTCTGAAAACCACAGCACATAAATCCTCACCTGATAAAAGAAATCAGGGAATCAATGAGACAGTTTGCTGTGAACTGCAGATGAACTTGCACTTGTTTACTGATTTTAATTAGGGCCAAATAGTCTCATGAATTTATGTAAAACCTCTCATACAAAACTGCGTACATCACAGATGGAGCTGGGGGAATAAGGGCCAGTGATGCTCGATGTGGAAGAGGTCTGTGCTCTCCTGCCAAAACACTGCATGATGTAAAGTACATGGCTGTATGGTTATCTCTGCACCCTCATATTTCAGTCCCTTTTCAGAGACACTGCAGCTTCCCACTGGATGCTGCCATGATTGACTCCATAAACTCATCTCCCATTCCCTTGCTTCACAGAGACATGTCTCCAGCAAAAGCTGACAAGATGTAGACTCAAACTATGAGATGGAAATTTGCCAATTTGAATAATGTGCACATTGGAGAACAGAGATTCTCCTCCAGACTCTTTGATGTGTTTGCTGTGAAGAGATGACTTCTGACAGTGTCAGATTAAACTTCAGACTCTCTGAAAGTAGTGAAAAATATTGGGAAGAAAAAAAAAAGAAAACAACTAACATTGCTGGAGTTGTAATCTCACCACGCAAAAAACCCGAACCACAACACTGGGAGCCAATCATGTATCAGTCACAGTGGGATGTTTAATTTGGCACTCTTGGAGAAAATCACATGTCACTCTTTGGGATTGAGAATTAGTTTAGAGGGCTGTTTTCTGGCTTCTTTAGAGTCAATGTGTCGCGCTTCACAAACAAATATATGCATGGCTGTTTCAGCAATTGTGAAAACAAAACGAAATCAGTCCTAGCAGAGGCGGCACTGGGATGGCAGCAAAGAAAAGGGCCATTGTGAGCTTCAGCTGACTTCATGCCTGGTTCATGTTGTTTTTTAAATGGATTATACAATCTTCAGTCTCCATCCCTGTTCCTGTCACCTCTCATAAAAGTGTGCCCTTCTAAAATTCAGATTGTCCGCTGGGATCTTGAAATTAGCATCTTGAAATATTCATGTGAAGTTTCCCAACCTGTACACCTGCGAGGGGTTGAACAGGTTCTATATTTGCACAACTTATGTTTGTTTACTTTTCACTGGTATTTGGGAGAAGATCAGTAAAGCTTTGCTAAAGAAAATGTACATTTTCTCTGCTCATCACCCAAATGAGTACTTATCAAAGAACCATTGACAAGTGCCCAAAAGATGACTGGCAAACCATTTGTATGGAAACTTGCAGTTTCTAAGAATTGGTGCTTTATTTCCATAGTTTTATCAATAAGAATATTTAGCAGCACCAATGAAATCTGCTGTAAAGCTGGCCTTTTTAGTGTTCACAGGACAGATGATTTCAAAGCAAGCTAAGATTTGAGCCTGATAATTCAAACTACTTCTTTCATTTACATTTCATTGTCACTTCACAATGTGGTGGTATAATGCAGTCAGAACCAAACACTCCCTCTCTGCTGTGCTTTAGCTCTTCATTTAAGCCTTTCTACACAAGAAGTGGTAAACGGACTGCAGTTTATGCAGTGCTTTTGCATGTCTCAACTCTTAGATCCAGCACATAGTCTATATTTTTATGTCATTTATATTCAGTTTATTTCAATGTTTTTTTCATTGTACGAATATACTTTCATACATATATTACATGCATGCACTTTCATACACACACATACACACACACACATACACACACACACACACACACATATATATATAAACACACCTCTGGGACTTCCAGATCCAGACAGATAAAATGGTGGTGGCCAACCAACTGGACATAGTGATTATGGATAAGGAGCAGAGGAAAGTGATCGATGTATTCATCCCCAGTGATAGAAATATCAGGAAAAAGGAGCACGAGAAACTGGAGAAGTACCAAGGCCTCAAGGAAAAACTGGAGAAGGCCTGGAGGGTGAAAGCAACAGTAGTACCCATAGTGATCTGAGCACTGGGAGCCGTGTCCCCCATACTGGAGAAGTGGCTCCAACAGATACCAGGTGAGACATCAGACATTTCCGTCCAGAAAAGCGCAGTCCTAGGAACAACTAAGATACTGCGAAGGACCCTCAAGTTCTCAGGACTCTGGTAGAGAACCCGAGTGTTAGAGATGAACAGCCACCCGCCCTACCCTGGGGATATGGAAGGGGTGGGTGAGGGAGGAGTTTATATTTTATATGTACATATATATATATATATATATATGTATATATATATATATATATATATATATATATATATATATATATATATATATATATATATATATTTAGCATCTTGCATCTTGTCTCTTTCCTGAGCTCTCTCCGGTGAGTAAAAGTCAGTCCGATGTTGATTCTTGGGTCATCTCTTGCTTTGTCTTTCTTTTGCTATTTCCCTACATCGTCCAACAATGCCCAATTGGGTTTCTGTGCAGAATCAGCGATGGTGTGTGTTCGGAACAACCAGTACACTGACATCAAGCTGCTAGCTAAAAAGTTTAATCTGCAACCCTGTATCATGGGCTTGAGTCAGTCTTATCAGGCAAAATAAGGTCAACAATAACATCTACCAAATTTCTTTGATTTTATTTTTTCAAAATGACAATTAAATTCTTTTTTTAGCTCTTCAAAAAAAAAAAAACAACAAAAAAAACAAAAACAAGAAACACCATTCTTTTACAACATGCAGCAGGATTTTTAATTAATTTCAAGTAAAATTCCAGTTCTTTCAGAAAATAATAAACAAGGCATTTACATTAAAAATGTTACATTTGTAACACAGCATTTAGTATTTGTTACCTGCCACTATTCTGCCGTTACCCCTCATAGGATCATTTCCCTCTACTTTGAAGATTAGTGAGTTGCATCCATTTCATTCAAGCAATGAAGGTGCATGCTGTGCATACATTATCCATGAGACTTTCAGGGATAGCTTTAATGATTTGTATATGTGGCGATATGCTAATTAACCATAGGTTTAATATGTTATATTCAGCAGCTGCTGATATGTACTCTGCAAACAAGATATTTATTCATCAAAAATATCTCTGAATACTTTATATCCCCTTCAATTTTACAGCATTAGTCGTCAATGGTAACCTCTATCTAGCTTTAAAAGCAGTTAGCTGCAAAGCATGTTTAAAATAGCTATTGACGTTAACCTGGAATGAAAAGGACAAACACATTTGCCTCTTTCATTTAAACGCTGATGTCTTAGTAATTTTAACAAAAACCTTATTAAGCCTTCTCATAGAATATAATGTATTGTTGTGTTTATGTCCTGCTGGAAGGACTACTGATTGTTAAATCAATGTTTTACGTGTCACCTTAGTTAACATGGACAAGCAACATTTCAACACCAGCTAGAAAACTTATATTGTATTTCTTGTTCCTTGTCTGAGCAGATTTAAATCGTACGAGGGACCATAACGATGTATGGTTACAGCAGACACACAGTTACAGTGGATGGAATCTATTGTGATTGACAGACTGCCTCCTGGACACTTTGAAGCCTGAGCAGTTGGAAATTTCCTTCTACCTCCACACAGCAGGCCCAGTGCACGACACGGACATGCTGAGAAACGTGAGACTCTCTGGGGGAAATTGAAATTCTCTGCAGGGTGAAAAAGAGGGGAGTCTTTCAAGGACTCGGTTCACACCTCCCGTTACTCCCAGCATGCCATATTTTTAATAAGGGCACAGCCTGTCAGCAGCAACCTCTCCTTTCAACACGTGCAGCTGGAGGTTTGTAAAACTTAACAAGCAAAGCCAACATTTGCAAAGATTCAAATTGCCAACATAAACGGCAGGAGATGTTTAGGCTACACTAGGACACCAGTTGCCAACTGTCAATCAAGATCCATGCTTGATGTGTTCTTGGCAATCTTCCTCTGATCAGATGCGCTTGACTCGTTGCTAGGCAACAAGTGCTGAGGAACAACTTGAGGGCATCCTTCAATCTGAGTCCTGAGCAGCTGTGAAAGAGAGTTTTTATATTGTATTGCTGTTGACATCTTTCTATAATTTCTGTTCATAGAAGTTCCTTTTAATCAAACTTAGCCAATCAATTCAAACGTCAGTCTAACATGGATTTTTTTCTCCTGAGCTCTGCGATGAGTAGAACTTATATGGCAGTTTTGGGTGGAACACTTTAACACGATACTGGTTGTGTTCAGCAGACTTCCACAGCTATTCTCACTCAGAGTCCATTTGGAGGAGTGATATTCTGGGGAGGACAGGGTATAATGAAAGTGGAGGCGACTAAATGAACATCAAATTACTCAAAAGTGCTCTCCAGAGACACAAAGAGGTTTAGCAGATGGATAATTAAAATTCTGGGTTCTGTGCAAAAAAAGAAAAAAAAAAAAAAGAAAAAAAAAATCACACCCATTTAGGTTTTTTTTTAAGAATCAGCCTTTATGAAACTCCAGTGTATACAGTAGAGTTTTCAGATGGCTGATCCTTAATTTATAAAATAACTTATATCCACTAATTTGAAACAATATTGTTGATTTACTTTATTATATAAATACTATGTCACATGGAAGACTGTGCAACTGAAAAGAGCTATTATCGTTCCTTTTTTTCCACATGTCCAGTACAACACCACATCCTTTCTGGCTTTCATCTAATACAACTTCATTTTAAAAAAGCAGAAAACTGCAGGATTGACAGTAAAACAGTATTGCTTCTTCTTGAATGAGATCACAAAGGGAAAGTTAAAGGAGATACAGCAGCATTGCCATAAGCAACACCCACAGCCAGTGGTCATGTAGGAACAATTTCTGTATCTTGCAGGAATCCAGACGTTATAATCCCAATACTACATTACTGTATGATTCCTATTACATGAATTATACCATGGTCAGTGATTATGCCACACACATAGTTTGGCAAGTAATATCATTGTAATATCACTCCATTACGGGTGTCACCATAGCAACGCGTTAATCAACTGGTTCAGATTGGGTGGGTTTTGATACGTGAATGAGAGAAACGAGCTGTCGTTTCATAACGGTTATTAAACATTAAATCTATGAAGAAGCCAAAATAATATAGTTCCCATATTTCAAGATATTTAGCATGTACGTAAAAACCACGTTATGTATCTGTAGAGTTTATTCTATACCTCTATCAGGCTGGTATTTATTACGCTGGTAAGGGTCTCAGAAGTTTCTATCAGTCTTTTTTAGTTTTTTAGCAAGGTAGCTTATCATTCCGATGTTAACATTAATGTCCCCTCCAGCGCAGTCTGGACGCTCAGCAGATGTTTCTGCTGTTCTTACTAACAGCAAGTTGGGAGCAGACATGACCTGGCTGGAGAGCAGATGGTTAAGTTACATGTGATCACTTAAAAAAAAAAAAAAAAAAAAAAAAAAAGACAAAAAAGGGTAAATTTAAAATGCCTCAATATTAATTTATCCTGTCACATGCACTATAAGACTAATGGAAACTGGATAAGGAAATGGAACTTGCGAAGTTTTTCTCATATTTAATAAGTCTCTGTTTGTTTTCATGGATGAGTGTTTATCAGGGGGTTTTCAACAAGAGACATGTGACCCTCTCAGACACTGTCTCAAGCTGTGGACTGGTTCACTCAATGCATAAAATTAATCAAGACCTTAATGTTACTTCTGTGCCAATTCACAAGGCCGCATGTTAAATGCCAGCTTTGCAAGGTCCCTTGTGATTGGGCAACTGTTGCAAATAGTATGCACAGTCTTATGAGCAAATATTTTGTAACTTAATTAGAAAAAACTTCATGAGCACAAGAAAGATACCCTTTACATCAGAAACCACAGGTGATTGTACAAATGGTTGGAGGGCATCTGCTCATGATACAGGATAAGCGATAAGAGTAAGCCCACATAAGAGGAGACCTGAAACTATAAAGCTATTATCACAAGTTTGGATTTACCATATCTTACTGATATTTCCTCTAAACCAAACAAACGTAAGCTTGCAATATACATCATTCAGCTTTATGAAGGTCTCTTTTTCATTTCTGCATCTGTTTGGGAAAAGGTTAAAGAGCCCTGGTTTTAGATTGTAACATTATTGTCAGTGTTTACATTAAGGCTCTTTGGCATTGCAGCTCCTTCCGATGCGGAAGATTCCTTCATAACACGTAACAAAGTGTGGTTGCTGCTGCATTTCAATAAAGCAAACCATTCTCCTTTAAACTATGGGAAGAAAAAAGATATTGCAGAAAAAATATTATGCAACAGTCATCCCTGAGAGATGCAATGATGCACAACACATGTATGATGTGGGGATAGGGAAAATGACCTCTCATTAAATGGAGATGCTGCACAGAAACCTAATATACACAGAATGACTTAATCAATGGACACACGGTGCTGTGTAGCAGAATGGGCAAATGTCACGTACAGTCGAATAGGAGGGGTTAGTGAGGTCATCGAAAAGGTTTTCCGCTGTGCTATGAAATATAATGTCCTGTAATAAAGATAGAAAAAAAAAAAGATGTGGTGATATATTTGGGTCAATAAAGCAATTGATTTTAAAGTAAAATATCTGTTTGAATTTCTCCAGTAGTGCATGAAACTCAGTGCAGTGTCAATGTATCTTCAAATGGTGAATAAAATGACAATCCATTACTAATGTAAATTCTAATATTCCCAGGACAGAAATCCAAGTCTTCGATGAGACATTAAAGCTGCACATTCATTTTAGACTCCGTTATAAATCTGTGTTTAGGTTTATTGTTTTTGGTTTGGTTGAGGAAAACAAACTGGCTTGGCTTATAATAAACCAGTAAGACCTGAAGATATATTTTGGTGTAACAAGTTTCATTGTTGAACAACGTTAACTGTATAGCCTGCTTTATGAAAGTTCCTTAGTTGCCTTGGTGACATCATCAGAAACAAGGTATGTTGTTAAATGAGTTTGGGACCAGTATGTATGAACTGAAAGAGACCTAAACTCAAACATATTATTTTTTGTGTTACTGATACTGTTTGTGGAGGGAAATGAAAACTTATTTTTCATTCATCACTACCTTCCTATTTTATTCTAGCTATTTATTTAGTGACTATGCTCCCAGGACATGCTGGAGGGATTATATCTCTCGGCTGGCCTGGGAACGCCTTGGGATCCCCCTCCCCCGCAGAGCTGGAAAATGTGGCTGACAAAAGAGACGTCTGGGCTTCCCTGCTTAGGCTGCTGCCCCTGCAACCGGCAGCAGAGAATGGATGGATGGACAGATGGATGGATGGATGGATGGATGTATGGATGGATAGTTATTCAGTCACTGTGCTCCATTTGAATTAAAAATCAAACAATAAGTGGAAGATTAAATTAGTAGAACATTTCACAAACGTGTCTGAACATGTCATTTAACATGTCTGTGCAAAGTTCAAACACAACAGGAAAATTGTGTGTGGTGGCCCAAACCCTTTGCTTAAACACATTCCCATCCTCCAATCAGTACACACCTTACAGAAAACAGCTAGCTGGCTAACACTTTAACTTAAGCATTTGTCAAATGCTTTTGGAAATAGAAATGTCAAAATAGCAAACTGGAGTTTTATTTTGAGTTAAGGCTTCTTTTTTCCTGGCTATTTTTTCTTGACACACCTTCACATTATAAAATTTGCTGCTATAAGAATGCCATAGCTTTTATGCTAAGCAGTGTTGCCAAACTATCATATTTGTCACCATGTTTAGATGTCTTTTCTACTTCTTCAGTGACTTTCTTCAAAAAAGAAAAACTAATCCAGTAAATTTGAGAAAAAAAAAGCTTCAGGTGTATGGTTGGGAACTTTTACTCCAAAAGCTTCATTCCATTGTTTAAAAATTTAAAGCTATATTTGTTTCATATTAAAATTCCTACACAAAACTTGGATATTAGATCAGGTAAAACTGTTGGACCAGTTTATAAAATACATTTACAGTTTCTAGATCCAACTTTAGTTCTATCACATGACTAGCCCGATGGGTGGGTGCTGATCATGGACACCCCTGGCCTCCTTTTAGCTCTGTCCCTGTTTCTAACTTTACCTGGGAGCTGTGAACATAAATTAATTATAGTCTAATTCACACAGAAGCACTCTATTTAACTTAACATAAAGGTAGTTTTATAAACATTTTACCTGAGCTGAACATTTTACACGGTAAATTTGTGCTATAGAGTAAAAAAGTAAAACTGCAAGTTTGAAAACAAAGCACAATGCCGATGTGACACCATGACACAGTCAGTATTGTAATTAGCTTAGAGACAATACCCATGCTATCCCTTGTCAATAGTTGTAAATGTGTGTGTCATACAAAAATACTGAGGGTGGAATGAATTTTCATGAACAAATTCAGAGAGAATTGTCAAGAATTTATGGCAACTTTTGTTGTTAGGGAGTAAGAAGAAATTGCGCTGTTGCATTGATGAACACTCTAAAATAAACTTACACTCACTAGAAAAGTGAATTGACAGTGAAATGTTTATTTTCTCAACAAGATAGCAAGTAAAAGTATTCCTTTTAGGTAAATAATAGCTTTAATATAAGAATCCCCGAAAGCCTGATACAAGAGACCTTGCTTGTGTTCACAAAGTGCACGTTTTCTCCATTTCTCTGCTTTTTGCATTGAGTGTTCACCTTTTCTTGCCATCATTATTGAATAGAGTTCTATCTTTTTTCTTGTTTACAAACTCTTTTTCTTCTTTTTTTTTCTTTCCAAATGGGAAATCATCTCTGTTTTTTTTCCAATAAAACGCTAAATTTAATGTCACAGTGGAGAATTATGATGAAGCTATAAAAGAAATTGCGCTTCGTGGCTGCATGAAGATTGGTCATGATCACAATCATTCTGTTAGGGATACTTATTCAGGATGTTTTTTTTTGCAATGAAACTACAGCTTTCCAACACTACAGGAGACCTAAAGCTGAGCTTCTGAAGTCACGGCTCCCTCTACAGTTAGTACAGTGGAAATTTTTCCATCGGATGCAGGAAAACAATCACTCTGACTGTGCTGAACAGTCGGGAGGGCACAACGGAGATCTCCCCCTCGCTCTCTCTCTCTCACACACACACACACACACACACACACACACAGCACTTGAGATGCGTGTCTCAAACAGCTGAAAGAATATAAATATCCGAGCTTACAGAGCAGAAAATTGTGAGGACCATTCTTCGTTGTTGTGGGGATGTTTCGCAATTTGCGCACAGCCGGGAAATGTCTCATTCTTTGAATACTTGAGGAGTGACGACAACTTTCCTCTTTGCAGACTTCACTAATCGGAGGACAAAGCGTGGAGCGACGAAAAGGAGACGCTTTTCCTTACCCTTCCTCTCTTCCCTTTTTCGTTTCTTTTTATTTCTATATTTTTGGCAATGCAAACTGACAGCTTTTCCAGTCAGGCTTTGCGCGTCAAGGCACGGCTGAATTCGGCGGCTCTGTGCACCGGCAAGCAGCGATGATATCCGCGGAGATGCGCTGCTTGCTGAGTTCCCTGCCCGTGGATGTTGCAGCTCGGTCGGGCTGCACACGGAGCCTCTGGGCGGCTGTGATTGGACCGGACACAGACTGGGGTTGACTGATGATTGTTCGAGAGGAAATGTTGAGTGCAAGAGATCAATATGAGTTACCGGGAAGAAGGGAGATGCCAGTATTTATGAGAGTCCGTATCACCACGAGGATGGATGACAACATGCAAGCTTAAGAATCTTACTTTTTTTCCCCCCCTTCTTTGGATTTAAACAGAACACACACATATAGATTTAATCGTAAGTTGCTTTTGCAAACTGTTACAATATCAAGATGGATATGAAATGTGTTTTCCTCTTGCACTAAAGTTTTCTTTTTTTCTTTAAATCATGCAGTGGATTTTTTTTTTTTTTTTTTTTTTTTTTTTGTTTGCATGATGATATCTGGAGAAATCTAAATTTAAAAGACTGTTGCTCCCTTAGATAATATGTTCCCCGGACTTACACTCATGGGACATTTCAACAACTGTTTCAAGGAAGAAAAGTTTCTTCATTTTAAAAAGGACTAAAATGAACTTTTAAACTGCACTCAGCATGGCTGCTAACTGGGTTGTATATTTAGTTTTTTTACTACCACTGTTTGCAGTGGGGACAGCTTTCTCTGGAGTCTTTAACACCACAGACAGAGACATTTTTCCTGATGATTTGCTGCAGGTCAAGCTAACTCAAGACAGGGCGACTGACCAGTGGAAACTCCACTCTGCAGATTCACATCCCAGCCTATATTTTAACCAGTTGGATGTGTTGCACTTGAGGCAAAGGTCCTCCACCACCCACAGTCACATATTTAAAGTCCTCCGAGGTGCAGTGCTCACCATGTTATCCAACGTCCCGTTTTACATGCCCCCTATGAAACATGAGGAGTTTACAAGCAAGTGGAATGAGATTTATGGGAACAATCTGCCTCCCCTGGCTCTCTACTGCCTGCTGTGCCCCGAGGACTCTGCAGCCCTGCAGTTTCTTATCAAGTTTATGGATAGGATGGCTGACTACCCAGACTGGAAGGTGACCAGTGCACCAAACGATGAGGTCCCCATGGCACACTCCCTTACTGGGTTTGCCACAGCTTATGACTTTATTTACTCCTTCCTTGAACAGCGCAGAAGGGATGTTTACCTAAAAAAGATTCGCTCTGAAACTGATGCACTGTATGAACTCTCTAAGTACAGAGGATGGGGTAAACAGTATCTCCAAAATCATCAAACCACCAATATATTAGCCATTCTAACGGGTGCAATAGTGGTGGGCTCACACGATGACCCAGAGTCAATGATCTGGAAACAAGTGGCAGTGAACTACATGGAAAAAACGATGTTTCTTCTGAATCACGTTGTTGATGGATCTCTGGATGAGGGAGTAGCCTACGGAAGCTACACGGCGAAGTCCATCACGCAGTATGTCTTTCTGGCCCAGCGCCACTTTAGCATTGACAACATGCAGAACAACTGGCTGCGGGAACACTTCTGGTTTTATTATGCCACTCTGCTGCCGGGCTTTCAGAGGACGGTCGGCGTGGCAGACTCAAACTACAACTGGTTTTATGGGCCAGAGAGCCAGCTCGTTTTCCTCGACACATTTGTCATGAAGAACGGAACTGGAAACTGGCTTGCTCAACAGATTAGAAAACACAGACCAAAGGATGGTCCCATGGGGCAGTCCTCTGCCCAGCGTTGGGCTACGCTCCACACAGAATACATCTGGTATAACTCTCACCTCACACCACAACCTCCCCACGACTTCAACAAAGCCAAGATGCATATTTTTTCAAACTGGGGTGTGATTACCTATGGAGCAGGGCTTCCCAATGGCCAGAGTAACACTTTTGTCTCCTTTAAGTCTGGCAGGTTGGGTGGCCGCGCTGTCTATGACATTGTTCATGACAAGCCTTACTCCTGGGTGGATGGCTGGAACAGCTTTAACCCCGGCCATGAGCATCCGGACCAGAACTCTTTCACTTTTGCCCCGAATGGACAGGTATTTGTATCTGAAGCACTTTATGGTCCAAAGTACAGCTATCTGAACAATGTTCTGGTGTTTAGTCCATCTCCCACCAGCCTGTGTAACAGTCCATGGGAGGGTCAGTTAGGGGAGTGTGCTAAGTGGCTGCGTTGGACTGATGAGGGGGTGGGTGACACTAGAGGGGAGGTGATTGTTGCTTCCTCACACAGAGACACAATGTTTGTGAGTGGGGAAGCAGCTCTGGCTTATTCTCCTGCTATGAGGCTGAAAAGTGTTTTCAGAGCCTTGGTTCTGCTCAACTCACAGACTCTGCTAGTGCTTGACCATGTGGAGAAGTGGGCCGATTCACCTGTTAAATCTCTCAGCGCTTTTTTCCACAATCTTGACATTGACTTCAAATACGTCCCTTTCAGATTCATGGACAAATATAACGGCGCTATGATGGATGTATGGGATGCTCATTATAAAATGTTCTGGTTCGACAGCCAGGGTCACAGCCCTGAAACCAGGATACAGGAGGCCGAGCAGGCAGCAGAGTTTAAAAAGAGGTGGACCCAGTATGTCAACGTCACTTTTCAAATGACAGGTTCAGTCACCAGAGTGGCTTACGTGTTACATGGGCCATATGTCAAAATGTCCAGTTGCAGATTTGTAGATAACAGCAAGAACGGAGTGAGGCTTTCTTTAACTATAAATAACACAGAGAAGATCGTCTCTATAGCTACAAACTATAAAGACATTGGAGCGAGGTTGGCTTATTTAGGATTTGGTGGTCATTCTAAAGTTGAGGATAGATATCAAATCACTAGATATGGCCTTGGGACGCAGATCATCCCTAAGCACATCAGTAGTGATAATCAGCTGTTTGACATTGGATTCATGGTTAATGTTATTGCAGGAGTCGTTCTCTGTGTGGCTATAGGATTTTTGACCATACATAGAAAGTTTTATGTTTGCTTCAGCAGGCTGATGCGTTACACCCTCCTCTCTGTGCTCATTCTGTGGGTAGCCGAGCTGCTGTTTTTGTCTAATAGCTGCGATCAGCTGCTCTGTGGGGTAAAATGGAAAAGTGTGGGTGCAAAAAGTGAAGTAAACAAACAAATCAGATTGTATGAGCAGCGCCGGCTGCCCCTCCCCACCGTCGTTATAACAACCCTCCCTGGATCAGGGTCGGAAATACTCAAGCACCTTTTCTACAACAGCTCGGACTTTGTTTACATAAGGGTCCCCACCGAGCATGTGGACATTCCTGAGACCGAGTTTGAGTTTGACTCGCTGGTGGACGCCTGCGAGTGGTCCAGGACAGATGCAGTGCACGGGCGGTATAAGATCATTCAAGGGTGGCTGCATTCGCTGGTGTACAACACCAAGCTGCACTTGCAAAATATTGCGCTTGCAGAGGGCGGCAGGGTCAAACAGCCCCAGAGAGTTGGCCCTTCAAAGGACAGAAGGAAAAGGTCCAGGAGGAGAGAGCCGGCATCCGAGCTGAAGGGCAAACTGAGGGCCAGTCTGGACAGAGATGCGGAGTATGTCAGGGAGATGAGACGGCATGTTGCAGAGTACCCGAATGCACGGGTGGTCCTTAACATGCGGAGTGGAAGCTGGACACTTAAAATTCCTTTCATTCAGGAAGTGGTGGGACCTTCACTGAGGACAATCTATTTGGTAAGAGACCCTCGAGCATGGATTTATCTCATGGTTTATAACAGCAAACCCAGCCTTTATTCCCTCAAAAACATCCCACAGCACCTTTCCTTGATATTCAAGGAAGATTCGGTTCAGGACGGGTGCCCAGCTGTCGCTCCAGAGTTTAAAATAATCCAAAAGCTGCTGTCTCGTTCAGAGACAAACCCTGTGTTGATCCTGTCTCATCTCTGGCTGGCTCATACCGCAGCAGCGCTAAGGGTCAGCGAGAGCCTCCCCGTGGAGTCCTACCTCCAAGTGAGATTCGAGGACGTGGTCAACTTTCCTCAGGAGACAGCAGAGACGATACACACATTCCTGGGAGTGCCAGCGTCACCTGAAGCCCTCAATCAACTCATATTCACCACGTCCACAAACTTGTACAATCTGATGTATGAAGGGGACATTTCACCAGCTAATATCAACATATGGAGACAAAAAATGCCTCGAAAGGACATCAGACTGATAGAAGATGTGTGTGGAGGTGTAATGAAGAGGCTGGGTTATGCCAGGTTTGCCAGTTAACTGCTGCTGGTCAGCTAATATCAAGCTGCCATGTTTACTGTATCTGCCAGACATACAGTTTGTGTCCTTTTTTGCACTGATGTTAAATTTCAAAAAGGAAATTGTCTCTTTGTTTGCGTTGAAAGGCTACTCCTCATGGGTGTGTGTGTGTGTGTGTGTCAGGACGTGTACTGACTACAGCAACAGATGTCTGTGAGGGAAAATATTTTATATTAAAATAGATGGAAGGGAGCTCATGTTGTTCTTTTCCCCCGCTGGCCTTCACACTTCCTTGTAGCACTCCTTTATCGAGTGAGTCTTTAAACCTCTGCTGTCTGACATGTGGAGGAGTATCACGGAATTTCTGCATAAATGTTATATCAGCTATCAATACAGCAGCTGTATTTTTTTCAGCAGAAAACATTGAAATTCTTGGTAAGAGATGAAAATCAATACGTTTTTTTTTTCATTGCATTTTTTTTAAATAACAGATGTTTTTGCAAAATTCATTTCTGAAATTATTGATTTAATTGATTTTTCTTTTATTTTATTTATTTATTTTTATTTATTTATTTTTTTTTTTGCAAAAGGGGTTTATTTACAGTTTGTGGAGACATGTCAAGATATTGTAAAGCTCATTAAGACTTTTTGTAGTTTTGGGCGACCGATTTGGCTGAATAAACCTTTTTTGTGCCAGCCCCCTTTAAAACTGTATGAAGCACCGCGGCCTCAAAGCACAGCCGGAAACAAGAAGACTTCAGCGAAGCAGACATAGAAACGGCATGACTGTATTTTGTTACACCAGTTACACACAGTTCATTTCGAAGCTCAAAGATGTCATAATGATTGGGTGTCTCAGTGCTTTCACAGGGACTATTTTGATTGTATGTGGGAGTCTTTTGCATTTTCTAAGACGAACTGAACTATATGTGCTCAATTAGCCTGGAAGGATAAAACCTCTAAAGATATGACGCCTAGAAGAAAAAAAAAAGTATTTATGGATTCCAAAGACATATATCCCAAAGGATCAAGAATGAATATGATTATTATAATAACTCCCTTTAGCGTTTATTGAATCAGAGGGAAGTGCTTAATAGGGATCAAAATGGAGGGAAAAAAAAAGAAAACTGTCAGCCTTGACACATTTAGACTCAAAGCAATTTCCAAAGCATTCCCCTTCAGCTATTCATACTATCTGCGAAAATGCCATAGCTGAGGGTGTGTTTTATTAGCCCGACATCTTCACTGGAGACACTGTGGAAATGCAAACAGAACAAGTTTCCATGTCATGATGCGGCCAGCTGGTTTGCCAATAGTCTTTTACTACAGCGAGCGGTGCACTAAACCGGCGATGAATAACAAGTGTAGCTTTAAAAAAAAAAAAAAAAAAGCAAAAAAAAAAAGCGAGAGACCATTTCTACTCTGTGATGTTAAGCTGTGGCTTGAGCGAAACTGTACACTCCTCGGTAAGCTTTGATCCTGTTTTGGCTTAAACATTTCTATACTGTATACTGATCACATGTAACATGCAGATGGTGCACTCATTTACAGACTCTTTGTTGCTTCTGTATACACAAACAACAAAAAAAAAAAAAAAAAAAAAAAATGAAGCTTTTCGGAAATATCCATCCTCTCTCAACTAGATATGGCCCCGTTTGTTTTCTCTGTGAACACTGAAACCCTTGACTGGCTGGAAAACCCGTTTGATGTTTGTGGTCTTTGAATGTGTAGACTTGGCAGACATGCTTTCACTTTGGTGTTGCAATCCTGTTACCAACTCTGTTTTGTATTTGCTCGTGGGGATATGGTTCCTTGCTTCTGTGGCCTTGAATTACAATCATTTCTTTCTAACAGTTTTTTCTGTGGGCTCTGGAGTGGGCAGTGGAGATAATTTAAAGAAAAATAAACAAGTTCCTAAATATATTGGCAACTGGTCTTTGTTTGGATATGGTGAATTATCTTGCACTATGCTAATGGTCTGTTTCCTGTGATTATATACCGCCAGTACTTGAACTAGCTATTATCCATCACCAGAAAGGATACGTACTGTAAATTTTTAATTTGTACATGTTCTCTTTCTCTATGATTACTGCTAACCAATGAACGCAGTGTCTGCTCAGGCAGATGTCTCCGTGCTGCCACAATTACGCACCGGCAAAATCTCTGTGTTATTAGACATGGATGACAGAAACGTAATTGCTTATGTGGCTGATGTTCATAACAAGGAGCCAACAATTAAAAACATGTCAGGAAGTTCTTATGCTGTGTGCTCCAGCTGAAAAAAAAAAAAAAAAAAAGCTTCGAAAGCGCGCATGCTGCGTCTCATGTCTCAGTGGTGAGTCAGTCATTTCGTTACTCATTTGTTCCTGATCCCTCCTGTAACACTCTCATGCTTGGCAGAGTCCTCTTGCCTAATCCTTCCACGAAGAGGCACATTATTCACTGAAAAAAACCTCAGGCAAATGCTTCGGAAGGGAGGTTTCTGCAAGAGTGGACTTGAACTGGTGGGTTTTTAAGAAGGCTGTTCTGATTCATTGCAAGGTTAAAATCGCTGTGTGTTTGCATTGTCATAATTGTTCAGCTTCATCCCTCAATTATCGAGCTTTTACAGAAAGGTGTGCTTCAAAAGGTAATAACAGCATGCAAATGGATAAAAATGTCCACTTTAAACCTCTCCGGTTTCAGAAGCTAGATAAAATTATACATTTCCAGATCCAAGTTCGTCCTCTAACATTTATCATTCTGAAACCTGTGACTAGCTAAAACATTAGGTTGGAAAACACTACTTCTCTTTTCTTTGTGGGAATTTTTACACTGTCTTTCCATCATGAATGCACAATTGAAAAAGAAAAAAAAAAAAAAGGAAAGAAAAGACAACATTACATTTTTGCCTGAAGGAAGTTCTCTTCATCTTCCCTACTGCAGGGCATCGGCACCATTTATTAACTATTCATTACCAACTACAACTGCAGACTGCAGGGATTACTGCTGCAAACCCTTTACCAGTCATTTTTTACAATTATTTGTGACTGATGTACTCTTCATCACTGATTTACCACATGATCCT
The DNA here is from genome assembly GCF_933228915.1 of Telmatherina bonti. Taxonomy (NCBI): domain Eukaryota; kingdom Metazoa; phylum Chordata; class Actinopteri; order Atheriniformes; family Telmatherinidae; genus Telmatherina; species Telmatherina bonti. The sequence goes on from NC_136618.1 coordinate 21,786,493, forward strand.
TAAAAATAAAAGTGGTAAAGCAGCGTGTTGTCAGTAACAGAGACTTACCTGACAACTCACAAGCCATATTTGCACGTGAGAGCATGTAAAAAACCAGACTCCCTTTTGTTGTTTCACACTGCAGCCGGTTAGAAGGCTGATCGGAATATACAACTACAACGTGCAAATAAATTGAGTTGAAAAATGTTTCTCCTGAACTGAAACTTCCATAGTTTCTGTAAAGATCAACTTTTGTCATTTTCTACAGGATAACTTTTCTATGAGGTTTGTAGATTAATGAGAACTTTTCCAACCTTTATAACTAATGTATTATTCAAATTAGCAACAACCCATTAATAAGTCCACGTTTTGGACTCCCAGGGTGCAAATAATTGCTTTGATCAATAAAACATTAACTGTCTCATAATAAATAGTAAATGATGAGATTGCCACCTTCTAGTGACCTCGTGTCTGCAGTCATGGCCTCTCTGCTTTGCTCCTTGAATGCGGTACGCTCACCTCAGTGACTGTTCATCATTTTCACTTTTATTATCCATAGATTTATAGTTCAAATACATCTCCTTGCCATGTAAACCAGAGTGAAAACAGAGATGGTGGTGCTCCATTGAATGCAAAAAGAGATATAAACATGGATTGCACTGAAGGAAACCACAGTGACCAGAGTAGTACTTATGTAGGCTTCACCACATTCAATAACGAGACCATTCACAGTAAACATCAGCAAGGTAAGAGGCAATGATTTTTACAACCCAGCTGAGAGTTTGGATCATTCATTTGTCCACATGCCACAGAGATTAGTAGAATATTTGACAAAGAGGACCCACAGGACAACAGCCCTGTCCGTTTTCTGGAACACTTTGTATTACACATTAAGCAGTAAGTGAGCACATGAATGTTACAGATGCAAAACAAATAAGCAGACTGCTGTTTGTTAGAGGGGTCGCAGAGTGGCTGTTTAGTACACTGGATTGCTGATTTTGCACATTGTGTAGTAAAACTCCAAGTGCTGGACAAGAACGTTTATGTTTCTCAAACATTTAAGAGCTCTGAAAAGTATTTAGATAAAATGCGATGGGTGAGAAGCTGGTCTGCTGTGTTGACTCTGTACACATGCTTATTTCCAGCAACAGCAGTTTTGATGCACCTTATAAAACTTGAACCATCATGTATTGATGTCTCTGACTGCACCATGATTAATGATTTATTAGTCTAATTGACACGCAAATTCTCTTAATTAGCTCTTAAAGAGTTATAACCACTTATGCATAATTTAACTATTAATGATTTAAAAGCCATGTTCCTCTCCAGCAGCAGGAGTACCAATAGCATTGCTAAACAGCTAATATGGCAATAGTAATGGATGCTTAAAAGAATAATGACAATGTTATATGCATTCACAGTGGTGCCTCATATGACAGCAGCAACAAAGGGATTATCTTCTCAGATTATCTGTGGTCTTTCCACATCCATGGCTTTGCTTCTCCACTGTTAATCTCAGATGTTTCCAAATGCAAATAAAATGTTTGACAAAATAATTCCTTCCCATTAAATTTACATGACGAGAATGAAGCGTCACGTTAAAGGCAGAGTATGTAAGATTTCAAGGCGATTCTTTCCACCACCAGGTGGCAAACACCAGGTCGTGAGCAAAACCACAAAACTGCTACCTCCACAAAGGACCACAGGTTGGCAGTAATGAGCAAAACTCTCCCCTCAGCCCTCCTCCTCGCCAGCTCCAATGAGGGCAGGAATCGCTTGTGAGCTGTAGCTCAGAGCCGCTCTGCAATAAATGGGCTTATACTCCCCCTACTGGTGGAAAAAAAGTACTTTTTTTTTACTGGTCAGAAAACATTCAAGATGGGTCTTTGTCATTAATTAAACTTGTAATTTAATAACGCATCAAATATGGACAGACTGGAACCTACATGTTTAAAAAACTATCTAATTATGATTGGAGTAATTTATTTTGAAAATATTGAAAATCTCACATACTCTACCTTTAAGAGTTTCTCTCTATAGAATTTATGTGATGTCTGAAAATAACGCAGGAAGACAAAAAAAAAACCAAAACAAAAAGTCTCATGAAATCCTTCTGATGTGTGATCACAAGAAGCAGATTTACAGAGCTAATTTGAGATAGGAGGACGCCTCGTCGATTATCTTTGATGTTTGATAACCGATGCATAATCATCACATGAAATAAGGTTTTACAGAGGAAATGACGAGGAGCAGCAGAACAATCTAATTCCATGCGCTGAGCTTGGCTAAGTGATCACACGGCTTTCTCTCTCGTGGAGGTTATCCAGATAGAAAAGGGGACTCAATTTCAGCTGAGTAGTCATACCCTTTCCTTTTCCACCTTTATCTTTCGCCTCCGGTGGATCCAAGTCCCAGGAGTGCTTCTTCCTCGCCAGCAGCCATTGCTCCTGCCACTGCTCATTAATTAACCTTTGCTGCAGTCGCCAGCAGTCAGGGAGTGGCCTGATATTCTGGAGAACAGTAATCATCGATACTGCACAAGCCGTTTGTGCTGGAGAATTAGCTCGCTAATGGAGAGCAACACCATCATTGTTAAGAGTTTCAAAACTTGACTATAAATTTAATGTATGGCTCGCTGAGAGCATGCCCTTTAAATGTCAGCAAAGAAACTCAAGATGACTTCGCTGACAGGGTGTAAGCATCTGGCAACATCGCTGTCCTATATTTAGTCATTTTTTCTGTGGTAAACAATGCCAGTGAGGACCTCGGATCCCACTGTTCAAATTTACCTGCTGACAACACCGCTGTGTTTGGACACACAGAGGTATGCATCCCAAGAGCGGCTGTTAATAAAAGTTGACTTGTGAGGAAATATGGCGCATTGTCAATTTGCAGATGGTGGCAAGTCATTTCTGTGCTGAAAATGGGATCTTCCGTGCCAATAAAACACAGCGGCAAAAGTTAATGAAGCTCAGTCTGGTCTCATAATGTGGGGAAATCAGACCAGATGAGGTGTTTTGAATTTCACTTCAGGTCAGTCTCTCTACAATAAGACACACTCACAGTTATTCATCTCAAGACTTTAAACAGTCAATCCGGTAAGTTTACTACTTTTTTTTTATTTATTTATTTTTTTTATCGCATTTGATGTTTTTTTTTCTTTTTCTCCCTAAAAAAAGCAAAAGTTTGTCATTCTCCAAGGAGTGAAATTTAAATCATCTTTCACCTCCGTATTATACAAATTATAGAACTTATTTAGAGCCAAATACTGCTCCAAAAAGGCTGGTCCATCAATCTCAGAGTCCAACACATTCTCATTCCTAACATTCCCAATTTGCTGTGACTATCTGAGCCACTGGGAAATGCCCTGTTGCATGTTGCCAGTTATCCTTCTGTGACAGGAACAGGCAGAACAGCTGCAGCAATAAAAAAAAAAAAAAAAAAAGGCAAGATGAAGTTGTCATTTTATATGTTTTGGTATATCCGAAATGAACTCTGAGAACGTATGGACATCAAAGGGAAGGAAGAGGAAAGACAGCTGATTCAGAAAAGAACGGCCTCCTCAGTACAACCCTGACTGCTGTTCTTTTTAAAAAAATATATATATTTACCTTTTTTTAAATTTTCTTTTTTTTTTTTTATTAAAAATTTATTTACTCAATGATTTAAATTATTGCTGTTTTATTTAAGAAAACACAATTTACACAGTGAACACAGTGACAATATGACTTGTGTCATAAACAGTTTCTTCGATATGTGGCTGCACCTACAGCCACACATCTAAATGCAATAACCCCCATACACCAACACAGACAGTTCATTTTAGTTTATCATTTAACACTATGTTTTTACATTTCCATTTAAACTTAGCTGAAATGCTTCATTTTGTTTATCTTTTGCCAGTGCACACATTTAGGTACTGTTGGGTTAAAACTTTTTGCTAGTTTGATTTACTTATTTGCTCTTCTTTTTAATGTTCTGGGTCAGGAGTGAATACAAATATAGTAGACATATTAAACTGGTTGTTTTTGAAGCCACCTGTTTTCCTCATCCTTCACCAGCTCAGCCCCTCACATAGGTGCTAATCTCAGGTGGATCAACAAGCGCTACATTCCACATGGGATGGTGCATTGCTGGATGCAGAAAAGCAAAACATCTTCCAAGTGTTATGCATTTGTCATTGAGTCACTTGTACCTGTACTATTTAATGTGACATGGTCTTTGCAGTTGTTTTTGATGTTTGCATGAGGAACTACTTGAATCAAGGCAGATGATATAAGAACCCAGAAATGGAAATGAACCCAGATGCATCTGTCCAACAGATGGATCGAGTGTTAAGTCTGGTGAAAAATCTTGCCATTTGCAACCTCCTGTCACAGATCAGTTGTATAACAGGAACTTCTCCACATTTTAAAACTCCCAGGCACAACAGAAACATGCTGTGTCATGGGGATAATTCAACAATCCAACATTTCTGAAACTCTTCTAGTTTGAACTGACCAACTATGTGACAACGTGGGATAAAGAATGGATTTGGAAAGTTGTACGTTTTAGTTAATCCCAGTCGGGATTAACTTGTTCCGTATTTCAAGGACAGTTTGCAGTCCCCTTTAGAAACTGAGCCACCATAGAATGACTTTGTGCTGGACTTCTTGGTTTCTCATATTTCAGCAGTGTTGTTTGCTAACTTTGCAAAAATGAGCGGAGTAATGTTCAGGCTGGAAAAGAAGAGAAGCGATGGAGAAAAAAAAAAACAACAAAATGTTTTTGCTATGGTCAGACTGGTGTGAGTTTACCAAGTCTGCTGGGAGGAAGTCACTGTTTTGATTTAATGAGCTCTTGCTGTCTGTTAAAGGAAAGGGTTGCAATGATACTGTGTGTAAGGTATGTTTTTATTCTGAGGTATAGGACTGAATCCAGCAGGCTGGTCGACAGACAGACAGACAAGGGAGAGGCCCTTTTCCTGGATGACACACACAGTAGTCCTTCATTACTGGGACCCAGAAACCATAACCCGGCTGTCTTGGCCACTGCTCTCCTGAGCCATGTCTCTACATGGCATGTCTGCCAAGGGAAATATTTCATATTTTATGCTACACATAAAAGATTTGATAGGGGAAATAGGGCAAGAGTACATTTCTTATTTTTTTGTGGAGGTGTCTCATTTAAGCTAATTAAATCAAGCATGAGTCATTGATCTTTCATTATTTAAATCTATATATTGTGGTCTCTATGACACTGGTTACAGTGTGCCTTGGAAAATTACTGTAACAAAACAGTTTGGTGCCAAGTCGCTAGAAGTTAAAAGAGAAATGCAAAATTTATTCTTCTTATCCTAACATATTTTCACTTTGATAAGCAGAAATGGAAATCTACTTTACACAACTGGCAGAGGACCCGACTGGTTGGGCCATCCGTGCTTTGTGAGCTTCAGAGATAAGGCAGTCATTATTCTGCATGCAGATTTTATACTATCCCTTTCCCATGACTGTCCCACTAACATCTGGAATCCGTCCAACACTACACACAAGACATGAGTTCATCTTCTGTGTTTGTCAAAGAAAATTTCTCCCTCAAGGGGCTTTACATGCCCTGCTTTTAGACAACTGGCTCGGAGTAGCTTCTAAGGAGCCTTTTAGAAAGATTTTCATTTTTAAAAGAGACATCTTGACACTGACAGGCAGAAGGAGCTGAGAGACGATCGTCAGTCTCCTGTTGTCCCTCCCAATTTTTAGCTGCAAAGGAAGCCAGATGGTCAGATTCTCTGCTCATATGGTTATGTTCCTCAGAGATCACCATTCTTAGTGTAATTAAAAAAAAAAAAAAAAGATAAAGGGGCTCTGGAGAAGAGAAACAGCTAAAGGCAGACAGAACAGCATTTCTGTGCATGAGTGTTTTTTTTTTTTTTTTTTTTTTTTTTTTACAGCTGGAACTCTGTCTTCAATGAGCAACAATTCATTGTAAAACTCAAGAGAATCAGTTGGAAGAAATGACACTTCATGGTTCTTAGTGGCAGATTCAGTGAAAAGAAATTGTACCAGCACACAAAACAGGACAGGAAGAAGTGAAGGTAGTGAGGATTTGTTGGCCACAAACCATTGGTGACCTACTACTTCCCAAGATAAAAAAGATCAGAAGAGTGCAGGATGAACAAAAAGTGCCTTGAAGATTGGTGTTATCTTTCTTTCTTTCTTTCTTTCTTTCTATTTTTTTCTTGAGTGACTTCATAACTGCATCTTCTTGCAGCTGGCAGGTCACATTGTCCACCATTAGCAGAGCTCTTATTGCTCTGGTGGAGAAATATCACTGCAGAGCAATCAATTCACATCCAAATCAAGCTTAAGATATATCTGTGTGTATCTCTTTGAGAGTAGATTAACATTGATCCAACCATGTTGTATGAGCGCTATCTTAAAACTACAATTTCACTTTGAGTGCCTTGTTTTGGCCTGTGTATCAAGGGTATTTACCCGTTCTACACAGATGTGATCTCTGCTAAGGAGCAAAGCTATTCCAACGCCGAACAGCACTTTCTGTCTTTTCTTAGATACAGCTCCAAAACGTTGGATCACATCTGATTTTCAAAGTGGGTTAGTCTTTTTGTTTGTATTGTGTGCTAGAACACAATGTGCTGCATGCACAATCCCACCAAAGGTTTAACACTAATACGCTAATCGACATCTGGCAGGGTGAGGCTTAGCAAGGCATGAAAACAGGTGAGAAAGAAGAAGAGGAGGACTGTATGCTAGCTAACGTGGATGTTAACAATGTAGGACTTGAAACAGTGGATTTACAACCTTTACATCCCTCAGTCAAACTAAACTACAGTTCATATTCACAGATGACTTTGCAGGCTTATAGTGTAACTCCGTCTAAATGCAGTAATGAAACGATCACCTGATATTTCTGTTATACGTCTAAACCCAAATGTAAACAATGCGCATAGTTTTTTTCTTTTCCAGAGTGCTCAGAGTGATGGTTGGAACCCATTTCCCTGCTCTGGTTTGTATGGCTGTGGTTGGTGTGCCCCCCCATTTCCCTGTTGACCAGGATCTTCACCGGCAATCAGTGGCGGTATTTATAGCTGTTCTGATTTCCAGTCATCGCCTGATTGTTGGTTTACCCAGTGGTAACAGCATTTTTTAAATCACTTTGTGTCAGTTGTTTCCCTCAGCTTTGCCTAATGGTTGTTTGGTTTCTTCTTTCGGTGACCCAGAGCTGTCTCCCGCTTCCTATCTTCCTTTCATACCAACGTCATCGCTCTGCTTATCTTACTGTTCCCCCACCAATGTATTCCAATAACCTTTTTCTGTTACACTCCGGCCTGAGTCTGCTCTTGGATCCTGCACTAGAAAGGAGGTTCAGCTAAACCTAAGCCTAGAAAGAAACTCTGAGTTGACTTCCTCTGAGCTGAGGAACTTTGAGTTTTCAGTTCCAGATCAGCTACTGTGAGTCGGTTCACAGCAGCTAAACATCACCTGAGCTACTAAAACCTTTGGAGACACAATGTTCTGATCTCGTGGCTACAGTTGCATTAAGGTGCAACACATTTTTTGTCTTTTTTTCTTTAATTTTAATGTATAAACATGTCACATTTTATGTTAAAAAAGCCAAAGTCCAGGTGTAAGACAGTCATTCTTCACCAAAAGAATAAACTGCTCCTGTTCTACATTTTCCTGCTGACTAGAAACGGCAAACTGGCCCCTTCATGAGGCTTAAGGACCAGAATCTTGCATCTTTTCAATGTATGCCTGCTTCATCACACTTATTCCACATTAATCAGGCATCACACACAACTTCATAGGCTGTTGGATCCATTCAATGTAAATCAGGTGTGTTGGAGCAGGGGTACATCAAAAACCAATAGCAAGGTATTCTAAGTCCAAAATGAGAAATATGTGTTTTGTGAACGTTAAACAGTCAATTAAACATTAAGAAAATGTATGAGAGTAGTACGGCAGCCGGGGTTGTCATGAAACTAAACTGACTGAGTACTGCAGAACTTTTGCTAGCTGCAGAGCTAATCATATTTACTTTTAACAAACTGTGAGCTTTTCTTCATGGCATCTTTATCTGAGTCTTATTAAGTTTGTACCAAATGCAAAGAAATTCCATTATGTATAATTGATATGTTCAAAAGCTTGCAATAGACAGATCCACATAGGAAAAAAACCTCAAAACAATGCCGGTGTTAATAGATCACTGGCACAAAGACGATTCTGTTAGAGACAATTTATATCCAACATTTTTGTTTAACCTTGTTGTCTTGTTTAGTTGTAATCTGTTTTTTAGTTTAGTTTTTTTGCTTTTTGGTCAGTATAAAAGTAGTTGGAACGACAGGATGATGCACAGATGTATCTGTACAGGGATATAAACATTTCCAGTGGGTTCTGAGTTAATCAGCGGCTAAGCTGACACACACCCACAGTCATCTGTTGCTCGCATAAAGGCACATGCACTTGAAGCAAATAAGATCCAAAAGTAACCCTCACTGTCCCCCTGAGTACCTCACCAAGAAAGATACTATTTGCATTTAGGCCCAATGATTAAAGATATACTATTTAAAAAGAAATGCCCCATATTTAAAAGTTGGAATTTTCAATCTTCCTCAGTTTGTTGGGGATAAATGGAAAACCTGAGTCATGAGAATAAGTGGAGGAGTGCTTTGGGGACAGCATGTATGCTGCAAAGTGACTGCCTCCAAGCCAGAAGCAGTGCAGATGTCTGTGCCTTACCAAGATAAAGTACACCAAAGGGACTGACGAGAGATGCAGATGCAGCTGTTTAAAATAGTACATTTATAATCACCGCACGCTAATGTCTGCTGGAAGCTAAAAGCAGCTGGATGGTCCGTCCGGTACTTGCAAAAATGCAGGCTGTGCAACAGCAGACAAAGTAAGATGAAAATACCAAAGCGGTCTTGATTTATTGATCAATGAAAGCAGCAGTGAAGTCAAAGCAAACACGGGCACACCGTTTACTGCCAGAATACATTTCTCAAATGCTCATCTTGTCTCTGTGAGATGAATGTCAGAAATGAAGTGCTCTTAAAAAAAACTTACCTCACAGGCTGCACAGCGCAAAATGTGTCCGATAAATCTACTGGAGTAAACTTTGAGATTAGTTGTGAGTTGTGCGCTGACAGTTGCTCTTCTGACTCTGACTCTGGCTTATGTTTTAAATCAGGACTACAATTTAAAACAAAGTGTTATCAGGCTGGAACATTCTCCTCTGTCACAGCTAAGTTGATTTTAATAATTCATCAAACCTCCCCTGGTGTCTCCAGTTCCTGCAGTGGATTTTTTAACAACATAAGGTTTTTAGTGACTGCAAGGTGACACGGCTGCTCACAAGCTCCTGGGGTGTTTGTTTATTGTCATCTCTGTCCTTTTGCAAACAGTCCTTGACAGGTTTTGATTTGAACTGAAGGTAGAAAGTGATGGCATTAGTTTAATAACCATTCGCGGTCACAGCGGCTTTGCTCCTGAGCATTCTGTATAATGGGAGTAATGTGTGGATGGTGTCCCTCTGGCTGGGCTGCCTCATTAAATGGCTAGAAAAAGAGTGACTGGCTGCAGGGGTGATGCATTATTGATGAGAGAGCCTGATTAATTGAAAATATCCTCCTCACCAGGAGATGATGTCTGCATGCATGGGTTTTTGTGTGTATGTGTGTATGTGTGCATGTGTGCGGTTGAAGTAAGTGGCTTCATTTTGAGTGAACAGCTTAATCAGTTGATGCATAGTTTTCTGATTGGTATTCTGCACAGGCGCGGCTGCCAAACAGTTGCTGTATGTGCGATCACAAACATTGGCAATGCAAATTTTATTGTCCATATAAGCAGAGCCCAGGTGGGAGTAATAATCTTAAGCAATCTGCGAAATGTCACTTGATATCATACAATATAGGGTGTTTGTGGTGGGAGACTGCGAGTATTGTTCATCTACATTAATGTTGGTCTTCCTGCACCCGCGATGCCGGCTGAGTTGTGTAAATAAAAGATGAAGCTGTCAAGAGATGAGCAACAAGCGCAAAATGAATTAGCAAAAAGTAATAGCTTCTTAACAACACCAGAGTGGGTTTTACAAGCTGCCTTTCAATATAATGGTTGCACTTCTAGACAAGACTGGATCTCCTCTTCAATCCATTTTATCCTAACAAACTAAAATCAGCAACAAATTTCAGCATTTACTGAAATTTACTGAGTGACATGTTTACTAGAACTGGCTCTAATAACGGTCTGTAACACAAGTAATAAATTGAAGCAGGTTTCATTATGCATAGATTGAATTTAAATTAATTCACAATTTCCTCCGGATGCAGTTTAAACAGAAAACATATAATGCACATAAAGCTAAAAACACAACGATACAGTCAATGAATGTGTTTAAATCCAATACTATACAATGTTTTTTTTATTATTTTAGTAGAAGTCTTTGGTGTACTAAATGTCTGTACTGATCCTGCTAATCACCAGGAATAACCTAAGCAACATATTGCACAAGGTCATCAGCAGAATTTGTTATAGTTACCTTAGAAAAGGTTTATATATGATTAGTGTAAACAAAGGTATAACAACACTAAGCTGAGGTGGTATTACGCACTCTTTAAAGTAATTAACTCCCTAAAAAATGTTGTTATTCGACCTTGCTGCACTCAGAAGGATCTTTTTAACAACTTCCTTTTGTGGATCATTTGTGAAATGATTCTTTTACCTTAAATCAGTTATCATAACTTTATAAAACATATTATCTGTCACATCACGAGTCAAACAACATGTAAAAGATAAAACAAGAAAAGCACTCAGAGTCTGTGGACCTCTGTCAAGCCATATTGTTAAGAAACTTTTTAAAAATCCCTCCCAGATCACCTAAAATTTAATGGAACTTAGGTCAGACCAAGACATTCATTCATTCATTCATTCATTCATTCATTCATTCATTTTCCAAAATGCAGGGGTCATGAGAAATCTGGAGCCCATCCCAGCAATTAGCAGGCAAGCGGCAGGAGGCAGGATACACACATAAAGACATTCTCAGAAAAAGAAATAAAAACCTAAAATTACCTGAAGTTATTTACAGACAGACAGACAGGCGGATAAACACGAGCAAAAACAGGACCTAAGTATAAGAAAATAATGCTCAGTTTTCTTTTTTTTTTTCCCCCGGTACTGGACACAACTCTTCTTTATGACTGAAGTTGCTGCCCTTTAGCATTTCCTTTTTCTGAAAATGGGAGTTTTCAGAAAAAAAACATAATCACTTTTTACACTTTTGTTTTATTCTGGACTCCTCCAAAGATGTTTCTTCTTTGGTAAATGTATGTCTTGAGCAAAGAAAAGAAAAGACTTAATCCCATGTGGGAGTGGAACCTGAATCTTTAAAATACAAATCCCACATGTTCCACCTCCACCCTTCTTAAAGGTTGTAAAGGATTGTATCATTCTTTCATTTTGGGAGCACTCGTACACTAACACTAAAACAAACATTATTTACCAAAGCTGGGTGGCCTAGAAATAAAAGCCCAAAACAAAGAAAAAATGAGTCTATATATGGTCAATCCCTTTGCAGATCATGCCCACATTGAATGGAAAACGTATGGAAATCAAGCTGAACCATGAATACTGTCTATTGTATTTATTACTTTATATGACACCTACAGATCATCTTAAAGTGTCTCTGTCATCACAGGGCCATCTGGTGCTGTGTTAGGTAGATTCTCCAAGTGAAAAAGTAAATGCATTTCCTTAAAGTGTGAAATCATGCACTGCCTCACGTCTGTGGGAGCTGAACCAACCACTCATACTTCAGTTGGAATCATCCAGCCATCCTGCTTCTTTGAGATCAGCTTTTCAGGCCAAATCAAATGATTTACATCATTTTAACACTCATCATTCAGTTACCTTCTGTGTCCAATTATTGATTATCTACAGACCACAATGGAAAATGGATAAAAAGCTTTGACCTTGTTGTAAAAGGAATTAGAATGCTCTCACAATATCTATGACCATCTATTTGTTACAGCAAGTTTACACATTTATTGTCCAGGTATTTTAGTGTCCATGTCTACTTGAACTTTGGATACAACCTACAAGATACAAGATAGATAGATAGATAGATAGATAGATAGATAGATAGATAGATAGATAGATAGATAGATAGATAGATAGATAGATAGATAGATAGATAGATAGATAGATAGATAGATAGATAGAGAAATCTCGTTCACTAATTTTGACCATTGTGATATTTAAAAAAAAAAAAAGGATACCACATCACAGGTTTTAGTCCTCACTATGGGTCTACAAAAGTTATAAAAAGTTATAAAAAGTTACAAAAAGTAGCGAAAAGTTATAAATGGGTCTACAAAATGGGTCTACAAAAGTAGACCCATAGTGACCCTACAAAAGTACAAAAGAACCAAGGTGTTCTGGAGGATTTAGAAGATCAAGGCAGATCTGATTCCATAGGTAGGATCAGGGTCATCAAGAGTTTTAGAAATCAAGAACAGCACCAACAACAACACTTTACTAATTACATTATTCCATCAAACTGGACCGTACAGTAAAGTTATACTTTGCTTGAATTTTCTTTGCTTCATTTCCTGTTAGTCACTGTTTCCCCCTCAAACAGGACCAGCTGTTTATTGTCGCAGTGTGTAACACTGCAGAGACACAAAGACAAGTTCTCTGTGTGTATGCACATTGATTTTGCTGTCATGTTTTTTAAAGGTCAGTAGTATGGAGTGTTTATGACTCTGAAATATTCTGCAACAATCTTCTAAGTGACAACATAACAACTGGATGCGATGGAGCTCAAAGTGAATCGCTATTTGTAGTTAAGGAACATGTTATAAAATTGTTAGTCATGTTGTTAATACTTTGCACAAATTTGATACAAATATATGATTTATATTATAAATTGTGTCCTGGACTTTGACATGATGTTTTTGGACGGTGTGTGCTGCTACTAAGATGATAAAAATGCACTGGAGTGGTTCTCTGCACCTACTCAGCAGTTTACAATGTTCCTACATCATCATATTATATCTGTGATGGAGAGCCTTGGCTTATAGAACCAAAAGAGCATCAGTTATGTAACACTATCTACAGTGGAAACGCAAAATAAATAAATACATGCCAAAGCCATGAAATGATTTGGTCACATACTTATTGGATTAAAGCAAACCTTGCTTTGTTGGGACTAGAAAACAACATGATAAAGGCTAAATCACATGAAGGTAATGTATATTCTTACCATCCTCTGGTCACATAACTGGTAAAAGGTCTTAGTAATGAGTCCAGAAGTTTGGGTTAAGGGGACGTTGTCTCTGATCAGGGGAAAGACTCAAATTACTTCCATTATTTTGTCGACTTCTTATCTTTTGTCAACATATAAATTTAGTCTATTCTCCTGGTTCAAGTTCCATTAAGACCCATCAAGGCTGCTACCGGGAGTCTGTCTGAAGTCATACCAGGGGAAATTAAAAGCCCTGCTGGCAGCTGCCAATGTTAAATGAGTTATATTTAAACCTGTATTAATTTTAAATTCATAAAAGCAGAATATATTACAGACTGAGCCACTTTTTAAAATGCTTCAAGGACATAAACTCATTTTAGTTTTTACTCTGATGAGGCATTAAGTGCCTAAAATGTGAACATCATTGCATATTCAGTGGCTGATTATCGCCTATACATCAACGTTTTTCGAAGTGCGAAGTAAACCTGGCAGAGTTCCTCAGGGATAAAACACGACATGCTACGTTTCTACGCTACCACTTTGTGTTCGCCCTTTGAAAAGTGACACTTCTCAGACTGAAAGGAAGCAAAGAGAACATTTTAGACTGGGGTCCAAGCAGATGCTGCGCTTCAGTTTTAGTTGTCTGTGGCATGAATATGGCATAATGACTTGTGTTGCTGAGGCTGCAGTCACACACTGTTTACATTCATGTTAAGGGTTAGTGTCTGAAGCATTTTCAGATCCCTTTTTGAGAAGTGGCAGTAAAACAGAAAGATATTGCTTTAGAAAAACAAACCTCCCACTTTGTTTTCATGACAAGGTGCTGCAATCCATTCTAATGAAGGCAGCAGTCTCACATGCAGACATTTCGACTTAACGCCTCCTACACTGCAATAGATTCTCACCACAAGTATTTGTGTTTTTGACACAATAATAGATTCTGATAGTCCTTTTCTTTGGAAAATTAAACAAACAATGGACAGGTGCAGCATATATTATGCACTGAAACCATCTTTCCATGGCAACATTTGCTTTGTGGTGTCGCACAAATCCTCTAAAACAAGAAAAAGTAAACATGGCCATCCCTCTTATTGGGTCCAGATGATCCAAAAATCCATGATGCGTTGAAATGAAGGAAAAGCTTATCTGCTCCCCGGGGCATTTAACAACTCCAATGCCCATATAGTGCAGTTCATAAACCACATGTCCACGTCAGCTCAAACGCCCCAGAGTGTCTGGTTTTATTTGTTAAATGAAATGGAGCCTTAATATTCACTATTTCATGGCTTGGTAACTGTTTCATTTTTCTCCACATAAAACTTTACAGAGTAGAAAAATTACAGAATGCTGTCAAATAAATTATGATAAAAGTAATTAAACTAATTGTGTTTTTTTTTGTTTTTAAAGAAATATTCCTAAAAAAATTCATCAAATTAAAAAGAAAGCAAATACAATGAGCAAAATATTGAAGGGGAAAAATAAACAAATTCTTCTATGTTTGTATATATATATGTATGTATGTATGTACATATATATATGAGTGTATATATATATATATATATATATATATATATATATATATATATATATATATATATATATATATATGTGTGTGTGTGTGTGTGTGTGTGTGTGTGTGTGTGTGTGTGTGTGTGTGTGTGTGTGTGTGTATGTGTATGTGTGTGTGTACTGTATATATGCTGCTTGAAATGTTGAAAAATTAGGAATGAATTTGATTAGACTTCAGTGATAAACACACTGACAAGAAATGTGAAAACTTTCAATGTGGTTTCAGAGGCAACAGTTTGAGCAGAGGAACCCAAACTCTTATATGCCCATTAGCTCATCCAAAGGGGGGGTGGGGGGGTGGGGGGGTGGGGGGGGGGGCACTGAAGTGTCCAACCAACAGGTCTGCCTGAGCCCTCCTCCCAGTGGGACATGTCTAGAAGCACTTTAATGCAAAGAGGCAGTAAGTTTACTCTGATCATTCCACGGATGACAGAAGTCTTCACCATATCCCAAAGATTGAGGTTAGTTATTCTCCAGAAAAACTTTATTTTAGCCTCTGGTATTTACCATTTCATTCACCAGACCTGATCCAGTCTGCATCAATCAGATGGTACCCCGATACAAATGTAACTCCATGCTCTGTTGGGATATAACTCCTCTCCTTTATTTTAAACACTAAGTCACTTCACATAGAAATGAAAACTCATTGACCATGACCCTTTTACAGTTTCTAATCTTTTATCCTGCTGCTTCTTCACACTCGATACTAGGTTATGCTGTGGGGTGGAGGTAACTGAACCACAACATCAGCAAAAAGAGCAAAGATACAATACTTAACTGTCTAAACTCTCTGCCCTTCAGCTGATATTTTGTTCAAAGAGGACATGAAAAATAGGACAGGAGGAATAAGTTGACCGACTGCAGACAATCTTAGTTGCGCTGATGATTTGGGATGTTTCCATTCCATGGAACACTGGACCAGCTCTTTACACTCCATGGTGTTGAAGGGTAGTTTGGAAGTAACATAACACTCCATCAGTTTGGTGGATAAATTAGTATCTTATTGTAGGTACTGTTGGAGTTTATGATGCCAGGCTCTCTTTACTGTCTCTGCACAACTGCAAAGTTTTATGTTAAATTTAAGGAATCTCTAGAGACTGTAACCATTATAAGTCATAGTCATGCTGTAATATGGCTTTAATAGATTTTTCCTTTCGTTTATGAGTGTGAAATAAGAGTAAATTGTCCACACCCCCTTGAAAAGTGTCCTTAATAGAACAATAACAGATAATGGGAATATACTCTTTCTGTTGCGCAAAAAAGACAAGAAATGCTCATCCTAAATCATTATTCGGTTCAATAACATCAGGTGGCTCTGCTGAAAGAAATGTTGAGCTGATTTACAAACTAGTATTGTCCTCCTTAGTGCTGGACCACTCTCAATGCTGCAGGATTTTAAAAAGAACAAATTTGTCAGGCACTATAAAAGCTTTTTAGCCATCAAGGTCTTGATAATTACTCTCTAATACAAGAAAGACTATCCATCAGAAACCAGCATGATTTTAGCACACACCCACTTCAGGTCGTGCAGCTCCTTATTTCAGGTTATCACTCACTGTTCGGAACAGAAAAATGCAGCTTTACATTCTATCTCTTGATCTTCTAGTTTCTGAGGAACTATTTCCATGGATATCTCATTATAGGGAGAGCAAACTGTTCTGTTTTTCTGAGTATTTGTAAATCAGCTTTCGAGTTATGACAGTTTACAATTTTAAGTTAAACCTTTAGACACCAGTGTTTTTAAAGTTTTCCATGTACTGAAAAATTAACTAGCCTCTCAAAACACTTCATGATTGCAGGTGCAGCAGTTTATGGGGCAGCAGTAGTTCAGGCTGCCTGCAAGTGATTTCTTGTGTACTGGGTTGATTGTGGCAGATTTCAGGCAAGGAGGGATAACTCCCTTAGCAAGGGAAAAACAGAAGATACTAGTAAAGATGGAGGAAAGCTATTTTTAAGCACTTTACCCGGCACACCATTGGGGCTAGTAGTCTTCCTGGGGTCATCGACTGTAGCAACAGCCTCGTGTCATGCTCCTAAACACTGAGTGAAAAGATCCAGACAGCTGAAGAGGATAGGGCTGGCATGGATGAGTGTTGCCATAGTGACTCAAAGTGAGAAAAGAAACAGAAACCTTGACCAATGCTCATGAAGAGAAACATTTGCAGTAAGCCCAGAAATACATGAAGACTAATTTTCACACTGTTTTAATCACTGCTGAATGTCATGGTTCACTGGATACGTTCACCTCATCCCAGTGAAGCTGCAATATTAGTAAGGTGGTGGTAGAGCAATGGTTGGGGCTAAAATAATAGGGAGTAACTGGATGAGCCTCTTTAGGGACCTCTCGTAAATACATGCAGTTTCCAAGAAACCATTTCCCACCAGTGTATAAAGGGAAGAACTAAGCCTTTATACAAGACAATCAGTTTAATTTATTATTTAAGATAATGCTTTAAAACTTTTTCATTCATTTAATCTAATTAATGCAAGAGAATGTACCATCTGATGCCGCTAACAATAACACTGATATTTTGTCTGCTCTGAATCTGAAGGAAAAAGACTCACGGTGTGGCTACCATTAACCCAACTGTGAACCTGTGGAGCATCCTTGAAAGGAAGATCTGTGACAGTGGGGAGCATACCTCCAGAAAACTTGAGGAGACAATTTTGGTATCTTCAAACAATATAAATGTTGAAACTGTGAATGAACAATTTAATTAAATCAGGATTCACAGCATTTCTTTTGCCTCCTGCCTCTCCATCCTGCAATTGGGTCCCCACACCTCCATCGCTCACTTACAGAAGCGAACTGGTTACCAATGACATACATGTTCCTGACATTGCTAGTTGATGGAAAAATCTTAGTTATGATATTGTGAACCTCTGCAGAGGACCGATGGTCAGAATGCTGGTTGTAGAAATTCTTAGCTCCTACTTCTAAGTGTCTCTAGAATGGAAACATCTGCAAAGGACATTAAAACCCCCTGCAGGAGATTGGCATTGTAAACCTCACTCTGGGGGTCCCACACCAAGAAGTGTGATAATGATGTACCCAGATGGGGTTTGGGGGGTAGGTGTGGGGTCAAGGTAATATAAGGGTGTCATTCTAAGTTGATTATTGGTTCACCTTGTCCACAGACTGGGGTGACTTGGTCGGCTGGCTTGTGTGAACTCCTTGCAGTAAGTAAATCTTTTGTACCTTCTCGCTGATCTGAGTGTCTGTCATTCATTGGGAGACTTTTTCTCCAACACTAACCAAAATACTGCTTGAACAGATCTGCCATTCACTGACACTCAACAGGTTACACAGGAAATCTGCATTTAGAGCCAAATGAATTACAGTGCATGACCTTTGGGAAATGGGGTGCAATGTTGTTGTGTGCCACTGGTTACACTCATGACGTTTCTTTACAGATTTAAAATAGGAAATAAACTGATTACTTAATGCTGGACACTGAAGCGTTGCTATAAACTTGGTATTAAAGCACAGGTTAAAGGTAAAATAAGGAAATTTAAAAAAAAAGCATAAAAAGAAAAGATGCTTCAATCCACACTAAATTACCAGTGGATGTTTACTTTGTTCAGACTTCTCTTCACTTTGCTTGCAGCATCTATTTTGACATTTGCCATAATGCTTTCACTCTCTTCCAGTCTTCGGGCCCACCTTGACAAATAAGCTCTTCTTTTGCCTTTTCTTTAGTGTGTCATGTAATTAAACTTCATGGTTCCTAACAGGTTATATAAAAAAAAAAGTCTTAAAAAGGCAGACGATCCTTTGAATTGTCTCTTTGTCCTTGGTACGTGTGCTGCTTATATGTCACTGCTTTGAGTTATTAGTAACGACCAATCACAGCTCTGTACTGTGTTTTGTGTATTCTCCATTGCCTCCACTGTGTCCTCTCAGCTGACCCTTTTCTTCTGAAGACCACCGATTGTAGATAATGGCTTATTCCTGAAAAATCAATCAGATTCCCGTTAAAGATTGTCTGCACGTGTGTCAGTCTGCTGCTTGTAATGGTGTTTGCTCTGCTCTCCGTGTTGTCATATCAAATGAGAATCATGGCCTCTGACCAAAAACTCTGAATTTAAATTCAGCAGATTAAGGTTAGCAATACTCTTCTTTATAACCTAAGCATTTTCTGTCAAGGACATTTTAAGAGACAGGAGAATAACATTTCCCATTTTCAGCAAAGTCTGGATGACGTCGCCATAATAGCGTTCACTTCCTGCTTCAAATGAGATCCACGTAATTGGAAAATAATAAGCCACTATGGTAAATTAGGATCATTTTCAGGTCTTGTAACCTGAAGGTGTGCAATTCAAAATTTCATTCGAACATTTGCTTCAGTGCTCCTTTGATAATATGCTCTTTCTCCTCAGCCAGTGAAGAATCTGAGCAACTGGAAATTAGATTTCTTGAGTGGATGTCATCTTTGATCAGGCTTTCTCAGCCCAGGGTGATTGCAGTGCCAACATTTGGCAGGTGTAATGTCAACAGCAACTGGGTTAGTTGCGTTTTCTTTGGTCGCCATGCCAATTTCCAGCAGACTTTCATTAGGATAATTGGCAGGGATGTTGGGTTAATATTTGATGGGAAAAGAAGCAAAATGTAAATTCAGTCATTTGTCACTTCAAGAATGGTTTTACAAGTTGAATCAAATCTTTTTTGTTTTGTTTGTCTCATGGACAAGAAACTTCTCCAATATAAATGCATCAATCAGTAGACAGAGACCAACTTTTATTGAGCGGCACCCACGACAAGATATGCAATCTACAGCATATGTTTTCATGGACTGTGGAATTTATTTTTACGCTGCACAAGATGTTTCCTTTCGCGTTTCTCGTGGTGAAGCTTTCAAGGATGCTTTACAGCAAGTACTATCCACCTAAGTGCTTTGAGAGTCTTAGTTTTAGAGGTTGAAGAAGACGCTTGTGGAGAATTTAGTCTATAATTTGTTGTTTTTTTGTTTTTTGTTTTTTTGTTTTCTGTTCCAGAGCTGGTATTTCTAGAAAAAAAAAAAAAAAAAAAAAAAAAAAAAAACACAGTAAAAGGAGCAACAGAATAAAAACTAACTTTTATTCACCTGCAAACACAATACGTAAAAGTAGTGTGGATTGAATTCAAAGCACCGCTTGAAAATTATACAAAAGTATCAAGATTCGGCACCTAGAATGGAGATTAAAATATACTTTTTTCCTTTTTGTGTCATATACCCATCAGAGTGTATGTCCTTGAATGATTTATCCCCACATATCAGTCGTCATAATCTGCAAGGGATGAGTATAGTTCATGCACCTATGCTCCCAGCAGCACACCTGACTAAGGTGTAAGGCAGAAGTCAAAATGATTTGTATCATCAGCCAGGCTTCAAAGAGTTTTCAAAGCAAGACATCAAACAGAATCACAGAAACCCTCACAACATTTCCAAAAAGCACTAACTCTTAATTGCCTTTATTCACACTCAAAAACACTTTGGAATCAAAAGTATTTTCAGAACATTCCTCTCATACTTAATAAAACAACCTCGGGCTGCACATCAGTGGGAATTATAGATGTGATTTACAATCGAGGAGGTCGAAAATGAGTTAACTTTTCGGACTCATTTGAAGCTTGTAATGAAAAGATTGAAAACGTGTTCGACGCAAATACAAGAGCTGCCTCGAAGGTTGGGCCCTAATATATTGGGTCAAGATATTTCTGTCACTTAATCTACTGTGAACTTCAGCCATCATTAAAAGTTGACAAGCAGTCAATATGTGCTATTCCAGACCTTCACTGTCTCCATCACAGCTGTGACAGCTTTCTAGAGTTGCCTGATCCTGTTTCGCTGGCGCTTGTGAGGATGTCAGAATAGCCGTCACGATGGCTGACACCTGCACTGAATCACTTTTTTTTAGCTTCATCTGAAGCCAAAGTTAATGATTCCCAGTGTACTGCAGATATTTCCATAAAGTGAACTCAAATAGAAATAAATGCAAGAGTTTTGGAAAAGTTAATAAAAATTTGATGCACAATTGCCATCATGGCCTTTTTGGTCATGTAGGAGTAAAACCATGATAGTCTGAAACAAGCTTTATTCTTTAAACAGGTTGTGGAAAAATAATAGATAGATAGCAGATAAGTAAAATGAATAGATTATCCTTTTTTGGAGTGGGGCTATGTTTTGCAAGAGGGGGATTGTGGTGTGCAGGATTAATCTTTTTCAATGCCACTTATTTAAGTCGGTTTCAAGGGTAACATTAAATAGTTTAATATATTGGACTGAGTCATCACCGAAACATTATGCTGATAAACTTCATGCCTTACTTATCCAAGATGGAAATTTTAAACATTGTCATAGAGTTTTTGTTTTTTCCAAAAAAATGAAGAAAGAAAAAACAATGATGTCTAATTAGGAGAAGACTTGTTTCAGAGTACAATATCTGCTGATAATGACCTCTCGAGTTGAAGAAGTCTCTTACTAAATGCTCCTCTTCATGCTGCTGTTAGAGAAGTTTAAGGAACCACCCTCTGTTTTTACCAGCATGTGCATCCTTGTTTTCTGGACCATCAGCTCCAGCAGCTTCAGAGTAAACCCCAGCATAGAACCAGACTGCTTAATCAGTTTGTTCAGCGTCTTTGAGTCTCTGACGCTGCTTCACCTACAGATACTGCAAAGCTGGTCACACTTTCCACAACACACTTATAGAAGATATGCAGCATCTCGGTGGATGAAGTGAATGATTTGAGCTCCTTTAAGAAGTAGAGTCTACTCAGTCCCTTTTTATAAATGGCCTTTATGTTGCATTTCTGTTGTCTATCTGAACTCCGGCTCTCTCGCTCCAGACAAGCGGCAAACGCAGCAAGAGCGTCAGGAGCGTTTTGGGCGTCGGACACAAAAGTGGCAGTTTAGTGACCGGCGTCGAGCGTTCAAAAGCACTCAAAACGCACTTGGTCTGAACACACTGTAATGGACTGCTACTAAGTGATTTCATGAGAAAAGAACTCACAATTATAAAAACTTTGTGCAGACTAAAATAAAATAAAATAAAACAAAATAAACCATACCATACACTACATCTAGGTGGAGCAATGGACACCAAGCTGTTAAAACCTCCAGATCATGTCTGCTGTTTTAATTAGGTCTTCTCAGAGTGATGCAGTTTGCAAAGTGTCATACTTTAGTCTGTTCTGCTGCAGGAAGGAATTAATGTGATGCTTAGGTTTACATTCACTATGATGACCTTGTCAGAGGAGTTGTGGTTATGTTAAACGCAGTTCACGTTTGAGGCATTTTAAAAAGATCCCGACAGCAAGTGGTGTTTATCTAAAAGAGACTTCTGTTTTCTCCCACCCTTAAACTCTTCGTGATTCCAGGTGCAGAGCCAAAAAAAATTAGATCAAAGCAGCTCCTCTCATCCCACACTGTTTTTGATGATTGCAGACCACATGTTGCTGCTGCTTTTATTCCTCGCCAGTATTGGAACACCATGAAAAAAAATGTGCAAAGGAAACTGTAGATGATTATGTCTTTATAAGGAGACGAGTCCAGAAATCAACTACATTTCATCCTTCCACACCTTCCATCATCAAAGCAGCAAGTGCATATTAACAAATGTCCAGTTTGGAATGAACAGTGGCAATTTATTACCGCTAAATTTCACAGTTAATGAGTTATGGAAAGCTCAGGATAATTAGAATAATAATCAAATGTGCGTCTCAAAGAACAATTTTCTTTTAATTAGCCAAATTTCTCTGAAGCACAATAATGCTCTTTGGCCCACAAATCACAGCCGTCGTTCTCTAATGAAAGGCATTCAAACCTACACAGAAATAATGACAGTGCGAACCTTTTAACAGTTAGATGCGAGCAATTTTTAAATGAACTGTTCTTGTCAGGGTTACATCGAAGAGCCTTCAGTTCTAATCAATAAGTTCTACAGTACTTAAAGACGTCTTGTAGAGTTTGTAATAGTTTCTACTGAATCCGTTTATTTTTGCCATAAGATACTCAATTTGTTCCACAGCTTACTATGTACAGATGCACCTAGCAACCTATTCAGCAAGGAAACACTAAAAAACAAGAAAAGACAATAGTGATTAAGGAAACTGCATTTCTTTTTTTTTGGTTTTTAACTTTATAGGAGTGTATTTTGTGACCAACGGCGCATAGGTTTTAGAACACAAATACCCCAAGGTCTTCACAATGTAGCCAAAGTGCTTCATCCTCTGACTTTTAATATTCCATGAAATTCTTCCTTTTTCTTTCTTTTTTTTTTTTTTTCTTAGCTCACACCCAGGGCTTTTCGACTGCACTGGTTCCAGTGCTGGTTCGGAGACACAGCCAGAATTAGCATTGGTCTTTTGGTTTTGACCTCCTAAGCACCGTCTCCTCAAAACTGATTCTATCCTGGTACCAACTCTTTGCTGGGCCACACTTGAGAACCGCTTCACGTTGTGTGTATCAGCAGCTGCGGGCGGGGTTACCTGGCCAAAACAAGAGCGTCGAAACATGGACAAACATCCTTATACCAGCAAAGAAATGGACTCTAAAAATAAGCAGCATTGGTCCGAGGAGGAGGAGGCTCAGTGTTTCCTTGCTCTATGGTCATCCGAGGAGATACAGAGTAAAGTGGATGGGGCAAGTCGGACAAAGCCTGTGTTTGAGCAGCTGCAAAGGGAAATGTCTGCATGAACGTAGCATTGACCAGTTGATCAACAAATTAAAAAAAGAAGAACTAAAACAAAGATTTCAGGGATCTATGGCACCAATCTATTGGGGCAGGGGCCAAATCTACAAAGCTACAGGTGTATTGAACAGTCTTAAAGCTGTGTTAAACAAATTTTTCTTGTACATGTATGGATTGTATGTAAAAAGATGGATGGATCTTCCGTGATGTCATCCACAGGTTTTGGAAGAGCTAAAGTGAAGCTTGGTACAGCAGTACAACTCATAAGTCAATAGATACATGCTTAGTAGCAATAGTGGAGCTCCACATTATCCTTATTGA
Organism: Telmatherina bonti; assembly: GCF_933228915.1. NCBI lineage: Eukaryota > Metazoa > Chordata > Actinopteri > Atheriniformes > Telmatherinidae > Telmatherina > Telmatherina bonti. The sequence goes on from NC_136618.1 coordinate 21,810,271, forward strand.
AAATATTTAGTTTTTTTTATTTTCTATTTACTTTTAATGACACAATGTAGCTATGAATGCATTTTCCCCCAATACTCTTCCACTATCGCATAAACAACTTAGCTTGCCATGAATTTAGTGGAGGATACTAACTCATTACCAAACTATATAATGCCCAGTGGGGTTTGCTAATATGACCCAATAAACCTCCCCCTCCAGAATGAATAGGATGCTGTTAAATCATTCACAGAGATGCATGTAAGAGTAATCACACTGCTGAAATAAAATTATTTACTCTGCACATTTCGGCCAGCCAGTCTGTAATTATTGCTGAACCCTGGTCCTCTGATGCTTTAATCAGGCTGCGATATTGAACTGCTCTGGCTGTAATTAAAAAATGAGCAGAATTTAAGCACGGCCATATATGAGTGGCAGGATTGACAGGACTGTCAAAGACGAAAAAATTTAGACAACCCGAGTCCTCATTTGGAATGTAGATTACTTTTTAGAGCAAAACAATGGGATTAAAGACATCACAATCTGACCCAATGAATAAAACATGACAAGCTGAGGAAATAAAGCCAAGTGGAAAATAGGCCAAACAAATGTTCATAAATTTAGAAATGAATGTTTATCACTTTCGCTTGCTCTAAAAAGAAGAAATGTAGAAGCTGTGCAAACAGGTTAACTCCAGGGTGCCTTGCATTTTAATGGCTCCAGGCTTTCCAGGGAGCTTTTGCGTAATATACAGCTGCTATATTTTCTTGTGGTGTATTGCTGATTGTGTTTCAACCTTTTGATTTTTTTTTTCCACAGCAAAATCAAACAACAAAAAGAAGGACACATGGGAGAGATGCTTGCTATTTACAGAGGCACTTCCATTGGGATTGGTCCCAAAGTCCCTGATGCTCAACACGAGGTTTGTCACCAAGGAGGTTGTTCAGGTGACGGCAAAGAAGGAAACCCTTGGAGAACTCATCCGAATCATCACCAGACATGTTTGCAGCACTTAAATGAAACTTTCAGGCCTTTCTATTTTTTGAGCAGCCCTCTGAAAGTCACATTTTTATGAGGGAAATCAGGTGCCAGTGTTGAGCTTTTATTCCAGCTTGCTTGAGCTAATAACCGTTGGATCCATGAGGGGTGGTTCTTTGGGAACAGCTGCCAGCATCTGGAACAAGAGGGGGCATGTAATGGAAACATTTGGCAGCTTATTGTGCAGAGGTTGACGTCAATGTCAAAAGTGGGATCCTGTGACAGACGTGATTAAATATTTAAAACTGTTGATAGTGCAATTTGAGAGTCTTCCTGTGCTATTGGGATACAGTCGTTTTAAAGAGGCCTTGTGGACAAGAGCTGTTAATTTTCACGTCTCACATCTTCTCACTCAGATTGAAAAGTATCCTCGGCAACTCCCCCATGAAAGAGACATCTTTTGTTGTTTGCTATATCACTTGTTACTGCATGAACAGATGCCAGTTAATTTTTTATAATTAACAATAAGTGATGATGAAGTTTTTGGGGTATTAGAGCCTTTTGATACAATAAATCAACTTTGACAGCAGCTGCATGTAAACAAGTCTGTAACTAGATGTGTTAGTTAGTTATTTATTTAATATGGACTGAAATAAAATGGGTTTTTTTCTGTTTAAGGTTGTTATATTTTGGGTTTTAAAGCTAAAAATGAAATAAATTCTTAAACTCCTCATTATTAATTCAGCATGCTTTCATTGATTAAACTCCATATCTGCAACAAACTCTCTTAGTTATAGCTGATTGTATGTTTATACTAGTTAATCTAAGTTACAAAATTGTGTGCAATGCTTTCCTGTAAGGCAAACATGCACTTTTGTCAAAACTCCCTACAAGTACCATCTGACCAAAAATCTGGATCGTTTCACAATGTCAAAACAAAGGCATAAATGACGAACTAGCAAGAGGAGAAACAAAATGGTGCAGCTTAAATTGGGTTTGCTGCAGTAACCTCAGCTTTCTAAAACAGTGACACTGACTCTGGGGAATATCGTTATGTACTTGACTGTGACTTGTTACTGGAGGATTCAGCAAGGAAACACACACCAGCAAACTCGGACTGTGTAGAAGTTCCTAATTTGCCGACTGTACATGGAAACAGTTGAGGAGGTAAGGAATGGTTTGTGTTATGATCACAGCTGAAAAAGCAACAGCTGTAGCATTGTTTGTGCCATGTGAGGCCACTAGGATATATGGAGCTAAATATCTGGATCTGACACTGCTATTACTGCTCAACTACAAAGCACTGTTTTCAAACAAATACTATTGATGCATAAAACATATGTATCATATGTACTATAGCAGAAATATAGATCACCAATTTTTTTTTTCTACGGCAGTAGATGGCCGTAATAACACTGTTCTTCAGAGTGCCACCTTTTTATTGATTCTTTCATACTTATTGATTTGTTTACCTGTGACTGGCAACCACTCTATAAAACTCTTATTAGATGCCTTCTCTTTGGAAGTGTGACCTAAGGTCCTCTTGTACTTCCTATTGACAACTAAGAGAATAATCAATCATTGCTCAGAGAAACTCAAAAGTATCAAAGAGGCCACTTGAAAACAAATCAAAATGCCAGTCTTAGAAAAATAGAAAATCTTCTGTTTTCCCATCAAACAAAACTCTGTTTCTAAAAAACATATTCTGCAGCGTCCATATTTACCTAAACAGCAACAACAAACAATGTGGCAGCATCAGGCTCAGTCCAGAGTCACCTTTCTTTATCTACTGGGTTCCAGGTAGTTGCGTGACTGGGCAAAGTGTCCTGACTGCTCCTCTCATTCATCAAAAGTTGCAGCCAGAGACAAAGGCAAAATATGACAAATGGACGGTTTAACTTGACATGCTGGCTCCTTTCCAGTATTGAATCCCTTTGGGCAACATGGGGTCACAGACTGGGGAGGTCAGAACATGGTAGATGGCACTGTCTGCTCAAGCTGGGAGAAACAAATACAGTGTACGTTTGAACCATAAACTTGTGTCCATTATTGCTTCTGACCCGCTGCCTGTCTGGCCGTCCGTGATTCACCCACACAACATAATCCCTCTGCAAACAGAACCTGTAACAGTCTCACTAAGTTTGCTGTAAGTTGTTTCGAGTGTCTTTAAAAAGGCTCTACTAAATCCAAGACATGTCAATATAAGCTTAACCTCTGATGAGAAATAAGGGGGCGTAATCTTTACCAGTATGCCTGCAGTAACATGCAGACCTCACAAGGCTGCAGCCCCTCCCAGATCTGTCAGTGCATAAACATAGAACCAGTTATTCACACAAACTGCCTGACAGTTACAGTAAGCTGCAACCTCACAGCTTTTACCACATCGTGTCTCAAGACTAGCAAAACTTGTCCCCATGTGTTGCCTTTAGAGCAAGATAAATGAGGGATAAATACCCCACCCCGCCATATGCTCTGTGTCAGTGGAGCCATTTCAAGGCTTTTTCTCACTGATGTTTTTCAAAGAAGGAGACGAGCTTTGTTTTCATTGCCGTCTCACTTTTGTTGTAGTTTTGATGACTTTTCTGTCTTTGAAGGATGTGAAAGAATGGCTGAAACAATCAGTGTTCCTTCAAAAGTGCAGGTCTGCACATGCAGCCATGCAATATTAATCCAATCTGCAGAGGTGGGTTGGCTTCCAGGTCGGCTCCTCCCGAGGGGACTTCTCCATTACCTCTCCTAGCTGATCTCCTTTACCTCAATACTTCATGGGGAAAAAAAAAAGACTTATCCAGTTAGAGAGTTAATCTGGATTTCTAGTTTGGACTCATTAATTTCTTCTTTTCTTGGAGATTTTGTGTTGTATTATTGATCAATGCGACTGCAGCAACAATGCATTATGGATAAATTGCTTTTCATCAGCATTAAACACAAGAATAAAAATGGAAAATGCCTCAATTTTTGATGGAGCAAGTGAAACTTTGATGACATGAAAAATAATTCATGTGCTTACATGATTTTTTTGTGGAAATAAATAATAAGGCAATTGGTAATAATCCAGAAGAGATTTTTAGGCAGGAAGATACTACTAAAGCGACATGGGTTCATAAAAGGACAATAAAAGGCAGTTTATTGCAGTTTCGAAGCTTAAAGCGCTGGTTGCATGCCGACTGTAATCATGAAAAAATTAGAAATTTATTAGTCACTTTCGTTTTATTGCATCTGATTTGCTCTTAAGCTTCAAATTAAATTGACTCATGATTAAAATGACAGTAATCCAATGAAGTGCTCCAGTGGAAAACTCTTATTAACTGAAAACTTTTAATGGAAAAGCCCTGAAAGTGTTTGAGCAGACATAAAAATTCAGAATAAAACAAAATTAGTTTTCAAAAGCTGGCACAAGTAAATGTGTGTCATGGTGTATTAAAGCTATCAATTAGTTCAGTTTTTATTCTTACATTTGTTCATTATCTTGAGTCTTATGTCTAAGCGAATCACAAGCTATTAGATTTGGACACATTCAATGATCAGTTACACAAAACCATCCTGGGAGTTAAAACTGGAAAAAATGGCTGCCAAAAATGGAAAAAAAAAAGGAAAAAATGGCAGCCATTTACAAGAAATATTTAGCATGTGACTTAATGAATTTTATGCTCAACACAGAGGTAAACTCAGCTCAAAATAAAAAATTATATTGAGGAAAGTTTCTGTCCAACTATGATAAAGGCATGAAAGGAAAATCAATTAATCATGTGCTAAGAAGAATAAATTCTGTTTTTGCAAACGTGAAAACGAAATCACCTATTTAGTAAACTAACCAAATGCAAGAAAACAAACAGAACAAATGTTTTTCCCATGCAGAACAATAAAAAGAACTTTGGTCTCAAGTCAGCCTTTAAGATATGAAAACACATTTTCTGCAGGTTCAATGGAGAGAAATAAGACTCTAGATCAGGGGTGTCCAGCTCTGGTCCTCGAGCGCCACAATCCTGCTGGTGTTCATTCAATGGAAGCCAGAACAGTGGCCCTTGAGGGCCGACTTTGGACACCTCTGCTCTTAGATTTAAAGGCTTAGACTTGACTTTATTGAACAGGCAGCTCCATTTACAAAATATTTTTTTTATTTCAGTTACCTGAAAAGAGAAACAATAAGTAACTTAATATTTTAGTCACTAAGACAGTAAGTTCATGTTGGCCTCTGTCTCAATGGATCTTCTATCTCTAACTTCAAGTTTGAGATTCTATTTCCTTGTCACTTTTCCAGTCTCCGCTGGAGGTGGACTTTATAGACTTTATAGAGTTCCTATGTATTAAACTGGTGTGATGATTTATCCCCCCACAACTTGCACAGCTTGCAAAATGATTCAATAGCAGTCCCCGGACTCTCCCAATTAATTAAATTCAATTAATTTCAATTAAATTCAATTCAATTCAGCTTTATTTGTATGCTACTTCACAACAATGTTGTCTCATGGCACTTTAGAAAGACATAATTTCAAGCCAATTCATGAATAGCCTTTCTAATAGAAACCAACAGATCGAATCATGACTTTGATCCAATCCCCCATCCAGAGCATGCACGAGGCGGCAGATAGATAGGATAAAACTCCTTTTTAACAGGAAGAAAACCTCTGGCAGAACCTGGCTCAGGGAGGGCAGCCATCTGCCTCGACTAGTTGGGGTGGAGAGGACAGGAAAGACAAATCAACATGTACAACTGCACTTATTCAGGAAGAAAAATGAGAAATATGTTAGAGATGGCAATACTGTCATATATTTATACGTAAGAAAAATGGAGCAAGGCACTACACAGTGCATCAGGTGATGTCCTCATTGCTGCATAAGTAATGGATGGCTAGACCAACCATAACTATAAGAGCATAAGAGCATAACCTGGACAGTTGGGTCCCATACATGCAGACTCCAACTCAAGAGATGCTCATCCTTATGGCTACATCACTAATAGATGTCTACACTACCCCGAACTCTAAAGAGCATAACCTGGACAGTTTGACAATTAACTTTATATGTCATGATAATCGGTAGCGTAAATGATGTTTTTCCTTAAAAGAAAGGTAGGGTTATCCTGCCAGTGAGTCAGCTAGCTTTAAGAGCGAAGCATCAATTCACTAATTTTTTTAAAAAATGTACATAGACCATTAGTATAGTCACGTAAAAACACAGCGTTGTGATCTGCCTTTTAATGTAAATAAGTTTCATATAGGGATACATCTTTGCAATAATATGAGAGGAAAAGGCAGAGAAGCACTGTGCCTTCAACAGATGATGTGGCTTTGACTACAATCCAGCAAGTTAATTGTGCAGCTTCTCTGCCTGGCCAGGAGGAGGTGCTGTTGAGTTGATTTTAATTGAACAATGAAAAGCACTAAATGCCACGACTTTCAAATATATAGGTACTACAGGCTATTAGAAAGTCATAAATTGAAAGATTAGATAACAAATAATTATTAGTGAAAAAAAAAAACAAGTAAAAAAATAAAAGCTAATTAATAAAATGGAATGATTCCACTTGTTTCTTTCTGCCTTAGCTAGGCACTGCCTACCCTGCTTACCCTGCCATAAATAAACATAAATAGAAGGCTCATGATAACTACTGGAAAGAACAGGTGCACTTGTACATAATTTTTGTGAGATGAATGGTTGACCTAATTGTTAAGCTGACACTCCCTGATTACAAAAACATCTGGGCAAATTAGATGTTAATTCAGTAACAAGCCCTAAAAATTTAAATTAAATATAAGTTATTGGCAAAAGGCCACACCCACTTCTTGCTAACAATGAACAGTCAAGTTTGAATATAAAAAAAATGCAAACATGATAAAAATATAGATATAAAACAATGTAATTGTCTTGACAAATGCCTAACAATGACAGCACAGTTGTAAATGAGAATTACATGTTTGACTTGTTTTACTTGTACAGTCCTACATGAGAACTTCAATAAAATATAAACATGTTCAAGTGAGGGCTGCAGATGTAAAATAAGATGTAAAAAAAAAAAATCAACCACCATTAAAACCGATCCTCCATTTAATGATTTTTTTCTCACCAACATCCACATCTTTTCATGCTCCCATAGGAATCTCTCATATTCTGTAAGGTGTACACAAGTAACTGTCTCATCCATTTAAAGCTGTTTACACAAGTTTCCATGTCAAAAGGTTTTATCTGAATTCACCAAGTTTGATCATGCTAGACAAATAAGTAACACTGTCATTTGTTGAAGGATGGAAAAATTCCTAAATGCTGCTGTTGCCTGCAGCTTTGCTCATACTTTGTGTGTGTTTAAGCTTACGCTACATCACTCATTAAGGGAGGCGCCCATAATGACATTCAAAAAGATTACAGCTGAATGCTTGGGTGTGTGATATTCAGTCTCTATTTGAGCACTTTGAATACAAAATAAATGAATTAGTGTATGATGAATTAGGAGGCAACAGGAAAGAGGAAATGACATCTGTTATTACACTCACATCCACCGATTTATAGCACTTTCCTCAAATCTCCAAGTCTGGAAACACTATAACACACACAGGCTTTTGAAAACAAAGACAACAGCTTTAAACTGAGATGTTTATGAGTAAGTGTACTTTCCCAAAGAGAAGTACAGATACATCTCCACAGATGTGCTACAAGCTCATTAAGCCAATAGGCTAATCAGACTCCAGAGACGTCAGCTTTACTTCTGCTATTTTGCCACCTTCCTTATTGCTGAGTTTTGCAGCCACATGATACTGCTGTGTTCCGACAGGAAAGCAATGTCACAGTCAATGTAAAATGCAGAACATAAACCAGTTTAGCAGGCGAGATTTCTCCGCCTCAGCATTGCTCTTTCTTTACAAAATATGAATGGATCACCAAAGAAATAATGGAGGCTTCTAGATCTCAATGGGACGTTGGGCTTCATTAAGAAAGAAAGGATTTGCATAATTTAGTAGAGTGGTATGAACATGCTAAATGTCCAAAAATACACAGAGGGGTTCTTAATTCATAATGAGCTTAACTAAAAGACGTTCTTGAAATCTTAACATGGATGATTTTTTTACATTAGCAAACGCTTTACTCGGCCAAGAATACACATGAAGAATGCATCAGTTTGTGTATCGACTTGAATAAGGAGCCATTTGAATTAATGATGAGTCACATCTTAAATGTGCCAGCGTTGACTGAAAATTCCTTGCGGCCCCATTTTTCGGATTTTATATGCAAATAAGACATTAATTCAGTGCCATGCAAAATTTGTTCCAAATATCTGTTAAGTTCACATCTAAGCCATTAATAGAGGATTTGTTTTCAAAAAGAGTCTCATAAAACCTTCTTTGTTGTTAAAGTTTCAGTGATAGAGTAAAAAAAAAAGCCCAAAGCAAACATTTCAGTATACCCCGCTGTTAACGTGCGCTGTAGTTTATTAAGTCTTTGCGAGTTTGTTGCCAATTCTTTGATTGCAAGGCTTCCAGCTTTTTATGTTAGAGGTGAGGGAATTGTCAGGACCATAAGAGAACCTTCAACCATCAAGCCTTGAGGTGTTAAATTATTGATTTTAAGGTTTGTTTAAGATCTTTTTTTTTTTTTTTTTTAAATGCCTAAAACGTTGTGTGTTTAGAACTGTCCAGTGCCCTCCCAGACTTTGTAAAAGCTCAGAGAAGGTATTTTGCCTTTTAGTTGTATTTGAGATATCTCTGATATTTTGATTCCTTGACCTTTGAACCTTCTGCACTCCCATAATGGTAGGCTGGGGTCATCTTGAAAAAAAAAAAAACAACAAAAAAAAAAACATTTTTGATTGGATTTATATTCATATTACACTTTTTTTTAATAACAGATTTTTTTTTTAAAGTTTTTGAAAATGTAGGCTCTTTGGTTTTTCTTTTGACATCTAATGGGGTTTTCACCACAATCTGTGAGCAGAAGGAAAGGCAGCAATTTATCCAAAATGTTACGCTGTGACACATCCTTTCTTTGGCTCAGCAAATGATCCATTTGCGTTCACACTGCAACTGCACCACGGTTTACTTGCAATTGAACTGACATCTCTGATTTTCAAGCAGACCAGAGTTCACTTCTTTGGTCCACACCAGAGACAAAATGTGGGTGCACAACGCTGCGGACAGGCTCGACTATCCATGCAGGTTGACCAATGTATGTTTAACTTGAACCAATCACTGCATTGTAAGTGAACACTAAATCACTGTTGTTACAGCAAACTGTTGTTTTTTTATTCTAATACAAACAGAAGAACTAAACTACTTGTAAACATTTAGCTTTTTACTTATGGAAATCAAATATCTTCATCTTTTATGTACAAAGCAACTTTTAAAGGAGTTCATGACTGCTTATTAGGACAAAGTTTGAGAAGCTTTTTCAGGCTCATTAAATATTCATAGTACATCAAGTTCTGTGGTACGACCCATATTTGCCTATATGAGTTCTTTCTAATGATCTAATGATTTAATGTTATTTTCTTCAAACCATTTAACTTGTCGTTTAAAAGAAGTATGGAGTCATAGACGAAGCTTAAATGTGTTTAAATGTCATACCAAACAACAAGGACAAACATAACTCATTGCCTCAGCTATGAAATAACTTATAATCAAACTATTCTCCTAAAGATAGGCTGCTGTTTGTCAGATCGACAACAAGCAAACACACGGGGGAAAAAAATAAATAAATAAAATAATTGGCAATATCATGAAATAAAAACAAAAGAGAGGTTTTTTTGGTGCACCACTAAAATATCAAAATATGTTTGAGTCCAAAATAGTTGAACATGAAAGGACGTTTTTTGTTTTTTTTGTTACTGCTTTGAGCAGTTTGATCATTTTGGATCTAATTAGTATTTTATGGATTGTTTCCAAAATGGTGCTTCTTCTATCTTCCCTCAAACCACGTTTGCTCTTCTGAAGAATGAGGCATTAACCAGTGTTTCTAAAATAGGCCTTTGAAGCAAATCAAATCTCACCTCTGTGTGCAGAGGGTGCAGCTGCAGGCTCCCCTGCTTTGGGCAGAAAGAGCTTTCGAGTTGCCCAGATCCATCCATCTTCATCCTTGTCAATTACACCGTTAGCGGGCAGCACATCTTCATTTCCAATGTGGGCAATGTCTCAAAGTACTTCCCAAAGTCACACTAATCCAATTAAATTGCAGCATTTACTATGATACAGCCCATTAGAAAAGGCTTAATCAATGTGAGGTCTTCATTAAAGTAATTTATGAATATTCATCATGACACTCGGACTGACACTTAAATTAAACCGTTCCCCTCTGGCATCATAACATAACCTGGCCTTAGTTCTAATGGTAGCTCTTTAAGTGGACGAGTTATGGTGTGTTGGTTAGGCATTATGAAGCACTCTCCTCTGTACACACTATTAAACCATTGATGGTACTATACAGAGACACAAAAGGAAATTTTTACTGTTAGAGAGCTGTCTGTAGGGTTTCTGGCCATTAGGTGTCTCAACACTCGCACTCTTCCAGGCACTGCGCATAAGTAACTAATTGCTCTGCAGCCATCGAATTGGTTCTCTTAACGGAGAATAATAAACAGCAAATATCTCATCGGAGGCTGAGTATCCATTACAAGAGCATCCCTCTTTATCTCTAAGAAGACCACGCACACAGCAACCTCACCTCAGCCTCCATTTCTCCAGCCGCAGCCGATTTTCATGTTGCCAGCAATTTCAACCTAACATACTAATGTATTACAGGAACCCTACATATGGCAGTCCACATGGATGAATAATAAATTATGTAAACATCTGAGTGCCAAAGAAGCCTTTCCAAAGAAGCCTTTCCAAAGAAGCCTTTCAAAAGGAGCACATGGGATCCAACAGGATTTAAAGAAGTAGTTTGATATTTACAGAGAGGCTCCGTCTTGCCAGCATGTCTCTCTGACAGATATGAAGCTTCAGCCAACACTCTCCACATGTAAAGTCCAGGATCTTTTAGATATTTATTTATGATGCAAAGACATGCTGAATTTGAGGTGAAAAATATCTCAAGTATTCTAAACCATCTTGGAATTAATGAATGTTTATCCTGTAACCGTATTTAATATTTTTGCACTAGCTCTCCTGTGTCCTGTTTGTCTTCCTCTGCCAATGTACTTTGTGATTTGTAAAGTGAAATTGTGGCATAGAACCACTTAGTCTCCTCATTTGCATTTTCAGACAGATTTTAAATGTCAGACATAATAAGCTCAACTCCAGTGGTTTAAAATATAGCTTATTATGCAAACGATGTTTGTTCCTTTCTCAGATCAGCTCCACCTCATTGAAATCAACAAGCTGTGCTGTTCCACTTTGCTGACTCAGTGATTGGGATTTATAAATTATATCACGTTTGTGGTGTTTTATTTCACTTGAATTTAATAACAACCATTAAAAATGGTGACAAGGAAATCATTCAGAGTGGATGAACATAACTCATTCTGGACTGTACTGATACTTCCATTAAAAAAAAAAAAACTACACAGAAAGTGTTTCCACCCAGTTTCCTTTTCTACCTTATTTGTGTAAGCAATGTTAAACCTTTCTAGGCAGTTTAACTTACATTTAAAATCACTTTAAAATCCCCATTAGTGTCATATAAAACAAGGTTAGATAAAAGTTATCTGGTGGAGAGCCTTGTCACATCCTGAAGTGCTTGAAATGAGACAAAGGAAAGAATAAATAGACAGAAAACAAAACCTACACATGTAGAATGCAGACTAAGCTAAGCTAAGCTAAGCAGCTCATTTCCACCCATATTGTGATATCCATCCTTTTTTTTATATTCTTACATTCATTTTATATGTATACACTATTACGTTCCTAAATACATTGATAAGAATCCACAGTTTCTTGGCGATATTGTGGTGTTTGTTGCATGTTTACATCATAATTTGCTCTCTTGCAGGAATGAAAATTTTAAAGATCTCCTTATTTTTCCTGTTTTTTTTCCAGGATCGGATTCTAATTTTGATAATTTGTAAAACCTATTGAGAATTTCTCCTTTATATTTTAGGCAAAGCACCCTAACATTTACTGTGGAGTTATATGTGTCTATACTGAAATTGGCTCTATTACACAATGATAAAGAATCCTTCAAAACATTCCTGAATCTAGACTGATCCAGAACAGTAACAAAATTAGATAAAATCTAAATTAGAACAAGACCAATTCTCAGAAAAAATGTCATAAAAATACATCTTATTTGTATGAAGTTGTTAATAAGAAAAAAGTGTCGGGATGGTGAGAATATGGATCCATACTGGGTAGACAGACCCACCCTACAAGCAAGATGTTCTGACTGAAAGCAATGTAAAATGTTATGTCAACATATCTTCGCAGTATTTTCTCTTCCGATCTCTTTGTCTCGGACAGTCTAGTTGCCATCTTTGTCAACGGTTTGTATTTTTGTAATTGTTTCCCATTTTGTACTTTGCTGTACTAATTTCTGACATCTGTGTAACCTTCCATAATGTTTTATATCTCTTTGTATTTGCTTTGTATGGTAAATGCTCCACACTTAGGAAGCAGCTTCCAAACCGTATTCATGTTCTGCAAGGCAGCTTAACCCTTTAAAGTCCAGGCCCAAAAAAGAATGGGGAGAAAAGTCCATTTTTTTATCTGAAGTCTTGGAAAAAAAGATTGTCTTTACTGTCTTGCATTTATTGCCATGTGAGAGGTCAGATTATTGCAGTGTAATCTTCTGCTTCCTGGTATGTGTTAGGATGCTGGACAGAAGTTTCAGATTGTCTACAACAGTGTTTTAATCAAAGTTACGACCATAAAGTGATGCAATCAGTCTCAGAAACACAATAGTTTAGGCATTATGGGATTAAGATGTGTTTCTCATATGACTATTCATTAAAAATACTCATTCTCTGATTAAAAAAAATTGCACCTTTAACATTGGGAGCCTTACTGTGCTGCCTGTAGACTCTTCATTAATGAAACCCTTGTGGTCAATGTTTGGTATACAGCCAGATACAAATGCTTCCAGCATCTTCTAATTCTGTTCTGACTTGAGTGGCAGTTCAAGGACAAAGTGCATTGCTCATACTTTTACCACGTGCACCGCTCACCCACACGTTCTGCATTTCAACTTCTTTCAACTCTACTGTAAACTTCACTGGCTTTTAGATTTTGCCGATTGGCTTTAAAATTCCAGATTTCTCACTCCGGGTGTCATCGTCACCACCAGGCTGCCAGGCAGAAAGCTTTCAAGAAACACGACAACCAAAGAAAAGGAAATGGAAGAGATCACTCAGATATATTTTAAGAGCAATTGCAAATATCACCAAACAACAAATGCAGATATGTGGCATGATCAGGCAGATTAAATAGATACAGAAATATATTGTGGAAAAAAAAGCCCTATTGGAGTCCAGATCTGCAGCAATACATGTGTATAAGTAAGCTGAATATCAGCTGGCAGACCCAGGTCATATACCAGAGCTGCAGAGGTAAAAGAGGACTGAAGAAACTCACTCGTTAGAGCAACAGATCATCACTTCCCCCAGTAACAGGGGAGTATAACCACAGACAGTAACGACACCAAGGCTTGTAATCTACTCCCTAGAATAAAATAAAAGTGAAAAACCCCTGTAATCATATGCTGTTTGAACAGAAAACAAAAAGCGGCACGCCTAAGGCAGAGAAGAAAGCTAAAATGAACCGATGCGGATGTCAATGAACACTTAACAAGGAAAAATGCAGACATAGGAAGACAAGCATGTTTATTGAGGAGACTAAACAAAATCCAATAGCTGTGGACAGAAAACTATCTTCACTAAACTCACAGGACCACCAGAAGAGGTAAAAGTTATGGTCATAAACAGAATCACTGAATTAGACCAATTTCTCAAATGACAATAAATCCAGAAACAACACTTGAAATATTGGTACTAAGTTTTCATTATGACTTCCCAACAAACTGCTAAATGATTGACAACTAAAATAATCTTATTACAAGCCTTGATAGGAGTTATCTTTCTCCATCAGGTGAAATGAGCAGCTGTCATCAATAATAATGTAACACTGAAATGTTGGACTACACCCAAATGAATACACACATTATACATCACAGAAAATTCCACTTTCATAAGTATTCACTACAAGTGTTGCAAATGGTGCACCAAACAGTTCAACCTAAAGGTAAAAATAAAGAAAGTTAATAACAAAAATACAAAAGGATGTTTGCGCCTTCTCTAGTGGCTTTTTTCTTTTTTTCTTTTTTTTTTTTTACAGATATCCAATATAATAATGTTGTCCAAATCTTAAAGTCCAATTCTAATCTCAGTCAAAACCGATATTTTTGGAGCAAATTGTGCCAAACAAAGAAAAACATCTGTAAAACTATACATGACATCTCTTATAATTTTTCATGTTAAAATAGAAGAGACTTACCTGAAGAGATAGATACATAATATTTGCATGTTGTGTAAAAGTTATGTTCTTAATAATGGAAAAAACGATGCCAGAAATTTAAGATACTGCATTTAAATGTTGATATTGGATGATAATGTAAGTATGCTGATAATATCAGAAATTTCCAGAAAATACATTTTAATAGCAGCCATCATTTTGACAAATCCAAAGTTATAGACTGTCTTGCACAACTTATTATGTACTTGTAACTGCAGTTTCAGATCATAAACATCAAAACAATAAGAAAAAAAGTAACATTTTACCTGGAATTTACCTGAAATAATTTCACATAGAGTGAAAATACATAAATTATCTTGCAAATATTATAAAAAAAAATATTAAATCAGTTGCAACTTTATAAATTTAGAGATCTCATAAAGCAAAAGAGTGTGAGGAAGCCCCTGCAGAACAGCCATCCAAGCAGTTGGTGACTGAACTACTAAGTTTTCTAGGAGGTAACCCTGACCTCCCCTTTCATCTTGTCTCCCCATAATCCTTTTCTCTCAGTTTTTCATCTTTGTCACTTTGTGTCACTCTATTTTTCCTGTGATTGCATTATTTTGTAAAATCACAAAGATTTGAACTACTTAGACCTTTACAATGCCATTTTATTTAAAGATTTTTTGGATTTGATGACACCAAACATGGCATTTAAGGTCCTATTTACTTATTTACAGGGTCATCGTTCCTTACTTCTTTGGCATCCTCTTTTCAGGCACTTCAGGGCTACAGAAGGCTCTTACCAAACCCTACACCATGTTCTCCCTCAATAATTCCTTTTTGATGTGTGCAGAATCTGGTTTGTGTTGCCGTCTTTGCACTTTATTTTGCGTTTGTAAGTGATTTGTAAGTAAAGTTGAGTTGAGCTGAGGTCTTGTAGACAAAACAGAGATCCCTGGAAGAGACGTGGTGTTGAAGGCAGCATGTGTTGCACTAATCTCAGACTTTTCTGCATTTATGCTGCCTTCAAAGAAGTGTAAATGAGCTCTGCCAAGAGTACTGACACAACTTCATACCATCACAGAACCTGGATGTTGGACCTGAGGCTTATAATATACTGGATGCTGCTTTTCATCTTCTGACCACAGCACATGGCTTCAATTTCTTCCAAATAAGTCTAGATTTCTGATTGGCTTGACCAGGGTTCAGGTCTCCACTCTGTGATGGTGCATCCCAGATGCCTTCAAGTCAGTCCCTTTCTGCTAACATAAGCTCTTCTATGCTGTAGAAATTGAAAAGGGATTTTTGAAATCATACTGTTGTTTGATGAATGTTTCCCGCAGTAATCTGTTACGCGTGCACTAATATCAGCTATTGTATGACTCTTCTTGGCACACTACTGCCTGAGGAATTAGAGGTCCCAAATATCCAGCTAAGGATTGCTTCCATTACAAACTGAATTGTCTCCAGATTCAATGGATTATTAAATAAAATATTGTTTGGAGTCAGAGAAATGTCCACATTATTTCAAACATTTATTTCTCATTTTATTTTCATGCATTTGACAAATCGGAGATCAATTTTAGATGACGATTCAGCCATTCAGGAATACAAACTTATAATTATAACAATCACCTGATTATGATCAACTTATTTCAAGTAATATTTTTTTATTTATTTATTTTATTTATTTAGTATTTTAGTATCTTTTTATGGCTATTTTGTCTCATTCTGTAATCACTTTATTTTCTGATAGTCACTTAATGGAGTTTACTGAACCGGAACAACACAAACTCCACAAGCATTAATTATAACACTATAAAACGCCCAACCTATTAAGCTGTTTACATATTACCTCTAAAAAATTCTTTGAGAGCTTTAATGAGGTATGTCAAGGTGCCATCAGGAACAAAAATGCAACAATATGCACCGTTGTTGATAAAAGTGTGATTTTCAAACTGAAATAAGAAAACCATTGTTTTACTAGCTCAACTAGAAGCATCAGAACAGTATGAGCTCCACCTAGTGGCTTCAAACTGAGGACACAGTGGGGGGGGGAGCAGATGAAGAGGTTATGAGCAAATGAATAAGCTTGCTTTAACCCTGCATACTTAAAATGAATCACATTATGTTATTCAGTTGATGTACACAAGCATCATGCTGCAAGACAGCATCCATCCATCCATCTTCTGTCGCTAATATGTCTGCTGTCTGTAAGACATGCAAATTTGAGGAACAGAATGTTTATGTTCAGTCTGGTATCAGATAAAATCATGACCAAATATAAAAACAAAACAAAACAAACAAACTAAAAAAAAAAAAGCTAAAGAATGTTCTTTTTACTATTCTTTAATGTCAGAGAATATAAAGGAAAGAAAGGAAGGGGAAATCTGCACCTGCAGTTAATGTCCACTAGATGGCAATGCCTTCAAATGATTGAGTTCTTGGTGTAAAAGGTCTGTCTTTATAGTTCCAATGAGGCTGATAGTAATTGACCTTGGGTTGTCACTGTCCACTTATTAAACCGATTATTAAACTGCATTCACTCACTACATTTTTTTCCTTCTTTCTAACAACTGAGATGAACGTAATCGCTCAGGATTACAGGATTACAGTCCTTGTTTCACATTATCTGATATTTCCCCTTGTCTCAGTAGAGTAAACAACACAGTGATGTGTGTAAGGAACCTTTAAAATATAAATTAATGACAGTTGTTTACTGTGCTACAGAACGTCTTAAACTCATCGGGACTATTTTTATTTAATACAAAAACACAAAATAGCTTTGACTCACCTCCCACGCACCAGTCTTATTAGCGGTAAAGAACATACATCATCGTAAAAGGTCAATGCGCAACAGAAAGAGCCATAACACCACATCAGGGAAAATTTGTCATTTGATGCGTTGGAGTAGGGGATTTTAAAACTGCATATCATTCAATGAGCCGAACAAGTTGCTGCACAGTATAGTAAAACATCAGTACTTGACATAAACCTGTCTCTTTTATGCCAGATAATGTGCCGTTTGGCATTTCGGCAGACAAATCCCAATCTATCAGCGATGCAGAAGCTTCTCAACAATTAACTTTTAGATGCACTGTCGTTCCTCCTGCACACATAAGCACAGGGAACAGATTTTGTCCCTGCACATTGAGAAATAGTGAAAACAAGCTCTTTGTAGAAGCATTTGTCAAGGATCCTATATGTGCTATGTTCCCAGTGGACTTAGCCTTCGGTGGAAATGGAACATTTCCGTGAGGACAAGTGAAGTTGGAAGGTCAGGGAAACGGTTGAAAAATTATTAACCATCTTTTTGTTTGTTTCCAAACTTCACCTGTATGAGATTAGAGGTGACAGGAGCAAGAATATGCTTTGTTTTTCACCTCATTGTAAAATATTTTCACATCTGTTCTTTTTAATACACAGAAACAGGGCGCAGCTTGGGAGTAGGAATTGAATTGCAGATGTCAGTACAGCCATCATCCGCAGCTGAAGGAGGAGGAGAGGGTGGGAGGTGGCAGCAGACAAGGTTAAAGCTGTATTTGTTGGTGAAAAATGAAAGGCTCCTATAGAGAATGGTGTGTTTATTAACATTTTAGAGCTGGCGGTCCATCAGCTTTTCCACAGGACCATTGAATCATGTAATTTCTGTCATGGGTGAAAGATGAGAGCCTGGCAAAGCCGGACGGCAGCACTCACTAGTTTCACGAGCACTCAGGTAAGGACTCTGGAAATACAGTTACTATGGTCTCGTCATGAGTGATAGTGGTGTGCTCGAGTCTTTCATTTCACATTCATTAGGAAGGTTTTAAAATTAATGATGCATTGTCAACTACAGCAAGCGATAAGATGCAGAAAACAATCTGAGGCTATTTATGATACTGCGGTGAAGTGTATCACCTTTACCCATGTCAGGTACAAAGAGCTCATGGACACATAACATAGATAAAGTTGCCAGAATGTGCCTTTTCTTTCTTTTGTTCTGACAAGCTTATGAGGTGTATCAGCCCATTCCCACCAGAAAATGTGTAATAGGTCCATTTGTCCTCATGTCCAAAACATAGTATCATGATTCTGTGGTTACAAATTTTGAGAATAAAATATATCCTGATAACAATTTTCATTTGTTTGGGTTTTTTGCCAGTTATAGCACAGACAGGATTTCATTGTAACACAAGCCATAAAGAATAAAATGTTTAATCCTTAGCTATGTATATTTTTAATATGCAAACTTAACCAAATATCCCAAATCAATGTCGATCATTTTTTTTTAAATCTCCAGACCTTAACAAGACTTTTGTAGGCAGAAAAGAAAAAAAAAACAAAAACTGTTTGAGGGGTCTCAAATCCATTGAAAACATTCCTGGATCCAGTGATCCAGACCACCCAGAAAATATTTTCACTTTTTTCTTGCTCCATGTTGGAGATTTCCTGAAGATGTCATTAAAATCTATTCATTATTTTTTTAGTTTCCAACACAGAGACAGACTGGCCAACCAACCCTGCCAAGAAACATAAAGTCCACATGGATGCAGGTAATAATTGCCTAGCTAAAGAAAAAAACCAGCAGATTGCATCAAAATCTTGTCTTTGATTGAGTCCTCCCGTCCCTAATGTGAATTAATGACAGTAGACTCATCGTTGTTGCTTTGTTTGCTTGATACAGACAATTTTACCCTTTGGGAAATAAATGCCATTATTTCCATGACCACAGTCTTGTAACATGTTGTTTAGGGAAATGACCCCCCTGCAACTGAGATTTAATTAGGTTGATGCCAGGGTTTGAGTTACCAGAGTACGTTTCCAGTGGGACCCTCTTACTGATATGCTTTGTTAAATCTACGTGTTGACTTAGTTTTGTGAAGACAGCAAACACATAAAACACTCACTGCATACATCGGGCTGAAAGGCTCAGTAGAATTTATCATTGTCTCACAGAGGAGGACTGGGTTTGATTCCAGCTTGTGCAGATGTTGAGTGTAAGCAGCTATCTGTGACAGTAACTGTCTATGTGAAACTCCTTGTATGTGCTGATATTGCCCGTATTCATTTCATTAAAGCCACTGAGAGAGGTTTACCAGGGCTTCTCCTTTTACTTTTAATAATGCTCCAACTGCCAATTACTCTTTTTATGTCTAATTTATTTCTAGTGCTGTTAGTGAGTTTTAGGGAGAAAATATTAGAAACAAATTGTTCAAAATGAAAACTCAAATCAGGTGGAAGTGAAAATCATGGTTGCTCGCCTGAGCTTGAAGATCAGCTTTTGTGCAGTAAAAGTTTCTTCACGTCATATTTTTTAAAAATATCTAATACAGTAGATAATGTATTTAGTGGGTGAAGGAACCAACATACAGGCAGGCCAGTTTAGTACAAATTGTTTTTATTATTGAGCCATGCAGCAGTAATATGTGCAGAATGTGGTGGACATCGTATCTCTTACTAAAAAGCATCTTTTTGTAGTAATGGCTTTACAAAAACTGCTCATGATTTCTGGATGTTGTTCATTTGCTTTTTATTGTTGTGGTAAGTCCTTGATATTGTGGATATAGCTTTTATCTAATAAACCCGTTCAATAGTTCATGAAAAATTCCTAAATATTTTACATTATTGTTGTTGTTTATTGTTGTTTGGCCAAATAGATATTCATTCATTCATCATTCATTCATTTTCCGAACTGCTTAATCCAATTCAGGGTCGCGGGGGAGCTGGAGTCTATCCCAGCAGTCTTTGGGCAAAAGGCAGGGTACACCCTGGACAACTCGCCGGTCCATTGCAGGGCGCCAAATATACATCACAAACAAAATTAAAACAACATAAAATAACATAAGTTTCAAAATCTTTTGGCATTCATGGCATTGTGAATTTCTCTCCTTGCTTATTTCTGAAAAGACACAGATGCATTTATATTACTCAAAAAAGTAAAGGGAACACATAGACATGATGGAGCTCAAATCAGTTTGTCTAGTTTAGGCCTATTTATACTCCCCTACGTATATATGTCCTTTTCAAACCTTTCAAACCTTGTTGCCTCCCTTTTTGCAAGCTTTTTTTTTTTTTTTTTTTCTTTTTTCTTTGCTATGGTGGTTAAGCCCTTTCATCCACTAGTGGTAAGTGTTCAGAGATCATTTCCATATTCTGATGTCCGTTTCAGACACCAGTCGTTGTTAGCAATGCACAGTTGTAAGGTTATTTGCAACTGTAAAGTTGTTTGCAAACTGCCATTAAAACTGACACAGTGTTTCTTCAAACGTCCTGCCACGTCGGCATCAACCATCTCTCTTCTTCTCTGGTTTGTTCCTTTCGCTCACACTCACAAAGCCTCTCTTCAAATGGTCACGCCATGTCTGCAGTTGTTATTGTTGTTTTCTTCAAATTTTTCTTCTCCTGATGCTTTTTATTTGCTGCTTTTCCCATTGTCTTTCTTTCTGTTCCTCTTCTTCTTCTCAATTTTTTTCATTTGCTGGTCACATATCAGTAGTTTTACTCAACACTGCCCCTGTATGTGGTGTCTCTTGGTATTTGATCCATTTTCTGCATCAAGTGACAGATTTGCAGGGCCCTAAAAAACTAACCACATTCCACATGTAAATGACCCAGGAAACAGACAACAATGCTTCTGTCAGTTTGCATATTCACCTTGTGCATCAAGCATAAATGGGCCTTTAGGAAGGACACTGATTGTAAAGCAATTTCACCTGCTGTTGTAACAAATGGAACAGAAAACAGGTGGAAATGAGAACGCAACCACTATACGACCACTATAAAGCACCTCTACAGTCCTGCATGTGGTGGCCACAGACCATTTCCCTGTTTTCATCCTTTCTCGTTGATTTTTCAGTTCCGTTTGCATTTCGCCAGCGCCCTCCCTCACCACAAGGATAACATGAGGTGGTCTCTGCAACCCACAGAAATTGTTCAATTAGTGCAAATGATCCAGGATGGGTCATCAATGTGTGGCAAGAAGGTTTTGTGTCTCTTGGCATAGTATGGAGAGCATGGAGCAGATACCAGGAGACAGGTCAGTGTACTAGTAAACATGGAAGGGGTTGAAGGAAGACAACAACTCAACAACAGGACTGTTATCTGCTCCTTCGTGCAAGGAGGAACAGGAGGAATTCTGCCAGAGCATTACAAAATCCCCTCAAGAAAGCCACTAATGTTAATATTTATTCCCCAAAACTCAGAAACTCCAAGACTGTTGTACAAGAATCTGATGTCTACATTTGGGGGCCTGTGCTCACCTCCCAACGCTGTGTAGCCAGATTGGAATTTCCCAATGAACACCAGATTGGTTGATTTGCCAATGGGGAGTGGTGGTCTAGTTTCTTTTATATATCAACTGCAAATTTCTAGATGGCTTATAATGTGTTTGGCCTCACTTTACATGAACATTGTGATTTAAAACATAGATTTTTGTTTAATACATTTTTATTTATTCTTCTGTTGAAGGCCAAAGAAAAAGCCTGTGCATATAAACTCATTTTACTTGGCCTAAATACGGGTTGCTGGGTGTGGGCGAGTTTGGACGCAAACTGTGCTGGAGTGGGCGGGAGTGACAGACATCCAGCAGACATCCAGTCTGGTGATACCGTGGAAAACGTTCTGCTGCCTGCAACATCCTACAGCATGTTTGGCAGCTGATCATTTATGGTCTGGGGATGCATATCCTTAGATGGCTACACAGGTCTCCATTTGCTAACAAAAGGTACCCTTACTGCCTGAGGTACCAGGACGAGATCCCTATATCCATTGTTATACCATATGCTGTTGATGCTGGACTTTGGTTCCTTCTGATGCATGACAATACACGGCCTCATGTGCCTAGACTGTGTCAGCATTTCCTGCATAATGAAGGCCTTGATGCTATGGATGTGTCTGCCCATTCACCATACCTGAATCCAGCTGAGGACCTTTGGGACATCATGTCTAATTTCCATCCACCTCCTCCACGTTGCATCGCAGGGTTTCCAGGAGGTTAACTGATGGCCGGTCCAAGTCTGGGAGATCTCTCAGGACAATGTTTGTCATCTCATCCACCACAATGGTAATCATCACACCACCATGAAGGTCGCTGGTTTGAGCCTCAGCTGGGGGGAAGTTTGAACAATGGCCTTTCTGTGGGGAGTTTGGATGTTCTCCCTGTGTATGATGGGGTTTTTGCGGGTACTCAGGCTTCCTCCCACCATCCAAAAACATGCATGCTAGGTTAATTGATCAATCTAAATTCTCCCTAGGAGTGAGTATGAATGTGTATGGTTGTTTATCTCTCTGTGAGTCAGGAACTGTGATAGACTGGTGACCTGTCCAGGGTGTATCCCGCCTCTTGCCTGCAAATTACTGGGATATGCTCTAGCTTCCCTGTGACCCTGATTTCAAGACACACACACACACACACACACACACATGCATATATGTATGTACATGCACTTAGAAACAGAAGGACATAAAAGAAACAAACATTTCACACCTTTGACTCCTAAGAAAGAACAAAGATAAATAAACTAGATTTTTTTAAGGAATTCTACAGTTTTAAGTTTCACAAAGAAAGTATGATATCATGAAGTAGTTCATCAGACTCATTAACTCTTATCCCAGGAGTTTCTCTTTCACAATGTAACTATATCCAGTCAAAGAAACTGGAAAATGACTGTCAAGCAGCTAGATGAAGAAACCATCCTTTAGTAGAACAAAGACGCATGAAATATGTGTACCAGTGCCAGAACTATTTACATGCAAATTCAATGAAGGTTCTATAAATGATCTTTAAAAACGAGAACATGTCGGGCATGAAAACACACGTTATTTAAAAGTTAAGATGAGATTTTGATTGGAGAATCAATATGCCTGCATCTCTGTCCTTGATACACTCCCTACAAACAAACTTGAGATGCTCCTGCCCTAAAATAATAATAATAATACATAATGCATCAGTGCATGCCACATGGATGATGCCAAGTGTACGTCCCACTTCATTAATTCATCCATAATGAGTTTTGCAGCATGTAGGAGCATCTACCTTAGAGGCAGCCCCAAGAGTCAAAGCTAATTAAATCAAAATCTTAAATCCCAATCTACACACATCTGCCTTTGTTTGCAGAGTAAAGAGCACAAATGAGCCCCACTTACACAAATCATACCCACTGTCTGCCTATTAGACATATAGTGCATGTGGTGGGGGCGAGATTATACACCACATCTACAAACTCCAGGGAGATGCAAACCAGTAGGTGTCTCTGTAACACAAATAAATCTGTCCTTATGAGATAAGCACTTCACCTAATGCCAGATCATATTGATCTCCATTTTTGTTTTTCATGTGTTTATATACATTCTCTACAAAGCTGAAAATACACTCAACACTAAGTTCAAGTGTAATGCGCTCTGTTAATTGGTTTTAGGAAGTGCGATCCTCATCTCAGGATTGCAGGAACTAAACAGGCAGAGTGGCATGTCTGATTGCAGGATTCCTGGCGGGGCTGGGTTAAGCTGTCTATACCCACCACAAAGTCTTCAAGGACATTATCAGCAATGAAAGGGCCATAATCTGTGTGCTGGCTGTATCTTTCTTTTCTCTTGTTAAGCAGCTGAAGCGTCTCTAATACCAAAGGGGTGATGCAGCTTTTCCAGCTGGGCTAAGTTCATGTGCAGACAGTCCTAAACAGAGAAGTTTTGAGAAGTAAAACAAGTTCAGTCATGTACTTTTTCTTTGACAGCGGTCTCATAAATAGTACATAGCCGACTCCAAGGTGCATTTCTGTTGATTCAACACATGTTTTACAGTAATACCACCAACATTACATATACAGTATGTAAACTAGTGTTTCTTGAATTAGCAGAAGGCATGCTGGAGAATTTGTTGTCAGTAAGCAGAAAAAAAAAGCCTGACATCTCTAAAAATTTGTCTCTCCTAGTTCCTAATACTAAGCAGAAAACATGAGCTGCGTAAAGATCCCCATCTCACAAGCTGGAAGCGTGATGCGTCTCCATAAGAGGAGCTGTCTCCGGGACGACAAGCAAAATGTTTGAGCAACCTAGCGCAAACGTCACAAAGCAGTCGTTAATCATGGGAATGTGTCATGCATCACACAGAGGTGGTTTTTTGGTCTTCAGTCATACATCCTAATCATCACCATACCAGTGCTCCAAATCTGTCGGCGAATACATTATTCAAATTTAGCTCATTAGAAAAGTAATTTCAGTCGACAGTCAAGTCCACCTAAAAGTTGGAGAGCAGGCCCTAATGGCATTATGTTTCATTGTAATTCTCTATTCTCACATCGCCGATGTGATATTCATTTGCTATACCTCATAATGACAAATACATTCTCAAACTACAAAGGAAATACCTTTTTCTGTGATTTACACTCCGTTTTGTAATGTATCCAAGGAGAAAGTACTTCAGGATGTATCCGACCATTTGAAAGACTTAATAACAAAGGCATCATTAGCAAAATGAGCAAAACAACACAAAACAATCGTGTTTTTCCTCCTACCATAAAATATATCATTGTTATTTGTGATATGCTCTTAAGCTTTTCCAAGACACAGTTTGTGGACTTATCAGCCTCTTACAGTATATAACTGCATGACAAATCAATCATAAAATTGTTGTTTAGATTGCTTTGACCGATAGCCTCCTTGAGCCCTGAGGATCCCAAAAGCCAAATAACTACAACACACCATAACAGGAAAAAACAAACCCCCCCCAAAAAAACAAAAAGAAAAGGATTTTTCTTATTTTAGCAGAGGGGACGCAACTGTAAATACTATGGTATTTAACTGCTGTCATGGAATTTCAAGCTTGTTATCGTGTTATTTTATATAACATCAATGGAGGCCCCTGTTGATACCAAACCGCTTTATACCTAATGTCAGTTTAAGTTTTTAGAGAGGGGTTTAGTCACTGAAAAAGTGTTTATTTTAAGACAACTGCAGCCAGAGCTGTGTATCCAGCCTCATGGATTAGCCCGGCTTACGCTGTAGAACGCTTACCAGAGACAATGCCTTATCCATCTGCGCGGGGGAAGCTATCCTCACCTCTCCCTGAACTAATCTCACTCTGCTACCATTAAAAATCTCAATTCACCTGTTGATGGAAGAAGATTTTTACCCAGGAGCCATTCGCCAAGGACCAGTGAAGGAGATTCACAGGGAGCAGTTTTCAGGAGTGAAATACCGTTGAGGGAATCTGGGCTCTTGATTGGTTTGACCTCCGGTGTCCTCTGACTCCATAAAGCTGACACACTTTAGATAATAATTCATCAAATCCTTTTACATGAGCTTCTGATTTCCTGTTGACTCAACTCTTTTAGTTATGACCTACTGGAGCCAGAAAAACATTTCCAAACTGAACTCTGTCCATTCAACAATAGCTATGGGACTCATTTCCATTTTCTCTGCCTGCAGTAAAGAAAAAAAATACAACTGCTGATGATTCTCAAGGTGACAACATGGGTGAGAGAGAGTGCATTTCTTTCTGTCTCAGCTTGATAAAGTTCCCACTTTATCAATCATATGACGTGAACAGTGATGCATTTCAGCAGGAAACATGTTCGCTAATTGTAACATTCTCAGTCGCACTTAAAATGTCATGCAATCTTCTGGTTGTCAAGCAGCAGCAGTAATATTGTAATGTTTTAATGATGTTAATGCAATTACTTATTCATGACACATCGCAGCAGAAGTTAATGAGAGGTACAACACAGAAGTGCTATGTGTCATTCATGTTGGGTGGAAATCCTGTGACTTTCTCGATTAAGATCTCCCGTCACTTTAAACAAAAAGAGAAGAGAAATTGATTAAATTCATAGATGGGAAGTGTGAAAAATTAGAAATTATACATAAAAGAGACTAGAACACATACAGATGAAAATGCACTAACATGATAAACGTTGTAAAGTCTTTGTATTATGTCAAAAACCTGAAAAAACACTATATTTTTCTCTGAAATTGATCTTTTTGTGCACATCGAGATAAGAAATAGAATTTTACCCCTGCAGCATGCTTTTAAACTCACAAAAGGAGAGTTTATTGAATTTAACACATTAAAAAGTTTTTTTTTTTTTTGTGGCCTATATGGTGGAATTAGCCAAACTACCCCAATTAAACCTAGGAATGGGTGTTAAGTACCTTAACAACTTCAGAACTGCCTGTAAATTTCTAATTGCATCAGAGGCACGTGTCTGAACTCACTTTGCCCTTTATTGTTACTGCAACTGTGATGGACTGGCAACCTGTACAATGATTGCTAGGATAGGCTCCAGTTTCCCTGAAAGCCTTAATTAATTGGACTAAGTAAATAAAAGGAGGAATGTTGCTGGCACCTGAAGGCAACCCGCATACGTTCTCTTCTGTTGTAAATCAGGTGTCGTGGCAAAGCTAAGTAGCTATCCAAAGCATGCCACACATTATAAAGGGGGGTATTAACAGTGTTACCTGTAATGTCTCAGTGTAATATGTGTTTATTGCCAGTAAAGGTGAAAACAGAAATAACATGCTAAAACATCTTGCTACTCACCATATGATTAACTGTGAAAAATGCCATGTATTTGACACTTTGCATATGTGCTACACAAGTGCTGCTATTACTTCTTTACATCTGAACAGCATGTCTGTAACCAGCCATAAGTAAGCTTCAATAATATATTAGCACCATGCTGATGGAATTGCAGACTCGGACATGGTGATCACAACTGTGCAGATGCTTGTGTAGCTGACATTTAAGCAGTACTTTGGTTTTGATACAAAATACTTAAACGATTATGTTGATGATAAAAAAAACCTGTATAGGTGCACTTATTTCCTCTGAGAAATCAAAAGTGAGAATTGACAGAAAATTGATAGTTTCAGTAAGGAGACTCAGTGGTGGCGTATATATATATCTGCATATCTGTACCCTGCCTCTTGCTCGAAGGCTGCTGGGATGGGCTCCAGCTCCCCTGGGACTCTTACTCGGATTAAGCAGTTTTAGTAAAAGGAATGAATATATCAATAAAATCTTACAAGTTCTCCTTTCTTCTTAAACTACTTGGTTATGTTTATACATTAAGGAAAAACTAGGTTCAGAAAAACAACATAGAGTGATTAAAATGTGTCCCTCTTACAACATCCATGTGTTGGAAATGTGCTATGCTAGTTGACTGAGTGAACTCTCTGTGATGATCAAGATGCAGGAAAGAAACATCTGCTGAAAAATGTCTAAATAAAGTCATCTGGAGGGTCAGAAAATGAAAAGCGAACTTTCAGTCCAAGCATCTAATGATTTTCATTATAATGAATATTTCACATTTTAACTGAGACTAAGCTGTTTTGGACTGTTTAGGACTGACTTGTCTTGCTGTTCTGTTTTCAACGTATGGAGATGGAATATGGAGGAAAAGCTGTAAAATGCGTGTGCGTGTACTACTGTACTTGAAAGCACACACCAGGGTGGAAAAAAAGGAAAAAAGGAGTAAAAGCAAGAACCAGAAGCATAATGAGGTGGACTTCTCAGCACCATTACAGCACAATCGCTGTTTGCAAAGGGTTCCACTAAAGAAACCACATTCTTTGGCTAAAAAGGGCTCCCACAGACAGCATTTCAATACTGGAAGCCCTTAAAAGCTGCTGACTGCTAAAGAGCTCCAAGTTGACAGCCAGTGGGTTTGAAAAAAAAGCGAAAACTATTCGATAACTGATCTCATTTTAACAGCTTCATGCTTTTTTTTTTTTTTGGCATTGCAAGATATTGTAGCATTGTACGCAGATTATCCTGTACTGATGCAAACGGTGCCGTGATGTTAACTAAAAATACTCAGCCTCGTCGAAAAAGCTTAAACAGGTACTTTTGTTTCTTGTTTTCTTTTGTGTCAAATTTTTATGATATATTGTTTCATCATGACAGAGACAATATTAAACAACGTATCATGAGTCCACACAGATTGCAGAAATCATTTTCAGACTGATTGTGAGACCGTGAAACAGTGCAATAACAAAAAGTTACAAATGAACACAGACTAATTTGATCGCCAGGATTGGCATGGTGTGATCCAGCTCAGCCGTGACCCATCATTCGTTACCCAAAATGGTCGTAGCTTGCTAACCTACAATGGAACAGATAATGGTATTATTGTTATTGCATTCCTGCCGCCTGCGTTGGCCCAGTTGGTGTTTATTTTCCAAACGCTCCATGTCCACAGACAATGGCAGTGATCCATCCTGACAGCCAGAGGCTGAGTGACAGATTCCAGACAAGAGGGAACCCCAAGGTAATCATTTGCATTTGTTTTTTATTGCAATCATTAGGGCTCCCCTGCTGGGCCTCTGCACAGCTCTGTGTGACAGACCCAATGTTTTATCTGAGAGTCAGGGGAGGTATGTTGCTGGGAGCGAGCCGAAGAGTACAGTACACTGCACTGATACAGAAAGCAGGCTGGCTTGTATGCATCATAGAGACGCTGACATCTGTGAGTCCCGATGTGTGCTTTGTGGAGCTGGGATGGAGTCCGACTTTCAATAAAGAGAATCTGTGATTAAATTGTAGAGGATATTAATTACCATACCAAGCTGTACTGCTAATTTTCTCTGTCAGTGTATTAAACAAGATGAAATTATTTGAATTTACTACCATTAAAGTCTGGTGCGCATCATGGAAGGGGGTGCTAACGGCAACAAAGCTGGAAACGGAGGGAAAGTATGGGGAGAAAAAGGCAGAGGAACTCTTGTCTGATCCAGCTGGGCAGTGTCATGACCTCTCCGGTGGAGGTCTTGGTGAACTACATGACTGTGCATCAGGATGTAAAGATCACCCCCAAACTCCTGCTTCCCTTTAATTATCTTGGGGTCATCTGACCAAAAGACTTACGTGCAAAACAGCCATCTTACGGAGCTTTATGTGGTGGAAATATAATTTTAAAAGTTATCCTGCAGCTGAGATTGAAACAACAAAGGACAAACACGAGGTTATAGAGTCTAATAAATAGGGTTTCTGGGTATGACTACACTTAGTTCATTCTGGAGGCTTTTTATACATTTTAATAAAGAACATGTATACTTTTTTTAAAATTTAGTTTGATTTTATTTATTTATTTATTTATTTATTGTATTTCATGGGCATTGTTAGCTTATTTTAATTTACCAATATATGCTTTTTTTCCCCCAATGCATGCATCAGTTTTGGTCCTAAATGCAAAAGAACATTTAGAAATGGGATTCCTTTGATGTAGTAGTGGGCACGTTACATGTAAAGGTCCGTCTATGCTCCCATTAACGTTCGTTTAAAATGTCATCGGTCTCATTATTCCACACTGTCTTTATGCTATCATGGTTGTTAGGAAACATGTCTACGAGAGTTCAGAATTCACCTGCAGATTGTGAAGTCAGCTTTGGACTACAGCCAACATGGCAATGGTGGACGAGATCTTGATCGTGTTCATATACTGAATGAAGAATAAAGAGAGGCAGTTCATTTGACAGTGGTGGTCTAACAGCCATTAAATATGTTGCAGATTCTTCTTTTCTTCCTTTCACCGGTCGCCTGTAAGCTACGGCTCAACACTGCCTCTATGGTTTTTAGTGGCTCTACTCCATTGACTGCACCTGGAGGCTTATATTTGATGGCTCTGAAAATACATGAAATTACATGAACGACAAAGATGTGACTGAATATAAATGGGCTTTAAGGCTTAAATACAATGCAAGCTGCTTCTTATAACAATTTAGGACACTGCCTTTCAAACTTTTAAGATAACATTCTCAGAAGTAAGATTGTCGAAATTGTAATTTAGTTTAGATTTGTTAACCACAATCTATAAGGTATCTGATCATATTCATGCAAAATTATGTGTTTGTCTTTCTGGCTTTATTAGTATATTGAATTTTATATACAATATAGTATATTGTTTTTAAACAAGTTGAGCAACTTAAAAAAAAAAGGCCTAGAGGTAGTCATCTAGGAAGTCAGACACCCCAATTCTGCTGCTCATCAAATGTAGCTCATTACATCTGACATAAGCAAGATGCTACATGCATGTAAGTGAAGTAGACAATTTTGCAGAGATCAGTAAATAATTTCTTATCCAGGCCTAATTAGTGTTCGATGTTTGAAGCTGTCAGCTGTAAAAATAATTCTCCAGAAATTATATCATAAAAGTATTTAACAAATCATAACACAAGCTTTAGAAATTGCACTTTTTGCTTTGATGGATCTGTCTTTATATTTGCACTTTATTATTAACCACGTGTGGATATTTCTTCTTGAGTAACTGTACTAGAGCGGTGTCTGCCGAGCTGTCACTCTGTAATGGCATTATGGATATCCACTTACAGTTCCCAGTGCTTCCAGCTTCTCCTGGTGGGAATAATAGCTATTGTCTTGGGAATTATTAGTTGTTACCTTTCCTGATGACATCTGATTACTCTCTACATTGTTACTTCAGCTTGCTCTTCAGTTTATATTAAATCCACTGTAAAGTGCTTTAAATGTAGCAGTACTATGTATAACAAACCTCCCATTAAAATACTGTCTGAATGTTCACCGAGGCTGATTATACAGTAATGGTTGTCTTTTTTTTTTTCATCATAAGGCATACTTAGACCTACTCTGCTATGAACATGCAGTACCTTTTAATATATTGGTCAGTGGAGCAAACTCATTAAATCGACACCATGTATGAATGCACATCGTCATTTATAAACCCCTGAGCTTGTCACAATGCACATGGAATCATTAGGCTTTCATGAAACAATGGCAGTGGCAAGGTGAGGCAGAGGAAGCCTCCCACACCACCCAAACTAGACTTACTGCTACAGAATATTACACTCATTCAGCTCATTACAGAGGAAACTGGTGCTTTTCTGACCTCCTTGCTTACTTGTGTGTTCCTAGTAGCAGCCCACACACTTTCTCTAAGACATACACCTCTAATGGATGCCTGGGTCTTCCCAGTCTTTCTGTCTGTGGCCTCCTTATCTGCCCATGGAGGAAGGCTGCTCCCTCTC
Organism: Telmatherina bonti; assembly: GCF_933228915.1. NCBI lineage: Eukaryota > Metazoa > Chordata > Actinopteri > Atheriniformes > Telmatherinidae > Telmatherina > Telmatherina bonti. Next base: position 21,841,572 of record NC_136618.1, read on the forward strand.
GTCATCAATGCTGCTTCTCAATCAACGTGGCTCCAGCCTCCGAGCCTCATTCCAATTTGATGCCGTCCCCTCGATACCAGAGCAATTACCCTGTTCTGGCCATCTACATCCCTAGTCACGCTGTATGCCATCTGCTTGTCACTGAGCCACCACAGTAAGAGAGACAGAACTTTCAAGGCTTTGTAATGAAAGTAAAAATGACACATGGATCTGTTGCACCTCATACTGCAAGTTTTGTATGTTCTGCACTCATGGTGTGTTGCAATGTTTAAAAGTTTTAATGTAACAATTAGAGATGCAACCCAACAAAGTGTCTGCCGAACACGCATTAGGTTAGGTGTTAATGGAGGGAAGAGTTTTTGTCATAACTAATCATAAAAGCACGATAAATGTTGGACCCAAACCCCAACATGCACTACTGAGTATTTCTAAGCAAGCTCTTGTATGGTAGAGGTTGTTGCAGAGGTCTCAACTTGGGAACAGTGCCAGGGGTGGACAAGATCTGTGCTGAAGTAATGAGGGCTTTGGATATCAAGGTGCCATGGTTGACACTACTTTCAAATGACACTGGCATGTCAGGAACTGTAACAATGGACTGGTGGTCAGGATGGTGGTCTTTGCTGAAACGCCCACGGGATAAACTCCATCTATCAAAGACTACTCGCCCTCTTAGGACAAGTTTATGCAATCCTGTTCAGAATTTCAAACATCCCTGCAAAGTTCAGAATATTCTAAAAATAAATCCAAAAAAAAAAAAAAAAAAAGAAAGAAAGAAAACAAAAGAAAATCAGTGCAATCACTTTTTTTTCAATAAAAAGGTCAAAAGTTTTTGACTGTAGAAAAAATGCATTTATGTGGTGAAAGTGGAAGTGACCCACTAACCATTGGTTTGTTCACATTGACCAAAAATAAACATGGACAATGATTAAAGTTCAGAATTGTACTTTTTCATTACAAATATTAGTTTATCCTGAATTTTACACTAAGATGTGTCAAACTAGGAAAGCACTCTTGAGAGCGCAAACCTCCGCCATGCAGCTTATTTCCACCGTAATGTGAAAAATCTATTATATATATATAAAAAAAAAAAAATCATGTGTCCAATATTCCTTTCACATCACTCCCTAAATGTAATGGAATCTAAGTTAGAACGAGACCCAAGTTGCTGAAAAAGACAGATGGAGAATGTATGCAAATGCTGTAATTTGCATACATTTCTTGGAAAACAATCTGCAAAAATGAACACATTTTTTGTTTTAAAGCCCTATTTCCAGAAACCATGTCCAATCAAATAAATGAGAACAACAGAGCTGAATATCCATAACACATCAAAGTCGACAAATGTACAAAGAGCATGTGTACAGGCTTGATCTGAACATTAACTCAGTATCTCAGTCACATGTTCATACACGTACAACTCACAGACCTCCTGATGAAATTACCATTTTGATATTTAGATGTAAAATTGAACACAGTTTAGTTAGACAGCAGCTTCAATCAAATTCATAGAGACAACTCTGCAGAATATCTGGAACACATCAAAGCTGACGTGATGCTGACATTTTCTGTCCTGATACTGTGCTCTTGTGTTTGAGGTAGGTTTTAGATGAAGTACAGGAATTTTCCAAACTTTTCAATTTTTTAGGGCTGCATACCCTGATCCTAACCACAACAGCAATCAAAGAGTGTAAACCTCTGACAAGAAGTTAATTTCAACTCATATTGTGATAAATCTTCTATTAAAATATTGTGTCCAAAACTCCTTCCACTTTACTCCACAATACTGGAATTTAAGTTAGACCAAGACCCATAAAATTTATCTTATAGTATAAATATTATACAAATTATAATTGTTATACTATAATGACTAATAAAAAAAACTGATGAAAAAAAGCACACACACAAAAAAAAAACCAATGGATCTTTGGTCAATAAAATTAAATAAATACATAAAAAATAATAAACAGTTCAAATTAAATTAACAGTAACATTTGTGTAGTTTTTTTCATTTGAACAAAAACAATGATTTTTTTTTTTTTAATTTTTTTTATAGACTTTTTCAATTTGTCAAAGAATTGCAACAATTTTTTAGCCCCTGCTTTCATATCTTTAGATTTTCTCAATATTTTTGTTTGTGAAAAATTCCAATTACTTCCCCTTTAAATAGTGTTGGATGTTTGCTTTCTAGATGCCACTTTATTGGTTGAAGCTTCAGCGCTGGATAGTGTTAGCTCACATTCCACACTTTGTTAGCTCCAGTTATTAAAGTATACTTAATGAACTGGACTCTACTTTTTGTGTGCAAAATTATTGTCTGTTAGGGAGTTCAATACTTATTTCTTCATTTTTTTTCTTTTAGAATACTTTCCAATAAACTTTGCCACATCCTACCGCCCCATTTTTGCTCCCTAATATCTCCAAAGATGTTTGTTTCAAGTGTTGTCATACATTGTTTCCCTCAGACTTTTACATTCCCATGGTTGTTGAGTTAGTTCATCCACTAGTGGTCAGTACTGAGTATACAGTTTCACATGGATACGAGTTTGATGGCTGTAGTTGCAGACACACACACACACACACAGCCTCTCTTCAAATGCTCCCACCTTGTTACAGTTGTTTTCCTCAACTTCTTGTTCGGTTGCTTTTTATTCATGGGTTTCATGTGACATCAGTGAGTTTCAACTGTGCCATCTTTAGCACCATCCTGAAACCAAACTGGGCTGGCGAGATTACCAAGAATAACAAGAATCATCCAAGAAGACCCCCATTTGATTACGTTCTGTGCCAGATAATCAGGATATTATGAGATCATCAGGATATTTTCACTGTAGTTATAATTATACCCATCTTGTACACTGTGTTTTTTTCCCTGTAAATCTCTGTATTATGCAGCATACAGGATGTAATGATCTTAGCCTTCCAGTATTAAAGACATTCGAACTAGATTAAACAATAGTTCCCCTCTCTCTCTCTCTGCAGTAAGACTGGTCCACACAGGATGAGAAGGGTGACCATTTGACCCAAAGGAGGACGGCACTCAGAGATTTACACTCTCCCTTCTCTCTACAGAATGCAGCTGCATCAACAAAGGGATATTTCTAAGTGGAATGTCTAACAATTTATAGTTGCAGGTTGGGGGGATGCCGAAAGTCGCATCTGACCAAACGCTGGTTCTTGTCAAAAATGACACCTTTCATCAAGGTACCAGACTTCATGGCGCCAGAACAACCCCCTCCCCTGACTGAGAAGAGGACTGGAAAGAGATTCAAACTTCTTCCCCCAATTAAAGGAAAACTTCGGACGCTTAATTTTTTTTAATCTTATTTTACAAGTTTGTCTAACCGATTTAACTTAGTCTAAATGACTTTGGTTAATTGTTTTGATTGAATTTCTCCTTTTTCATTATTTTATCTTGATATGTGATTTAATTCTTTGAACTGATCACACACCAATAATAATCATAAACACTGCATTAAATAATTGTTGATTATGTTTTCCAAGCTTCTGACCTCTCTTAAGCTACTAATGTGAATGAATAAAATGTGAGTTTTCCTTTTCAGGATTCATTGCCCGATGAAGACGAGTCATGACAATTAATTAATCCACCTTTAATAAAAATACATGTAGCCAATCTTTTCATGTGTGGAAATAATACTATAAGTTAATGCTTTTCTTCCCAGCAAACGAGGAGTCTGCATGACTCTTAAGAATGTGATTTGATGTGTATTGGAGTTGAAACAAAGTAAAGAATTTGAGTATCATGTTCACATTAATGAGATGCAGAGGTAAGGAACTAGAGGTGACCTGATTGGATAAGGTTGGTCAGCTTCTGACAGAAGCAACTCATGATTGGCTGGAAGTTCGAAAGGCGGGTCTGTTTAAATTAGACTTGCAGCCTGACTTCCTCAGTTTCTCTCCTTTTTTGCTTCTCTCCTTTTTGCTTTCTCGTTTTTGTTCGCCCCTCTTTTCCAGTTTTTCTTTTAGTAGTTTTTCTTTGTCTGCTTCCCTCTGTTTTTGCGCTCCCTATTTTTCTTTCTTTTTAGTGTTTTATTTCGTTATAAGCCTTTTACCTCTCCGTTCTTCCAAATGGGAGAAAGTACATTAAGTGGTTATTTGTAACCAGTCATTTTTCCCAAGATCAGTAATTAACCAGAACCGTAGCTCCAACTTTTTCCACTGTCTTTACACGTAAAATCTGGAACTATCTATTTTTGGGACCATCTGGATCATCATCACGCCACTCTGGAACTCCGCTGAACGGACTCAGAAGCCCAGAGTAGCTGCATAGACCTACCCTTCCTGACGCTTCAAGGATCCAATACCCCGGAAACGCGCCGAACCACCCGCTTTGACCAAACTCCAGAGATCCGCGTCCAAGTAGTTTTAAACAACTTACTAAATGATGAACGATTCATTACTGCCATCAAGGGGTCAGAAACTAAATTGCAACTGCGCTCCTCTCTTGTGTATGCTGTCCTGAAGGACTTATGTGGTTTTGTTACCCCTTACGGCCCATGGGTGCAAACCTGGAGAGTTTTTTGCAGTCCTTTAGGTTGCAGTTTGGACCAAAACATATGTCACAGTCCCATGGTTAAAAAGTACTATGATATAGGACTTTCTGACACGTTTTCCTCGATTTCACTGAAGATTTATTACTTTCAGCTCTTCTGAGAGTATAAAATTATATTTTAAGAGCAATCATTTTTTGCTGCTTATGCTGAACCTTAGCTTTGCTTTAGTTACAGCTGATCAGGACATTTTGCTTGATAAGCTGAGGTGCTTGGTTTGTCTGCCAGAATCAGCCTTTGATTGGTTCTCTTTGTATCCATCTGCCAAATTGTTTTTTGTTGCTACTTTTAAGTACAGATCTCCTCCCTTATCCAATCCATTTGAGATCAGAGTACCACAAGGGTCTGCTGTTTTTATTCTGTCAAACTGCATGAATCCCGCAAGAATTTTGAACAGACTTTTTTTTTTTTTTTTTTTTTTTTTTGCATAATGCCAAAACTTGATTTACAAAGACATACTCTCAAATTATTAGCAAAAAAAAAAAAAAAAAATTATCAACCTAATGACTATATTGAGCCTATACATAGGCACTAATGTGTCCGTACCATCAGAGAAGGCAGCTATTGAGCTTTAATACAGACTAACCAGGAACATTCAATGAAAAATGCCAATGGAGTCATTAGATTCACAATATTCCTGGATAACCAAAAATATTTAAGTGCTATTTTAGAAGCCAGGTTCGACACAAAGGTTTTAGGACATTTAACAGGTAATAACAGCCCAAATCTAAAATAAATTGACGAATGACTGAACAGATAAAATAGTTGTTGGTTTGTGAAAGTCCTGATCCAAACCCCATTCAAAACCTTTCAAGAGAGCTGAAATCTGTTGGTGCTAAATTCATCTTTTCAAATTTGAAAGAATTACAGAATTATTGCAGACACTAGAATAAGACATGGGAGGTTTTTGAGTGGCTACAAGAGCATAGAAGAGACTGTAATTTTTGCCACATGTTCTTTCGACGTAATTCACAACTGAACTTTTTTTTCCTGATAAAACTGTCAACATTCATTTCTAAAAGCTTCTTTCAACATTCACAAAGCCATTATATTAGTGCACACACTTGACATTTTCTTTTGTTTTCTTTCTTTTTCACAGTGATATTAATTGCAATGTGGTAAGTCTTGTATATAAAGATTATGTTATACTTTATGTAGAATCTGAAGCAAAGACTTTGATGATATTACTCTGAATTATCACTGAATTTAGGTCTTTATATTGTAATTGCTTCAGTAATGTCAAAATCAGTTCAAGTTCAAAACGAGTTACTGCTATTAGTATTAGCATAGTATGCATTTTGTTTGTGCATGGTTTCACAACATATAAATAAATAAATAAATAAATCCCCATGGTAACAGTTTTTTAGTTCTTTCATTTCAATTTACACAAACATAGGCCTCCTACATCATTGCAAGTCATTGTGGAACGTGCATCTTCATGCAAAGAAGGACATTGGTGTGTTGATTGCCTCATGTGCAAGATACTGAGAGACATGGAGAGCATCCAGGAGCCAGCTTTGCCATCATACCAGGGTAGTGCACCTTCAGGGAATGCCTGTTTGCCTCGTTTAGTGTACATCTATATCAGGAAAAAAAAAGTGACATGCTCTCCTCCGAGGAGTGAGCAGCTGTCCCAATTTGAACAATTACTGTAATGTATCCTGGTGTCTTCCTCACCAACTGCGACATGTGCTGCATCTAGCGTACAACTGTATAGAGGACTGACAGCAGGAAAGCAATTTTAGCGCGGTGATAAATACAGCTGAGCAAGAAAATCTTTTGATTGAACCGCTAGTCATTGTCAGACGTTAAGTTATATTTTGGGATCAAAGGAGTGATGATGATTACGGTGATCTTCTGCTACGTTAAGTCTTTCTGACAGGATGAGAAGCTCAGTGAGCTTAAGAAAAGCTTGTTTGCATTGTTTGAGCTCCTGGTGGAGATGTTACCATTATATAGTCTTATTTTGACTGCAGGGGTTTACGGATAAGAGCCATGAATGGACTGGTTATAATTCATATCTTTTTTGGTACCTCCACTCAAATGAAATATTTGTGTTGTGTATTATTATAAGAAACTTTTATAAAAACAAGGAATTGTTACAATATACCAGTTTGTATGCTAATTATGATAATAAAAGGCTCAAATGTTGGTATTGCGTTGATAATACACAGAAAATTTAATCTGAGATGAAAAAAGCAAAGCACATAGGAATAGTTTTCTTGGTGTGTACGTGTGTGTGTTATTTCTAGAAATTAGTGTTCATAATAAATTCTGTTTTAGACTTTGACTGGTCTTTATGGTGTTAAATCTATTGGTACATTAATTTTACTCATTTTACCTTCCCAATCTTACAACTAGGGCTACCTGAAAAAACTGTCTGTATGCTGACAATGCTTAAAGTGAGCAAAAGATTTTAGCGTTAATGAGGTTTTGATGTTTATTTTCTGTACAAATTTTGTTTTTTCTTGTATCCATTAATGTTAACTCTAAATATGGTTTGCTAATGTTTTTATTTATATCTTGTATATCTTGTTTTGGCATACATTTGAACAAATCTAACTTCCTAAGCACAAACATAAGTCCATGTTTATTGTTTCTAAAGTCCAGTTGTCTTGATGAATTACAGGAATCCACTTGGCTGAAAATAAAACTGCCTTCTTTCTGGATTTTTATAGTTGACTACTGAATAGCTTTTTTAAAAATATATATAATTATAAATGCATTTTCTGTGTTTTGACGCTAAAAATCCCCACCCACCCGACACTGGGAGCATTGTTTTTTTTTTGCCATTTAGGAGTTGTAAGTAGGTTTTACTCAAATATCAGTGGCAGTTTAAGTTATTCAATTATTTGAGTTCTAAATTACAATATATGTTTGTTAAGAATTTCCTTTATGTTATGTAAATTGTAGTTGTATTTAGCCAGTTCATATGTCAGGGGGAACCAAAGTTTCAATGTTGTTGAAGTCAGGACATATTTTGGTGGGGCTCTTTAAACAGCGACAAGAGGCTGCATGTGGTCTGGAGAGAGAGAGAGAAGAAGAATGATTGATAAACAGCAAGTATCGCTTGGGATTTATGCACCCGAAGAGTTAGTTTAACCCCCTCTTTTGGTTTAATGCGGCCAATAAGGTATGTCATCTTGTGTTGTTTTTATTTCTCTTTGCCAAATTCCAAACTGTTGCATTTATGAACATAATTGCGATAAGTTTGTCTGTCATGTAATGTTTGTGTCTCTGTACAGTTCTCACGGCATGGTTTACGTTAGTGAAAATAAATGCCAGTAACAGAAGAACGCCTTGTGTCCGTGTTTACTCCGAGGGGTGTTACAGTCACAATTAATCCCATTCTATTCATAAATTACTTTTCATACATGAGTGGCACAGTGTGCTTTTTACAATAAAAACAATGATGGCTGCATATTGAAACGAATATAAAATAACAAATAAAACACACCAGCGCTTCCTAGACAAACCTACATAGGCAACAGCAAGCTTCCTCATCCTCTCCTTTGTTGTGATCTTCAACATAATTAATTGGAAAGAAAGCTAAAGAGGTAGAAATACAAGTAAAAAAAATACAGCTGACCATTCTCAGCTTTAAAACGTGCCTCCCTTCTGGTCTTCTGTAAATGAACTCCAAATGGAGGCGCACACTGGATGTTTTCTCCTGACACACATGATGGACCTTGTTAACAAGAAGACACAGTGTCTTTCACCACCTCACCCACTTACACCTCTTTCACTTTTAACTTTCTTTTTTTTTTCAGTTCAAAGAAACAGTTTCTTTATTGGTCAGAAAGTGAATTTTTTTAGTCTGGTTCACAAGCTATTAGGTGAAAGTTTGTATTTATCTCTCTCTAAAAATAGCAGGTCAAGCCACAGTTGCAGAGTCAATTAAACCACCTGTTCCTACAATGTTAGGACCCCGTAAGGATGCTATGCTGTGTGGTTCTATTGAGTGCAGATGATCTGGGTTCATTTTTTGTGTGTGTGTGATGGCAGACATTCTTGTACACATTTGTTCTATTTAAAGGTTATGGATGGAAAACAAGTCTTCCACATTTGTAGTTTTTATTAGCTGTTCTCAGGGACAGAGGTAAATTTTCTGTTCTTATCAAAGTTCAGTTGAGTCTAGGCCAAGCACTTGAGGAAAGTGAAATGGTGTCAGTCGCAGATTTGATAGAAATAGAGTTTAATAATATAAGATCAGGCAATAAGTCACAGTAAATATGTCTGAATATTAACTGATTCCTTCGAAATGTCACGACAATAAGACAGCAGCTGTTTGAAATGGCTAAATAAGAACAGACTTTAGAGAGATTATTGAAAAATCCTCAATATAACAAGAGGAGGAAAAAACTGTGCGCTGCATCACAGTTACACACCAGTATGTGTTAAATATTTGCAAAGAGTCGCACATTTCTCTTGCACAGCAAAGTAAAGAGGAACGAAATGTGGTAAACTATCTTTGTTTAGGATATTGCATCATGCTTAAAGTCAGTCAAACAATGTTTAATAAATAATGTTTCAAATTTAATATTATGTACAGTCCACTAAGATGACTGGACTACAATACTCTTTGAAACCCCGTGATGTAACAATATAACAGAAAGGTATTATTTATGAAGTACAGAAACCAAACACATGTAAACAAAAACAATTAGGTGTTTTTATATAATAACTTGGTTTGTGAAATGATGCGGTTGTTTAATAAAACAATTACCTTGATGCAACGACAGCAGCAGTAACTCCATCTCCATCTGTGAATTCTCTTTGTAGTATAATATATATACATATGCTCAAAGTTCGATTTATTGAATCTATATATAAAGGGTTGTGTACTGCAGTGAACTCAGATATATGAAATGAAATTAAATGAAATGGAAAATACTTTATTACTCCCCAACAGGAAATTCAATATTGTAGTAGATAATTATAATTAACTTGAAGAGGTCTTGTTCCGGAGGCTGATGGCTGCTGGCAGGAATGATCTTCTGTATCTTTAAGCCTTGCAACAGACCTGAAGAAGCCTCTCACTGAACACACTTTGTTGTTTCTTCACTGTGTTGTGGAGAGGATGTGAAGAATCCTCCATCATCTTCATCAGCTTGTGCAGCATTCCTCTTTGGACAATCAGCTCTGGCTGCTCCAGAGTTACTCCAAACACAGAACCAGCTTTCTTGATCAGTTTGCTGATTCTCTCCAAGTTCTGATGCTACTACCCCAGCAGATGGCTGCAAAGCTGACTGCACTCTCCACAACCGACTTATAGATATAGGATATAAGATATACTTATATCAGAGCATGAATTCTATGTGTGGATGAAGGATAAAAAAATCTTAGTATTTTTTTTCTATTATTTGTCCCAATTCCCTTTTACAGTGTTATAAAATGTATTTTTTTCTGTCAAAGAGCTGTTTTCTACTTACTGTATCTTTTTAAGTGAAAAGAATAAGTCAAAAAATTATAATTTCTACCATTTAGTCAAAGTATATTTCCTACTGATAATCAATAACAAGCCATAATCCCTGCAAGATGATTTAAGTTTCAGACCTTAGAGAAAACTGAAAGTAGTTTTTACAGAATTTTTTTTTCAATACACTTAAAAATTGTGGAAAACAAAAATTAATATTGGTAAAAACAAGTTACATGACATTTTCTTTATCAGAGATCAGATCATCTTCTGTATATATATCTTTTTTGGAGAAATGCCACTGATCTGTGGTGCAAAATTTTTGCATGCCTACGTAATAACAAGAGAATTGAAGATGAATATATGATGGATGTAAACTGTTCTTAAAAGTGGCAGCAGACTAGCACAGCATGTTGGAATGCTGTAAACTTGAATGTCTCACAGATGTCTTCATATCAAATTTAGCTTTGAATCCTAACTGAATGTTTTTTTTTCTGCTTCTTTCTACCTGAAAAATAGGACAGAGACATTTGTCATCTGCCATAATGTGGAATGTCACTCTGACTTTGTACTGAAGAGATTCACTGGAAATGAATTGTAAATCATAGAAAAAAGTGACTTTGACAATAATCCAGGATGATATCCTGAGGATCAAGATGCATTTATGCTTGAAATTCTGTGTCGCTTAAATATGAAATTCAATCAAATGTAAAAGTTTAGACAGGCGTTGTTGAAACTGTTTATAGCTCACAAAGTCTGCTGTAATTACAGCCGAGCCGATGAAGGGTATTCATTGGGATAATATCACTTCCTTCCTATGTGGGAACTTTTACATCTTAATCTATGGGGGGATTTATTGGAGTAATAATTTATTATCTCAAGAAATGCATTCATAAACTTTCTTGCCATGAATCAGACTAGCCTTCCTACTTTCCGACTTTCTGTGTGAGAAATATCAGAGAAGTTGTTGCATTTTCCATGACAAAACAGAACAAGTCTGGGAACTCTTTATTACTCTGAAGGATACACGAGTAAGAAGGATTTTAGCCATCGGAGAAAAATAAAGGACAATGCAATGTTTAAATGAATGTTCAGTATATAATAAGATAATGATTAAAATGGTAGAAAAGACTTCATCTGCATGTAAAGAAAAGCCTGATAGCACATTTAAATGCTTGTAATTCAGACAGTCTGCAGGTTATGTAATCTATTTCCTAGAAGACAATTGTGGTAGTTCCTTGTAGTTAATGTCACAAAAATAAATAAAGGCAGGATCACTGACAAACCTGGGACAATCCATGTAACATTGTTTCTTCATTTTACTTCTACTGACACATCCCTTAAATTTTTTGAACACTGAAATGAAATTGAGAAAAAGCTGAAAATCCCAATTACTCAAAATGCATAAATATGGCAATGAAATGACCTGTAAACACCAGAATGTATGGCGTAAACCCACAAGTTCACCCATGATTCCACATAAAAAATTATCACAAAAAGAAAAAACAAAATAAAAAAATAAAAAAAAACCAAAAACTGCAAAGTGAAAGTTTTTTTTTTTTTTAATGGGAAAAAACTTTTTCAGGAGATTATTCTATTCTATTCTACAGTCATTTAGCAGATACTTTTATCCAAAGCAATGTACACACACACTCGTACCAAGATAGGCGCATCTGGGGGGGGACTGAAATCAAACTTCCAACTTTCCAGTTACAAGCCGACCGCTCTTCCTATAAGCAAGAACCAGATAAAACCAAGACATACTCGTACAATTCCTTCTGAGTAAAGCACATTTGCCATGAATCTCTCCTGGACCACCACAGTGAATGCAAGGCCCTTAACAGTGAAGCACCAAAGTGGGAGTATGATAATATGGGGCAGCTTTAATGAAAATGATTAAGAGAAGACAACAGCAATTGATTAGGTAAGTTCAAAATACTACACAAAAGAGATGTCCAGTGTCTGTTCTCAAAAACTACTGTCCTGCAGGTTTAAGATGTTTCCCTGCTCCAACACACCTGATTAAGAATTAAATGCATCTCCACAACTGCTTATTATAAAGTCTGCTAATGGTCAATTAAAGTTTAAAAAAAGAACTGCTGGAAAGAAGTCATTGAGTTCTGGAAAAATAGCTCCCAGTCACCAGAGGTTGGATGGAAAAGGCCCACTTACCCTGTAGTAATTAATAGAGGGAGGAGTAAGGGAGACTTACCCTTTCTGTAAAGGGCAGCTTAATAAAACAAGCAAGTGAGTTAGTAAGAAAGAAAGAAATGCCAGAGCATTCCTCTAGAAATGTGTGGGTTTCTTTTTCTATGCTGCGGGTGTTGCTGAAGGCAAAGAATTGAAAAAGAAAGAGTTCTTACTGTGAGGCTTGTTTTTCTTATAGAGCACTTTTTTTCATTAATACTGTAAAATTTAGACATGATGTGGTGACAAAATTCCACTGATTCCATTTAGTTTCTTGAAAGTTTGACCAAAAAATGTATTTCCAAGTAAGATGAACAGCTCTTTTAGTCCTGGAGGGGACAAGAAAGATATTCTTAGACAAGAGAAAAATGTCAGACACAATGTACATTCAGACTCCCTCTCTCAGTTTTGTCAAGACTAAAAGAAATGCACTAGTTGATGTTGTGGTTTCCAGTTGGCAATGGAGTTTACCCACCACTGGAGAAATCAATCAGGAAAGCCTAATCACACCTTTGATAAATCCAAGTCACACACATTGATGCACTGTACTGCTGTTGCCACCATTGTAATACTTCGCACTGAGGTGTCTTCATCACCGTATCGTACAGCAGGTGTTGTCTGTAATGGATTAATTACAACTCTCTGGAGAGAGGGAAATTGCAAGACAAAAACAGATTTAGTATAATTAAGCAATCATTTTTCAATTGAAATGAAAAGGACACAATGTAGAATTAGCTACTCAGATGGAAACAGAAATAGCTTCATGCCAATTACTAAAGACAAGTCGAATTAAAGCTCTAAAAAAGCATCTTTTGTTTTGGCAATCGTTATCTCCCAACACATTCTCATTTTTCTCAAAGGGTATCTTTAAAAAGTATTTACACTTTTGATTTATTCGTATTTTTTATACCTATGATATATTATGCCGATTCCATGGTTGGTTGGAACCATGCACTACAGCCCTAATTCCAATGAACGTTGGCACGTTGTGTAAAATAAGTAGAAGAGAATAGAATCATTTGCAAATTTTTTTTATATCCAAATGAATAGACTACAAAGACAAGACATTTAATGTTCAAACTAATAAACTTGTCCAGATTTAAAAATGTAGATTTTGATTAGTCGCTGGTCTAATGTGGTGATCTCCCACGAATGACTTGGAATCACCCTTTACACATATGTGAAATATCAGCGTTGTTTATATACATGTGTTGACAACACTTTAGAGAAAGATGTTCAGACATTAGCTTTGTTGTCGGCCGAAAATTGGCAAGTCAGAGGATGAGACACATCAGCCACATTCTCTACTTCTGGAGTTTCAAAACTCCAGCTGGTTTAGCTGAGCATACAGTGGCAGAGTTGATAGCACACTGGTCACCAGTGTAAGGACATTGGACCACGTGTGTCTACAGGGTTGATTGATTGTCTCTCATAAGTGTATCTCTCTGCTCGTTAATACTGAGTTATTCCCATGCAGTGCAGAAATCCTGCTTGTGATGTGTAATTTCACTCACATGTACCTGTTTAATTGGTTGCAACAGGTGTACGTAACATATGCCTTATATATGAATTACAGGAAGAAACTCAGCTAACACACGCTACCAACTATTGCCATCTAAATAAAGCTTAATTAGAACACCAAGCAATTAGAAAAGCACATGTTCACTTTAGAACTTCTGATAATTTTCCCACAGCAAGCAAACAACACAAACAAGGTGCAATCTAAAAGCAGACTGCTTGATTAAAGATTTCTGTGCTATTGTCCAACAAAAATGTATTGAGTTAGCATGTAAAACTAAATAAATAAATAAATAAATCATTTTCTTACCTTTTCTGTTTTCTAGAAGAATGCTGTTCTCTTTTGAAATTCTTCAAAAAGATAGTGGTTGTTTAGAAAAAGACAAAGAAGTGTTTACAGTGAGAGGCATATCTGCATTCGTACAATATACAAACTTCCATTCCACAGTCATGCTCAAACTGTTGTGCACTGGGCCATTGGGGTTGCAGCGCCCACAGAAAAGATTCTACTGTATGTTGCACCCCTGCAAACTTGGGCCAGATAGTAGCTACATTTATGTAAAGCTAAATATACTGATTGCAGTCAGTTTGAAAGCTCTATCGGAATGAAACTGATCCATGTAAACACGCCATTCTGAACGAAAAATGTCAAACTGGAGGGATTTATACAGGGGTAGAATATTCCTTTTCCAAACCGATCATGGTCTCATGTAAACACTGAATCAGAAAGTTGTCAGGTTGCGTTCTTGCAGCACATCTTCCGACTAGACGTAAGTACATGAGTGACATTTTCTCACATGGGAAGATAGCGGTGAATGACCAAACTCACCAGACAGCAGCAGAAAGTTTGTTTTTAATGAACTATTTCTAGATGTCTTTTTGTGTTGGCTGTTTGCAGTGGGAGCACATGAGTATCAAGCTACTGCTTGAAAGTACAGCAAAAACCAAAATTGTGACAATCAGTTTGTAGACCTCTCTGTCTTTGATAAATCCTGTGATGTAAACATTTTTCTGCACGTCGGGCAGGACCCTTCAGCTTACTTGTTTGTGCCCATGCACACCAGATCAGAATAGATTAGTTCCCATGTATACAGCTGCCTTGAGAGCTTAAATTGGGTTGATTTCAAACTGAATGGGGTACAAATCTCCATCTAAACATGGCTGGTGAGGACATGTGCTGTGCTATGTAACATGGGACTAAAGGAGAACATGACACGACCATGAGTAAATAATATCCCACACCGACGGAGGACCAGGATCCCCAGACCGCTACCTAGCGGCAGCCAGGTCGCACCCCAGTGCACCAGCTGCGCTCCCCGGGTACAGGACACCACCCCCCCCACCAAACCACACACACATATACATGAATACCCTCCCTCCCCCAACACGCACTCCCCTCTCAACCCCCATCCGCACACATCCCTATCCCCTCACCCCCCCCCCCTACTCACCTATATCCCCAACCCTAATCCCCCCCCCAACCATCCCACCATACACCCGCTCCCACACATCCTCACCTCACCCCTCCATCATCATCATGTGCGCCAACTTTTAGAAGTGATGCAATACTTATGGAACACACAAGGAGTGGGGAAATGTATGTTTTCATTTATTCTTTAAGTGTCCTCCTGGACTATTTTAATTCCTCCCAACTCCTTTGCCACCTCGCTTAATGAGTTGATTGTGTCCCTATGCACTGGAATGACTGGTTTTATAAGGACTTGTCAGTCACTGGAAGGCGAACAATGTAGGTGTGAAGTCACTAGTTTCCACCTCCACCTACAGTTGCAGCACTGCTGACCCAGCTAGAACATCCAATGGTGATAAAGAAACAATATTTACCCCAAAGGTGATTCAACACTAAAGATTATTTAACTTCAGTAAATGGTTGTTAAAGACATCTCATATTGTACATGTTAATTTTATCATTCTGAAAGAAAGGAATAAAGCTACTTGCATCATGTCATGCCTGTTTCTTGTCTGCCTCTGCCTCCTACACTGATTTACTCAGGAGGAATTTGACAATTATTTATCCCTGCTAGTTTGTGGTCTGTGAGGGTGAGCTGCTGTGTTACCTTTCCCCCAACTGTGTGCACACACTCGTAACGCAAAGCAAAGCACAGCAAAGCACATTTTTGCTTCCATTTTGATGCCTGAGATTTTTTTTTATTTTTTGAAATTCTGGCCAGTCTTTTGACTAAACTGAATTGATAGCATTTGCCACCCCCTGCCACTCTGTGATGCCCATGCTGTGCTTCACAAATGGAAGCCTTATATTACCACCACGGAGGCAGAGGTTTTCGGCACCATTTGTTTGTCTGTATCTCTTAGCAACATACCTCAAAAAGTTAAGGACAAACTTTCATACAATTTTTTAGTAAATGTCAAAAATGGACTGAGAAGCAAGTGACTACATTTTGAGGGTGATCTGGATCACTATCTTATGGTGGCCAATAGGTGCAATCGTGCTTCATACACAAAAAAAAAACGAACAAAAACAACTTAATCTGCTCATGCCATGGTCTCGCACAGTGAACATTTTAAAACAAATGTGTATTTCTTTTGTCCAAAACTTGCTAAAAATGCTAAAGTATAAAAACTATTTTATGTTTATACACTGCTCAGAAAAATAAAGGGAACACTTAAACAACACAATAAAACTCAAGTCAACCACACTTTGAAATCGAACTGTCCACTTGGGAAGCAACACTAATTGATAATCGATTTCACATGCTGTTGTGCAAATGGAATTATAGGCAATTGGCAAGACACACCCAATAAAGGAGTGGTTCTGCAGGTGATGACCACAGACCACTTGTCAGTTCCGATGCTTTCTGGCTGATGGTTTAGACACTTTTGAATGCTGGTGGTGCTTTCACTCTAGTGGTAGTATGAGACGGAGTCTACAACCCACACAAGTGGCTCAGGTAGTGCAGCTCATCCAGGATGGCACATCAATGCGAGCTGTGGCAAGAAGGTTTGCTGTGTCTGTCAGTGCAATGTCCAGAGCATGGAGGTGCTACCAGGAGACAGGCCAGTACATCAGGAGACGTGGAGGAGGCCGTGGGAGGGCAACAACCCACCAGCAGGACCGCTACCTCCTTCTTTGTGCAAGGAGGAACAGGAGGAGCACTGCCAGAGCCCTGCAAAATGAGCTCCAGCAGGCCACAAATGTGCATGGGTCTGCTCAGACTCCATGAGCGGGGTATGAGGGCCCGACGTCCACAGGTGGGGATTGTGTTTACAGCACCATGCAGGGCATTTGGCATTGGCCAGAGAACACCAAGATTGGCAAATTCACCAGTGGCGCCCTGTGCTCTTCACAGATGAAAGCAGGTTGACACTGAGCACGTATGACAGATGTGACAGAGTCTGGAGATACCGTGGAGAACGTTCTGCTGCCTGCAACATCCTCCAGCATGACCGGTCTGGCAGTGGGTCAGTAATGGTGTTGGGTGGCATTTCTTTGAGGATTTTGAGTTATACTTTAATTTAGAGTATAACTACAAATCCAGACCTCCATGGGTTGATACATTTGATTTTCATTGATAATTTTTGTGTGATTTTGTTGTCAGCACATTCAACTATGGAAAGAACAAAGTATTTGATAAAAAATATTTCATTTATTAAGATGTATTATTTCAGTTTTACTTTTATTTTTTTGAGCAGTGTATATGTTTTGTGTTTTTTTTTTTTTTGTTTTTTTTTTTTTTTACTAAACTATTATTCTCAGTCTACAGCGTGTTTCTCTTGTTTACCTGTCAAAAGTCAGCTGTTCTATTCTAATCAACATTGGTCCTTTTTCCTTCCTTCCTTTTTTAAAAAATCTATTCTGAATCAGTTGATTAGTATGTTGCTATGGTGACTTCTGTAATAGAATAATATAACACTGATTTACCTCATATAAATAAATAATCTATGACATGGGAAAATAAAGTATATAACGCAGGCAGAAGCAAAGTGATCAGAATGTTACAAAAAATTGTACATTTAATTAAGTTAGGTAGCAACATGTCTTTCCTGGATACTAGAATTTGCAGAATTTGGGTTGTTTTCCTCAGATGTAGATAAACAATGACAGCAAGGAAAGAGGGTGTGGTAGAGTGCATAGTTATGCTCAGCTATGGGGGGACGGGTGGAGCTGTGTTTTAAGGTAGGTGGCATGTGAACCATATTGACACAGCAGCAACTCATCGGTAATCACTGTCTGTCTTCATCTGTAGTGTTCTGAGGGCCTGGAAAGGAAGACTGTAGCAAATACCAACAGCTGGATATTGCATGTATAGTATTTTTATTTTTAAATGACATTTAAAACCTTAATGTGTACGTGTGTGTGAGTGCACGCACGTTTGCTGTTGCTGCTGCAGAAAATCCTGAGGGTATCAAAACTACTACAACATGATAAAATTTACGAAGAGTGCAAATGAAATACAACACCTCCACAAACCTGGCAACACAGCAGCAGAAACGGCAGTAAATTCAATACATAATAAAAAGATAAAATTGACTACAAATCCCAGTTTTACTATTCATCCGTAACTTTTGTTTTTATTATCTCAACAAAAGAAGGTTGAGATTAATGGGTATGCCAGTGAATTGCGCTGGACTGAGAGCGCCTTCACACGAGTACTGTTTAGACTGCTTTCAGCAAAACCTGGTCCACTTTCACTGATAGTCCAGTTCATGTGAAACAGTGTGAAAACATATTTGGACTCTAGTGTGGAGAAAAAAAGATAACATTGGTCTCTTTGAAGACCAGCAGTCCCAGGTTGCTTGCAGTTGAAGTCTCGTAGGGTGCACTCACCGTGTGAAAGCAAACACACTTGACAGATAGATTGTGGTGAAAAATACATTTGTTTGACCAGGAAAAACTCTGAGCAGGGACGGTCTTTGCTATGGGCAACTTGGGCAACTGCCCAGGGCGCAACCTTTTTGGGGCAGTTCTCCAGACTAATATTGCTCATTTCCACGTCAAGTTAATGGGCGCTGGACGCACTGCTACAATGTCAACTTGGTCCTGAGAGACATGTCTACAGGTTGTGTGTGTCAGAAGAAAAGAGGGGAGCATTCAGAAAGACACAACCTAAAAGATGAATGTGTAATGCCACAGCCAGCTTCACTTCTTCCAAGTCTTTTTTTTTTTTTTGCACAAATTACTTAACAGTGCAAAATGATGAGTCACAATTTCTTGGTTTTAATTTAGAGCTGAAACTGTTCGTCCTGAACCAACTTTTTCGGGGGGGGGGGGTTGATTGTTTTCCCAGAATAATGTTAAAGGGGCTGCACTAAAATTAGGGAAAGTTTGACCACCTAACAATATTAGTAACTGTGGAAACTTCACTGTGCACGTGTACATCGCCTCTGGACTGTTCAGAGGACAGAGTGACGATAGAAGCAGACACGTTTTGTTAGCATGTTTGACAGATACTGAACCAGCATACAGTAACTGGAAAGTATTATGTAGGACCATGCTTCTGGAAGGTGCAAGCACAAGGGAAATAGCAAAGTTGGATATTTGGTCAGTAAGCATGTCAAATGAAAGAGGAGCAAAAAAATAAATAGACCATGTGAGCCATTTACAATCACTTATAATAGTTACAATGATGTTTGTCGAGCATTTCTTAGCATTAAATTGCATCAGTATGGATCAAATACACGATGAATCAAAAGTTTGGACACACATATCATCATCTCACATTGATGTGAGATGATATGTGTGTCCAAACTTTGACACACAAATCATAATTGCAAAGAAATGAAGACATTTTTCACAATGTCTTCATTTCTTAATGAAACATTCCTTCACCATTTACAATCCATCCAGAATGCTGCTGCTAGTTTGCTCACTAGGTCGAATAAGTCGCTCCAGCAAGTGGCTCTTGGTTACTTAGAGCATTTAATTCAAAATACTTGCCAGCAATTACAAAGTACCCATATATTCTCTCAGATTTCATCCACAACCATACAACCTAACACAGACTTGCATCTCATATGCAGAACCTGTCCCACACACTTGCCTGAAAACCTGTGGTGACAGAACTTTTGTCTCTAAGACCCTGGAACTGTCTCTGCTGGTTCTGCATCTGCTGAGAGCATGAACAACTTTAAGGCTCAGCTCGTGACAAATCTGTTTAAAACATCTTATCTTTAGGCCAGTAGAGGTGACACATATCCCTTTTAGAAATATTTATTTTTTCTAGAGACCTAAATGTTACTTTCTTTCTCTTTGGATTCCAAGGGAAAGTCTTACCAAACGGATTCCAAGAGGCTTGTATTACACCCTGGGCGAAGCAATGTTTTCACTCTATTTAGAAACCCTTGTTTTGTGAACATTTGAATTGAAAGATAACTTTTTCTTGATGGAAACATGCCCAGACCTTTCAGACTGACACTGCTAAAACACTGGCTCTTGTTTGCTAATCACAAAATACTTGACACTCGACTGAAATAAAAAATTCTTGTTGATATGAAGTAGTGTTTGGCTATTTGATTTTGTTTTTGTTTTGGAATTTTAGGATGATGAGTTTTACAATTAAATCTAAAATATGAAACTTATGAATGGTTTAAAAACAAGAGTCACTACTCTACTGCACATCTGAAATTAATACATTAATGGTTTCAGCTATCTTACTGTTAACTATATGGACTGTGCAACTTTTATATATAGCTATATATGTATGATCTCTCTTTAGCTAGTACTTATTTTAGAGGAAATTTTGAAAAAAGGGTTATTTACTTGTAAGGAAGGAAGGAAAATGAATAATACCTACTACCCCTAGCCTTATTGATTGTACTCAGAGAAATGGAAGAAAGTGAGACCACATCCATCAAAGAAGGGAGTAAGCTAAGAAAAAAATAAGATATTTTGCACTTGCTGATGGGCTGAATCTGTATATAGAATCAGAACGAAATAAACTTGACAGACAGCTGATGTATCCTGGGGCCTGTGCTCGGCAGGTGGTTGTGCAGAAATCTCCTCATTTCCAACAACTCCTAACACTGCTCAAAACTGTTTAACATACTTTGATCATCTCCTGGCACTGAAAGCACTCTTCTCATGGAGCTAAACACCAAACTACTCCTTCAGTTTCTCGAGGGGAAATCAAATACTTCACCTTCTCAAGGCTCTGCAGCAGCTAATCACAGCCATATCAGACAACTGGGCCCAGGCATGTCATTACCACTATAGCTGTGTTTACAAGCAATAATCTCATAATGTGTTCCTCTGATTATCTGAATAAACCACTAAGTTGTTTACAAGCACAGTGGGAAGGTAGCCTGTTAATAATTGCATGTTAATCCAGTTTGGTACCCTATAATTGATTCAATGCAGTGACAGTCTACCGGCCACAGAACAGTAATATCACTCATGTTGCACTCTTTAAATAAATGCTTATTATTTGACAAGCTTTTAAATTTTACCCCCATAGTTTTGTTTGCCCGTTTTACTGTTTAATTTTGAAATATCGGGACAAAAGACACATTTAAAAGCTAAACAGCAACAAGCCTAAATTATCCTCCGCTTTGAGTAAACATACTTCAAAATCCATTCATTCATTTTCTTAACCGCTTAGTCCAGTTCAATCTCCACCCAATACAGCATAACATTTTCTAACATACAATGTTGTACTTCTATATAATATACACATATTTTTTTACTTTTCATTTTGAGCTACAAAAACATGAAAAACATGCCATATTCATATTTCTTAATATGTGTATTTGTTCTTCAATCAGTGGCTCTGTAATGGATGACTCAGTATTGTGCACTGAAATGTGTAATTTGCAAACAAAACAACCACGCCTATGCAAATAATACAAAACAAACAAACAAACAAAAAATTAACAAAAACATCCACTGTAGCAGCGTCAAATATTGGAGGTATACTCCAAATCAGTGGACTGGATTTCTGTATTAAACTTAACACCTTTATTTATAGTAGACAGTTTTAAATGTTTGACCCAAACAGATGCTTGATTCCCTAAACCTGATATCATTGTAATGGAATACTTTCCTTCACTCTGAAACTAATAGTTGTCAGTGAAATCCTCTCTCAAAAACCTTCACTTTATCATGCAGTTTGATCGATATTGAAGCGTTGAATGATAAACCACCTCAGATGCATAGAAATCTGCAGGGCTAGCTCGACATACTCAGTTTTAATTCCTGTTAAATTCCGAACAAAAGTTAATTCCGCTTTAAACTGGCAAAAACAAAAATGGCCATGTAAACACCTAATTCCTAATGCAAATGTCTACTCAGGATTAAACTTAATTCCAAAGTTAGTGGCTGGTTTATTCACATTTAATACCAAATTGTTAAATTCCTCTGTCATGTAAACCTTAATTCCATTCTAAGTTAATTCCTGTTGTCTGCGCATGCTCGTTACCTTGTCCTATCCCAGTGATTTTGCCTCCATGTCTCCAGTAGTCTTTCTTCCTTCTTAGTTGCTGAAAAAGGTGAAGTAGTATGTTTGTGTTAGGCTAATACTTCAAAATCAAATTAAAGGCAAAACTGGTACGTAATATGTAGTTTTTATAAGTTACAACTGAAAAGAATAGCAGCACGAAGCTAAGTTTGTTTATTTCTGGTAGAGGGCAATACATAACGTGCATCCTCTGTCCAATCAGAACCCTTCCCAACCCGCTGTTCTAAAGTGGAATTGAGTAAGGATGTGTTTCATGTAAACCTCCATTCAGAATTATTATTTCCATGTAAACGGTAGGAGAAATTTTTAATTCGGAATTATTTCATTCTAAATTAAAAAACATCATGTACCCGTATCCATTGTCCCTTGACCACACCAAACACAGTGTGTTCATTGGACTTTTTGTCATGCTGAATAAACAAATTAAATCAACACTTGTGACACTTCTGTGTGCGATGGTCGATACTCTGGAGTGTACAGGTTTGAACTTATCATTACTGGTGATAATATTCATAAAAGCAACTTGTGGACTTACTAATTTGCTACTTTTTATGTGTAGATCACCTGCTGCAGCTTTTGTCTTTGTTTTCTTTACCTATACTGTTTTTGCTCATAAAAATTTTGTTTTGTTTTTGTTTTGTTCAACATGTTGGCGTGTAAGTAGGGGAGGAGCTGCCAGTTCTAAACAAATGGATGGTGATATGTCAGTTAAACACCTGCCGTCGGTCTCTTCCCCCTTTACAACAATTGTTGCATATTTCTGTGTTTTGGAGGCAAGAACCTCAAGGCTTCAGCAAGTTTAACAACGATGCTATAGGTCTTTTAAATTAAATTAAATTAAATTAAATTAAATTAAATTAAATTAAATTAAATTAAATTAAATTAAATTAAATTAAATTGTTTTAGTTTATTCATTTTTCCAAATTTCTTTACAACTTAGTCTTAACACTAATACCACACCCTTGCAGCCCAATTTTAGCTTTTACACTCATAAATGCAGCTGTATTTCCTAAAACACCCACTCAGAACAGTTATATTTGAGTCTACAATCAAGGTTATTCACAGTAACAGTGACTCACAGTTGGTACTTCTCAAGAGCTTTTTATCACACAAAGCTAGCTCAACAGGAGGTGAATTCTGGGGGGAAAAAGACCCACACTGAGCAAACAAAATGTTAGCCCTTCCCAGACGGCTGCAAATCTACAATAAATAAAACATGAAATTAGCAGCGGCTATTATTCTGCTGCGACGTGTCTTTATCAATCAGAAGCCAACACACACACAGATTGCCTTGGCCGGCAACATAAATGTTACATAACGGCAAATTATAAAACTGAAGCAAAAACTCTCCAGAGTGAGCCAAAGATTTGTCTGATATAATGTATCAAGAGATGTATTACCGCAGGGAGTATTGCCCCACCAGGCCAACCATGATAAATAATGCAACAAAAATACATCATCGTGATGTTTCTCTTTATCCAACATGTGTAGCTGTCAACTATGATCAATAAGAACTCACTAAAGGCAATGGTATATGAACACAGTGCTTTTATGTTTATGCATGCTGCTGATCCCAGGCACGCTGCAGGAAAGACAGTTTGAAGCAAAATATTCCATTGCTTAAAGTCCAAATATTTAAAGTTGACCTGAGGGGGGGGTGGAGGCTTGCACAAGCAGGAATACAGTTATCAGGTACGCTGGGAGGTAAACAAGTTGAACAGTTGTTATTGCACAATAAAATTTCCTGATATTGCTCTATCAAAATGACTCAAGAGAGCAATTTAGCAAAAGTATCCACCGTATTCTCTGTGTCCACTCAGCACTACTGTACACCTGCAATACACACACCTACACACACACACACAGTGTAATAAGATGTGAATTTGAAATTCAAATTTCTTTTCTCTCATCTCACTGTAGAAGTGATCTAAGGACCCACCCATCAGTTTCGACTGTCAGATCAAAAAGGTCTTCATTTGCATCGGCTCATATGAATTTTCATCTCACACACTGAGTTTTCATTGCTGCCGTACATGATGAGATGTCTGTATAATTAAAACAATGGGGTGTTGCTGAATCCGGTTCCTGCTTTATAGCTATAGAGTTTTTTTCATGGTTCACCAGCTTCATAAGTTTTACGTCTTGACTTTTCTAAACTAGACGGGACGTGCTCTTAAACTTGTTTCAGAAGTTGAGGGTTGAACTTTATTTTTTCTTTAAAAGCCTCTGATTGATTCTGTCTGAATATAGATATAGACAATTTTGATCATACACATACCCCCTCAATAAAAAATAGCTGTGAAAAGATGTTATACACACACACACATATATATATATATATATATATATATATATATATATATATATATATATGTATATATATATATATATATATATATATATAGAGAGAGAGAGAGAGAGAGAGAGAGAGAGAGAGAGAGAGAGCCAACAGACACAAATTAGTCAGAGGAAAAAGAAAAGAGCAGCAGATGAAGGCATCAGATCGATATGCTGCAGTGAAGAGGAAACTTTGATATTACTTAAATAAAAACGTGAAGGAAAAAAAGGTTAATTATAAATGTTATGTCACATCAGCATCTTTCGTTTTCTTCTTTATCCTTTTGGAAGAAAATACATAAAACCTAATTTGACTCTACTTATCCTTTTTTTTTATTTTAACAATAATAGATTTTAGTAATTTCATTTCTTTTTTTTTTTTTTACAAATTTTGAAACTCAATTTGGGTGTAATATTCAATCAACAAAAAGATCCTTTTGAAAGCCAAATGATCAGAAGCAATCGTGTTTTTGTAAAGCCATGAATTGGCCTTTCAACAGAATAGAGCTTAAACACGTCTGATGAACTCAAAATACCTCGCCCCTCGCTCATATCGATAATTCTCTGTAAAGTTAAAGAAGAATGTTTGACCCATCATTAGCTACTGAAGTCACAGCAGCCTCCTTTCTCCGTTTTTTATACTTTCACTGCTGTTGGTAACCACCGACATGTCTGATTAGCATCGCTGAAAGCAACACAACTCTCTAAATTAGAATCCTGATGCCAATGATAAAGACCAGAGAGAAAGATGAAACCAAAGATGACTCCTGTGGCACAGCCTGAGAGATCCGTGGTGCCCAAGGCACCGAGGACTTTTTCTGAGGCATCTTTTTGATGTAAAAGTCATGGAGTACTCTCTGTATTCCACAGGCATCCCAGTTGCAGGCTGACCAGACTGTAATAGGCTACAATCAGAGATCTATTACTCACTTCTTAGAAAGGGGTCCAGGGAGCGCAGTCATTTGCCATTTTAAATTGATCTGTACTTTTGGTTCCTGGTCCTATGAGACAAGATCTCTCAATTTCAATTTATATGGGCTATATATTACTATCAGTGCATTATTAGTCATTTCTGGAGACTTAGATTTGAATAAGCACATGGATTTTATGGTCGCATGGAGATGTTTTAAAAAGCGTATCGCAGAAAAGTGGGATGTGTTAGTGAGGACTAGATGGTGTTGAACTTATGAGCAAGCTCTCTTCCTACTGTGTCCCTCCCTGTCCAAACATTTAAGCATCATCCACCTCCAGCCAGGACAGAGAGACAGAGAGGAGGGTTTGGAATACATTTGGCTGAGGTAGCAAACTAGATTAGTCTATTTATCTACTCGCTGCCCTCTCCTCCTGCTTTGTCTCCTCTCTTTTCTCAGCAGGAGGCCACAGTTGTGTCACTCCTGTCTCCTCTGCTGTTTCCCCTCAGACAAAACTGTCCATGATGATCAGCCTCACCGCTGCTCAACACAAGACACAGAGGAAGGAAGGAATCAGAGAGGGAGAGATTAGCATCTTGTGGCCAGATCATGAATATATTCAACATGCGCCGAAAAGACTGCGACCCAGCTGTTAGTGGAACATTTCATATTACCATGTTCCTCATGTGAGGCAATAACGGTGTGAATGAATGCAATGCATATTATATTTCATTTCCCTTTTTGCATGCTCCTCTGCCAGCAGCAGACTTATATTTGGTTGAGCTAAAAAACCACTCTTACCATTTCAGATTTGAAGCATATTGCTTTTTACGCAAACTGTAGATACTCACACAACTATTGTTACGTTGACTGAGAAGCAGGTGTAGGAACCGATCATACTGCACTTTCTTTTCACACAGTGGAAGTCTTTATTTAGGGTACTAAAGTCATGGAAACAAAATTCATGTTAACCAAAGCAGTCTCAGTGTGTGACTGAGTCACCTAATTAGACTGTAACGGCCATGGAGTAAATAACCTTTTTTATCCATTCACTCTGTCCAGCATTTCTAGCTTAATAAAAAAAATTTAAAAAAAAGAAAACGGGCCAATTTTCATTACAATACATCATCTGGTTGGGAAAGTGGGAGTGGGAGGGGTAAAATGGTGTTAATTTGTATCCCTCATTTGCCAGTTCTGCAGCTGCACAAGCCAACTCCAAATTGATTAAGTTTGTTATCTGTAAATTGCATTGTTTGCCATTACAGATGGTTAGCGTGAATAATGGATCAGTACAACATGTATGTCTTTGCAGTCATTTAGTATCTCTCTGAGGCTGTTAATAACCATTTGGTGCATGTAAAAAAAAGTTTTTTTTTTTTTTTTTAATCTGTTTTTCAGCTAAAACCTTGGTGTATTTTAGTGCCCTGTAGCCTTACAGTTTTTGAGGAAACTGGAGAACTGGAGGATAAAAGAAGAAGTGGCAGTCCTATAAAACAAAATATCACCAGATGAACACCATTTGAAAGTAAAGGGTTGTTTTTAAGAAATTGGCAGAAAATAAAAAATCTAAATAAGACCTGACACAGGACCTTAGAAATGAGCCATCTACCGAAGGTCCAAAAAGTAGCTTCACCTCTTCAACTGCCATGCAGGACTAGTTTCTGATTGGCAATTGCATTATTTTCCAGCATGACTGTGATCTCAAACACACTACCAAGGCAGCATACTTTGATGGAAAAACACACAATGTGATACCCCTGGCCATGTATTTGTCCCCGGAGCCAAGATCTCAACATTATTGAAGCAGTGTGGGATCATCTTGACACAGAAGAGAACAAAGGGCAAAGCGTAGTATGTGCATACAATTTTTTTTCCTTTTCAATTTATTTGAAGTAATTCCACCTGTTTGATCTTTTACTTTTACTGTAATGTGTTAAGGACGTAACAAATATGAATGTTGTCAATTTTGGTGCAGATCCCTTGCATTTCTATGGGAATCAGTGAACTGTGTTTAATAGCAAGCATGTTTTTTTTTTTTTTTTTTTTGTGGCTCGCCATGGTAACATGGTTTGTCTTGTTGGAGAGATTTCAATGGTGTTTGGTCCCCAACTTGTCACGAAGCTTCCTGCAGAATTTGGAGTCCATTGCAAAGATTAGTTCATTCAAATATAATATGCTTAAAGGGAAAAAATAGGGTAAAGATGGGGGGAAAAAATGGGTGTTAAGTCCAATGTGGCGTAAACCCCAAAATGGTGGACACTCCATTGCCATGGCACCAGGTGTTTGATTGACATTTTTGATTGTCTTGGAGGTGTTAACCATGCGTGTCGACTTTCATTGTCTTACATCAAAGAAAATGTGCGGGACCCAATTCATTTTTGGATTTTTTTCTATGGCTCTGTGTCACTTTTGGTTTAGAATCCATGCTGACTACAGTTTATCGTATTTTTCGCCTGGCTTGTTGTTTGTGTTAAATTTCACAACTTTTTAATCAGGGGGTCATATTTGCACTCAATGTGTTAAAAAGAATTAAAAACTTTGAAAACAATAATGTTTGTTATATGTTAAGGTAACTCAAAACCTTTGGACAGTATTGTAGTTGTGTTACCTCTCTGTGTATAGTTTGCTCTAGAGTTTTATGTCTCTTATGTTTCTTTCTGTTTGATTTGCATTTGCTTTGTCAGCTGGTGACTCTATTTTTATTCTCTGGGTTTTATTAATTGTTATTCTCTGAAAAGAGGTATAAATAAATGACCGTGAAGGAAGATTCTGGTCCAGTAGCACTGCCTGGGAGCTGTTTCAGGGGTGGCCAATTAGATTTAAGCGAGGGCCACCCCTGGCCTCCCTCTGGCACTGAAGTAAGAACATCGCTCATGCATGTTGTGTGATCCTCCACACAGCAACAGAGGACAACAGCAGAGATAAGAACTTATCTTGTGTTATACAGCTAGACAACTTGTATAAAACCTTATCAGTGCTGTTTGATGTGTATCGCTATAGCTTGAGCTATAGTTTCGGGGTGCGTTAAGTCTGAATGAAATATAGCGACAATTATCGAGTTGCCTGATATTAGAATGAGCGGATAGATAGTTAATGGAGCTGGTGCAGCAGAATGATGTTGTGCTTGTAAAACTTTTGTGGGACATTCAGTGACTGTCACTGCCTCTGTTGACCTAATTCAATTTTCTTTTCAATTACCTGTTGTATATTACCATCACAGCCTCTGGTATTGTGGAATAAATCACCCAACTGGACCCTGTGGCTACAGCAGACAGGCACCCTACTGGGTGATGTAGAGCTCTGTCCTGTCTGGCCCCTGTCTCACTTATATATATTTTAGATTAAAGAAAAGAACACAAAACACTCATGACCCATATTTTCAGAAGCCAGATGACGCCGCCGGGCCTCTTCATCAGCACAAAGCATAATTACAGTGTCTCAAGGTTAGACAAAACTGATAGCTGAGAAAAGGGCTAAACGCGTTGTGGGATCTGAAGCTCATTATTTGTGGATGTGTAATTAAAACAGCCTGCCTGTAACATGCTCCCAGTTGCTGTTTTATTTTAATGTTCACATCCTTCTTTACACCCAAGAGCCAATGGGACCAATGAGGTGCTGGCTGGTCAAGAAGTGGGGGTCCAATTGACTGGGTTGTGTTACCACTGTCACTCAGTGACTCACCTCAGTGTCCTGCTGAGGTGAGAACATTGATTTCAGAGGGAAGAACCAAGAGCAACCAAGTTTAAAAACACCCTTTAATCAATAAGGGCGTTTTATGCAGTGTGCCTAATGTGTGAGAGGAATTATGGTAGTCATGCTGGAGTATGATGTGGCCACAGACCAAAACTAATAAAGTGACTGGCTGCTAAATGAAATGTCACACAGAAGTACTGGCTTTTAAAAGGTCATGAGCATCAGTGACGAAGGTGTTTTGGGGTTTTATTGACAGGTCAACACAAGGTTAACAAGTTGGGTTTCTCTTTGTTTTGTGCAGTGGGACCAAAGACTCTCAGTAGTATATCTATAAGGTAGAAGTAAATATATGCTTTCTTAACTACTCCTTTGGTTTCATTTAAAATAACTCATCAAGGGCTGGAAATTGTCAGCATAAACTTAATGCTTTTGATAGCAGTTTTGTATTATACATTGTTGAGTTTGTTTGAATTGCTTGTTGCACTGGATGATTAAACATCCCTACTGTAAAAAAAAAAAAAAAATAGCTCACAGTGACCATTTTATATTTTATTACATTTTAATTAAACTATTTACAACATACAGACACAGATTTAAAATCAGGCTCAGATTCAGCTTTGCTTCGTTGTCACTGCAACGGGTACAATGAAAGGTAAGAATCAAGCTCGCCACATCCTCATAATGCTGCTCATCAACCCAAACACATTGGCTGTGAAATGACATCACTTCTAAACCAAAAGATGTAGAAAGTCAACCAGCATGGTTGTATTAGTCATCCTAACATTACACCCTAGCTGATCAATATCAAGTGATCAACTGAGTTGGATTGCAGCAAATGCTGAAAGTGGACATAAAATTGTTCTGTTTTCAACATCTATAGTGGCTCTGTGCCTTCATGTGTCACTGAAAGCTTCAGGCTTTCTTTCTGACTGTCTTTTCTACTGCTCTCTCTAAACCTGAATAGTGTTCCTCTTGGGAGAGAGCTAAGCTGTTTTCCATGCTCAGAAATATAAAACACACCACTCAGGGCTGTTTTTTAAAAAAAAAAAAAAATTTTAACCATTACATGAGCTACAGTTGGGGTCAAATTTGACACGCTTCGACATTTAACAGTGATGAAACTACACCAAATAAGATAAGAAAAGATACAATCAGATGTGATGAGATAAGGTCAGATGAGTTGATATCATATATCAGATCAGATCAGATCAGATGAAGACAGAAACTGTGAAGTGCAGCATAACAAAAACCAAGAAACTAAAATCATTGTTCAAAATGAAAATTACAAATTTTCTTTAAAGAAATATGACAACTGCCGGAACAAAATGTATATATATTCAGTATTCAGCAGCACACTGAGGTAAAAAGAAGTTCACTAAAACTGTTTTTAAGACTATTACATTGTGGAGAGGACGACTTTCCAATTGTAAAACAGCTCTCAATTTGAACCTCGTTCCTTCACCCAGTATGACATCTAGAGAATCAGGTTGGATGCCAGTTACAGCCATAGATTTCTGTTCCAGTAATAATGCCAATCATATCTTTACTTCCAACATTTGAAAAGTATTGCTGCAATTTTCAAATTCCATCAAATATGTTAAAATCATGATGGTTTTTATGTCTTTTAAAGACAGGATGTGATACTGCAAGTAGATGGTTTTCTACTAAAATGACTGCAAGTTTGTCGTTATTGTTCTTTTTTTAAGTCTCCAGTAATTTGAGTGACAGTTGTAAATTCTGCCTTTTCTTTAATAAAAGGGGCATGAATAAATATAAGCACAACTGTGTATATATATATATATATATATATATATATATATATATATATATATATATATATACATAAACATACATACACAGTATATATATATATATATATATATATATATATATATATATATATATATATATATATATATATATATATATATATATATATATATATATATATATATACTCTCAAGCCAGTAGGAGTGATTAACAAGAGAATATTATTTCCATAGCATTATACTTGTGTGCTTCCCATTAATGGCTACTGCTGAAGCTCTGTGTGAAGTTCTCAATGAAGGCATGGCTACAATATAGATAAAAAAAAAATCCTGAGGAACTATTGATAATAACAGTAGACTTCAATCATGTTTCCTCGGTGGACTGACAGGGGAATGTAGTGGAGGGAAGATAGTATAGGGCATTCTCAAATCATCCAGTTCATAACACGTTGATGGACTAAGATGCAGGAATGGTGAATTGCTCCTCTCTTTTTTCAATGTGAGGCAGAGAGATTCAGAAGATCCGTCATACCTGCAGCTATCAGGCTTTTTAATTCTTCTGCAAATGGTCGATGAGCTGCAAGACAAGTAAATCTTACGTTATCCTTCTACATAGCAAATAGCTAAATATAAAAGATGAACACAGAATCTTGTGAGCATTTTCAACACACCTGCTTTGTGATCTGCTTGCTTGTTTATGCCCAGCTTCTGTTCTGCTCTATTACTGTTTTTTAAACTGTTAAGAACATCCATTACCTTTATGTAAGACTAAATAAAGATCTAAAACCTACAGGGCAATGCCCCCATTGGACCAAGTGTGGACATCCCGGCTCTAATTTAGTAGCTTTTTCTGGTTGATTAGAGCAACATAGACAAGTGTAAGTAAAGAGAGCCAGCACTACAGGCCAGCTCTCTACTAAAAACCCACTGTGTAAGTGGTCGTGGAGAAGCTCAGCTAAAGATATGAATTATATGCTATTTTCGGTGATAAATCTCTCCTTCTACAAAAATATGTTGCTGAGAATAAACTGCCTTCCGTCTCTCCTATTTACATTGATGCATTTCGTGTGCTGGAAGATGAACAGCACTCCTACTTTTAATCTATTTTCTGCTTGTTGGTGTTCTAAGAGTTTAATATGCATATCAGGGTCACCTGGAATGCAAAGAGGATTCTGGTCTGGTAGGTCTGATGGCACCACACTGAACATATAATCTAACCCGAAGGCAACTGGACAAATAAATGAACCAAAGCCGCAGCCTCTAGGCAAACAGGACTGCCACACATGTCCCGCTGTTCCTCTTTCTACTGGTATAAATGATCTAATCCTAAAATTTAGATCTGAATAAATGATGCTCCGCTTGTGTTTAGTTTTTACAACTAGCCGTGAGGCTGGTCCAGTTTGCTGCAGGCATCACATCATGTTCTTGCATAATATAACCTTTTTCTCTTCTCTTATTGTGCAGCAGTTGAATGGGCATTAGAGAGAACAGACATGATTTTAGAGACTCAGAATTTTTCTTAAAGTTTCATGTTTTTTTGCAATCTCAAAAATAGCTGTGACTGAGGGCTGTTTTATTTACTTTTGCAAAAAGTCTGATTGATACTGATCAAAATAATGCCAAACCCCCCCCCCCAAAAAAAAAAAAAAACATATTGAAGTCAGCATCTCAGGTAAGTTATGTTAGCTTTGTTTCTGTCAACTTTTATCAATTTGTTGCATGCCTGTAAAATAGCTTTTTGCTATTTAATCCACCAAACCATCAGTGTTTTAATTAATTTAATTGAACCATTTTTTCTACGATGAAAATATGATAAATATTTATATAGCAAACAACAAAGCAAATCTGAAGGTAATCACTTTTTAATTTTTTTTTTTAAATAAACAATATGCTTCCATCAAACTGCAACCTGCAGCAAATCCACTTGTTTATTAGCTATTTTTCATTCGGCAGATTGCATTATGGTTTATATTGGTTTGTTTACACAGTGCATTGTGCGATACTCCGAATCCAGTTTTTAGTGGGTATTCAAGTTATGACTCCAGATTCAGACAATATTGTTAAAATGTTATCATTTTTATAATTTACTATAAAATTCAGTTATTTAAGACACAAATGTCAGACTTCATGGTTCTACAAAACTAAATAAACTTGCAATATCTTCTTCTGCTGTTGATCTACATCACAATAAAATCCAATGTCAGAATGAAAAACAGAACCACTAAAATGATCTTTTTTTCGTTTGTTTTTAAGTTGAACTTGATATTTGATCCATTTTCCTCTGTTGCTATTGAAGGGTAGCAGTTTGACCAAATACTTCAGTGCAAAATTTTAAATGTAGATTCTAATTGCAGGATTAAAGAAAATATGCTTTTGTTCACAACATTATACACTTTACCTTCTTAACGGTTTGTATAGATATCTTTCAGTCAAATCTACAAAGGTACAAATGTCACCCACAGTTGAAAATTGAAAAAAGTGTGCATATACTTATTATAACAAAGCCAAACATAACTTTTGTTAATGTGGCTTCATTCTAATAATATTTCAGACTTTAATGTGAGCATGTGCCTCGCATCATGTGCAACTATTCAGAACAGAAACAGAGCCAAAAAAAGATCTGGAATAGCAGTTTTTGTGCATGAAGCGGAAATAAATAACATCTTTGTTGTTGTTGTTTTATAAACAAAACAAACAACAACAACAAAAAAATCAGATTCACTTTTTGGTAATTCGAAGCAGCTTTTTAAAGTCTATTAATTAAATGAGATGCCTGAGTTGACTTGCATAAATTCACAGCGTTAATGAAGTTCATAGCTGGGTTCTTTTTAGTTATGCTGTATTGTTTTTGACAACCTGTAAATAGACTTGTTGACAGTAAGGAAACATTACAAATTGCTTATGATTTCCAATGGTGTCTTCCTGAAAGATTTTCATGACAAATCAGAAGGACTTTACCATATCATAAAAAACAAGCCGTAATTGTAAACGGATAAATATATATGACTTATAAATTGTGGCCGTAGGTATGCAACTGTCCACATGTTAGCAGCAAAAGAAATTACATATAATTATTACCTTAATAGTCAGATTTGCATTTCATTGCCAAGTTGGGTTTTCTGCAAGTTATGTTCTGTTAAACATGAATACAGACACAATGCAATGATTTGCAAAAGAGAAATTCACCATTTCATTTGCTCAATTTAAAAATTACATTAGTAACATTTATAAGAATTTTGGTATCAAGCCTTTAAATGCATTTTTGGGCAAAATTGCCTACACATTTATATTAAAGCCTTTCAATTCCATCATTGTTTTTTGTTTCTTTTTTTTCTGTTTTGTTTTTACAAGTCAACAAATTCACGAGAAATCTTCATGGCAAAATATATACCTGTCAACATCCAGGAAATGCTTTATTGCCATAGCAGGAAGCCATGTGCTTAATCAGTCTAGGGATCGAACCCTGATTAATATTTGGTCAGCTGTGACCATGTAGTTTGTATTGATACTCACTGGATTGACTTTTGTGTTAGTATTAGCAAAGAGAAGCAAGTGACAATCTTCTGTGAAATAGTTAACCGCTGGCACAGATAATCCCTTGGCTGGCAGTTTGCATAGAGAGGCTGGTTAATGCTATGTCTAGACTGGCAACCATTAATCAGATCACCATGTCCTTTGGTCAAAATGATTGAATATGTCATGAGTTCATACTCTAAGTGTCCTCCAGTGTTACATCCCCCCCAAGTGCAGACAGGAAATACAGGAAACACACAAACCCTGCTTGAGGAGACACAGTTGTGCTCAGCACCCTTTAGAGGCTGATACCATTTTGATGCATGTTTCACATCAACTATATTTCACTTCTTTTTTGAGGCTCCATTGATAATATGAGAAACACCTCTCTGGAAAACTTTTATTTCCTGGTTGGGTTTAAGTGCTATTATGGTTTGGGCTCAAAAAGTCAATTTATTTTTTTTATATCTTTGTGAATGCCTTTGTTACATTTCAAATAAAGTTGCTCCCATTTCACAAGTTTTATTATTAGTCTTTTTTTGGTAACATGAACCAACTTATAGTCCTGTTTGGTATGTTATTGGTCTGTCTAGAGTGACTGTCAACCTACATACAACCTACAATGCAACCTAGTCATCGATAGGTCTTGTTATGCTAAAGCTAACTGAATTAGCTGATTAATATGCTCATCTTTTTCATTTTGCAAGAAATCGTGTTGCGCCATTGCCACAATAACAGTCAACGGCTGCTAGGATTAAAAACAGGAAATTGATTTGTGCAATGTCTCTCTGCCAAAGTACATATTAGTTTTCTATGGGACCTCTTGCTTAAAAATCAAAGAAATGTAAATAAAGATTATTAAAACTCCAAGACCTAAATATATTTTAATCATTACCTGAACAAAATACTTTAATGTTGTTTCATGAGAGATATGAAAAACAAATTCAAACACAATAAACACAATCATTAAAAAAATTAACAGGAAAACTGTCAGGGAATTGAATCAGACTGAAAGCTGAACACCTTCCTCACCCGCCTCTGGTTCGTGATCTCTGGTCCCATCGTTACCATAGCCACCGTAGTCCAGGGATAAGAACTACGACATAACCTTGTTCAGCAGCTGCGTTTATTTGTTAACTAGCTCATCCACTTTAGATGCTGCTTGTGACTGATTTGAAACATGATGTATTTGACCTCTTTGTATTCTCGAGGTCTAGACTGGCGCCTATAAAGCCATTATGTGTTGCTGTGAATTGTTAACTGCAACAAAAGGAGCTGAGATCATATATTGATTTGAATGAAATGTTTGTTTTCTTTCTCTCTGTGTGATGTTCAGATTTGCATTGATTTTATGAAGTGGTACTGGTATGAAGAAAGACAAACTAAGTTTAG
Organism: Telmatherina bonti; assembly: GCF_933228915.1. NCBI lineage: Eukaryota > Metazoa > Chordata > Actinopteri > Atheriniformes > Telmatherinidae > Telmatherina > Telmatherina bonti. The sequence goes on from NC_136618.1 coordinate 21,877,305, forward strand.
ATGGCAGTTGGACAGAAACTAAGGAGAGGCTTGAAAAAACATGTGGTGTTTTTTGTCCACAAGACAAACGGGAGTTTTCAGGTCTCAAAAACTTTCTTAGGACTGATCACTTCAGTTTAAGATGGTGAACCTCAATGAGAAGTTTGTCTTCACCTCCACTTAGGTCAAGTTGCCTCTTGATAATTTCATTCAAGCTGTGTCCTATTTCAGTTTTCAACTTTCGAGAAAGGATGGCACATGAAACAATGCCAATTTCCCAGAGTACTATCCAAAAATATATTTGGACATAATAAGCTCTTTTTAAAAAAAAGAAAAAAAAAAAGAACTGAACAACGGAAGTTATATGATGTCGGGGCATTATTTTGTTTATATTCCCAGAGCGAGGCATCATGTACCAGCGCTAATTCCTGGAAACTAAATTTATGAACTATTTTTAAGAGTGTAAATTTTGAGAAAATGAATTGTATTTTCTATTAATATGCACATTATCCTGAAGCAATATTTTACTTTTTAATGATTCTCTTTAGGCACTGACAGCACTTGGTTAGAAAACAACTGTCGAATGGTTTAATGCAGAAAATATCCACAGCCATTAGAGACGCTACATCTGAATTCAGCCCAAAACTTCAATTTTCAAACCTTATCCAAGCGCTCTGTTTGCGAAGATTTAACCACAGAGGAATTTGGTTGTAAACCTTGAAGCTCAAGATTTGTATGTTTTTGATCACTTTTCCACAACTCAAGTGAAAAAGATAAGGCTTAGTGTCTCATCAGATTTAATTCTGATCCAAGAAATGTTACAAAACTCATACATAAATACATACGTACAGGCCTAAATAAACTAAAGTAGTTTAAACTAAACTATGTATTTTCCCTGAGTGCAAATGTATGGCATGTCTTATTCAAGGTGAAATTTAAGTACAAGAAGTCAAAAATTGCTGTAAAAACCAGCCTGGAAAAACACCCACCATATGTACATTTTTAGTAAGGGAATATGAACTCTACACGGTTCACTAAAACCCTTCCATTCACAGGAAAGAAAAAAATGAGAACATGTCTTACTGTTCTTAGCTGTAAATTCAGCCCTGGGGCTGGTGTGACCTTGTATCCTTTTTTTCTCTGATGATGCTGAGATGTACAGTATGGCAGATTTGGAGATTTCGCCACAATTAAGCTTATATATAGAAAGCAGTAACTCTCATTGCAACTGTCTCTCCTGGCATCAGTTAACCCCTAAAAACTCGTAAAAATTACATATTTATAAGGTTTATTTCCATGATAACAACCTCTTCATGACTTCAGTTTAGCTGTACACTTTTGCCTCCTCATAATGAGTTTATCTTGCTTATGCAACCTGCTTCAGTCTCCACTGATTTCCTGTCTGCAGCTGCACAATGTTAATTCTGCTCTAACACTTTGAACTACTGCTCCAATGCAATATTGCACATAAATATGAACCATAAATATGTTATAAGTAAACAATCAGATTTGTAAAAAAAACAAAAACAACAACAACAACAACAAAAAACACCATATCATTAACAAGAAATCTATTAAATATACTGCAGGTCAGACCTGAATGCACTGGGAGAAGCAAGCGGTCTTAAGATAAAAGAAAGACATATTTATCCTTTGTTTTAATGTGTTTAACTTAACTTGCAGCGCACCTTTTATAAATTGGATCCATTTTGGCCTCAGGATTTGATTACTCAGTTCACAATTTGAATAAATCAAAACATGCGCCACATTTTTATGTGCTGTGCGATCCTAAATTTTTGTCAACTTTAACCACACAAGGCTATATTTTTATTTTTAGCTACGGTCAGATATAAATGAAGCTGCACTTTTTTTTTTTTTTAACCGTGTCTTGTCCAGCATTTAAGCAAGCAGAATGATGGTCTGGATTCTGTGTTCTGCTGAGCAAATTTACTTTGCCAAGGGGAGCATTACTGGTATGATGATCCCCTTCATTTTCTGGATTCTTATATTACATCTTTATTTTGTTTATTTGTAGTACAGAATTTCTACTGCTGGACGACACCGGAGAAGATAGAAGAGAGACAGAAAGACAAAGGGAAAGATAAAGCAAACACCTCATAGAGAGAGAGGAAAAGAGAGAGATAGAGAGAGAAAGAAAGAAAAAAAACAGACATTAGCATGAACATATGCATACACACCCATACGTACTCATCTATATAATTGCATGTACATACACATTCACACAAATATACACAAACAGGCCACTCTTAGATTCATGCTCCCCCTGCGGAGGACTAGACTAGCAAGTGACAGGAGCACCAAAAACTGTCGGGCTAAATATTAATGGGAAACAAGGAAAACTAGCTCAGAGACTGTGTCACATGCAGAACATACAGAGTGGAACGTGTTCAGAGAAGAGTAATCATGCCAATGTGACCCCGCCCACACAAAGGCAAGAAGCATGCCAGGAAAACTCAGAGACTTAGGTAGCCGGCAGCCACCCCCTAAGCACTGGATCCAACCACCCCACTCCAGAGCCAGCCATGGACCCATCCAGGAAGTGTCAGAGGGGAGCCCCAGCTGTAGTCCCCCGCAGTCAGGGGGAACAGGCCGCAGCGGGCCCGGACCGGCAAGAACCGGCCCCGCCGGGCGCCGGCCACCCAGGGCGGACAGAGCGCGGGCCCCAGGGCCCCAAGAGCCCGAAGGCAACCCCCAACCCCCAAGGGCAGAGGTCCCAGCCCACGCCAATGGAAAGCCAGGATCCCTGGGCCGCTGCCGACTGGAAGTCAGGCCGCACCCCAGTGCACCAGCCGCGCTCCCCGGGCACAAGACACCCCCCCCTCCAAACACACATATGCACGCACACACACACACACACACACACACACACACACACACGGGCATACACAGCCACCCACACACATATTCCCACACATGTACCAACTCACTCACACGCACATACTCCCTCCCGACACACACCCACATGCTCCATCTCACACTTCCCTACCCCCCTGCCCCCGCTCACATATTTCCCGACGCACGCATACACCACATAGCACAACTCCCCTCACGAGCTCCCTCTCTACACACCTCGACACGCATCCCCCTTCTCACCCCCAGTTCACACACTCCCTCATTTATCCGCACACACACCCTATCCCACAAATATCCCCACCACATCTCAAATCATCCACTCCTCCCTACACACACGCACCCTAACTCACCTTTCCGTCTTCATTCATACACGAACCCCATTGCACATTCCCCCACCCCACCTCCTCTCTACACATACACACCTCCCCCTCACCTCTACTCTCTTACATTCCATCCGCAACTTAATCCATTCGCTCCCGCACACCCTCATCTTTCCTTCCCAACATGTCCCATACGGGATGCCACTGGGGGGGCAGAGACTAGCAAGGCCCCGATCACGGCCCCCACAACTTCTGCCCACCACCTCCAGCGCCCCCCGCCATTCCCCAGACACATCCGACCCAACGACCCCCAGAGCCAGCGGAGTTCTCCCCTCAGCCACTCCAGCCCAGACCCAGTACTACCGGCGGGCAGTTTACCCCACCCGAACCGCCCTCCCGGCAAAGCCCCGGAAATAGGGGCGTGAGAGGACCCCTTCTCCCCATGCCCCCTCCTCGTGAATGATTGTGAAGTGTGTGGGGTTTGTAATTAAAACTGAGGAGCAGTCCATGAGTTGTCTGTGTTTTTTTCTTTTGTGATATGGTGACTAAGTGTAATTAAAACTGGGAGGTGGGCCAGCACTGGGTGCAATGATCAAGACCACATTCATAGCCTTTCTCACCACCCAGCACGATGTGCACACCTCCCAACACCCTACCTGTGTGTGGTGGAGAGCGGCAAAGGGGAAGGGGATTCAGGACCAGAAGGAAGCGAACCTCCCTCCAGAAAGTGAGCCGCCAACGGCACTAGGTACGCCCCCATTCCCAGGGCCACCGAAGGCCAGGACAAGCAGAAGCAGCCCCACCAATAGCCAGAGCCCTCACCAACACTAACCAAGGAGCTACCGCCGGCCCCAGGAGGAACTAAATCTTTTTTTTTTTTTTCTTTATTTGTTTAGTTTTTTTTAAATGCACTTTTCTTGACATTACATTTGAGTTGGTAATAAGGCTTGATGAATTTTAAGGCCTGCATTGAAATGTTAGGAATAAACTCCTTTCGATGTTTGTTGTGGTTGATATGATGGTAAATCATATTTTGTAATCATGCTAAAAGCACATCATGCAAATATTCCATGAATCAAAAATGATGAAATGATGCTCAAATATGAATGCTATGATATAATTAAGCTCAGGTAAGCTCTGTCAGCCTCATGACTCTGCAGGTCATATCCTGTATGTTTTTATAAAACAAGTCATCTTGGTTATAAAGGCCCATCACTCAAGCGTGCACATGTGAGCTGTGCACCTCCACTAGATTTTTGTTCACAGTGCACAGAAGTGTTTTGTGAAAGGTAGGTACTGTGTTGATCCACACTGTTCAGATGAGTTCATGAATTCTGCATTTATGACAATTATAGTATTGCTTGCAGTTCGGAGCACTTTGTGCACTCATTCTGTTTTAGGCATTATAAACATTGTACTGCGCAAGGAATTCACAATTTAAGTTCATTCTGCCATTTTATTTAACCGCTAGTTAAAATCAAGGGTCAAAGGGAAGCTCCAGCCCATCCCAGCAATCATCATGTGAGAGGCTGGGCATAACACTGGCAGCTCACCAGTCCCCCAACAGGGCCTCAAACCAACCTTCTTGCTGTGAGGCTGCACACAATTCAAATTTTGCTTTTAAATAGAGCCTTTTCTTTATTTTGATATTCAAATCCGATGACGTTAAACTGCAAGATCAATAAAAAAAGAAATCAATTACTTTACAGGGACACATACAATCAAATGAGTGTCACTGAGTATGTTGTTGAGAATAACAATAATCTATAACATAATGTCAGAGTCTAACTAAAAATGACGTTGGCTTCATAAATAAATAAAAGAAAAATCTTAAGAATATCCGTGAATGAGGCCCACTGTTAGTCAGGTATTTGACCTGTTTATCTGAAAGCAGCATTAGTTATTTAGGTCTTATGAAGGACGCAGACCTTCTTTTCAATATCTATGTCTCAGTTTACTCACTGAAGCAATGTAGTTCTTGCCTACAATGAATGCTTACCATGGTGGTGTTCGTGAAACGAGTCTACCTAGCCATAACATAGGGCTCCAACCCCCTGTTGCCCAGCAACTGAACATGTGACAGCTGTCAAACGTTTAATAATCAGTGCATTGTGATTCTTCCCTGGATTGTCCTCAGTTAAATTTATGTAAATGTATATGTATTTACAATCCCAAATGTAGGCTGAAATGTTACTTTTATTTCTTTTCATCTGCATGCTCCTACATTCTTTCTAGCTGGTAGACACTTCATCAACCGCTCTTCTGTGATAATTCTGTTAGAAATGATTCAGTATAGAATACACCAGTTGCTGCTGCTGCAAGCTAAACACAGTGTATATTTGTCAGGTGGAAACATAGATGCCTCTCAAAAAGGACTGCGGACTACTCATATGTATGTAGCCGACACACCAGCACTCCAAAGTGCATAGACCCTAAATTGAGAGACAGTTAATGTATTCTTGTTTTAACACACTTGACTTAAATCAACAAATTATTGTGCAGAACTTCATGGGCTGCTGGATTCACTTAATTTAAATCAAATCAAACTAAACTTTATTTATAAAGCACTTTTCCTACAATGAAATGCAACTCAATGTGCTTTACACGATATAAAAACCAAAAAAGAAAATTCAACAGCCCCTCCCTTCTCACACACTCAAGCACAAACACTCATACACACACCCAACCAACATCAATTTTCAACACTTGCCTGAAACCTCACGCATACAGCTACCTAGTTATATATTGCTGAGCACAGATGAGCACCGTGTGTTGGAGCAGGGACAGATTGAAAACCTGTAGGATTGCACTCTCGTAGGACTAAATCGAGTAGTTCTGTTAGAAAGCAAACATCACTACTTAAAACTGCCATGTGGCATTTTTAGTCAATATCTATGTAAGAGGATCTCACATCTCCATGTAACAATGCACAATCCACTTAGTGTAGGGACAAAAAAAAAAAAAAAAAAGAAGTGTGAGACCTCCTAGTTATACCACAATTATATTCATTCCAGTTTATATTTGTAAGAATAAGCAGCAACCCCGTCGTTGTATGTCAAACTTGGACTCTGATGTGGATTATGAAAAGAAACTATATTTTAGTCATTCAAACTGACCCCATTTTTAATAAGTACAATGAGTATATCAAAGTACAAATGTATGAACCTTTCTACAACTTATGTGAAGCTCACTCTTTGTACAAGTTTTAGAGGCAGGTTTAATGGGCACCTTTCCAAAAAAAAAAAAAGTATTGGCAAGAGGAAAGCCCTGCCACCTTTAATTGGACGAACGGGTGCTCCTGATCAATACAGGTAAACAAAGTATTGGAAACTGATTGTGAAGCTACAATTCCAAAGCACTGCAAGCTTCCACAGAGATAGAAAAGTTAAATTTACATCTCTGTAAACAGTTTCAATGAAAAACAAACATCTACCTCTAATAAAAGTTTGAATTATTGCAGGAAGGTTGCATGATCTACTCATAAACTGTTTATAAAAGATGGATAGAGCCTTTATTACGTCACCCGTACGTTTCTGAAAAGCTAAAGTGGGCAGTTCCTACTGTTGCCATCTTGGCAACTTCACGTATGCCGTTGCACCTGGAAAATACAAAAATAGGCTATGACATAGAGATAAGAGGAGAGCTGTGAGCGTGGGGGTTGATGATTGACATCTGTAAAACTCCAACCTATCTGTAGCTTAAGCCAACTGAGCTAACTTGGAGCTAACCAATTATTGGATATAGGCAGGCTAAAGCTAAGTCATGCTGTTAGCCAGCTAAAAAATGTGGTTGTGCTACATTCTACCTTCTTGCAGCATGAAAACCTAACTCATTAAACCTAAAATGTTTTTATTAAACATGTGGTAAACATATTTATTTCTTGTGAAGTTGTTTTAAACATGGGAGTCTATGAGAATTTGTTGTTTTGGAGCCAGCACCTAGAGGATGAGGGGTAAGCTGCAATTTTCCTCACTTTTAATTACCAGAGGTTGCCGCTTTGTTCAACTAAATCAAAAGGTGAATTGCAGTCACACAGAGTCTGACAATACTTGTGCAGTTTGTGTGCAGATCATGTGCCTTCATGTTAGCATTGAACGTCTTTGTAATTGAGGCACTCCAGTCTGAGTTGCATTTAAATTGTTAAGTGAATATAAAATTAACTGAACTCGAAAGTTATTAATGAAATATTCTTGTACTTTAAAAGTTGGGAACTAAAAGCATTTTGTCTAATCAGATGACCATTACCATGGTCTTGAACCTTAGCTTGTTAAGATGTGGCTTTGTAGCAGTCATCATCAGGAAAGGCAAAGTTCGGCTAATTTTTAAAGGTTTGTAAAGAATTTGACTTCACAAACTCTTTAGCAATTATCTTGACGCTGAAGCTCTTTTAAGCAGCTGTTAAAATGAATTGTCACACTCCTGAAAATATGGATCATTTCAAAATGGAAAAACTGAAAATTTGCTGATTTAAACATTACTAAAAAGTCTGTGCACAGATCTCAAAAAGTATGTTTGAAGAGGGGGTAAGAATTGTATAGAATATAAATCCTTTTGCAGAGAAAATCACACCGTGCAACTGCTCTTGGTTAAAACACAACTATAAAATTCTTGTCAAATGGGAATTTTGTCAATAGTTATAACCTTTAGGTACATGAAATATTATTGTGTTTTTAATATATTGATGATAATATTGGATTTAATTTGAGTTGATTATTATTATTACCTGATCACTTGAATGGTTTAACTAATGATAACCCATTGAAAATATAATATTTTGACAGTTATATTGGTAAATATTGACTTTAAAAAAAGTTGAATAATCTTGCAATCTTTTTTCTTTTTCTTTATCCTGAACCATTGACATAATAAAACTGAGGTTTCAATTCTGCTCTAAATGTAAGAAACATTTTATCTGTATATGTTTTCCTCTAGGAAATCAGATAAAGTTCTACTGATTTTGCTCTAAAGACTAAATAAATAGTAGCTAATTGCTCATGTGCAACTAGTAAAAGTTTTCTGTTTACATTTTCCTTATCCTATTTCAGTTATGTAAATTATTTGTGATTGTTTTGATCTGTTTAATTAGTTTCTTCTCTAAGTAATTGTGTCTCGAGGTAAATTCCATTATAACTTCTTATATGCTGTATGTTTATAAACATTGACAATATTTAAGTTGTGCATAGTTTATGCTTTTTGTGTGCAAAGTTGTATTTGTCTGTGGGTGCTCTCTCGCCATGTCTTGGATGCCATTTTCATAGCAAGAAAAACTGTCTTTATTCTAACAGTGACATCAGGCTGTTGGTGTCACCGGTCCCCCAAACAGGCTGAACCACAGTAGCAAAAGATTCTTGGTCCATGCTCCTCAATCTGGAAAACACAAGTGAAGTGTGCGGAGGAATGAAGACACGAACCATGCTTTTCTCTTCCCAATTTTACCTGAGTTTATTACAGTGTCAATAAGCATGAAATAAACATTAACTATTATCCTTGCATCATGTCTCTCCTTCAATGTCCATAAATGGATGAAAAAGTCTTTGCTTTGACTTGAAGCACACAGTTCAGACTTCTTATCAAACTTTTACCACCACAATAAACCAAATAAAAACACGACTGTCTCTTCATCAGCAGAGCTACTGGTTCCTTCCCAATAAACAGTGTAGTTAAAACTACAAGTTGCAACCTGTTTACAACTTTATGACTCTACTAATCAGAGTAATGCAGTTCTTGAATAGACCTATCAATGACTGATAGAGAGTTGCACAGGATATCTTAGGTCAGAACCAAATTAATTAATTAATTACAATAATAAAAAGGATAACATATAGCTTAAGTGCTTCTTTGTATTAAACCCAGTAACACACCTCTCTAACTCATTAACAGTCTAAAGGACAATATTCCACAACACATTGTCAAGTATTCAGGGCCAGAGCCATTAAATAGTGCTCATTGATATAAAAAAAAGGATTCTAATGGCAAACACAGAAGTTCCCAGAAGAGTTAATGCAGTGCAACGCTTGCCCGCGAAAACTACTTTTTACAGCGTGCTACGCTTTTTTTTTTATTTTTTTTTTTTACAGCGGCTTTGTTGCGTGACTCCTCATCCACACTTTCTAACCCGTTATTCAGCGCTGCAGTTCGCTTGTACACTGCAAATAATATCGATAAATGAAGTCTAACTTCAAGAGACAGTTTTCTGTAGTTTTGACACACTACTGACCTGGAAAACACAAGACACGAACCATGCTGTTCTCTTCCCAATTTTACCTGAGGGGAGGAGGGGGAGTCCCACACCTGAAGGGGCTCGGGATGCAACGTTGTTATACGTTATTGGTTCTGCTCGTCAGTCCCTCATGGATTATAACTATTCCACATTTCGCACTCCATAATCGGAGGGGAATTATTCTCAGTCACAGGTGAAAGGTAATTAAAATAAAGAAATTAAAACATAAGCACAAACACAAGAGGGCAATACCCCCATTTTTAAGGTTACCACATTGACAGACAGGTGACCATGAGCTTGTTTTTATTTGACTGTGTGTGAAGCACAAGAGAATGTAAGCTAAACTCAGCCCCACCACCACAGCACGAGTACATATGTTGTGTGTTTTTAGGTCTCTCTGCATATAAGTAAGGTAAGAATTAAGAGTGCTGGGAGGAAAAACGCCACATCTGCAGTTCCACTATATTACTTTGTCCTCACCAGGGCAGGGCGACAAAGACGACATCGTCATGTATCTGCTGACAGATCAGTCCGAGGAGTGAGAGAAATTCTTATGTCAACTGGGTGAGACTGCACAGCTCGCCCGCCCTTTTGAACAAATAAGATCAGAGTCAAAATGAAAAGCATTATTACTGCTGACATCTTTATCTCCACTCTGCCTTATTTAATAACCAATTTCTTTCAAGGCTTCCTGGAGTAGTTTTTTCCTTTGGGCACGCCTCTGTTTGCTGCTGAGAATCGGCTGCTTAGTTATGTACACGCTGTTGCCAGAGGGAGGGAACAGCTTCATAGCTGTTAGTCTTATAGTTGCACACTGCCTGTCACCCCATCTAGTGTTATGTTTATTCCAATAAGGCTCTGGGGAAGTGTTTTGTTGGGTGATGGTGTTTGGAATACATCACCTGAATCAGGGGACAAAAGACAGGGAGAGTCCCTTAAAATAGTTGTACATAATGTTGGGTATATTTTGTCTTTGAAAGCAAAGAAGGAAAAAAAAAACAAATAAACAAACAAAGAAAAAAAAAAAATGTAATTCATCATTTATTCAAACGGTGCCTCAGCTTTCCTTTTACCTGTTGTCCCTGCTAATAAACAGGAATGTGGTTTTTCTTTATACTTGTCTTAAATGTCTATACTTGTCTTAAAACAGGTTATTTCTAAAAATAAATAAATAAATAAATCAAATAAGCTCAATAGAATGACAATGTCACAGAGATGGATTGAAAGGTTTTAAATTAATTGAGGTCTTCTTTGGAATCATGTCAGTCCAAAAGTTTGCATGTCAGGTTAACTGGCTATCAAAATTGACCCTATGATCACAGTAATGTGACTATGCATGCTTGTATGTCTCCTTTGTTTCTGTGTTGACCTGTCATAACTGGTGACTTGTTCAGGATTTACTGTGCTTTTCAACTCTCTCCCCAATGGGTGAGACAAAGTCCATCCATCCATCTTCTGCTGCTTATCCGGGGTCGGGTCGCGGGGGCAGCAACCGAAGCAGGGAAGCCCAGACTTCCCTCTCCACAGCCACTTTAGCCAACTCTATGGGGGGATCCCGAGACGTTCCCAGGCCAGCTGAGAGATATAATCCCTCCAGCGTGTCCTGGGTCTTCCCCGGGGTCTCCTCCCAGAGGGACGTGCCTGGAACACTTTACCAGGGAGGTGTCCAGGAGGCATCCTAACCAGATGCCTGAGCCACCTCAACTGGTTTCTCTCGATGCGGCGGAGCAGCGGCTCTACTCTTAGCCCCTCCCGGATGACCGAGCTCCTCACCCTATCTGTAAGGGAGAGCCCGGCCACCCTGTGGAGTAAACTCATTTCAGTCGCCTGTATACGAGATCTCGTTCTTTCGCTCACGACCCACAGCTCACGACCATAGGTGAGGGTGGGAACGTAGATCGACTGGTAAATCAAGACCTTTGCCTTCTGGCTCAGCTTCTTCTTCACCACGACAGACCGTTGCAGAGTCCGCATTACTGCAGACGCTGCACCGATCCGTCTGTTGATCTCACGCCCCATCCTTTCCTTACTCGTGAACAAGATCCCGAGATATTTAAACTCCTCCACTTAAGGCAGGACCTCCCTCCCGACCAGGAGAGGGCAATCCATCCTATTCTGGCTGAGGACCATGGTCTCAGACTTGGAGGTGCTGATTCTCATCCCAGCCGCTTCACACTCTGCCGCGAATCGCTCAAATGAGAGCTGGAGATCACGACCAGATGAAGCCAACAGGACCACGTCATTTGTAAAAAGCAGGGACCCAATCCTGAGGCCACCAAGTCGGATCCCCTCAACACCTCGGCTGTGCCTAGAAATTCTGTCCATGTAAGTAATGAACAGAATCGGTGATAAAGGGCAGCCTTGGCGGAGTCTAACCCTCACCGAAAACGAATCCGACTTACTACCGGCAATGCGGGTGAGATAAAATAAGTAGACAATTTGTGAATTCATCAGTAATATTAAAAAGAAAAACATTATTTTTACTTTCTGTGAAATCCAGGTTTGGTACTACTAGGTAACGTTATAGCCCACCTAGGGAGCATCTGAAATGTAAACAAGGTGATATAGATTCATATGGTATCTGTCTTTTCTTTTGTACATTTTTAGAGCTGTCATTTCCCATCAGTGTCCAAAGGGTGAGAAACAGCACTTCACAACTTTTCCTAAGGTTAGGTCACTTTACAGAAGCATGTCACTTTATGCACTGCATCACACGCCAGCAATTAGGTGCAATGGATTCAGCAACGCAAACCATGGGGGCATTATTAGGGAACAAAGGAAAAGAAAGCAAGGAAACGACAGAGGAAGAGACAAAAAAATGTCAACATCGGACTGACCTTTACTGCCTGGAGAGAACTCAGAGTGAAAGTAGGATGCAAAATGGATGTTGGTTATCTGCTAAAGTTTAGAAGGGCTGTTTGCGTGACACTAGCTAGGTGGTACCCAGTTTCACTATATTGAAAATGAAATTAATATCACTACGCTTGATGTTTTCAAAGCCGCAATAAACTCTAGACCGGATAAAACATTTGCTTTATAGATCAACAGCAGATTAGAAAAAAAAAATAACTGAATACATTTTCATTTCCATTATGTCTATACAGATGTGGCTTACATTTTGACTCTTGAGCATATGTATGTCTAATGGTCAGAAGGGGAATTGTACACGATGTTAATCAGTGGTCACGTGTGACAGAATGTCCACTTCTGTACAAGCTATTGTAAGTTTAACTATACTGCAAAAACTGAAATCTAAGTAAGATTGAAAATCTTAAATTTAGTACACATATGCTTATGTTTTTAAAGGTCAGATAATTCTTAGTTTTCATGCCAGAGAATTCCTCTTGTTTTAAGAATATTTTTACTTGTTTTGGGAAGTCTTGACAAGCCAAATTTTCTTGTTCTGTTGGAAGATAATTGATCTTATTTTAAGCAACATTTACCTAATTTTTGTACATTTTCTTCTTGTTTTTTTAGGCTGAGTTTTTGCAGTGTATCAAGAGTGACACTTGAGTGACCCCCCCCCCCCCCCCCCCCCCCCCAACAGTTCCTTACTTTTCTGCTATCACCTGCAAAGGGTTCAGATTAAACATTGAAGTAAATACATATTAAAAACAGAGATAGTGTATATGTATATGGTAGGTCTACATGTTAGGCATAGGACGGGACATTGATTCTTGTCATACAAAGTGAACACTGCCTGACAGCGCATCATTACCTTCTCAACATGTGCAAGCAAGGATTGTGGCAATGCGAGGTTGACAAATGCATTTTCCCACATTTTTGGGAGAGACTGGGCTGCCTTAATTAAGCAGTTACCGCCAAAATGTCTAAATATACTGTACACCAGGAATCCTGGACCTCAAGGGCCTGGTGGAACAGACTCAGACTCAGACAAGCTTGGCATGTCGGCTAAATACATATTGATTTGAATCAGGTGTGTTGCAGCCGGGGACACTTGGAAAGCCTGCAGGACACTGGTCCTCGAGGACCAGGATTGAGAATCTCTGCTGTATAACAACAGAAGGCAGAGGTAAAACATGATTTTAAGTGAAATTTCTTCTAACTAAAGGCTATCTAAGGTTAAATAAATTCTGTGGTCATAATATTGGAGGGCACCCTCTTGCCTAGCTGTTGTTTGATGATTGATGTGAAGTAAACAGCAAGCCAGTTTGTAAATCTGCCAAGCTGATGCCTTCTGTCAAGGCACAGACCTCAGGAAGAATGCAAGGACATTTCTGCTGCATTGAAAACCTCGAACTATTAACAGACTTCCTAGATCTGGCTTGCTCAGACAAATGGTGTAATTGTGGACAAGGAGCCTTGGTCAGACACAAAACCAGAAGATGATTGGTGTGAAAGGGTCTATAGTAGAGATAATGTTACAAGAAGTAAAACCAATGATGCAGCACTTCACCATTTAGGACTTTATGGTTTAGTGACCTGACAAAAAAGGAAAAGATGGGTCCAAAAAGTAATAAGTCCTGAGTAAAAAAAAAAAAAAAAAAATCCTTTTTAAAGTGCTTGGAATCACAGACTTGAGCAAAGTGTTTCACAATTTAACAAGACATCTACCTGAATAAACCCTGCTGTCAAAATGTTCAGCAGAATTCTAAAAAGAGGGTTTAAAAAAAAAAATCATTTTTAATACATGAACACCGATGAAATAACTGCAGCGTCAGTTGTCAAACGCCAATCTGAAGTATTTGATTCAACTACAAATGTCAAAAATGATGGCCGTGATCTTCAGTGAACAAAAATGATTCGCTCACGAAGGATAAGACAGGTCTCGAAACTTTCTTGCTTCAGTTTTATCTCTTCAGACGTAACATTTTAGAGCAAAGCAATGGAGCATGTGATTAACATTTCTAGAACATTTATTATTTCTTTGCATTGGCATTGACTTTTGGTTTGCAGGGTTTTGTTTTGACGGCAGGATTCAGTGTGTTGACATCTTGATAAGAGCTCATAGCTTTTAGTTATTAGCCTTGACCTTCAAGCCATCGTGGCATCTCATGCAGCGGTAAAGCTTAACACACTGAGCGAAACTTTGTCTCTGAGCACTGTTTGCCACTGCACGGTCATATTGAAAACCGATGCAGAGTTCACTGATGAATGAAGTTTGAGATTTGAAGTTCAACATGTGTAGTGTGGAGCTTGTGATTGAGAGAGGATTTACAATTAATGGTACAGCAGAGAGGATCAATTGCAATTAGGTGTCTGTAACACACTGTGTCTGATAAGCATCCCTGCCATCGATCAATGTGCCAACACTACGGTCTCATGAACCCGAGGCGGTCTCTGTGTCTTCTCACAGCAAACGTAATTGACCCCACAGGGTCAATGAATAAAGCGCAGGATTTGTCATAGTACCAGGATGATCCCTCATATGAAAGGAAAATAGCAGGCTTTGGATTTACAGCCGTTCTTATTTTTATGCAAATGTTTGGTAATCTACAAACACACTGACATGGTTGGGGCAATATGGTGGCATCCTGCCATATGCCAATGCTATGCAAGAGGACTATTTTTGAATTATATTGCGTGCTCGGTGCTACAGCAATCCAAATATTAACTCATAGAATAGAAACAGACTGAAAATGTCAAATCTTGTTTTTTGACATCGTGGATTCGCTTCTTTGGCAACATTTAGAAGATAGAATGATTCAACTTTTCATTTATTGTGGAAAAAAACATGACAAGGGAGTGTTTTCATGCTGGTTTATTGCCTCTGAGCACCACAAAGATTTCAAGGGATTTCAGCTGTTCAAACCTGTGTATGTACAGAGGTTCACATGTCGGTGCTTTCATCAGTCTCTTCAGTGAATGTTGCAAGGTGCTGCTTTGAGCAGATGTATAAACAAAGTTGTACAACATGTTATTTTCTTTTCTTTTTTTTTTTAAAAATGGGGGGAATTCAAGCAAAATGGCACGTTTGCATTCTGCCATTTAGTTTGACTTATTTAACCCTTTAAATGCCAATTTTAGACATTTTGAAGGCTTTTTGTAAATGAGAAGGAAAAAAAAGGGACACCATCCAGAATTGATTATGACATTAAAGTCAGCTTATTTTCAATGATGGCATCACAGATTTATTACAAATAATTATTTACAGAAAAAATAACGCATTAACGCATGTATTCATTGAACGCGGTATGTCTGTTATTGCACAATTTCTAATAACTGCTAATAACTTAGCAAGTATGGCATAGCAGATTTTATTTTTAAAAAGTGACTATCAACAATACTAGTGACTTTTCCAGCAATATTGGAGACTTAGTGACAAATGCAAATGTGCGTGGTTTACTCTTTACATCTGTTAAAAATGCGTCTTTGAAATGCAATTCCCACATAAACTGAATAAACAACCTCACCCTCTCCTTGCCTCACTTACCAATTATGTAACATTAAAGGTTAAATTTATACCATTTAATGGGAAAAAGGTTTAGGTTCTTTGTATTGATTTACCACTGTATCTGTCTCAATTTTGCAACTTTGGCCTTGAAAGTGTTAACTATGTAATAGTACAAGCAAAAATAAAAGAGAGAACGTATTTATTTTTTAAATATTAATTAATAAATGAAAAGAGGAAGTTGAAAAAAAAAACTTTTGTTTTTTCATTGTGTGTGTGTGCATATGCTTGGTTAGAACTACCTACCACCATCAACCTTTGTCAGGATTTAACAGGCTTGGAGCGAGTGAGGAATTCTTTAACTGAAATATAACCATAGAATTAATATTTCAATTATGAAGATGGTTTCCAAATTTATTTAAGACTGGCTGTAATTTTAGTTTATACGCTTTTCAATGGTGCCAATCACAGCAGAAGAACTGCAGAGGCAGGACTATACCCACAGGGATGCTGACCTATTCAGAGGCTGCTGAGAAATGGAGGCAGGATAGATTAACAGGGAAAAAAAAACATTTATGAACTGCCTGCAAGAGAGCAGTGGATGAAATGAAGGAAGGGAGAGCAACTCAACCAGAATGAAGACTGAAGTTACAGAACACAAATGTCACCATATGTACAAACACTTAAGAATGTTAACATGGTAACCATAAAGTCTCCATACATTGTTAGGCTACGTAAAAAGACACAAAGCTCTGAAAAGTCATTGGATATTTGCCCAGAATGACAATACGACCATGTGAAGAATGACTGCCAAAGCCAAAAGGTGAGATAACACAAATGTATTAGTTTGTTTAAAAAACCAAACAGAAAAAAAGGACCAAAAAAAAAAAAAAACTATGGTAAGGAGGTTGAAGTTCCCCATACTATTTCACAATATGTATCAATAAATTTGTCAGACATCAAAGTTATAAAATAGATAATATCTGGAATAAAGACAAATGGATAGTTAAACATTATACCCAGAATGATTTAAAAAAAAAAAAAAGAAAAGGTTGTGTGTATAAAAGTTATTTAGCTGCAGCAACTGTTTCAGCCTGTAATAAAAAAGATTATTATGATTAGATAATCATGTACGCTGAGAGATATAGTATAGGGGTCGCCTACTCTTGGCACCTTTTGGGCCATTGTTCTTTAAGTCTTTGAACATTACCTGTGTAACACAGTTGACTCAAGGAATATAATATATAACAATGGCCCAATTTATGGAGGTTTTTTTTTGTAAAATCTGATACATTTATAATAAATCTAAATATTAAACAAGTTAATACCCCCCTACCCCCAATTCCTTTCAACTCTGCATTATTTCTAACAAACAGCAGTTTAGTGTCCAACCTTTGCAATAGTATGAGGCACAATAATGCACCGTCTTAATGGTGCATTCCTCTCAGTCACTCAGCAGGCAGAAGCGATGCATTTAAAGATAAAGTAAGAAAGTAATTGTATTTTCATTTTCAGGATAGAAAAGCCAGAGTATGGTCACTGAATACTGGATTTATAAGAGGGCAAGTCAAGTATATGAATCGTGTATGCCTGATGCTGTCTATGATCTTTTTCTCCAACCACAGACATAGTTGGGGTCTGAGTGTAGCAACTCCTGATAATGGACTTTCAATCCATGAATCCTGGACTCTACTAGTGTCATCTGGATTAGCTCCTCACTGGTTTGCTCACTCTTCAGTCAGTCCGGAGCTGCAAGTACTGAGATAATCACAGCCATAGTCAATAGTCATCTTTTTAACTTTTTAGCTGTGACACATAATCTATCTATCTATCTATCTATCTATCTATCTATCTATCTATCTATATATATATATATATATATATATATATATATATATATACATATATATATATATAATGTATTTACACTGTCAGAAAATGATAATTGCGGCTTCTGCTGAATCTGAAATTTGTAGTACAGGCATCCACACCAACATTTTGATACCATTTCCAACCGACCTCTCTTTTTACCCAGAGGACTGTATATGGGACATCACAGCCTTTTGCACTGCCTGAGCTGATGTGGAAAACCAGAAAAGCATTGAAGGTTTGGTCGTGATTTAAAACAGTGACTGACAGCACTGTCAGGAAGCCAACAGCAGTGTCATTATTTCCAATAGTCTTCTGTTTTCTCTGTTTACACATAATCGTTGTAAACTAAGCTTTGGAATATTTTTCTTTTTTTATCCTGGGTGGCATTTTCCATGGACAGATTAACGATCAGGCCTAAAAGGCTCAATCCTGCTTCAATAAATTCTACATCCCATATACACAAATGCAAACTAATGAAAGAAAGAAAAGTCCTACAAACCAACCTCATTGAGATGGGAGACAACACAATGCAAACAAAGCATCATAATGTTATGCAAAAATAATCATATATGAAGACATTCTCAGAACAAATCATAAATCTCCTTCAAATTAATACATTGTTTGGACCACAAGTAATGCAAATAACAATAAAAGAAGCCACAAGGAAGTCATTTTGGATGTACTGTACACAATAAAACCTGCAGTAAATTAGAGAAAAGGTATCTAATAAAGTGTTCAGTAAAATATAATGAATGATAAATGGGGAAAACTAATAGGCATCAACTCTGAATTTGTGGAGGAATAATTAATCGATTAGAAAGGTCACATCAGTTCCCAAAGGGCCGGTGTCAGGGCAATGAGTGGATGATGAGCAGGGAAACCTAGATGTCTGAATAAAGCATGTTAGCTGTTTTTCTCACAGTCACTACCATCAACTACGATTCAACTACCATCAGATACTGTTTTATTTTCCTAATCAGATTTTTTTTTGTCTTGTTTATATCACATAACAAGGTCTTCCAACAATCCCAAAGCAGCCATAATTATACACAGCCACAGTACTTCAGTGGTTACGAGCTGTACTTACAAGTAAAAGAGAAGCTGTAAAAAAAAAAAAAAAAAAGGCAACGTAGCCACATTCCAGCGGAGTGAAATGGTTTTGTGGATGTATGTAAAATGACTGGTGACACTAATCTCTACCATCACACTTTAAATCACATAAAAACATCCATTTAAAGTCGACATTTTATGAACATGTTTGTTCACTGGAAAGGCGTCATACATTTTTGCTGAAATCTTCCCAGCTTGGTAATACAAATGCAAGATCACTGACCTTCACCTTGAGTTGTTCTTGTGTATTAATACGGGCGAGTCCTCCCCTGAGCATTCGCTGCTGATTTATGGTTTTCAGATGTTTTCCAGTAGCAGGGAACTCTTTCATGCTCTTAAAGTGTTTGTGTACACAAGAGACTATTCAAGCAGTCAACAAAAGCTCAATATTTTCTGAAAGACCAGGCTGAAAGTGCAGTTAGACAGAATATTTGAAACATCACTTAATTTCCGAAATATAACCATGTCTAGGGACAGTGCATACAAAATCATTACCACTCCGTACTGGCCACTGCCCACTGATTGGCTCTGCTTTTTGTTTCTTGCATGATTGTCTGACCCCACTGTCACTCACTATGTTCAGAGAGCCAAGCATTCTGGCGAGAGTTTTTAACTGGGGTTCTGCAATTAGTCTGCAACAGTCAAAACTGGGCATCAGTAGAGGGAGTCAAAGTAAAGGTTTAAGGCACAAAGAAATTCTCCCCAGCTGCCATTGTGTTAATAATGGTGATAAAAACAGTCATTAAAGCCACAAACTTCTATCTTGGCGTGCATCATTATTTTTTCAAGTGACAGAATCAAAGCTTCAGGGTAGTTCAGAGAGAGGAGGAGATGCTGAGGGAGGATGGGACAGGTGAGCTCTAGTTGTCAGAGTTGTGACTTGGTCTATATAATTAGCTGAAACAGAAATGGACAATGTTTTGTCACAATGCTTCATCATGCCACGCCAACGACGCCTGCGAGCTAGCAGACAACTCAGATTGCTGTGCTTCATTCGATGTGATCTGCCTCAAACATTCATGCTACATATCAAACACACCCATCCAATCTGGGCAGCCTGTTTAAGCTGCTCTTTGCTTCTTGCTTTGCTGCCACTACTGCTGCTTCAACTGCTGCCATCATCACTGCACTCTACCTGCTTTTGTTTTGAGCCCTCCTGCCATCCCACTGATGTTTTGGTTGAAAGAGAAAATACTGTTTAGCATTTATTCCAGTATTCAATAGCATGTATGCACAAAGTGTTATTCGATGGGAGCTCAACAGTGTTGCGTGAACAAGCTCAAGTGAACGTTTTCATTGAGCATTGAGTCATTGAGTTCGTTTTTCTGTGAAAATTGAAATGAACCCCATTTGCAAATACTGAACTTGGATGGAAATTAATTGAGATTATATGAGTTCCCACAACAGTCACTAGATTTTTTCTGCTTTGCACCCACTTCATACTAAATTATGCCCACCATGCACTGTGCACACTGGCATAATAAGCCTGCAATGCTCTGGGGCAACATCAGTGCAGAGCATCTGCAGACACAGCGTGCACATCAAGCTGCTTGTGATCATTTATGGAAATATTACATTTTGTCTGAAAATAAAATTGGACATTTCTGTGCAAATTGTATCCGTTTTTCCTTATGAAACAAATCAGAACATCAGCTTCTAATGTGAAAAGACATGGAGATGAAGCAACCGTCCAGCTGTGTGAGAACATCGATCTATAAATATGCAACATTTCTTGCTTTGATATCTAGGCAATACTTAAGCTGAAAATAGCTGTTTAACAAAAACTGAGCTCTGGTCCCCTTTATCTAAACAACTATTCCACATGCATATCTAAGATAGAATTTAAGGTCTAATTCAGTTGCTTTGCTAAACAACATATGATTTCCTTTTATTTCTTAAGTTCAGTTTTTCTCACTTTTAACCTAAATAAAAATTCATATGACCTGACACACACAGACATACAATGATTTGCATTTTAAACTTCTGATTGTATTGATCTCCTTGCCACTGAATTACATCATACAACAAATAAACATCTGTCAGAAGTCCAACAATGTGCTTGTCTTCCAGCGGGCGCTGTGGAGCAGTTTTATGTTGTTATCAAACTCAAACATCTCCTTAGAGTTTTCAAACGCTGTAATGATGCAATGTCAAATTCTTTTCTTTTTTTTCAGTTTGCTACAATTCAGGTAGCTACGTGTTCGTTAACATACAAAAATGAGTGTAGATTTTCTCACAGTTTATTTCTTAAAATCGCACAGTTGCAAAAAACTGTCTGAGTGGATCACTGCAGAACCTTTCAAGTAATATAAAAAAATTAGTCATAAATGACAAGTTTTACTCACCCAGGCCTGCCTTTGGCTGCAACGTTCGCGTACATTTCTAATGTAAAGATTGCAATGGAGGGATTTTCGAGATCTTCAAGCTGTATGGACATATGCAGGGACATGAGAGGATTGTTCCTAGTTCCATAAGTGGTGGGTACGGGAGCTGGGAAGTGCAAAACAAATTCAAATTTCAAAAAACACATTTTAAAATTCAAAAACAAAATTACGTTTTGAATACCATTTCACAATACAAAAAAAAAAAAAAAAAAGCAAATTCCAATAAAAAAAATATTTTTAGGAAACAAACATACATTTTCAAAAACAAATTTATATTTCAAGAAACATTTTAACATTTTAGGAAAAAAATACACATTTTAGAAAAAAAAAACAGAAATCAAGAAAACAAATTCGTATTTGAAGAAACACATGTATATTTCAGGAAACACTTGTAAAAGAGCCGAGAGAATCTACAATTGGCAGAACACTTTTACAAATCCCGAAACAAATTAACAAAAGGCAGCTTTACACAGAAAGGGATGGACTGAAACACCAGAGGTGGCACAGTGGTGACGCCATTTTGTGGCATTGAAATATTTAAGCTCTAAAATTATAAAAAAAATAAAATAAAACTGAACGTCTGTAATCTTGACTTTTTTCATGGCTTCCCTTATCTGGCAATAAGCCTTTTTAATGAACCACTTTCAAAATACTATAATCATAAAATTTAAAAAAAAAAGATGTGTGTAAGTAATTTAGGTTTATTCAATTACACAACATGTCCTTATTCAACCTAACATGCATGTCTTTTGATGGTGGAAGGAAGCCGGAGTACCTGTAGAGAACCCACGCATACACAGGGACAACTTACAAACGCCACATAGAAAGGCCACCATCTGACCCTCCCCCATCCCAGGCTCAAACTAGTGACCTTCTTGTTATGAGGCTACAGCGCTAATCCCTACTCCACCATGCAGCTCACTTTGTGTTGTCATTTATTACTTTGAATCAGTTGTTGTGGAGCAGGGAAACATTTCATAGATTCAAGAAAAGGCTCAAGTTTCCCCACCACTGTTTTAAGCAGAACAAATGGATAAACAAATCCTAATTACAAGCTGTCACATAGTGTTGCAGTGTTGAAAGAGACAGTGCCAACAACTTTCAATGGGCTCACAGTATGGTTATGGTTGGTTTGTGGACCATACAAATTAGGAAAGGATATGAAGAAATTCACATAAAACAAAATTTGCGTATCAACTGAAACAATCTAACGTTTAAGCAAATCAAATGAAACACTACTTAAACAAAACATCAGGCTCTAAGGGTCAAATGGAGAGGGTGTCCACCCAGGAAATATCCTTTTGTGGATATGGAGACCCTGGCCATCTGTTTCCAATTTGCTGTCAGCACCAAGGCATGGAACACAAATTGAATGTTCATCCATCAATCCATCCATCCATCCATCCATCTTCTGCTGCTTATCCGGTCGTGGGGGCAGCAGCCTAAGCAGGGAGCCCAGACTTCCCTTTCCCCAGCCACATTTGACAACTCTGCGGGGGGATCCCAAGGCGTTCCTAGGCCAGCCGAGAGATATAATCCCTCCAGCATGTCCTGGGTCTTCCCCGGGGTCTCCTCCCAGAGGGACGTGCCCAGAACACCTCACCAGGGAGGTGTCCAGGAGGCATCCTGACCAGATGCCTGAGCCACCTCAACTGGTTTCTCTCAATGCAGAGGAGCAGCGGCTCTACTCTGAGCCCCTCCCATATGACCAAGCTCCTCACCCTATCTCTAAGGGAGAGCCCGGCCACCCTGTGGAGGAAACTTATTTCCTCCGCAAGGCAAAAACTCGGGCATGGGAGGAGTTCGGCGAGGTCATGGAAAAAGATTTCCGGATGGCTTCAAGGTGATTCTGGTCCACCATCCGGCGGCTCAGGAGGGGGGGAAGCAGTGTTCCCTCAATACTGTGTACAGTGGAGATGGGGAGCTGCTGACCTCAACTCGGGATGTTGTGGGATAACTTTGAAGACCTCCTCAATCCTACCAACACATCTTCCAATGAGAAAGCAGAGCTGAGTCCCCCAGCTCTGCTCAGGGGTGGACTCTCCTATCTCTGGGGCTGAAGTCGCTGAGGTGGTTAAAAAGCTCCTTGGCGGCAAGGCCCCAGGGGTGGATGAGATCCACCCGGAGTTCCTTAAGGCTCTGGATGCTGTGGGGCTGTCCTGGCTGACACGCCTCTGCAGCATCACGTGGACATTGGGAACAGTACCGCTGGACTGGCAGACTGGGGTGGTGGTCCCCCTTTTTAAGAAGGGGGACTGAAGGGTGTGTTCCAATTACAGGGAATCACACTCCTCAGCCTCCCTGGTAAGGTTTTTGGTACCCATCAGCTGCCTTCAGAGTCCCATTGGCCAAGAAGGCCCAAAAGGACTCCTTCAGCTGACAGCATCCCTCACTGCTGGTGTCCACCAACGAGTCCTGGGATTACCGCCATGACAGGCACCAACGACATTACGGCCACTGCTCCGGCTGTCTGCCTCAACAATAGAAGCACGGAACACAGCTCATTCAGACTCAATGTCCCCTGCCTCACTCGGAACATGGCTGAAGCTCTGCTGAAGGTGGGAGTTGAGGCTCGCTCTGACGGGGAACTCAGCCAGACGTTCCCAGCAGACCCTCACAATACGTTTGGGCCTGCCAGATCTGACCGGCTTCCTCTCCTACCATCGGGGCCAACTCACTACCAGTTGGTGATCAGTTGACTGCTCTGCCCCCCTCCACCAAAGTGTCCAAGGCATATGCCTCCCAATCACTCCCCTCCAGGTCTCACTGTCATTGCCCATGTGAGCATTGAAGTCCCCCAGCAGAACAATGGAGTCCCCAGAAGGAGCACCCTCCAGCAATCCCTCCAACGACTCCAGAAAGGGGGGGTACTCTGAATTCGGTGCATAAGCACAGACAACAGTAAGAACCCATCCCCCCACCCGAAGGCGGAGGGAAAGTACCCTTTCATCTACCGGGGTGAACCCCAACATGCATGCATAAGCTAGGGACGAGAATGCCCACACCTTCTCGGTGCCTCTCACCATGAGCAACTCCAGAGTGAAAGAAGGTCCAGCCCCTCTCGAGGGTACTGGTTCCTATATCTAGTCAGAACTGCTCAACCTCGCACACAAGCTCAGGCTCCTTCCCCACCAGAGTGGTGACATTCCATGTCCCTGGAGCCAGCTTCTGTAGCCGGGGATCGGACCGCCATGGTTCCTTCCCATTGCTGCCGCCCAGCTCACATTGCACCTGACCCCTACAGCTCCTCCCGCAGATGGTGAGCCCACGGGAGGTGGGGCCCATGTAACTCTTTTGGGCTGAGCCCGACCGGGCCCCACGGGCAAAGGCCCAGCCACCAGACACTCACTGTCGTACCCCACCCCCAGCCGGGCCCCACAGGCAAAGGCCCGGCCACCAGACGAACACTCTCGTACCCCACCCCCAGGCATGGCTCCAGAGGTGGGTCCCGGTAACCCTCGCCCAGGCAAGGGAACATTTATGCCCATGTTTGTTGTCATCATAGAGGTCAATGAGCCGTGCTTGGTCTGGTCCCTCCCCTAGACACCTGTTTGCCATGGGTGACCCTACAAGGGGAACAAAGCCCCAGACAACATAGCTGCTAGGATCTTCGGGACACACAAACCCCTCCACCATGATAAGGTGACGGCTCAGGGAGGGGATTAAATATAAATTTAATATTCACATAACCAAAAACCAAACCCGTAGGAACTCAAAGAGCTCTGAAGACATCACAGTATGAAGAAAAAAGGTATTCTCATAAATAAGACATAGAAGCCTTGAGAGGTTTTTATTGTTACCGATCTTTTAAATGAACAACTCTAGTTATTACCTGATTGAGCAATAACATCTGTGCTGGAACTTCCACTGCCTAACAAAATAACTGATATATGTTAAAAGAGAACCGTGTGCATAAAAGAATGGACTAACACTGTCTCCTAAACCAACTCATTTACATATATCTATGTATTTTATTCAAAAAGACTGTACTTGAATTTCTCTTTAAGTGCATAACACATTTATTACTAAATCATATACAGAATTAAGATTTGATATCTGAGACCAAAACAACTCTCAAATGCATTTCACTTTCAAAGACTTGGTTACATCATCATGTATTTATATTCATTAGATTAATCTCATTAGCTGTAATGACACTGTGCAGTTTGTATACCAATCTCAAACAGACAATCAAATAGTCAGTCTGGGAATGTCTGATGTTAATCCCTGTTTTCTCCTGGTTACAAAGCTCTTAATACTCTCATGATCGAATCTGTATTTTACTGTAACTAAACATGTTTTTTGTCACAGAGCAGTCCAGGAGCTGTGAATTATTTCTCTTTTTTCCTGGAGCTAAATATGTAGATGTTAAGCAAAACGAAAACCCCATGGCCAGACTTCGACATACTTTAGAAAAGAAGAGAAATATGAGAATGTCACTCTTTGCTACTTTGTATGTTTGCCTTACTGCCAAGAAAATTACACAAGCTGGAGTCATTTAATTTCTCCTGTATTAAAAGCAGCAGTGTGACTCAGTCTGTAAGGGCTAATACCTTCAGCGTAAGCAGCTGCTGCTCTGCCAAGGCTATATAAACATTCAGGTTACACTTATAACGTTACTTGCATGTATGTGAATGCATCAACACTGTGTGTTGTATAATTAGAGAATTTTTTAATGATTGACAAAATAAAAGAGGCTGTGGTGATTTTGTACTCCTATTCACTTACCAGTATCTATTGATGTTCTGTGGTGTTTGAGGGTTAGCTTACCACATTGGGCCTTGACTGACCTAACAAACACCTCTGGTACCGAAGGGTCCAAATACACAACACGAAAATAGTGTTTTGCAATTATTGATCTGGTTTTGTGCTGTTTGGGTAAGACCCTTTATTTCAAAATATTTTATTTTTTAATAAAGGGTGCAAAGGTGTTTGTTTATGCTTCTCTTTAAAGACTGAACAACTACCTCAACTCTTGTCCCTACTGGAAAGTCATTACATTACCTTATCTTTAATAAGGAAAACAAACAAAACCTTCAGATGGATCACTCTAACAAGACAGCAGCTTCAAGGTTACAATATTAATTGTTTTTTCTAAACAGGAATGAAATCCAAAACAGCTGATGACAACCATTTCATTCACATGCTGCTTTATCACTTTAAATCTATGTTGGATTGTGATGTGTAGAAGCAAGATTTTAGAAAATTTGTCCACATCAAATCACAAGACCTCATGGTTATGCTCCAAAGGGAACAACTACAGGTGTTTTTTTTTTTTCTTCTAATGGAGGGGATTTTCTAATAATGAGTCAGAACTCCAAATTTTAGTTTCTAAAATTTTTTATGTACATTCAGTGACTGTGTGTATCTGTGAGTTTGTGTGCATGAGTGTATGTATGTGTGTATATGGCATGTGTGTGTGTGTATGGCGGGGTTTCATGTGTAAAGGGCTATGTGCCATGTTTTTAATATGTGGAAAGTGCTTTATAAATAAATTCTGATTGTTTGACGCTGTGAGCATCCAATGGTAATGTATTAAAAGAAATGTATTAATAGAAAAGATGTTGTTTTTTCATATTAAGAATTGCATCATGCAGATTTTTTTAATGGATTGTGCCTAAAATGTTTTTGCTCTTTGATAGCGCACATTATTGGACATTAGTTAAATGTTACTCAGTACCTTTGATTTTTCTTCCACTTGAAGGTTATGATCCCTATTCAGCAGGGGCTGCCTATCTTTGTTAAGTCTCACTGTCATCTTTGGACTGCTGTGAGGAAGTTAGACATTTGTCTCATCACAATGAAATAAAAAGAGACACAGCAACTACTGCAATTATCCAATTTATTCTGATGATGCTGATGTTCCCACACTTTTATTCTTTGTAATCTATGATGCAATAGTTGCACAAGGTGCATCAATAAAACATTACACAATATGTAAAAGTCAACAAGCTGCATTACATATGAATATGCTGATGAACCGACTCTTTTTGAGTTTTTAAAATGGTTTGAAACTTTACTCAACATACTTTTTTTTCTCCCAGAGACCTTGCAGCCTGATATAGTCAGGTAAAAAATATATATTTTAGGTGACACTCAGCAACCTCAAAAAGATGAGCTGTGCTCCAGACTTTACTCGTACAAAGAGACAGAGGCACAGATAAGTTCAGCTCAGCTGATTATGAGGTAGACCAAAGAGGCCACATTCAGATCAAAAGAAAAGTTAGAGGGGGTAGAGATTTGCAAAGTCAATCCTCACCACCCTGTTAGCTGCAGATACACTGTTTGATAAGCTCTTTGGATCGATGCAGTGATGGACACAGTGACAGAGGCTGGGTGGTTATGTACTCCCAACCACATACTGGGATCTTTTGATGTACCGGGCTGTTAGTGTTGACCTAACACACCAGTCCTTGATCAACCTTATAAACACCTCAGGTAAACAATATTCCCTTGAACTCCTTGAAGTCAAAATAATGATGTATTTCTTATGTTGTTGGTAGAAAAAAAAAGAAAAACAAATCTATAAATATATGTATATATAAAGAAAAAAAAGGCATAGATGGAAAACATCAAACTGTGTTTATTTCAGCAGAACTCCAGTGTGTATGAAATGTTTCCAATTAAGAGAAATTCTACTACAGCACATGTAATGATATTTTAAACTGTTCATCCAGCTTTGTGGCATTTGATTAAGAGCATTTATTTCCAACTGTGCGAGGGGTCTTGTTTATGCTTTTACAGAAATATTTGCCGGTGTTGTTCTTGCTGCATGCACAGAAAAGAATTCTGGATAAATGTACCAAAGCAGGTGAACTTGCATCTAGTCCTCTAAGAAGCTGCCGGTCCTTGGAGATGATTGCTATTCGTAGGTCAAATTTTATTAAGTTAATCAAAAGCTCAAACTAGAAACTGGAGGCTACAGATTCCATCATGAAGGGAGCCAAAAGTGGAAAAAAAAAAAAGGAATCGGGAAGAATCATATGAAAAGCTGAGGTGCTGGATTGGACAATCTTCCTTATCTGAATTGTCCACCATGAACTCACCTCACCTTGAAAGGAAGAAGCAATGATTTAACCCTTTGAGCTTGTTCCTGTTTTTAAAGCCACTGCTCAAAAATTGCATCCCAGCAATGAAATAAGTATATTAACCCCTTAACTGGCGGCGAACCACAGGCAGGCCGTTTTACGTATTTTTTTTCTCATACAATATCTTAGACATTTCCTATTTCAATATAACCACGCACCGGTAGACTCTCCTGATAGGCACCTTCTGATTGACCCCATTTCTGACCAACTGGATTGATCCATGGTCCTTCCTTAGCCAATAATACCCACTGAGTGTCAACCTAGGTGGTCTGACAATCTCATACGTTTCCGCTACCAGACCTCGCCCTCCAGCTCTGATGCCAGTTCTGTCCCCACTGCCATAAAGCCAATAAAATTCCTGTCACTGCGATGTGCAGCTTATATGTGTGGGATGTAAAATGGCTTCAGAAAGTTTGTGCATAAACATTTGCGACAACGTGCGTACTTGTGTGCGTCCGTGCGCAAAAACAGAGGAAGCCTTTTTTGTCCACTTTTTCTCTGTATGAACAATTGCAAAACACTCCAAAAAACGGAATGACACTTGTGAGGAAGTGGTGGAGTTGTTTACACGGAGGGACAGTGATTTTTACAGAGGAAGACGTCTCTGACTGCAGGAGAAGATGCGGTTCCTGAAGGAGAAGAGCATGAAAAGTAAGCACAAACCTCTATATGCAGCTACGGTGTCTTTATAAGCTGTTTAGATAAGTAACTCTGTTGTTTATGGGGCGGGGGGAGGGGGGGCTTGTTTACTTTGTGCATCAGGATGGGGGAAGTGGGGTGGGGGCATCCGCGTTGTTTCCTTTGTTCACATTCTCACTGTTGAGAATTAACAGTGGTTCTGTTTGGTTTGCTGAAGACGTGGGACCTGGTTTGTTAGAAAACTTGGGGTCTTGGCTCGTAAGACCCCCAGAGCCCCAGGGAACTGTTCATGCGGGTTTTGTTCAGTCCAAGTGTGCATGAAAGCAAAAAGAGCAGCGATGAAAGAGACGCAGCGGTTCAGCACCTCTATTTCCCTCCAGTTGTAAACATTTGTTCATAAATACAAAATCATAGAAAGAAAAAATATACGCTGCTGCTGATTTATCTGCATGTGTGTGTGAGCAGGGATGCGTGTGTGTCAGAACCATAGACTGTATATAGAAAGATGGATGTAGCCTCCATGACGTCACCCATAGATTTCTAAAGAGCTGAATTGAAGCTCGGTGAGTGGGTCCTACCATCACCATCTTGGCAGCATCATGTGTGTCGTCTCACCCGGAAAACATGGTGGATGATTGACATTGAGCGAACTCCGAGCTTTCGGTAGCTAAATGCTAACCGAGCTAACCTGGAGATAACCAGCTAACGGAGGTAAGCAGGCTAAAGCTAAGTCATGTTGTTAACCGACTAAAAACCGCGGTTGTTCTACGTTATTCTGACTTGAAGCCGGAGATTGGTACCTGTCAATCAAAAGGACACGCCCCTAAATATGCCAAACTTCAAGATTACTTTTAAACAGGCGAGTTAGAAAAAAATTTACTGAGCTATTCAACAGAAAATGGATTTTTGAACCAGGCTGTAAATGTGTTTCTGTAAACGCGTTTATTTCTGACGCGAAGTTGGCCTTTTTAACATGGGAGTCTATGGGGATTTGCTCTGTTTTGGAGCCAGCCCCTAGCGGATGAAAGGGGAACTGCAGTTTTATGCACTTCCGCATAGGCTTCACTTTATACCGCCGCAGGTTGCCGCTTGGTTAGAAAATACACTTATTACTGTCACAGTACTAATGTGGGATAAAAAAACGTCTTCTTGTTTGTCTTTATTAGTCTGACATCTGATTCTGAGTGGAAACTCACCAGCCCTTCAGATGATGAAGGACCAGTTCCTTCCAGAGGAAGCCTACATTCCTGCCCTTCAGACCACCAGGACCCCTGCTCATCATAACAGCTACATATTCTGCTCTCCAGCTATTTTACTTTACTTTTTACAAATACTCTTTATCAGACAATAGTTCAAAACTAATGTAAATATGTAAATTGTATTGTGTTATGGTGTTTTTATGATTACATTTGTTTACATTGCATAACATGGCATTATATTGTTTACATATATAAAAATGATGACCATAAAACTCATTCTGACTCTTATTATAATGCACATTAGAAAAAAAAAACGAGCTTTTAGTGTTTATGCATCACCTGGGGAATTTAAATCATGCTGAAAGTAAATATGAATATACAACAAGATTCCTCTTGATACCACCTTTCATTAGAGGGCTCATTGATGACTGCATGTTAAAGTGTTCTGCAGTTATAGCTTATTGAAGTTGGAATTATCCAAAGTGGCCATTTGAAGACTTCAAATGGCCACTTTGGGGAGCACGTGAACATACTTACAGTAAAGCCCTCACAGAATAATAATTTTGACTGCTATTGTCACCAAATTTTAACTGGTCACAAGAAAGGCTTCATGCTACAGTTACATCTGATTTTCCAGTCCATATCTCCATCTGTCCATGAGCAGCATGTTGACAAAATAGAAGAGAAATTCAGACGAGGGAAAAAAACTGAAATTTTCTTGTGTTCCAGCTTCAATAACTTTATGCTGGTTACAGTTACAATACATTTGAAAGCTCAGGGTAAAACTTTAGAGTGTTATCTTTATAAAGATACCATGCTTTTGAATATATTCCAAAGGGTTTAAGAACAGCATCTAATTTAATTTGGGTATGTCTTTGTCAGGCGTTTTTGGGATTTTGGGGGGTGACTGTTAAGGGGTTAAAGAGTACTGAGAAAATAAATGGGCCATATTAGCACAGTTTAGCAGCATCTGTTCTAAATGCTCGCCCAAATCAGCAAACCTCAGTTTAGAAAGTGTTAGCATTATTCAGTCAATTATTGAATAAGAAAATATTTTCAAAAATGTAGAAAACATGTGCAAGGTATTTTTTTCTTCAGAATGCTTTCTTTTAGAACATTCATGCACAGAGTTCTGAAAAAGAAATATTACCCATTTTTCATACCCGAGTGCCCCATATATGTTCTAATTATAAAAGGATTCTGATAAACAAGAATTCATTTACATTAAAAAACCTCTTGCTTGTATAAAGCCACTGACTACGTTTGAACCATGGTGGGATTATGAATGCAGCATACCAGAAACAGTGTTGAAACATTTATAACATTAAAGGATTTTTTTGGAGAAGCTCTCTCGTTTTTCCTCTTGAGAATGTACGTAAGATGCTATTTAACCATTTTCACGGTCTGAGTAATGCTCTTTCTGATTTGTAAATTGATTTTTCTCTCAATTGGAAGCTGGTGGAATGCCTTTTTAAGTATTTTTTCCACTATTTAGATCTCACTGTCCATTATGCTGGTGAGTTGATAGTTCACTAATTCAAAGAAGCTATCTGTTTTGTCAGGATCTCTTTAAACGGCATGCGGAGCATCAATCAGACTTTACTGAAACACAATAAATCACAAAGGCTTCCACACCTCAGTTTCCTCTAAAATCGGAAATCTCACCCCTGTGGAAATTGCATTGAGCTGAACTGCAGGGGATGAGCTCAAAAATGTTGTTTTCCCTGTAACTCTAATGGAGATTCTGCTGTTCCTGGCACGAGGCCATCAATAAAAGAAAGCTCCCCTCCTCCTCCTTCCGACAGGCAGACTCCTTCTCTTTCTTATCAGCAGGCCAGAGATGGAAACTTTCAATTGGGTTTATCGTATCAATTGTCCAGACTGACATTCAGTGTTAGAACAGGCAGCATTGTCATGGCCATGGAAAAAATTTCACATGAAACTAAGTCCTGGCGCACTGTTAAAGGAAATGCAATGTCAAGGAGACAACCATTGAAAATATGAAATATAATTCAATATTCTCTTTCACTTCTTACTTAGCATATGGGCTTTTGTATGTTTTATTTATTTACTTATTTGACTTAATTTAAGAACATTTTAAAGAGTGAATCTATCATAAATGTATAAGTGAGAATAGTGTTATTGTTTGGGGTTCCAGGGAGTTGATATTAGTCCCACTCTGCTCTGGATAAAAGCATAAACAGGTTATGGCCAGGCTTGCCACTCTACTGAAGCGATAACACAGAAAGTTGAACTGATGACCTTCTTGCTGTGAGGCAAACACTAACCCACCATGTCACTCCATCTTATCCCTTGAGTCTGTCACTTTACCCTCTGCATGCCCTTCTGAAACCCCCTTACATACCTTGCTTCCTCAGTCTTTGGATGAAATCTCCATTAAATAAAAGAAAGAAGGAAAGAAAGAAAAGAAACCCTGCTATTTTTTTTTTTTTTTTTTTTTAGCTCTAAGTTGCTTTCCTTAGTGGGATAAATCTTATCACATTGCTACACAAAGGATATATAATATATGTCAGAATAATGAATTCAGATATTTCTTTCTTCTGAAGGTTTATAATAAGAATTTCTTTTTGAAAAAAGAAACCCCACAAAAGTTAAAATATATTGTCATGACAGGCTGTTCAGTCAATATCCTGTCTTCCCAGTACTCCACATGAATCCCAGACCACATGCAAACAATCAAACATTGCTTTGAAAGTTGTGGATGCCAGGAAATGTGAGCTGGATTTTTCTTCTTCTTTCATATGGAATGGTACAGCGTTTGATATGCTGAACGTGATAATAAATGAAGCACGGAACCTCCTTTTCTGGGCATTTAGGATATTTAAACAGCTCTAGTCATGACTGCTATAAACTGTACTTCTGGGTCATCTGAATGGACCCCTTGTGTGTGTGTGTGTGTGTGTGTGTGTGTGTGTGTGTGTGTGTGTGTGTGTGTGTGTGTGTGTGTGTGCGTGCGTGTGTGTGGGTATATGTGTGGATGTGGGTGTGCATAGATGCAGCAGAAGAGACAAGCGTACTAAAGTCAAAGAGAGTCTCATTATTTGCAACCAGTGACATCATCAAACCTATAAACTCTCAGCGTTGTACTTCTACTAAGTTGTGTACTTCCTTCTGGTATTAAATGTTCTTTATTTACTCTTCATTTATTTATCAAGAAATAAATGAAGAGCTCAGTTTTCCTTGAAGTTCAGCCTGCACTGACCTGTGTCCTGTGACCTGATGGACCCCTGTTATTTACTCCTTTTGCCTAACATGGTCACCTAACGGTGTATTTTTTGCCTCCATGCTAACACAGCTGCTCATACTTATCTCTATTTATATTGCCATGTTATTATGTGCACTTCTTTAATCCTGACTTATTACATGAGCAAGGAACAGAGGAACATGAGCTCCTTTTCTCAGTAGTGGCTAGTATCTATAGGAGAATAATAATAATTAAAAAAAAAAAAAAAAAAAAAAAAAAACGGTGGCACTTTAAGCATTTATTACAACTGTCTTGATATTGTGTTTTATATATATCATGGGAAACAATACAACAGCAAAAAAACCTCTATTATTATGTAAGAAAGAGACAGGAGTTTGAGTGAGACATAAATCTAATACGACTCAGACATCAGAATTTACAAGTTCAAAGTACTAACAATGTTGTTTGTTTGGCAAATCTCCAGTACTTTTAAAGTAGATTTTTGCTTAAATCTCCAACTTTAATCAGAGGTAAATGAAAAATTACTGCTGAAACATACAGCTTGCTCAAACACACAAAACAACATGCACAAAAACCTGGCCATCTTCTGTTAAAGGAAACCTCCTTGCTCTACCACAGACTTATGGTCAGGGTTGGCGAAGATTGACTTACTTTGAAGTAATGTGTTCGGACTATTGACCTTTTTGAAGCCATTTTCGTAGTCTGAATGATCGTTCAAACAAGTCTGAGAATGTCATTTGACTTAATCACATTAAGCAGACTAGATATAGTCAAGTGAGTTTAGGCTGTGAAGGACAGGTGAGGCAGTGCAGCCAGAACAGATACCTTTTCATTTCATATGCCAGACCTGTTTCTTATCTCGTTCTGATTTCAGTGGACAGAAGTTAAAATATTCATCTTTTAAAAAGAAAGTCAAAAAGCTTTTTTGTAAGCCTTCATTACAACATTTAAAGCCAGTCAGTCGTTGACTGGATGGTGGTGTGGTTGTAACAGATTCCTGGTTTGAGCCTTGGAGGAGTGGGAGAGGGTCTTTCTATGTGGAGTTGGCATCTTCTCTCCTTGTACGCAGGGGTTCTCTCTCAGTACTCTGGCTTCCTCCCACAGTCCAAAGACATGAATATCAGCTTACTTGGCAACTGTAAATCCACT
The DNA here is from genome assembly GCF_933228915.1 of Telmatherina bonti. Lineage (NCBI taxonomy): Eukaryota > Metazoa > Chordata > Actinopteri > Atheriniformes > Telmatherinidae > Telmatherina > Telmatherina bonti. Next base: position 21,911,717 of record NC_136618.1, read on the forward strand.
CTAGGAGTAATGTTTGTTGGCCACGTGATGAACTGGCGACCTGTCCAGGATGCTCCCCACTTCTTGCCTGATGGCTCCTGGGATGGGCTCCAATCCACTGCAGTCCTGTATTGACAGTGATAACATGAGGATGTTTCTTTAATGAATTGTAAACATATGAAACTGAGCTGAGCAGAGGTACATAACATCATAGCTGTAGCAGGAAACATATCTTCTGTGAAAATATTAAACAGTTCTCGTTTGCTCAGCTATTAAAAACACATCATTTGTTCACTGATGACCAAAAGTCTTCATCTCTGTAACACTACGGCATCTTGTTCACTTGCCACAGAGAGATGAAGCCAGTGCTGCTTATGAAACCTGGCACAACTCCTTAGACCCCTTTCTAAACTGGTGGTGATTTTCAACTGTATAGCCATGTAGAAGCTCCATGCACAATTCTTCTTTCAGAACCCCCCATATGGCCTAACATGGCCTTCTGCCTCCAATCCAATCTACTGAAAATGTCTTATACGTTTAACTTTCAAACTTCCATTTAGCTGTTTCTATTTTACAATCTGCATTTTGCTTCAGCACTGTGGCAGAATAACCAAGATTGGTATCGTAGAGCCAATGGCTAATTGATTTACATAAACATACTGTTGCAAAGGCTGGACACTAAACTGCTGTTTGTTAGAAACAAAGCAGAGAAATTTTCAGTTGATAAGAATTGGGGGGTAAGGGGGTATCTATCAACTTATTTAATATTGAGATTTAATATAAATGTATCAGATTTTACAAAAAAGTCCATAAATATACATACACTTATATATATATGTATATATATATATATATATATATATATATATATATATATATATATATATATATATATATATATATATATATATATATATACATACATATATATATACATACATATATATATATATATATATATATATATATATATATATATATATATATATATATATATATATGTACATATATACATATATATATATATATATATATATATATATATATATATATATATATATATATATATATATATATATATATATATATATATATATATATATATACATATATATATATTTATTTATGGAGTTTTTTTTTTTGTAAAATCTGATACATTTATATTAAATCTAAATATTAAACAAGTTAATACCCCCCTACCCCCAATTCCTTTCAACTCTGCATTATTTCTAACAAACAGCAGTTTAGTGTCCAACCTTTGCAATAGTATGAGGCACAATAATGCACCGTCTTAATGGTGCATTCCTCTCAGTCACTCAGCAGGTAGAAGCGATGCATTTAAAGATAAAGTAAGAAAGTAATTGTATTTTCATTTTCAGGATAGAAAAGCCAGAGTATGGTCACTGAATACTGGATTTATAAGAGGGCAAGTCAAGTATATGAATCGTGTATGCCTGATGCTGTCTATGATCTTTTTCTCCAAACACAGACATAGTTGGGGTCTGAGCGTAGCAACTCCTGATAATGGACTTTCAATCCATGAATCCTGGACTCTACTAGTGTCATCTGGATTAGCTCCTCACTGGTTTGCTCACTCTTCAGTCAGTCCGGAGCTGCAAGTACTGAGATAATCACAGCCATAATCAATAGTCAACTTTTTAACTTTTTAGCTGTGACACATAATCTGTATTATCTAAAACATATCACTCTATGAATTATTGAGCACAGATGAGGAAATGTCACATTTAAACTGTGATTCTGTTTCTTCAAATTAAAGGAGGCAGAATTCATTTCTAATGTATTTATTCAATTTCCTATTTATTTATTTATTTGTTTGTTTGTTTTACATGACAGAAAAAGCTCTCATAATTTGCTTTAAATTGTAATTTGCAATCATTTTTTTTTTTTTTTTTTTTTTTTTTTTTTTTTTTTTTTAATTCTGAAATGAAATAACTAAAAATACTTTATCCAAATGCTGTATAGTACTTGTGTATCTAACCATACTGGCAACAAAAACATAATCAATTAGCATCCAAAACTGACACCTGTCAAATAACAAATGTAGCAAATCTTTGGACATAGCAGTTGCATAAATAAGAGTCACCGGCCGGGGGGGAAGCTAAATTTTCGCCTGATTTGACCTTGACTAACTTCAATATGTTAGTCAAAATTCTATATATTATCTATATACACTAAGCCAAAATGTTCTGCTGCCAATGCGTCAGTCACTGCAGAAAAGCTTGATCTTCATAGGAGATATCTTAGTCCCAAATATGGAAACTTATATTAGTCACATGCAAAGTGCCAAATTAAGATGTGCCCACAAGAGAAGAAAATACAGGGAGATAAAGATTTAGATCAATTGATAAAAATACTATAATGGGTGTTTTTAAAAAAATGAAGTTGTAGTTTTTGTTTTGATGATTTAAAAAGTTATTCTCTTTCGCCACTTTCTTTCTAAATGGAAAGTATAAAATATAACTTGACCTCAGTGTTGTTTACCTTTTATGTTGAGGATTACTCTGACATGGTGAGCGCAGTCTGTCTGGTAGGCAGGGAGGAAGGGAGGACGACACCGAAAACATGCTTTTACAGAGGAAATAACAAAAGCCGAACCTTTGCACAAAATGCACCGAATGCAGATAAAAGAGCCATTCTAAAGATGCAGCTGCTCTCTGGGCAAATGACTACAACTCACTAGAGGCTGAGCTTGGACTGAACATTCCTTTGATCAATCACACCTAAATGAGCTTTTGCAATAATAGTGCTTAAAGTTCTGGTCTAGCAGGTCTAATCTGCTCATTTACTCTCATCAGTAAAATATTGGAAGATCAATTTATTGAGTCTGATGTGTCTGTTTTAGAGCATCTTAACACTAATTTCAATGTAAGATCCTGCATAACCACATGGCGTTACTTTTAACCAAATACTCTAGTAATTAATCTTGTCAACTAGTAAACTGCAAGCAAAATCCTCCTTACAGATGCTGGTAAAATGTTGCATCCATGCCTTTGTTTTCTTTGTGAGATGTGGACAGTTTTTCATGACTTGCCCTGCTGCGCTTATTTTACTGCCTGGTTAACTTGGTCAACATTTCACATTTAGCTGCAGTTTTAAAAGCTTAGTGGAGTGAAAATGATATTAACATGGTCTGCTCGTCTTGTCTGTCCTCATGTCAAGTACAATTTCTAATGAATCCGTCCTCCAGGAGTCTACAAAAGTTTTTCGGTTTTTCTCATCAAATTCATATCTATCCGTCCGTCTTACTGTCTGTCTATAGGGTTTGACTTGATTAAAACAATGTAATTGATTAATCTTGATTAGTCATGTTTAACTGGATAACAGTAGTTGCCAAAAAATGAAACACTTTTATTTGACATGGATTATGGAGACCAGTGCTTTAGGTGGAACAAAATAAATGCTGTTACTCCCTTAATGACTTGCTGTCAGTTTGTCATAAAATGCAAATATGAGACAAAAACATGGGTGACATTTATATGTAGATCGGTAAAGTGATCTATAACTTAACAGGTTTGTTGCACAGAAATAAAAATAAAAAAACAGAAAGTTCCAAATCAAATCCACATTTACCAAATTCAGTGTCATGGAGAAACTTTTTATAAACTTCAAGCATCATGGCATTAACATGGACATTAAAAAATAACACTGAAAAGTACATACATGAACTAAAAGCTCCTTAAAAACATTTTTAAAAAGTTATAAGTCTCACTTAGACTTATTTAGCTTATCACCAGACTAATTTTACAGTGTATTAGGCCTATATTATGCTTTTCCTCAGTAAAATATGTTGGGGTTTTTTTTTCCATAGCATTAGGCCTGGTCCATGCCACTTTACTAATATTATTTTATTAATCTAGAAACAATCTTCAAAAACTCAAAATACTAATCAGCTATATACTTAGTTAGCAGCATCTGACCTTCATTGTTTGGTGTAGTAAATGACTGTTAAGTAGTACTACTGTCATCACTCAACTCTGCTCTAGTTTGTGTCCCTTAGAGCCCTTTTGGAGCCACATGGACATTACAGCCGCCTTTTTTTTCTCCGCCTTTCTTTTCTCGTTTAAAGCTCATCGACTCGAATGTAAACACTGAAGCAAGTGAACAACATGAAGTGCGGCGTGACATAGTACAGCAAGTGTTGTAAGTGTAAACCCATCTTAATACATAATGATGCAACTTTTTATTAAAATCAACAAATTATAAACTGCAATATGTGGTGAAGTCATAGGAAGGTGTGCTGATTGCTGAGGAAACCTGGTAAAGGTCCTGGTATGCACTGTATGCTGTAAAAAATAGCTCTGGTATGCAAAGGAATGATATTTTAAAGTGCCGGTACTGCATACCGGTGCATACCGGCCCACTTAAAGCACTGATGGAGACTATCCTAGATTCTATCAGTGATGGGTAGGATGCACCTGCACAGGTCGCCAGTCCTTCACAGGAACTACACAGAGACACAAACATCCACTCAGACTATGTCTAACTTACCAACAGCAATCAACATAACACCATGTTTTTGGGCTGTTTGCATATGATTCTAACTGTCACACCTGGTAAACTGTCATTATCTTTTCTAAATCTTACATATCTAGCGCCCTACCAAAAAAAAAAAAAAAAAAGTAGAATAAAATAAAATAATAAGCAGTGTCTTCCAACCTGAGAGAAACATACAAGTACCTATTAAATCCCTAAAACTGTTGTCAAATATTAGCTTATCTCCTCATAATTCATAATGACACGGATGGCAACTTGTTTAACCGGTGCATTACTGCTGAACTGCCTCGCAGGAAAAGATTAGCTGCAACTGCAGAACTGAATAAATAATGCTGCGAGCTGAATATGACTGTGACTGGCCTCTATGAAAGCACTTCCTACTGCAATCTGCATGTCTGTATTTAAGCTCATCTGGTCTGTTCCCAATGCTGACACTTCACCCCGTAGATATATTGCAGCTTAAAAAAAAATATATCCTACTCAGTGGCAATTTGTAAACTCATTTTATTTAATGTAGACCAGCCAAACTTTTTCAAATCTGCAAACAAACTGCTTACCTAAGATTGCAGCAAGGCTTCTTTGTTCAGGGTGAAATGAAATGACTTTTTTTTTTTTTTTTTTCAGGTTTTAAAAGCTGACAGGATGGTTGGAGAAGCAAGTGAAATGTCACAAAATCAACCTCCAAGATTAGCTGCAAAAACGAGGGCGGCAAAAGCTAACAAGACGTGCTGTTCTCACCACTTGTCAGCTTGTGTCAAGATGCCTTTTGCCAAGCAGTTAAAGTTTCAATCCACTCACATGAGCTGCTCGTGGCTGTAACAGGTGGTTGATCTGTCTCAGTTATACGCTTTGCTCAAACATTGCAGTTAAATTTAGAAAAGATCAAGGCTGAAGTGGTAATCTGTAAAAACCCATCTGCTCATGTATTCTATAATATGTGGTTTGTATTATCATGAAACATAGAAATCTGAAATAAAGTGATTATTTAGAATATATGAGAAATTATGCTTTACACATTATTCTGCTGACAGAATAATCCTATAATATCTCATGAGCCTCAGGAGGCATTTCGATTAAAAAAGCATCAGTCAGATGTGCAGCTACATGTAGCACCTTCAATCTTTACAATTTTACTACTGAGGTGTGACAACTTTTGTTTTATTTACTTTTTAAATATGTTCAGTCAGTCACACTTGACTAGGTTATTTCTTGGTTTCAGGGATTCTTTTAGGCAATAAGATCACATGATATGTGCAAAAACACATACATCACATGGTTATGGTTGGGAAAAAAAACACATATCAGGGGTAGTTTTGATATTCTTTGAACCTTATCGGTAGCTGTGCTTTCATTACACCTAGAATTGCACAAAACCTAAATATGGTATTTAAAAAATGCTAATGGAAGCACCTACATTGCGGAAATCCTCTCAAATATTGCGAAACATTTTTTGCTCTGAGGAGGTGGTTTTTCAGAACTTTTAACATAGAAGTTGTTTTTTTTCATTTACACATCCCTGGACTTCATGCACGGGGTCATGTGACCAGGTTATTTTCTGTAAGGACGGCGTGTTAGGAAACAAACAACAACTCATTTTAGAGTTTTATTGTGAATTAGAAAGGGAAATGAGGAAGAAAGGCTTCAAAAAGCTGAGCCGGCTGACGGGATTTTAGCCGAGACCAACGTGCAGAAAACTATTTGATGGAAACACCTGCAAATTGCAAATGTTGATTTTATTTAGCAAAAAACTCTAATGGAAACACAAGTATAGCTGTTATTGTGTGGCTGAAATAAAAACCCATGGGGTTGTTTTTGATCACAGCTGCAAAATGGTTTTGGACTTGATCCAATTTAAAGATACTTTATTTAAACTGGACAGTTTGCTTTTAGTTTTTCAATCTTTAATATTTATCATATTAATTTTTCATCAAATAATATTACATGTGCAGGGTTTTACAATACATACCACATGACTAATCAGCGTTCATCACCGATTCGATAATTCATGCAGATCCAGTTGTAATAAAGATCTCCAAATGTGAGCCGTGCAACATTTTCTTTAATGAAAACTATTCCGACTTTCACTTGCAGAACCATGCAGGGCTACATAAGACATCCCTTTTTCATCCCCGACACTTTGCAGCCCAATGGCATCCTCAAGTGTTGCCATGGGTAACACACCCACTATCAAGGTTGAAACAGGGGACTGTGCATAAATCCCCTTAAAAAGTTTTGGACACATATTAAAATCTAGTATAATAGCTGCAAAGTTTTTACACATCACATGTCCTTGTAGATATTTTAATGCATTTTTTTTCAACTGAAGTCAAATGTACCTCATGGTTTAATACACAATCTCCAAGGTTCTGAACAAGAATATGCTCATATCCAGACTCTAAAGCACGGCATGTTAACCACTCACCTGGAAATGCACCTCAGAAGTCAGACAGACATTCTGTGTGAAAACCTTTTCAATTCTTTTTTGGCTCTTCCCAATTATTGCCACAATATGGAACAGCCGTCTACCAGCAATTGCAGCACAAATCAGTCATTAATCACCTATTTGCCTTAAAATACTGCAGCAGGGGAGGTGGCCAAAAAGGTGCTATCAATTTTAATGCTGTCATTAGCAGCTTACAGTGATAATTACCCAGGGGGGGGGGGGGGCACTTGAAGGTGATTGTTAAGTTTTCTACATTTCAGAGGAAAGCAATGCAGGAATCATTGCAGCTATATGTTGTGTAGAGGAAGATGTATAGATGTAGAGCCGCTACTCTGACAGAGATCAAAGAGAAGCTGATATATTGACATCGTCCCTGTTGTCCTTATATAACGTCTTTCTGTCACAGGTCTTAGACTTCCCACTTTTGTTCATGTCCCCAGAGGTGGCTGCTTTCCCACCAACTCAAGGTAGAGGACATTGTCAGGACACGCCAGCTTATACATGTTAATGTTCCCTTTTTCCGATTCTACTCCTGTTAGATTGATGGCTCGGCAGTGGTTCTCATTGATCAATCAGACACAATCTGCGTTTCAAATGAACCCAGGCCAGAGGGATTGTGCATTCTTCCAGGGGAACCACGTCCCGAAGGGTATGACAGTGTGATGCACTGGATCGATTGTTTTCAACTTATTTGTGTAAATACTTTTTTAACCTTGCTGATTTATCATCTGGATTTCCTCAGCCACAAAGGGAGAAAACTACAGTAGATCTTGCCTGGCACGATGACACCGGCTTGTAATTTTCATCCTCGCGGTCAAGTCTGGAAAAGGATTGCACAAATGATGAGAATTAATTATGCATTTCATCAGTGTGATGGATACCACACGCTCAACTCAAAACTATATTTCCCTGGAGAGCAGACAAAAGAGTCTGCCGTGTTCCTTCAGCGGATCTTATGAGAAACATTGTCAGTTCAGAAGATGAAACTTTGCTGGCATTAAAATGGTTTGCATCTGAAACTTCCTTTTAAGTCAAGTCAAAAATACCATGTGGATAAATAAAAAGAAACACAAGATAATAATTACAAACAACAACAACAACAACAAAAAAAACCAGTTTAAACAGTACAGTTTCCAGTCAAATACAATTATCTATCAGATTATACATGTTGGATTTGTTCACGCAGTAATTGTCAGACTGTATGTTAGAGTGGTGGTTTGCATGGCAGCCATGGGTTCTCTGTGGGTGTATTCCTCCCACCATCCCATCGTTAAGGAAACAGGTCTCTCTTGCAAATGAGACCGTGTGTCTTCGTGGGACCGCCTGTGTGGCTCTAAATAAAATAAATCACCAATGTGCTTTCAACAGGATTGTTATACAGACAGACATAAACTATGCACTTCAAGAATTTACAAGGCTAAACTATGTCTGAGAGACATGAATGAAATTTAAAAACTAAAATAAATTAAGACTTAAAAATTCATTCGTTCATTCATTTCATCTGATGAAGGGTTGCGAGGGAGCTGGAGCCTATCCCAGCAGCCTTTGGGCGAGAGGCAGGGTACACACTGGACAGGTCGCCGGTTCATCGCTGGGCCAAGACAGAGTGACAAACAACCACTCACACACACACACACACACACACACTCTCTCTCACTCTTAGGACCAATTTAGAGTAACAAATTAACCTATCATGCATGTCTTTGGATGATGGGAGGAAGCCGGAGTACCCGGAGAGAACCCATGCATACACGGGGAGAACATGCAAACTCCACACAGAAAGGCCACTGTTAGAGCCCCGCCCCCAGCTGAGGATCAAACCAGCGACCTTCTTGCTGTGAGGCCACAGTGCGAAGACTAAAACATGCTTGAAGCGATATTAAAACTGAAAAATTTTAAATGATTTGAATCAACTTCAGTCCCAAACACTACACCTAGGAAAAACATCCTCAAACATAGCTGCGAAATGAGTTTACCTGGAACTGTAAAATACATTGCATTTGTATCTGTTGAAATTTCAATCAAAGAATCTGATATTTTATAATACAGCTGCACTGACTATGTTCCAGGATTTTTTTTTTTTTTGGAATAGCAAACACTCCTTACAAGTAAGATTTGATTAAGTTAGTTGTTTTTAACTTTAACATCACAAGAAAAAACTTGTAAACAAGGATTTTAAAGATATTGTGATGAAACAAAAAGAATATTGTTGGTCTCAGAAGCTAGGATGATTAGTTTTGTATTAGAGAGGCTTGTCTGGCCAAACCTGCCCTAATCCAATCCCTGTTTTGTTTTCCACATTGTTTCAAGAGTTGATGTAACATTTTTTACTGTCCTTCCTACCAGAAAATATCTGGGTATATTTTCCTGACATCTGGGGTAACTCGTCCATGCACAGCACAGCTGAAAGATGCTTGAGAGGGATCTTATTATGTTACTCTGAAATTCCTACTAAACATTTTAGTGGGACTTAGATGTGGACTTTAACTTGGCTGTCTGCGACCCTGCATTCTTTCCTTCCTGGTGAAATGCCTGCTTCCAGTTCAGCTTTCACACAGAGGGTCTCACACTGCCTTCAAGCACTCTTTGATGTGATGCAGAATTCATTGTTGAATCAAAGACTCTGAGCTTTTCAGTTCCTGTCACAGTAAAGGAACTCCACACCAGAAGATTTCCACCAATGCTTCAGGGTGATTTTTCTACTATCCTAAACCTTTTACGAAGCATTTTCTACTTCTGTAGTAGCCAGACACACGTCTGTATAATTTAAAGGTTTTTGTATATTGCCTTTTTTTGTTTGTTATCATTATTGTCGTCATTTTTAAAACTTTTTAATTCATTTAATTACATTTAAGTTCTTCAGCTTCTCTGTACTTGTACACATACAATCCATGTTTGACAGTACCAGCAATGAGACTTTTTTTTGATAAAGATTTGGTGACCACAGAGGCATCGTGTCTTCTGGGATAATCAGTATTGGACGTACGTTGTTTAAAGTTTTTCCCACTTTAAGATGGTTTTTAATCCACTTTTTGAGTTGAAGCTTTAAAATGTGACTAAGTTTGTAATTAGAGGGCTTTGCTTAAATGACACAAACACACACACACACACACACACACACACACACACAACTGTCAATCAGGAAATCAGACTTTGTTGCTGGTGCTTCATGATGTTTGTGTGACTTAGTATTAGTTTCAAACTTAGCTTTGTGTCAGTGTTTGGTTTGAGTTTAGCTGTTAAAAGCTATTTGGTTATGTCTAAGTTCTAATATATGAATTTGCAGGGTTTTCAAATTAAGGTTGTGAGCGTTATAAAAGTGACAATGACTCACATGCTGATGAATAAATGCATTGGCAACAAAAACAAAAAATACCATTGAAACATGGCATTGATATAAATATGATGACAGTCACATTTTACCATGAGATTAGATTGCTCACCCTCCACAACCTTTTTCCTCCTCTAAAGGCTTTACAGAGCTTTTTCCCATTGAAGTATGAGCTGTCATGCAAAGAGAACCGAAAGTCCTAAATATTAGATATTAAAATGAGACTGGTTCCAGTCACTTCCTTGGAATATTGTAACCACTGATACCTAATCTGAAACCACTGATACCAATTTTATGAATTTAAAGGTGACAAATGGGCATACTTACTTTTTCTATGTGAGATTTAGAAGAAAAAAAATGGGCCATATAGTCATTTCCGTGCATCGTCACCATGTAAAATACATATAAATTCAAGAAGCAGACTCATTTCTTTACGCAGTTAGAAGCTGAAAGTTGCACAAGCACTGACAATTTCAACACTTATTCTCCAGTTAACTATAAATGTGTCCTTCAGGAGTTTGTGAAGTTGTGATTTGTACTATTAATGCAGCACTTCCCTTCATTACCTTATATAAATACACTGTCAAAATTACCGCGTTGTTTCTGATTTTTTACCCTTATTTTGGTGCATTCAGAAAGTATTCACAGCACATCACTGTTTCCTCATTTTCTTATGTAAACAGACTTATTCCAAAAGAATAAATTCATTTTATTCCCTATTTTATTCCCCAAAAGTGTACACACAGTATCCCACTATGACAATGCAAAAAAGGTTTTATTTAAAAAAAAAAAAAAAAAAAAAAGAAATACCATGTGCATAAGTTAAGATTGGTGTAGAGCTGTTTTAAGGAGGATTTAATTTGATTTTGATTGGTATTTTTATGTTTTTTATGACAATGTTGGTGTATTCTTAAAACCTGATTCTGCACATTTGTTTTCCATCCATCAGGCCAGGTGATTGAAAAACACTCATCTCATGTGGAGGAGACAGACACCGACATTTCACATCGAACACAGACATCCACCTCAGGCAGCGCAGATACCATCCTTATTTGTCATAAGTGTCCAAGACAAAGGCCAAAGAACGTATGAAGAACATGCATTTTTAATGTGACATCCTCATCAAATTCAACATTGTGAACTGAGCAGAATACAAATGTTTTATTCTTCCTTTGATTATTCAAAGACAATCGACAATATGGACATAAGCCGTGAAATGCATCTAACGCGGCAAAGCTTTATATGTTGATTAGTTTTTTCTATTAGTAAGTGACAAGACAATAAGTGGTATTAAAATGTTTTCATCAATAAGCAGTGAGAAAATTGTAAAAACGTATTACTTTCCCGTGAGAGCTGTATGATCTCGTCTTGTTGCTTCCTGCTATATGAGAGATGTTTTCAGTGATAGTTAGACATTCGTTGACAATTATGGCTTATATTATTTATAGAGCATGGCTGAATGCCGCATGACCAGACTCACCTTTATCTTGTTGCGAATATTCTGACCATTACTCCGGGCCCATTATTCAACAGCACCAAAATGTCACAGGAGACGGAAAGATAGATAAACCGCTCTGTTCGTTAAGACAAATGTAAATAGTTCTAAACCACAGCTTTCGTTTCTGATTTTCTTTTTCGGTGGCTGGCCCACACTCCATCATTATAACGAGGGTGGCTCAATTAGACAAGGTCTACAATGGGAGTTTTAAATGTCACAGTCCAGGTCCTGACATTTCTGTGTTTGATATGGAATCAGAATGGGAGTGCAGTTCACACAGAAAACTAATCTCAACCTCTGAAATAACAAATTCCATCCTGTCACAAAGCTCAGTGGGAATGCTGTTATGGTCAGTTTGGAGACATTTACACAGCCACTGCTTGCTTCGCCCTCTTAGATCTCTCTAATGATGGAATCCATTAGCATTGTTTAGGTTTGTAATTAGCCCTCTGAGGCTAGCACGTTTATGAGGAACACATAACTAAGGGTCTTGTGGTATTTTATCCAAAAGGTAATTGGGTCATCAAATCAAAAATTACTTTAGTGACAAACTTTTTCTTGTGGTAATTGGAGGGATCACAATTACCTGCAGGGTTGACTTTGGGGGTAAGAAAAGGGCATGTTTACCCACAGCTCAAACCACTGGCAATCTTTGAAGCCTCATACAAACTGAGCAATAAAACCAGGCTCCTTGTCACAGTTGTAAACGTTGTACATTCTGGCATTGATGGGGTCATGCTTCACAGCAGAGTGACCTTATCATGCCAACAATAGTTGGAAATCTGGCATTCTCTAAGAAGCTCCACGTGATATACAACTCTGTTTCTATGATAAAGACGATGCTTCTATTCACAAGGGAGTAATTTCAGTCAATTTTAAAGCAAATTTATTAAAAGCAAAGAATTCAAACTTCGAACTATCCATCTATTGGTTATAGGGTTGCTGGGGGTCTGGAGTCTATGCCAGCAGCGATACTATGTGGTTCCTAAAGATGTTTTTGAACCCATACAGTGTTTTTATATGAAAAGCTGCAATGAACACAACATTGCAGGATCTGCTGAGTAACCTTAGAGTTCTGAAGTCCACAATATAAGCTGAATTTCAGAAATCCCACATGAGACATGTCTGTTGGTTCTATGTTGTTCCCTCCATTTCTCACTCAGTGGCAGTACAACAGCAGATCATTTTTTAATACCTGTGTTTCATCGCTGCATGTTCAAACAACACAATTTGCAACAAAACTGCATCAGTCTTGGGTTGAAAAAGCATCCGTGAGAGAGATTTTTGCTGCTTGCACGTGATATAATCCTGTTTGCTTCGTTTGGTTTGATCAGGCCTGGAAGGCCACAAGCAGTTTTTTATTTATTTTTAAGTGTTTACTTGTGTCATCGATGCAGTGACCGTTTACCGTCCTATCTTAATCTTTCTTTGTACTTTTGAAACATGCTATGTTTATTTTTCTTCTTTCGCTTGTAATTTTCTCGTTCTTAAAAGCTACAAGCTATCTATTTCAACTCAGAAGGTTGGAAAAAAAATTAAAAACCAAGAAAAAACACAGAACTAATGTTGGCATCTTTCAGTGGAAACACAGGAAAGGGATTGTTGTCAAATACAGACTGTAACAGTTAACACAACCGGACTTAACATCATTGACTGAATTCAAAAGTTAGCATAGTGTTGCACCATTGCCATATTTAAACTATAAGTTTCACATTAAAGAAAAAAAAACAGAAACAAAATGCACCCATCAACCCATCACTTAATCAGTCTTCCATTGCTGTAAAGACAACATTGCAGAATCTGTTGAGTAACAATACTAACCTGAGACTTCTGAAGTCCACAATATGAGTTGAATTTCTTGAATCACCCATGAGAGAGGTCTGTTGGTCCTATGTCACTGCCCACTCTGTGGCAGAACAACACCAGATCAATGTTTATACCCATGTTTCGTCGCTGTATGTTCACACAACACAATTTGCAACAAAGGCGCATCAGCCTTGGGTTGAAAAAGCATGTGTCAGGATCTTCTCATATTTGCAGATGATAAGATCCTGTTTGCTTAATTTGCTTTTTTTTTTCTTTGTAGGAGCCGATAGCGAAGCAGCCATGATGAGAATGAACTCCTCAAGGATCGAACCTACAGTCATCAACTGGAAAAGTGCTTTTTGCTAACTTTGAGCAGGAATTGAGTTTTAGCCTCACGTTAAAAAATGTGTGTATCTCACTGATTTCTTTAAGAGTCGAGCCCCAGAAAAAGTGCAACTTTTTTGTTTGGTTTAGATATCTGCTCAGGATGGCCTTCAATCACCTCACTGGGAAGGTTTAAAGCATTGTTCCATCATGAGGATACCTGAAAAAAGACTCAGAACTGACTATAGAGACTTTTTCTCACCCCCAAAGTGCGAACACTTATCTGTTGCCATAAAGACCACAACATAGTGGCTGAGAGAAGAAAGTCTGTAGTCTTTGCTCAGACTCTTGCCTCTGAAATCTGTATGTGGATAAATGATATAAGACAGATGGATTGATGAATAAGACAAATGACCCAAAGAGGTATCGTTTCTAGTTTTAACCCTGATTATGAAAACAGCTGGGAAGTAATTCCATATCTCTCTGTCATGAGAGGTTACTTTTTATATTTGAGCATACCAGGAGATAGCATGCAGCTAGAGCATGTTACATCTACTTGAATGTCAAAAAACAGACTGTTGTCATCCCCTCTCACTTGCAGAAATGGTGACCTTACAGTGGATGGATTACCATTTGCTCTGTGCTCTAGCTAAACTCTAATAAGCAAAGGATTGTTCACAAAACTAAGAAGGGAAAAAAATCAGATAAAAATCCATTTGTAAGTCTGGACTGTGACCATTTGCATGGCCATGAAGGCCCTGTGTGTTCTGCAGTGTTCAGATGCAAGTCTCAGACAATAGAGCCTGTGTTTGTTCTTCCCCAGGAAGCTTGAGGAGGAAAGAAAAGGGGAGAAGAAGAAGAAGAAAAGGCGAGGTTGTCAGTGGAGGGGATTACTCATTGTGAGACCCACCAACATTCGCGTCTCTTTTGTGGTGACTGAATTACTTTCCAGTACCAGGGTATTTAGTTAAGCAGATTGTGTTTTCTTCTCACCCAGAGATGATCTCTCTTGGCGGCAGTTCGTGACAAGTGGCTTGGAGGACAGCAGAATAGCAAAATCAGGTGGGTGTGGTGCACTCTATGTTGTATTCATTTTTATTTGTCTTTTGGCTGAAGTGTAGAAGGATAAAAACTTAACAGGGATTTCAACATGAACAGCCCAGAGGGAATGCATTTATCTGGCTTGTAACACCTTTTTACAAGCCAAATACATGAATCCTTTCTTTTCTGATTCTCAAAAAAATGGCTGCCTGACAGCAAAGTTCATTTAGAAGAAAAGATTCTGATGTGTAGGTTTTTTAAAGATAAACTTGAGCTTCCACTGAATTCAGTAAACATAGATGTTACTGCTGTAGAATATCCGCAGTGTTTGAGGAAAAAAAATGTGATAATGAATGCTACCAACAAAGAAGTATAGTCTGCTTTTATAGGCCACTGCACAACATGATGCATGGTGTAATACAGAGCCAAGTTTGGGTTCTCCTTCAAAATGTATATAAAATGTAAATAAGAGAGGAAAGCCATGACGCACAAGTCAAGTCAAGTCTTGTTTGTGATTGAAATAGTGTTAAAACTTATGTTTTATTTTCCTTCCCTTTAGTTACCATAATTTCTCAAATCCAGGGTGAGGCCTTTATTTACATCATCTGCACACAGTGCTTCTTATTTTTATATATAAATTAATAGCAGGTCTGTTATTTTATGAATCTTTTTTTTCCCATGATGCCTTATTTAAATGATTCAGAATAAAATGTTGCAAATTTGAAGCCTATATATCAAATATATTTCAATCTATACTAATATTTACAGCACTTTATTGTTTTGATATCACTAAAAGATTGGATAAGAGCTCGGATAGAGCTCTGACAAGCAAATAGAGGTCGAACAAGCTCTATATCACAATTATTGGCATTAAAAAAGAAAATTCAGAGGCTTAGCTTAAGTCTGCATGTCTGCGGGTTGTATTTGGTTAGCCATGTATTTCTTAGGATGTTTATTGACCACAGAAGTTCACAACCTCTGTTGGTTGTTCTGTCAGGTACGATTCACCATCAAGCATTTTCTTGGAGGGTCTAGATGTTGTTTTGGGTTGACACTATTTGTTTATAGGTCTGACTGGTCCATAAACATTGGTAGATCGGTGACCATACTAACACTGGGTGAGAATGAGTACCAGATGTCTCCCATTTGCTGTCGTCTCCGTGTCTGAGAAATGTATTCATCCATAGTAGTCAGTACAGAAGTTTCTCTCTTGACCAACGACTTATGAAACATGTTGCTTAGCGACCCACTGGTTTTTCCATTAACTGACACCAGACTGAACCAGTGAGATACTTCTGGGTTTCCCTGGCTTTTTATTGTTGCCGATGCAGTTACCATTCAGAGCTGAGGACCGAAAGCAGGGAGGAAGCACAGGAAAACTGCTGTTTAAAAGAAAAAAAAAAAACAAAGATGCTGCCAATTGTCCAAATATGATTGACATATTTTCCTCAGCAGGGCCTCCATCAGTTGTTGCAAATGATGATATTGATGGTATAAATTGTGGGAAGCTGCAGTGCTTTCACATCACTGAGGTTCTGTTCTAAGTAAAGATACCCATTAAACCCTGTTATAGTGTGGGTTGTCTTAGTTCTGGTATTTTGTAGTTTTCCTTGCGTTTCCTGTTTAGCCTCGTTATCTGTTTGTTAGTTGTCCTGGGTTTAGTTAGCTCATCCATTACACCCGTGTCTTGATACACTTTCTTTGTATTTATGCCTCTCTGTTTCAGTATGCGCTCGCTGGTTCATTTTGTGTGCTAGTTCCTTTTCCCATGGTCTGTCACATTTACTAAAGTAATGTTCTTGGCACTTCCTCGTCCTTCCTGCTTCTCCATATCTGTTATTGGGTCCACTTCTGCATGTCTCTACGGCCTCGTGACAAACCCAGTATGCCTAACCCATACAAACCCACACTGGTTGATTACAAATTATGATGAAGTGATGAAAATGCCTCAATAAAACACATTAATTTATAATGTTACATTAGTTAAATTAGTTGATAATGCAAGTGACTA
This sequence comes from Telmatherina bonti, assembly GCF_933228915.1. NCBI lineage: Eukaryota > Metazoa > Chordata > Actinopteri > Atheriniformes > Telmatherinidae > Telmatherina > Telmatherina bonti. Next base: position 21,928,665 of record NC_136618.1, read on the forward strand.
GCTGCTTAACTAGTTGTTTCCCCTGGCTATTTGTATCTGAACTTAATAACAGTGAGTCTCCTAACTGCTAGAGCAGTCCTCTCCCAGCGGTGGATCTATTCCAGGCTTCCCTAAGTGTCCTTGGGCAAAAGGCTAACATGCCCCTAACCCCCTCCACCCACCAGCCCATCCCTCCACCTATCAGGGTATGTGTGTGAATGGGTGACTACATGACATGCAGTGTAAAGTTGGAAAAGTGCTATATAAATACAAGTCCATACAAGTCCAAGTCTGTTTACCATGAATAGTGCTCTCCTATTTGTCACTGTGCTGGGGTTTGGATCTATATTTGATTTAAAAAAAAAATCACACTTTCACGAATTTACCATGTCTGCTTTCACTTGTTCCAGCTATCTCGCTGCTTGCTTATCGTGGTTTTAAAGAGATGCATGGTTTATATTTATATATAAGGAAAAAGAAAGATTTGTGTTAAGCATGATTTGCTTTTGCCTCCGTCTGCCCTTGGTTACCTCTGAGTTACATAAACCCTAGATTACAGAAATCTATGCATACTAATAACTATTAATTATTATTGACCATTAGCAAAGGCCTGCTGCGTTGTATAGTATAGTGTAGACAGCTGCTGCGATACAGCAGGAATTACTGGTGTGAACCAAACATGCAGCCATGACGCAGCAAGTTATAAACATGTTATGCTCTCACCAAGTTTGCCATAAACACCAATGTCTGCTTTGATTTCTTCTACTTATTTCTAGGTGAGTCAAGTAGATGTCAGTTCACCTTAGTTGTTATTCTTTAAATATGTGTGTTTGATTCTAACTATTGGGTTTTTAACTGGAATCTGCCTTGGCTGCATGGAAAAAATAGTTTATTTAGGAAGGAGGCTGCACTGTTTGCCTGAAAAATGTAAACCAACAAATGAAAAGGCTGGTGGATTGTTGGTTTTACCGTCAAACTGGATAACTGTATATTATTATTTTTTGAGTTTGTTTATTTATTTATTAAAGACTTTTTTTTAAAATACAAAGTATCTATTCAGACTGCTACAAAGTCATTTAGAGGAAATCAATAATAAGTCACTATAAAATATGCTGGATGTGTTACAATTCAATTTATAAACCAACATCAAACATGTTAAACAAAAATGTTTACAAAAAAGTGAATACAAAAAAAACCTGCTATATATAACATAAGTTTATGTTAGTATACAAATATGTTTGTACTTTTTAATTGACCCAGAGTCTCAATAAAACAAAGAAGGAAAGAGAAAAAACTAAGTTTTCTGTTTCTTTTAAGATCTCTTTGCCCAGTGTCTCTTGTTTTGACAAAATATTGCAGTTTATGCTTGTTCAAATGTAGACAACAACACAGATATAAAACCATAATACATATGTAAATGTGTAAAATGCAATGTTAATGCTTCAAGTGGTAAAATAAAAAAACAATAAATCCAAAAAAAAAAAACAGATAAATTCTTGTCAGTCCAGTCAAACTCATGATTAAGCATTTAAAGCTTGCCAGATGTGAAATATTTTGGCAAAGGGGAAAGATTGCAAAAAAAGCCAAAAAAGCTTAAATAAATGAGGAATAACTGTTCTTTACATAAAACTCCAAATATTTGGATATCACAATAGAAAGTAAAAAATCAGAGAGTTCACAGAAATTTCTGTATTTTATGGACAGTTCAGTAAAAGCAGCGATGATGAACTGTCAACCTGCCAGCATTACAATCCAAACCGTTTGTGTTGTGTGGATATCACTGCATTGTCATGAATGGCTCTCAAACCTACCGTCAGTCAACACAGTTCAGAACTATATCAAGTAATACAAGTTAAAAAAAAGCAAACAAAAAAACAAAAACAAAAAGATGCCAAGGTTAGGGAAGATGAAGGAGAACTGAGTTCATTAAAAAGCAGAGTGAGGCATGATTGATCATTCTTATGGTTCAAAAACAAAAATAAAAAAAGCTAACGAAAAAAAAAAAAAGGTTCAGAAACCAAAGATGCCACATCCCAGGGGCTAAAAAAGTAGAGGGACCATCTGGCTAAACCTTTTGCCTGCGGTATAAACCTGCCACCCACCGAAAACATTGGAAGCTTTATCAAATGAAAAATTAAACAATAATAATAAATACTCAAAAAAATAAGAAATTGGCACAAAAAAAAAAATCAAAGACGTATCCTCAGCTACAAAACACTGTCATATTGTTGCATTCTCTAAATATGTCACTATTTAATTTAAATATAAATATATGTAGTCTATTATAACTGTTACCCAAGCATCACAAGTTTGGTTGATGCAAAACTTTACCACAAAACTATGAAGTTTTACTACTTTAACTGAAAACTATCTTTAGGTTTTACTATTTCTTTCTTGATTTTCTGTTTACCTCATCAGCAGCATTACCTAACTGTTTACCTTGTAAAAGGAAGGAAATATATAACAGGATATGGTGCCGTGGTTGATTAATGTCAGTGGAAATTTGTGACATTTTGCTGAGCGGAAATGATTTCCTCTTGTGCTCATAATAAAATCAAACAAATTACTTACAAACAGGTACATGATAGCTTGACATTCCCCTGTTGTTCTAACTCAGCCTTGAGACTCATTTAAGACTTTGAATTAGGGAACAGAACAAGCTGCATGTCAAAGTTATTGTTTTACCGAGCTGAACAGTAAACAAGTACCCTGAAAGGCTCCCAAATGTCCAATTAAAGACATTTTGTCTGAAAAGCGTGATCTTAAAGAGAAAACGTATTTCTCCTTAACAAGAACTGGAATTAATAAGAAGTCTGAATCTACACATAAATTAAACTTTTGCTGCTTTAATGTTTACATGTTTTTATCTATTTTTTTTCTTTTTTTTAAATTAACAAACATTGGGCCAAGCAGCAAAACAGCTGATTGAAAAAGAAATTAAATCAAAATGCTAATTACTGTTAGCATTATTCAGCCTTTAGCTGCTTGGACTGATACTAATGTGGAACCTTTGATGTCAATGGACAGCTGATCTTTTCTTATTGTTTGATTTCAGCACTTTTGTCTGCACATTAGAGCAAGTTTAATAGCATCTCGGAGCCGTTCCTACACAAGTGCATCATTTTATTAGCTGGAAGACATCACCATGTCGACAAATGATAGGACGGTCTCAGTGCATCTAGTGCTTAACATGGTGAGACTGCAGCTCATTGTCATTCTGTCATGTGTTAGAGCGGCGCTCTGTACATACAGGCTACAGGAGGCCTCCTGGAAATGGGAGGAAGGCCTATTAGAGGTAATGACTGGCTGTCAAGCGGAGGGCACTTTGCATGTACTACATGTCATGTGCGCTGAGGATTTATTTTAAAGGGAACATTTTTCTTGGACGGCAAAGGATTTTTGGAATTTTAGTTTTACAGTATTTTCTTAAAACTTTCACAGGTGTAAGTAAAAGCTTTTCATGTGTGTGATATTATAGGTTTCTTTATTCAAGGGATGTAAACAAACTGGCCGAGTTTTATTATAAAGCACAGTGAAGACAGTTGTCACAGACAGACATGTTTTACTTGCTATTGCACAGCACTCTGACTAATCTCACACTTTAGGACAAGTCTTTTTATTTTTTTTGGAAGCATGTCCATCATTTTTTCCCACGTAAAACATTTTATTTTGAAAAGCCACATCTTGTTAGGTTGACACTGCAACTTCTGTTGACCTGCACACTATTTCAGCCACTCACTAAAGGTAAATATGGCTTGGAGGATCATACAGCAAACTCTTAGGCATGTTGACAGTTCCTCAGAGCATCATCACTGAGGTCTGTTGTCTAGGTTTTGGCTTGAGGCGTTCGTATGGGTGTATGCTTGGCAACTCTATGAAAGACAGCAACAGCTCACGATTCACTGGCTCCTAATTGGAGTGTCACTCCACAATGCTTACAGATATGAATATGCCCCATAAAGCGACACAAACAGATACTCACATTTTTTTTATTTTTTTTTTTTATTATATATATTTTTTAATCGAATTTCAATTAAGAAAGAAATCCTGAATCAGTAATTGACTTCACCAACTCATTATAAATCAGGCCTTGACAGCTAATTTACTTGAAAAAAATGAATGAACATCATGAGTTATTAAAGCATTAAAACTGCAGCCAGTTTAACTGCCGAGACAACTTCCTGCAGTTCACTGTATGCTTTAAATTACCACAGAGATCGGTCATGGAAGAAATACACACTATTGCGCTACTATGATGAACTCTGGGTGGAAGAATTCACAGGTGGGACTGTGAATATTACTTCTCATGCAGCAATACAAAAAAACAACAACAACAAAAAAAAACAACAAAATATCAGTTTAAAATGATAAGTGCTGTGACTTTTAGCCCTTTAATAACAAGAGAGTGCCCACGGTTTGACTGGAAAACTGTATAAAGTTGGGTTGATTTCTACGTTTTTTTTTTTTTTAGCCAAATGAGACCTAATGGAAAGCAGGTGATCAGTGTTGCTGGAAAAAAAATCATAAACATTTTACTTTATTTTTGTTTTTATAATTTTGAGGAAATATTACAAATCTATTGACCTTAACCATGTGTTCATTGTTATAGCAGCCAAGTCAAAGGTCAACTCAAAGTCACATATTATTTATAAAATGCCATACAGATGTTAAATACACATACCATTTTATCCAAAAGTTCTTTACACACATACTTAGAAGATTTTGTTTGAATATTTTGCACAGCAATATTTTTCATTAGGTCAGTGTAAAGTCAATGGAGATGTTCACTTCAGCAACAAAATTCTGTCCGCAATTGTAAGTGAAAACACGTAATTGCATTGATAACGTCCAAAAAATGAATCAGGATATTATAGTCTTAAAGTGAGCCATCTAGCAAGCAACAACACAACCTGAACCACAAGCTTTTTAAAAAGTTCATTCCTGACTTTACTCCAAAAATATGATACGTAAAAAACATTAGGCAGTGTGGATCATGCAAAAAGTCCCCGGCATCTCAAATTTTAGGTTTATTTGACTTTAAGAATGGGCTGAAATTCCCTCTTCCCAAAAGCTGGGCTATCTTCTCGTACAGGCCAAAATAACCAATAACTTAGAGCACATTTTCCACATTTAAAAGCCCACAAACAAATGAAAGTCCTGCACCATCAAACCTCCCACAAGATTCTGTGGAGGAAACACTTAAACATAGCATCTACCAAGACAACAACAACAAAAAAAAAAACATGCCTTGGCATTCTCTCCCGTTCCTTGTAAGGCTACCTATTAATGGGGTATAAAAAAAGAATTTTTGGGGCTAGTTGTCCGAGATGATGTGCAAGACTAGTTAATAGTTCATTTTCTCTTTGTTTTTCACTCTCCATGTGTCAGCACTCAACAAATTCACCTTGTGTCCTGACATTTATTGTCCTTATACTCTTGCCCCTGATCTTGCTCCACATTGTAATTGCTGCATCGATTTGACTCGCAGTTTGTCAGAGCCATGCGTGTCTCTGTTTTCCATGTCTGGGGAGACATTGATCTAATTAGAAGTCTTCATTAGTCAGCTGGAGAGTGCAGTGTCATGCTTAAGGAATGATGTTCTTGCTCTGCATCCCTCCCCATGAAAGCACAGTACAGACCCTTGTCTGAATTCCAAACAGAAAACTGTTTTCAGCTTCTGGTGAAGAAAAAGCAAAGCTGGGACAAAGAGTTTTTTGTTTTGTTTTTTTTTCCAGTAAAATGCATTTGAGCTCCAGCGATCATTCTCCTGTTTGTTTCATAGCGGTTTTACTGTTTACTGATTGTACATCTATAGTAACAATGAGGATACTCAAAGAGAATGTGTTTTGTAACTTTATTTTATTTTATTTTATTGTTTTTTTTTCGGTGAACGATGAAGTATTTTTTCATTACCTACCTCATCCAGATAAGTAATTAGAGTTCAAACTGCTCTTTTGACCATTTGGACAATACAATGTGATACAAAAGAAGAATCCAATATCTTTAAACTTCTTTTTTCTTCAATTTTCCTTTTATTACATTTAACAGATTTTTCAACTTCTTTTTAACAATGTAACAGTGTTTCAATTACCTGGTCAGAGTTTTGTTGTTTTTTTTTCTGAAATCATTTCAACATTTTATACATTAAGTGTGGACTTATTATTTAAACTTTTCCATTACTTTTTGGCAACCTATAAAACCTTAAGTACTCAGTTTTACATCAGTGCAAAATGGTTGTTTGATCATGTATAAAACCTGTTATGATGATCATTTGTGTAGACAGCTACCACTGTTTTGCCTAAACCAGAAAAAGGGTCATATTTCATAACCATTTTGTAGATATTTAATATTTGTAGATATTTGCCTTCAGGTAAATGTGTGTTTAGGCATATGTGCATGTTTTTCTTTTTCATTTTTTTAAAAAACATGTTTGTTCACATAAATTAATATTTCAGTTTAATTTAGCATTATCTGTGGACTGCTGACAATTATTCTCTCCAGACACTAAATACACTGTTGTCTTTTATTTCAGATTTGACAACATGTATACAAATAACATCATAACAAGATGGGATACAGCACTACCAGGATCATCAATAATTCTGCTGCTGAATGAATAATTAGCAGCACTGGACCGGTGACCCCTCCATCCATTGCACTGACCATGGGAAGGGCAGGGAAAACACATGCATGGACTGTAAAAATGAGCACTCCGAGTGTTTTGGCAGTAGTGACAGTGTTTTTTATGATTCCTGGCGGGCTGCTGAGTGACACAAGAGGCACTCAGGGTCTGGAAGCCCAACAACTGGCCCAGGGGTCTACTGTTCTGCACCGTCGCCTGAAGAGAGGTTGGATCTGGAAGCAGCTGTTTGTCCCCGAGGAAGATCCCACTCCTCGTGTTATAGGCCAGGTAAAGCTTCAAATTGAATGCCTGCCATGTCCTTGATATGGTACTTCCCTTTGAAAATGTATGTTTCCCAGTTCCCTAAAAAAAGAAAAACCTCTCTCTATACCTCCAACCTCTTCTCTTTTTGTAGCTCAAATCTGACTCGGACCGAGGTGAATTTTCCATCAAGTACATTCTATCAGGGGAAGGTGCTGGAGATGTGTTTGAGATAGACGAGTTTTCTGGTGAGATACGAACTCTGAAGAAACTCGACCGAGAGGAGAAGGCCTTCTACATTCTTCAAGCCCTGGCTATCAACAGGAGGACCAATGAACCAGAGGAGCCCCAATCAGAGTTCATCATCAAAGTGCAAGACATAAATGACAACATACCCCAATTCCAGAACGAGCCGTATGTGTCCAGCATCCCTGAAATGAGTCCAGTTGGTAAGTGTGAGTGAAAAAAGACAAGGTCTATCACTAACAGTTGGCATGTTACTTTTCTTTGCTTTTGTTCAGATAAAAAAAAAGGTGATTTATGGGAACAACTATGGTAAAAAACCAGAATCAATAAGAGGGAAAAAAAAAAAAAAATTACAAATCGCAGACAGGGAGCGACATTCCAAGAAACTAAACTGAAGTTAAAGCTGTACATTTCCAAAAAAAAAAAGAGAAAAAAGTATGAAATCCTCACATTGCTTTACTTTGTAAGGTCGAATCAACATCACATTATTATTCCTACAAAATCTGGTGAGCTTTGCCAGGTTGATTCGTCGCTGTGCATGCGGGGCTTCGATCATGGCGTCACAGTGCAAGGACAGCAAAGTTGACACAACAAACAACAATGTAAAAAAAAAACACAACGAACAAATATAGTTTGTAAAGTTTGTAGTCCCAACTTTCTATGGACCTGAAAAGGGCCCAGAAATGGTGCAGCTTGGGTATATGGGATGTTTTTATAATGGAAACACACAACATAGCTTTCCCAAATGTACCAGCCCAAACCGAACCGTTAAGTGGAAACGGGTTTAGTAGAGCTACGTTCAATTAACTCTCAGGGTAAATCATTAAATGCAGACATCAGCTGAAACATTTTAGTCTAAGTAAGTATTGTGTATTTGCACTATGTTTGTGAATAAACCAGTTAAAATAAGATGAAAAGTAGAAATTAAAGTTGTCTACATACTTAAATTTCCTGGATGAAGGACCATTTTCATCCCCTATTTCCTTTTTTTTTTTCTTTTTTTTTCTTAAATTTTAATTAAACTGTTAAATACATTTTTGTTTTTTATGTCTATTTACAAGGAAGAAAAATCAAGAAAGAAAAAAAGAACCTTTTCAAATGCAATAATTACAATAACTTGTAAGTGTTCATGTTGCTGTTCATGTGGCGTTACTATTTGCAGGCTGTGTCTGGTGCGATGAGGTTGACCCTGCCTGGCAAAGCAAAGCAATGTGCTTCACTGACAAAAACAAATTTTCTTAAATTAAATCCAACCTGAAGACAATGAATAAAAAGGTTATATGCGTGTCTGTCATCTGTCCCCATTCAGGAAGTTAAAAGTATTGGATTCCGTATCATAGCTCAGCTGCCTTCTGGATAAATCTCTTAAATAATGCTTTTATAACCAATGGCTTTTCTTACCACAAACATTACTATTTCAATTTATATGTAATCTTCTTTTGCTGCATAATATCTAACTCGTAATAAATCATGATGTATTTGACTTAGAGAGTGAAAGTGAGAGGAAAGGTTGGCGTGAGGACGTTGGGAAGTGAGAAATGCTGTGGTAAAATCCCTGCCTAGGAGTGAAAAACTGGGGATTTTTTTTTTTTTTTTTTCCAAAAGAAAGACTGATGCAGAAAGAGAGCATGAGGGAGACAATGATGTACCATGACGAAAGGTGAGAGAATGAATATTGTCAGCAGACAAAAGGGTTCCAAGTGTAAAAGATGGAGATGTAAGAGTGAATCAGCGAGAGAAAATCGGGGGCAGGTGGATAGTAAGATGTTGCTATGGGCCTGGAGAGGTCGTCACGCACACCCCCCCCCCCCCCCCCCCCCCTTGAGTCAGACAGACAGACCCTGCGGGACTGTGGCATAGTCACTTTATTTCCCCGCCGACTGGAACTGCTGTCTGAGCGTACTCTCACTGTGCAATCCACTCCCCCCCTACAGGGACCACAGTAGCCCAGGTGACAGCCACAGATGCGGATGATCCCATGTTTGGAAACAACGCTAAGCTCATTTACTCCATCCTGCAGGGGGAGCCCTACTTCTCTGTGGAGCCAAAGACAGGTACAAGTTTGAACTCTCCTTCCAGTTGAGTCAGCAACCGAACCCCACATATGCTGCTTAAAACTGACCACAATGACACACATAATCAAGTTTGACAACTATATAAATGGCATACCTTCAATGGCAACTTTAAACACAACTATTACCAGTTTAGTTTTGCAGTTAAAGCCCATGATTGTGCACATGCACATGTCTCCAGTTTGATAAGAAGTCGGCATCGATACATCCCACACACTTTTGAGCAGAGCAGTGAGGGGCTGCGAGGGGTGCATCAATGATGTCAGCAAAATATTTCAATGCAAATTGATGCAATAAGTAAAAGGTCAAGAAGGACTTTTTGGAAGCCTGTTGCTACTTTATATGGAGGAGCGGACGGCAGTCGTCTCCACACTGCAGCAAAATGGGATTTTCCTCACTTTCACTGAGCACAGGATGTGATTTTTATTGAATTTCTATATTAGACATACAACAGCCAGTAAATAAGATACTTTTTTTGTTCTTTTTTTCTGATATAATAACTCAATGTGCAGCAGCTGCAACAAGATGCCTCTGGGACATCTTAAAGTTGGGGGTTGAAGACAAATATGTGAAAAAAAGTTCTAATAACTTTTGCTGAACGAATTACAGCTTTGACAGTTCCGTAACCAGATTATTGGCAAGAATTTGTCATGTTCTTTCATCCACTGTTCAGTCACTGACTGGACTCTTTTTGTTTGGTTTTGAGTTTAAATAAATATTTGTCTTTACTCACATTTTTTGATGGAAAAACAGAGTAAATAAAGATCTTACTATATCATATTAATTGAAAATATAGAGCTAAACAGGCTGCGTGTTGACAACAAGATGCTTTGGAGTTCATGACCGTGGCTATTGCAAAGAAAAGCATGAAATAAATGACATAACTGAGGCAGAAAAGACTCCAACTGGCCTATAAACGTACTGCCCATTAACAGAATGATGTCATTCAGACCAGTTTGTGGTCATATAGGTAAAATGGTATGAGGTTTGGCTCGGTGAGTATCATGCATAAGGAAATGCCAGCTAAAAGTAAAAACTGTCTTCAGCTAGACATTTAAAAGCTTTCACTTTTATACATTGAGATAAAACCCTCAATGTGTTTATCAATCCAGACTTGATAATTGTAATGCTCTGTATGCCGGTCCTGCATGTGCCACCTTCAGCTCTTGCAAAATGTGGATACCAGGCTGGTAAGAAGCGCAACCAGACAGAAGCACATCATGACTGTCCGCTTCTATCTGTACTGGCTTGCAGTCAAATTCAGGATTGATTTGAAACTTTTAACGTTTGTTCTTCAAGCTCTTACCATCTCCTTCATCTGAGCTGTTAACTAGAACATGACAGAGCCTGAAGGCCCTGCAGTTTTTACCCAATATACCCGGGTCTATGTGTGAAACATCTGTAGAAGAATACCTTCTACACACTACCTCAAATCTGCTGGTTTTTTAAGTCCAAACTTAAAACTTATTTATTCATGATTGCATTTAATCTCCAGTAGCTGATACTTCTGTCTTATTCTCTTTTTACTCTGTTATATTTTACTATTTTTTTGTGTGATTTGATCCTTTTACACATTTGTATGTCTGTATTTGTCTGTCTACTTGTTTTGATGTAATATAGTTTAGTGATGTTTGATCTTTTAGGAAAGCACTTTGGTTACCTGCGGGTTGCGAGTTGTTGAAAAGGGCAATATGAATAAAGCTTTCTGATTTTCCAGACTTTAACTTAAATTCAGACTCAAAGTTTATACATCATTTAGTCTTTTTTTAACCACAAAAAAAGTTCTAAGAGAATAAATTAATGATTTTCAAAGTTTACCTCTTAATCATCAGTGTTTATTCTTCAAAATTGTACTAGCATTGTTGAAAACTATAAAAAAGCTCACATTAACTAGGAAGCTTTAGTTGTTCAGGTGACTTTTAATGCAGGCTCAGCACATTCAGGGAACGACCGGATGAATCCAGCTCTGAAGCAGACTCCATGTGCGTTAAGTAGTTTAAAAAAAAAAAAAAAATTATTAAGGATTTTCTTCAGGAGTTTTTATTTCTGTTAATTTTCATGCGATATCACATTGCTCTTGTAATTTAAGAGACATGTTTCCCATTCACAAGATCAACAGCTTTGTATGAGAAACACGGTTAATTAGCAAACTGAATAGGGCCTTTAAAACCATGCTGGCCACAAAGAGCAAACAGCTGAATCACCAACTGGATGTCAAACAGAATAAAAATCCACTTAATGAAAGAGTTGATGGTAGATATGTTGTAAAATGTCAATATCACGTTTTTGTTTATTGCTGTTTTGCTCTACTCATTTTACAGCCTTTCAATACCAACTGAAAAAATAATTTGTTTGCACTGCTTTTAATTTAGATGGATTAAAAAAAGACTAAAAACAGACTACATGTACAGTGTGCTCAAATGTATTCATACCCTTTCACTAAAGAAAAGACTGAATTTACAACAGTAAATAACTGGAGACTTAAAAAAAGGAACAATAACTAAAAATGTGCAAAAATATAATTTAGTAATGTAAGACATTGTTTTTTCATTGAATTGAGTTGAAGAAAGAAAAAAAACAAACAAACAAATTGATCCTGGACAAATTAGAGCACTTTCTGTTGAACAGTGGGACAAAATACCTGTCAACAGGTGCAGAAGTTTGACTGAGAGGAACAGAAAACACCTGAGTGTAGCGGAAACATTAAAGGATTGTTCCACAAAATATTAGTTTATGAGTGATGTTATATTTAAGAAATAATCTTATTTGTTTGCCTATAAAAAAAAAAATTGAACCAGAATTAGAAAATAATGTAATAATTTTCATAAAATTTTTATTTATTATTACTTTCGGCAGTTTCAGTTTATTTTTCAGGCAGCGTTTTTGTCCTTCTTTAATGAAAGGGTATGAATAAATATGAGCACAACTGTACATGTGAAACAAACAATATTTCATAGCATTCAGGTAGAAAGGGCTGCATGCACCTCTGATGTGCACTGCAAAATGCTTTTTAATGTGAAACACGCCAATACAGTTTAATTCCACATATCAATCACATGATTGGCCCTGCGATGGACTGGCGAGCTGTCCAGGGTGTACCCTGCCTTTCGCCCAAAGCCAGCTGGGATAGGCTCCAGCTTCCCCGCGACCCTGAATTTGATTAAGCAGTTCAGAAAATGAATGAAAATTTTTTTTAAAAATTATTCAAATGAAGTTTTGTTTAATTGTAGATTCGTACAAAGGGAGAACACGCTAAGTCCACCTAACCACCACGCCACCAAGCAGCTTGTCGCAGATCTAAAGAAAGTTAATTCCACCATCATTGCTCTGCAGATTCATTTAACCAAATCATATGACTTTACTTGTAGTTTCACTCTCATGGCTCTTTCATTCTGAAGCCCAAAGCTGCTGGTTGGGTGTTTCAGCCTTTGCTTCCTTCTACAGATGTGAGGTGGAAAGTATCCATCACAGTGTGGCTGTGCAGCATTAGAGCAAAAACATGCCAGCTGAGGTCTGTCTTCTTCCCCAGTTGCTGTTAGACTTATAAACAGTGCCACTCAGACAGTCAGCCAGGAGCAGCGATGGCCTCCTATCGGCTTTGTGATGGTATTTATTACGGATTACTGAAATACCTGGTTTTATCTTCTTATGGTTTTTAGTATCTTTATATCTTCTTTTATCTGACTTTATCTATATTTGCTGGATCCTGGACTTTTAGAAGAGCAAATTTTGTTCTTATGTGAAGAGAAACAAACCCAAGAGAGACTTTAAAGCTCAGAGTGAAATTTAACAAAATAGAAAGAATCAATCTCTTTGATTACTCATTATAAACTCCAAACTTATCTAAGCTGTTTTTGCCTTATAAAATGTCACAAAAAGAAACACAAACTGCATTGTACTGCACCAAAACAATGTTAGGATCAGCTGTTCAGTGTCCTCTGTCTGGGCCCTGTGGCTTTGTTACCTATTAAACCCGCTGAGGGAAGGAGTCGCGTGTTTATCTCTGGATCTCTTCAGTTCTTTTTTGTATTGCATTTCCTTTACTATCTATTTATTTCCATTATGGACTCATGGTGCTGCATTTGGAGTGATATGTTAAACAGACCAGATTTGGCAGCCGGGATAGTGGTCAAGGCATGACTTCCTCACTACCTCTATCCACCCAACAATCACCAAGCCAGTTAGATAATGAGAAATGTACCTTTTTTTTTTCTTTAGGCTTACAGACATTTTTTTTGTAATTCCAACACCCTTAAAATGGGCAAAACTGCATCTATGATAGTTACTTATTTTTGTAAAATACCTCCATATTCCACATGACATATAATTTTGCTCAAAATTTAGCCCAGGTCGGATAACCTTCTTAAGTTCGCTGACTACACCGGCCAACTTAAAGTTTTTTTTTTTTTCTTTAAGTTATTTTTTATATTTATTTCTAACTTAGAGATTAAATGAAACAGTGGCTGAGATGATTCCAAATGTGGAAAAAATGCTGAATCATAGATGCAGCGTTAAAATGTTTAAAAGCCTATATTACATTTCTTTTGAGCTGATTAGATGTGATGTATATTGTGGAATTTTACTGAACATGGTGATATGTGCTTTGAAAGATTAACTTTTTTAACTTCCATGTGAAACTTAAAGGTGGAGTATGTAAGATTTTCAATATTTTCAAAATAGATTAACTAATAAAATAACTACAATCATAATTAGAAAGCTTTTTGAACATGTAGGTTCCAGTCTGTTCATATTTGATGCGTTATTAAATTACAAGTTTAATTAATGACAAATGACAAAAAGCACTCTTTTTTTTTTTTTTACTGGTAGGCAAACATTTAAGAAGGGTCTTTGTCATTAATTAAACTTGTAATTTAACAACACATCAAATATGGTCAGACTGGAACCTACATGTTTAAAAAAAAAAAGCTAATTATGACTGTAGTTATTTTTTAGTTAATTTTTTTTTTAAATATTGAAAATCTTACATACTCCACCTTTAAACAACATGTGTGTGCGCCGCTTTCCTGTTACACCTGCTCACCATGTCCTCTCCACCTGCAGGGATTATTGTAACATCATGGCCTAATATGGACCGGGAAGCCAGAGAGGAGTACCTGGTGGTGATACAGGTGAAGGATATGCTGGGCCTCAGTGGCGGCTACTCCTCCACCACTACAGTCACCGTCAGCCTGACTGATGTCAATGACAACGGACCCACATTCCACCACCGTGAGTCACTTACATGACTCACAGCGATGCATACGCTGGGCCACACACACACACACACACATACATGCACTCTGGAAATCAATGAAAGAGTACAAAGCGTTGCAGACTTGGAGGACATGTTGAATATCTTACCTACGAGGTATTTGATCACGCTTCTCTGGTTTGGGTGTGTGGCTTGTGCTGCCGGCGCTGCAGTCAGCTGTGCATGTTGTGTTATTCAGCCAGCAGCCAAAATTAAAAAGAGACAGTCGAAGAATGAGGGTGAGAGCAAAAGAGACAGGAGAGGAGATGAGGATGCTCTGCTCATCTGCATTTGCTGCATGTACATGTGCCACACGCTGAATGAATTTAATCATTCACACATGAAAGGACATTTGTCACGACCTTTGGAAACAAACCGACTCTTCTCAGCGATAAACCTCACTAAACGAATGCAGTGGGAAGAAATCAATTCTGCGGTCGCGAAACAGCAAGGATGAAGCTTTTAACTATTAATGTCAAATTTACATTCATTGCAGGTGCCAGTGTATCCCATGGATTCTATGTTCAGTCAAAAGGCTTTATAAATATTGGATGGCTACACTTCACTTTGAACTGTGCCCTCTGCTTTCTCACATAATTGCAAATTATTATCAGCAGAGATTTTTTTTTTTTTTTCCAGGAGAAGCAGCCGGTTGCCTGTTGAGTCCCTCCTGTTTGTGGCAGCCGTCCAAAAGGAGTCGCTCAAAGAACACAATCACATTTTCTCATCTTCTTATTAGAGTTAGGCTGGGATTATGTGGGGTTGCCACAACTTATCTGTGACTCACACAAATTGACCCTCCACCACAATGTTCTCCCGTCTTATCGCTTTACACACCAGCACAGTCTCTTTACTAGCTATTAACAACTTACTGTCAGGTTCTGTAAACACTGTTGTAGCAGAGAAACTTTTCTATTGGTCACTTTTCATCAAATGTGCCGTTACATGCTTTCTTTTTGCTCAAATTCAGATTTTGCTTTGCTTCTGACATCATATCCCCTCCTCCTCCTTTTCTTTTTTTCCTAAAACTCTTGCTTCTTTAGATGTGTACTCCTTCGTTGTCCCAGAAAACGCCGCCTTAGGCACCACGGTTGGCAGGATTATGGCAGAGGATGGAGATGTCGGCATCAATGCCAGAATGACATACAGGCTGGAGGATGACCTGGAAGGGAATGCTACTTTCACCATCGAAACAGACCCAGTAACACAGGAAGGAGTGCTTCTACTGGCCGGGGTGATTACAGTTTATATCATAAGGTTTTAACCTGCTTCTTGTTTTCACACAAAAAGGCTAAAAACGAAGACGGAGTAAACAGACGCCAGCTCTGACTGGGCTTGGAGATTAATATTAGACATTAAACATTAAACAGTGCTGATGATGCAGTCACTTCTGTGTCAAACATGGAAAGCTGTACTGCTAGCATTTAGCTGACATTAAAAGAAACATGACTGGAAAGGATGTCATATTGGGTGATGGCAGCCTGTGATCCTTCATTAAGCTGTTAACTTGCTTTCTTCACCTTACTGTTACATCTCTCCAGTGAACCTAAATCTGCTGAAAAAGTCTAGTTAACTTTTTTTCATCTCCATTATGAGTAATTTCCCCAGGCACCCCCCACTACCACCACTACAGTTTTGATGTGTAGGGCTAGATTTCGGCAGGTCAGTAAAAAATAATAAACTGGCTTAATTATCTCAGAATGCTGTGCTTATTAGAAACTGCGGTCCAACACCGTTTTAACATGCAACGTAATTCCATTGCTCCATATTGTAGCTTACAGGGTTTTTCCCATTGGATGAAGTAGTGCCTGATGGATATAAAAAGAAGGTCAAAATTATTGAACATTATTTCAACAAACCATAATTAATCTAAAGGCTAAAAAAAAAACGTCTTATTTTGAATGTTAGTAGTGTCGTATGAGCCTGTAAGAGCTGGGCACCAAGTGAATGACATTCAATTCAGTTCAATAAGGTGAAAACTAGTTGGAAGTCAGTTAGAACTAGAGGTGATGCTGCTATGCTCACATGACATTCTCATCTCAGTGTTACACATGCTGTATTCAGAACAGCCTTTTCATCAGGCACTGCCGTAAACTGAGTAATCATAGACTCTTGCATATCAGCCTATAGGAATAAGAGATGAGGGCTAGTTATGGAATCAGGTGCAACACTAATGGAAGACACATCTCTGTGTGAATCCTTTAATGATAATTGCCAAGAAGTAAACAAACAAACAAAAAAAAAATCTTGATTTGTGATTTTCTAAATTCTGACATATGTCAGAGAACAGTCTAATGGTGATTGACAATTATTAATTCATAAAGAGTGAAACTTCATTCCCACCTCTAAGGCTCAAACTGCATTAAAATGTATAATTCTGGAACAAGATGAGTCCAGGTAGTGGTGAGAGCAGAAAAAGTGCAAGCGTCAGAGCAGATGGGAGCAGTGTGTGAGTCGTAACACAACACAGTAATGGGAAAGGATCACAAAAGGCTACTGGAGAACAACATAAATGTGAAAATTAACTGCGTTCTTCACATTCACACCTTTGGAAGGGCAAAGGGAGGAGGACTGCCCATCTTCACTACAATTTCAGTTTCATTTTAAACAGCAAGATGAACACGTGTTCAATTATTCAAATGCAAAGTTATATCAATTTAATATAAGTGTCAGTATTAAACTTCCCATTTAAATCGTTTGTCAAAGCAAATTTGTAGATTTTTTTTACAGTAACTCTTAAAAACAAAAACATGAGAAACTCTTTATTTCTTTATTCCTTCCAAGTAGCCAAATTTATTGTAACATTTTAAAGTCATGTACAGCAATAATTATCTAAGTTTTCTGCATTTCACTCATTTTTATTCAACTCCTTGTACCTAACTATATAAAAAAAAACTACTTTTCCGCTTGTTTATTTATTTATTCATTTATATTTGTTTAATCAGCTTAATGACGCTGACCTACTGATCACTTTAACATAAAAAAAGCATCTGATCCAAAAGATTTTGTTCATAAATAATGAGAACGAGTAATAAGAATAGCAAAGGTCAACATTTACTAGCTGCCTTAAAGAGATATGCATAATCTATGTACATTTTTTGAGTTCCATCCACAACCCAAAATCCAAGAACGTCTCTCAAATGTAAAAAGAAAAATGAGATTCACCAGTGTACAACAAACTGTCTCAAATTTGTAGAACAATTTTAGGAGAAAACAGTCTTCATCACAAAACTTTGAATTTGAAGATCTCAACATCTAAATCATAAAAAAACAACCCACAGAATCAGGAATAATCTGTTTGTATTAGGACAAGGGCAAAGGTCAGAACAAGATGCTTGTGCTATTACAGCCTCCAGGCAGCACTGCATTAAAAACTGTCACTTTTTTCTCGAGAAAACGATTGCATGGGCGCTGAAATACAGCTCATCAAGCAATCCACAACCGCAGGTTAAAGCCCTACAATACAAAGAAAAACGGTATGTTAACTAGATCCATAACTGGTGCTGTCTTCTGTGGTTCAAAATTTATTTAAAATGGTCTGAGGCTAAATGTAAAGGTTTTCTGAAGCCAGATGCATCTCAAAAATTTAAATTATCTTGGAAACTACAGAGACCATGTCCTTAAGACTTAAGAGGAGAAAGGCCATCTGGTTTGTTATTAGTGAATATCAAGAGCTTCCATCTCTGATGGTATGGCGTTGCATTGGTACTTACGTTGTGGGAAGCTTACAAACCTGTGAAAACACCATTATCAATGCATAAAAGGGTTTTAGTGCAAAATCTGCATCCATTTGGGAAATGGCTCCTTTGGGGAAGCCAATATATATTTTAGCAAGACGATGCTAATCATCCATCAAAACAGCATGGCTTTATGGCTCTCCAAGAGAAGAGTCCAGGTGCTGAGCTGCCCTGCCAGCAGTCTGGACCTTTCCCCAACAGGAGACATTTGGTTTCCCATAAAACATAAATCCTACAAAAGTTTGACAAAGTTTTGCACCAATATGGCAAATCCTAACGAGTCCAGGACAAAAGACCAATTTGCAGAAGTACAAAATATAAGTCAGATCTTTAAGGCAGCTAAATTTTTAACCCAAAATATGAGAGTTTCCCCTCAAACTTCATTTAATCCATTTACTAGTCATTGATGCTTCAAAAATAGTCTAAATGACACGATGGCTGTATGGACAAAGATGGTAGAAGAAGAGAAACATGGAGAAATATGCCGATGAACAAAAAATGACTCAATAACTGAACTGAAAATGAGTGACAACAGCTTTGTAGAGTGATAAAACCTTACCTGAGCCTACCTCAACACTTTTGTAGCAGTGTGCAATCATCTTGAGCAAGAACAGAACAAACGGCAGTGACATCTGAAGAAGGGCCTTTAAGAAGGGCCAGGAGAAATATTCCTGAAGTTTATGTCAAGAAATTAAAAGTTTGAGAAAAAAGTTTGCCACTTTGCTGTGTAGACTGTGTTAAAGAGTAAAGGTGTTCAAATTTAACATTTCCTTTTTCTTCCCTTAGATACTTTATGATTTAAATGTACAAATTGCTGCAAGTATCTCCTAATTTCCTAACAGCAAACACTGGCACATCTCTGTCAATTTATGTATTTTAGTTAACAGATCAAAAACACTATTGAACACAGTGTATCTTTAAATAACAGGATACTGTTCGTAAGATTTTCATTTTGATAGAGCGGTGATGAAATTGCAAACTATAAATATATTGACTTTGTCTCTGAATCATTTTGCGGAAATGGGAATGATTTGCATGCTGTTTTCTATTACTAGTGTCTTTATAAATAAAAAATATAACATCATTTAGGCATGTGTATGCAGCTCGCTGCTTATTGACATTGAACAATATTAAAATTCAGTCTTCATCCTGCTGTCCTCCATGAAACAATCATCTGTCTGATGCACAAGTTGGCTAAGGTTAATAGAAAAGTTGTTACTTCTTCTATTGATAATAGAGTGTCTCTTTCCTTTACAGCCCTTGGACTATGAATCCAAGAGACGCTATGTGGTGGCTGCGGAGGCAGTCAACAATCACGTTGACACTCGGTATCTGACTCTGGATGAGTTCAGCGACAGGACGACGCTCAAGATTGTTGTGGAGGATGTAGATGAGCCTCCTGTTTTCCTCTCTGCAGCCTACGAGTGGAAAGTTCCTGAAAATGCAGCTGTGGGAACAGTGGTTGGCAGCGTTAGTGCCAGAGACACTGACACCGTCAACAATCCCATCAGGTAATGTGAACTGTCTAAACAAGGAAAAATGGCATCTGCCATCCTGCATCCAACAAGCAGCATGATAATGACGAGGTAGACACCCAAGCTAAGCGTGGGCGCAACATTCTGAGACAGCTTCCTCCACAGGGTGAAAAATCATTCCATTTCAAAAAGCGTTACCGGCTCGGTGCATCCATTTTTACCCTTGATCTCTGGATACCCCGAACATGGTCATATTTATCTCATATTACTTTAGTGGGAAATGAGCCCTCCTGAATAAATCATGACATTTTTTTTTACTATTTTTTTTTTATTTTTTTTTTATACCTCACAGGCTTTTCTATCTATTGCCAAGGTATTATCACAAAGCGACGTTGCTAGGACGTGGGAATGTAATAAAGCACCATACGAGGTGGCATATGGAATTGAGATTTGCAGTCATTTGCAAGTGAGGCACGTTGCAGAGGAGACTGGTGCCTGTAGTCCGTCTCAGCAGAGCTTAAGAATGGCAGGTGCTGCATATCATCCTCAACGTAACGTCTATTACTGTTCCTCTGGTGACAGTGTCTCATTGATTAATAAATTCAGGCTGACATTTTAGGGGTTTCAACAGTTCTAGTCAATATGATTAAGGTTGCTGTGGTCAAATTGGCTTATTTCCCATGTTGTTATCAGCAAAGTAGCTCACAGGAATGATTCATTACTCTGTTACCCTAATTGACCGTGGCGTTATAATCACTTAAGTGTTAAAGGTATGAGAAGTCAAAGACCTTTGCAACAGCAAGAAAATATGTCTGCCGGGATAAAAAGAAATAGAGGCTGGAAGCTTTGAGGCTGAGAAGTATTTATTTTGAAAACATATTTTTGAATCAAAAGATTGCAGGTCCTTATTTGTCACGATATGAAAACAAGACACACACACTTTATGGACTGTCTTTTATGCAGTTTCCAAAAAAGATTCCTCTTTTTTTTCAGTCCTTTCCATCAACCTGTTTTTAGATTCCTCACATGGTTCATGGTCAGATTAGAAAGAAATATATTTAATTAAATACACTAGAAACACACCACTATGATGTGCTTTTTCTACTGTGCTGGTCTCACTTTGTTCTCACTAACTTGTATGCTTACTGGTTTTGTTGAATATCTGCCAATAGATTTAAGAAAAAAGTAAATAAATAAAGCAAGTTACCTAATCAACTATTCTCTGGTTTCACAAATGTCTTGTTTGCCCATAATTGTTGGGAATTTTCTTCCAGATACTCGATTGACAAGAGGACCGATTCCACAAAAGCTTTCAAAATAGACCCGAACAACGGAACCATAGCTGTCATGAAAGCTTTGGACCGAGAGACTGCTGACTGGCACAATGTAACTGTTGAAGCCAAAGAAACAAGTAAGAAGGATGTTGTTATTTATCAATCATTTATCTGACGCACATGTTGGTCCAAACCAGTCAAACGTTTGGACACACCTCCCATTAAATCCAATGGGAACGTGTAACCAAACCTTTGACTTATAGTGTGTATATATATATATATATATATATATATATATATATATATATATATATATATGTATATATATATATATATATATATATATATATATATATATATATATATATATATATATATATATATATATATATATATTTGTGTGTATGTGTGTGTGTAAAACATGAATGAAACATGGATTGTATTTTAATAAATGTATTGCATTTTATTAAATGATACAATCTACCAAATGTTACATAATAATGTGCAATTACAAGAATGCTCATGTTTTTATTTCTGTGGATGTATCCTTACTTGAAGCTAAAATTTGTTTTCATGAGGGAGAAATTAGTTTCATTATATGTTTAGTTTGTTGTATGAATCAGCGTTTACATCCCAGCAAAAGGGCTATGTATCATTCCTTGATAAACAATGTAACATCTTGCTAGAGAAGCAGCTGCAGTTTTAGGCAGTGTGACCTAAAAGAGACAGCTATTACATCATTAAAATGTAAAATAACTCAAGATAAGCGAGAGAATAAAATTACAGAGCCTCGAGATTACTAAGCAGGTTGACCTTTAAAATTCTTAGGAAAACTATTTATATATTTAAATGATGTTATGCAACAGAAAAGTAAAGTACTTCAAGAATTGTAGTAAGATGACTACTAGAAATATGATTAAAAACATACTCAACAAGTGTCTAAGTCTTCAACTTGTAAATCAAAGGTTAAAGTCTGAGGCCTCTTTTGTTTATCAGGGGGTGGTAATGTTACAGAAGCCTTCAGCACTATGCATTGATTACTAAAGCAATTTACACAAAGAACCCACATGTATGGGCTGTTCTACAAGTGGTCTATTCTTAATGGTCATTTAAGATTTTTTTTCTTTTTTTTTTGTGCAAAACTTGCTTAAAATGCTCAAACATAGGAACTATTTTATTTTGACCTTGATGTAGTTTTTGTTGTGGTAAACAACCCTCATCAAGCTACAGCGAGTTTCTCTCATTCACCTGTTAAAACGAGCTGATATGAATCAGCTGGTTAATGTGTTACTATGGTGACGCAATATAACAGTGATTTAACTTGGTTAACTACATGTGCGTCTCAAGTGGCAACAGAGTGTAGCAGAACCGCGGTTTTTAGCCGGTAACAATATGTTTAGCTTTAACCTGTCTACCTCCGTTAGCTGGTTAGCTTCTGATAGCTCCAGGTTAGCTGTTAGCTACAGGCAGGTCAAAGTTGCATAGATGTTAATCATCCACCCCCACACTTACAGTCCCCCCCCCCCAAGTTTATACTGTCAGGATGACAACGGTGAAGACATGTTTGTGCATGTGCAAGTGTGTCTCAGCTTGTAGTGTTTTCTGTTGATTCAAGTCATTACTCTTTTGTGTTAAAGGCCGTGCAAATGAAATACCTTTTTTCTGCTTTTCTGCTTCACAGTCATGATGCAGGAATACAAAACATTAATCTGTCTTGAGTGTTATTTTGACACACCTTTTACAAAGCATCTGTGATACAAGCACCCAGTGGACTCAAGCAAATGTCTATCTTCACTACTGCAGCGCAGAACCATTTATCCTCCTCTGTGGTGGTGTTCATCAAAGTGCTGGACATAAACGACAATGTGCCAAGGCTTGCAAGAGATTACCATCCATATATCTGTGAGGGCACGGAGGCGGGAGAAGTATGTATATTATGATGTGCTGATGTTCATGATTTATTGTAAAGCTGTGTTGTAATCAAAATGCATGAATGTTGTCTGTAAATGTTCCTATTCCATTATGTTTTATTGCACCACATTTCTGTCATTCTGTGTATCTTTTTAAACAATAGACTCACTGTATTCAACCATTGCACCTTAGTATACCAAGGTGAATTTTTAAATTGTATACATTTAAATGTAAATTTCTTTGGAAATCAAATGTAAAAGCTATTTGTCGTTGTTGTCTTTTACATTCTACAAAATCAATTTTCAGTACATTGCTCCATTTAGTATAAGTTGTGCTCGAATTTTGCATTTTTTAATATGTGTGTGTTTGTGTGTTTTAGCTTATTCAGCTTCTCAGCGTTGTTGATTCAGATGACCCTGTGGAGGGACACCACTTCTACTTTTCCATGGTCCCTGAGAGGCACATCAATCCAAACTTCACAATCAGAGATAATCAAGGTTACATTCTCTTTGACAATATGGCTAACAAATAAATTCTGTATATCAAAATTTCAAGAATTACATCAAGATTTCTAGTAGCCTGAAATCCATGTCAGCTCATTTCAAGCTACTTCTTGAAACTTGATAAAACTTGTAATGTAAAAGCTAGTGGCCTGTTTTTTTGTTTTTTTTTCTTGTTTTACTTGTATAATTTGTTACCAAGAACCATTGTAATCCATAGTGCTTCAATGTAAAACTAAACAGACCTTTTTAAGGTTCTTGAGAATGATTCACTTCCACATATAGAAAGAATGTTAGGCCCAAACAAGCACCACCTCTGGAATTTTGGTCTTTTCAGGTTTTTTGTTTTTTTTTTTAGCGCATATTTGGCTTAAACTTCTACTGGATTACTAGGGTTGCCACCTTTCAAAAAATAAATAAGGGACGCCTACCATAGCCCCAATCCAGGCAGGTGGGGTGTCCACATCAGTGTTATGTTTTGTGCTTAAAAGTGGCATGCTTTGTCTTAAAGGAGTGATTTTGCAATCAATTAATCAAACTTAAAGATTGAAATGCTTTATTAGAAATTAATGAATTCTTTGTTGTGCAACATTTTTGAATATAAAATGTTGCTAATTAAGCGACATAAAGCTGTAATTACATGGATCTCTACTAACATGAGGAAAATAGGCATCTTTATATAATAACATGCCATATGCACAAAACTTAGCTATTGTTTAATTATTTAACATAAAGAAGATTTTGGTGTGTAGAGTGTGCAACATTGAACTTTACAATAAATAACACCTGTGTCACTTCACCTGTATGCGTGGAGGGGAGGAGTGGGATGACGAATTCATATATTTGTACTGTTGTCACTAATAGTTGGGCAAGTTAAATTACTGTCTTATCATTCTGTTATGAGCATCACCATGGTAACGCATTATTCAGCTGGTTCAGATCAGCTGACTTTTGACAGGTGAATGAGAGAAGCGCTACTTGACAACCGTTATTTAGCATAAAAATGGCATTGAGGCCAACATAAAATAGTTCCTAAAGACCTACATTAGCATATTTAGCAAGTTTTGTAAAAACAGAAATAAACATTTGTTATCAAGTGTTTACCATATGGTACCATGGTGGGACACTGCGCATCATGGCCTGATATGCACAGTACCTTGTTGATCATACTTACATATTGGACTGGATATTTTTACTGCATGTTTCATGACTTAAAGGGAAGTCATATTATTATAACCTTTTAACAACACTAATAAAATAGGCAAATTTATTGAATGATCACTTCAAACAGATACCTTAAAAAATTGACGAAAAAATCACATCAAGCTCCATACATTTTAATGAAGGAAATGCCTATATATATTTATTTCTGTGTTTGGTTAATACCTTTTCGTCTATAAAAAAATAGGTTTATAATGGCCACATATGTTATTTATATTGGCTAATGCAGCATATAAATGAATGATCAAGCTCTCGCATGCTGTTAGATGTCGGACAGTCCACCGTGCGTGAGTTGCTTACACTTTGTACAATTTGCCTTGTAAACATCTTCAATAACGCTGCAGCAGCATCTCTTCCTTCCCATGTCTGTTTTGCACTTTAGATTTTGAGGACAAAGTACCAGGAACATTAAATCATTTTTAAAAAGGCGCGGGTCTTCTGGAGAGCGCGCATGAGGAACGTCTGTCTCTGGGCAAACGTGACTGCCCAACACACAGGCACAGAGGGGAGAAGGCGGAAATATGAAAAGACATTTTTGCTGTCTGTCGTAGCCCATTTTCTGTGTTTTATTTCATTAATTATTTTTTGATTGAGTTTCGATGTGTGTGATGGACATGTGTAGGCTGTTGGAAAGTTATGAAAATACAGAACAAAAGTGCGTCCCATATTGGTTCAATCCAGGATGGAACATTTGTCTGTCAATTAAAGGACGATTCCGTATTTTACGGGACAGGTGGCAACCCTACTAAATATTCACCGGACATGGCTAAAATCCGAACACGTACCTTAACCCCTGTTATGACCACACCTGGTCAATACAATATGGGAGAAAAACAAAGTTAAGCATAGTTCATGACTTTTGAGCCCCATCTAGTCAATGTAACAGTTAGTACCGCAGTAACTGAGATATTAGTTCCAAAATTAGTCTAGAGGTGTTCAAACCTTGTCTGCTAGTAGGATCTGATCCAAAAAGCTTCTACAGTAGTTATCCACAAGAGCTCCATGGAAAAAAGTAAAAGAAACAAAACACATGGATTCACAGCTAGCAGCTAGCTCAGCTAACATAGTTTTGCTAACATAGCTTTGTAACATACAGCTAGTTTTATTCCCAGTTCACAGCTTAGAGAGCTATTGTTGAGCTTGTTATTGTTGAGGCCTTTTTTCCTCACAGAGCTGTAGCTACTACAAGTAGTTTGATCATTTCTATGGGAGCTCTCTGTACACCAATAATCTTCCATCAATTTATATCCATAAAATGACACTGAGCAGACTGCAAGCAAGAACTTTTGAGGTGGATTTGGAATAAATTACATTTACATAAAGGTCAGGAGAAGCAAGCTGCTGAGTTAACCAGCAACTTACTTAAGCTGGTGTAACGTTGCACATATTTGCGAACACTTAACTCACAAAATGCCTGGCAAAGCATAATTGTTGGTCCGGTTTAATGCTTTACACATATTTTGTGAAAACTGAAAAAAAAAAATCCATAGCCAGTTCCTCTTGTTTGAATCACATGGAAATAACTCTCAAAAAATCAGCCTAATACTCTGAGGAACATTACACTAGGACAACTTACATGGTTACAGTTTGAATGATCCCCCCCCCCAAAGAGCAGCAAAGTAGCTCTTAAATGACTCAGTTCTGTTGCAAAGAGAACCTTGGTATAAATGAAATTTGTATAATTATTCTTAAACCAAGACATGCCTTCCTCCAAATTACTGACATTTTCTTACAGGCTTTAGGCTGTGAGGCACGAATGAATACACAAAACTAGACAAAACCATATTTACAGTTCAACATAATGGCTGCAATAACAACACTGAGCGAAACCAGTCTTCTAAACACTTTACAGTCTATGAGTGGTGGAAAAACAAACTGAGAAATTTTTATATAAATCCAGAAAAAAATTAATCTAATTAAATTACTTTAAGCACCAGGCATTTCTGATCAGTTTGGGATCAGTACATTGGTTTTGTGTCTGACAGTGTCTTGAATAAATAAAGGGGTGGCTTTAGTTGTTAGACAGCAGGCCACTTTTAAAAATCCATGATGCAAATGATCAATAAAAATAAAACAAACAATATGAAACAAAAGGTATGGAGAATCTTTCAATGTGATGAATAAGTTAAAGTGAAATGTATGCTGCTGCTGCTTTTGGGTGGTTAGCCAGGCAAGCACATTAGTCCAGTCAGCAACAAGAAAATGAATAATGAATCAAGAGGAGACACATTTAATAAAATAAATTTTCTCGTGCCACAAGGCGTATTTGGCTCCAGAGAAGTTATTGTTTAGTGCCTTAATGAAGTCTAACAGAAGTAGCCAAAACTCAAACATTTTTTAGCTAAATGTTCTGATATATGCTGGTTTTAAAAGGTGTCGAGCCATTCAGAGAGCTTGGCTCGAATTCCAAATCACATTAGCTGTGTCAGCTCACTTGGTCTTGGTCTCTACTTTCAAGCGCCTGAAGAGTCCTCCTCTTCAAGTGAATCTTGCACTTTTCCCATCTCTTTCAGACAATACAGCTGGCATCGTGGCACGCAGGAGTACTTTCACCCGGAAGGATCGAACACAGTATCTCCTGCCCGTGGTGGTGGCAGATAGTGGTTCTCCAGCTCTCTCCAGCACCAGCACTCTGACCATAAGTGTGTGCAGCTGTCAACCTGCTGGGCATTGTCCCACAGGAGGAGTTGAGGCCTTTGCTTTGTCCATGGGGGTCAGCATGCAGACCTTGTTAGGAATTCTGGTCTGTCTGGTCACTTCTACAGGTAAACAAGAGGACACTACACATGCAGCTTGTTTGCAATTCACTGTTACTATGGTGTGATTATGAAAAGTAGGAAAGGGTAAAGAGGGTGGAAGTCAGAGTTTGTCTTCTTTTGGTCTTAATCTGGCTTTAAAGTTATCAGTGTTTTGCAGAAAATGTTATGGTCAGGTGATTGTGGGACCCTAAAATTATGCTAAGAGGCTGGTAACATTTGATGTCAGCATGTGTTATAAGATGTGCTACTGCAAAACAAATACATAAAATTATCCAGAGATGTCGATCTGGTGTTGAGCATCCTGAGATTTCAGTTAATGTCATTATAACGATGATTACCGGATGACCAAAAATTTCCTCCAGACATCAGCGTGATTGATAGGACAAACTCCGGGACAAACAAGATTGATGATTCTGATTGTAAAAGTAGTTATATATTTTACATTTGAAGTGAGCTGAGTTGCTAGCTGTTTTGCACTGTGGTTTCACTTAAAATATAAAGGAATATTCTAACTGATGCTATGAAACAGTTTCAGACTATATTTTTATTTTTTTAGAATGTGAAACACAATGCAGCAATAAAATTCCAGGGTTTATCCGATCAGGACATCAGACTTTATCTGATACTTAAGATCAGGTAAAGAGAAAATAAGTTAAATTGCAGCATGACAATATATCATGAACATGCACACCACCTCACTAATTTAATGAAAAAAATAAACCTAAATGCATACGCAACATATAAAGCATGACTCTCTCAGCAGAAATGAACAGAGTATGTAGAATTCAGGTGGTGGTACCAAATACACATGACTAAATGATCATCAGCGACCTTCTATACAAGCAGAATTATTTAGTCATTTTGCAAGTCTGAAGCATCCGAGTGTGTGTTCACACCATGCCGGAACAAATACATCAGAAATGACTTTGGAGAAGTGATTTTTACTATTTATCAATCTGAGAGCAAACAAACAAAAATTTGTCCTGCATTTCACAGCTCTACTGTACGAAAAAAAAAAAAAAAAATACAATTGTAAGACAAAAATAAGAAAAAAAAAAGCATACATTGGTCCCCAAAGTTGAAAATATTACAATTGAATGAAACTGCAAAGTGTTGTTGTACACTTAGCTGAATTCAGTCCTGTAGTATCTGGGGTGAAATGTATTTCACAGAAATCTATTCTTTTTCAGCATATGCAAGCTAGAGCTGCTCCACCTGACATCACTTTGGGAAGTATGTGAGTGTGTGTTAAACAGCAGGGTTTTTCATTAACAAATTTGCACTTTCATTTGAATCTGCCTTTTTAAAACTCACCAGCGTGCCTTTAACACACAATTTTACACAGCTGAAAGCTTGCAAAGCAGCGATGTCAGGTAATGAGTGTATTGGTTGCAATACATCAGTACCAATGCCATCCTGGGACATTGATGGGTTTGCATAGTGAAGAGCTTTATTATGACCTCAGCTGCTTTGTGTCCTCCCTGTGCCCATCACATGAAAGATTAATGACAAAACCTGCTATGCTAACACCGTGAGAACAATAGCCAGTAAAAAAAAAAAAAAAAAAAAAACAGCAGAAAAAAAAAATAAAATAAAGCTGTTTGTCTTCTGTGCCAAATGGAGCAAAATAAAAAAAAATGTGTGAGCTGAAATAAAAAAAAAAATATATATATATTGCCTAATTATCCCTCATTTGGAGCGTTGCATCCACAACAAGTTGCAGAAAAACAAATGTGGCTGCTGTTATTTTCAGTACACTTGTACATTCTACGTGCATGCTCCATCAGGCACCGTATGTTGTGGGGGGTTTTTTTCCCCTCCTCACTAAGCTCATGCCCTGGTGTTTAGCTGTAATGATCTCCCACTGTGTCATGTCTGCAGTGCTGTCAGTTCTAATGCTGATGGTGTGGAGACACAGGCGGAAACAGCAGGAGGGGCTGGATGAGGAGGTGAAGGAGCTGGAGCTGCCGGAGACCGTATCACAGAAGGTACTTTACTATGGAGAAACAGCAGAGGGAGGAGCGGGTCTGGACTTCTGCCAGCCTGTGGTCCCGCTGCGACCCCACCCCAGGAGAAGGGAGAGGAAGCTGCGGAGGGAGGACATTAGGGCCAGCATACGGATGTCACTCCGGGAGTCACACCTCATTGGCCCTGAGGACGAGGTCTTCAGGCAGTTTATTCTGGACAGACTGGCTGAAGCCGATCAGGATCCCTATGTTCCTCCCTTTGATTGCCTTCGAGCATATTCATATGAGGGCTCGGGGTCTCCCACAGGGTCTTTGAGCTCTTTGGACTCTTTATATTTAGAAGTTGAACCCGAGCAACCAGCTTGTAATTCTAGACAACATTTGACAAGACTCACCCCGTGGTATGGCGGAGCAAAGGAGGACACAATCTTCTGAGAACATCATTTGTTTTTAACTTATTGTCCTAATCACATCTGGCTGATGTTATAGGACAGCATGTCGAGTATTTACTAATGAACAATATTGGGTATTGCTGGCCTGATAAGCTTTTTATTATCTGTGCTACTGAGTTAGCTGTTGTTCTCTGTTCTCAGGCTTCATGCTACGCTAAACATCAAGCCGTCATGGTAAAGATAACATCAAACGTTACTTATAAGCAGTTATGACATCAGGAGCAACTGCCATTTGCTGTATTCTTTATTCTGTTTATTACTTAAGTTATGCAGTATATACTTTATTTTGAGTTTTCTTATCACAGTGTAGGTTAAACGAATAAATAATTTATCTAACTGAATGATGGTCATATTAAATAACTTTGTACTTCAAAATCTAAGGCTGAAATGATAACATCCCATTTTGCCGAAGGCTGGATGAGAATAAACATGTGACAGGAACCTCTGGACAAAGGACAATGGATGCACCCTCCTTAATGAAGTTTCGTATTTACACTGTATAACTATATATCCTATTGTGTATATAGCATATTTATATAAACAAAAATGATTTATTCATATCATGTTTTCTGTAAGGCAGTATTTATTGTAGTTGTGGTTGTAGTTGTATTTCACTGCCACATCCGTCCTTAACGCATCACTTTTGTGTCCTGACATCTGAATCAACAAACTCTATACTTTATAAATGTAATTCAACAAACCATTCAGTGATGTTTTCAGGATAATATCCATAGTTTGCATCCATATAACACAGTAAATTTCAGTCTTGTATCTACAAGATACCAAACAGAGAACATAAATGTTTCTAAGGTTTGAGCTGTGTTATATTTTGTTTGTATGGAAGCAAAACATGGCGATTCCACATTATTATAATCTTTTAAATTAGTTACAATAGATGTGTTTGTGTTAGCAGGTGTCTGCACACACTGAGCTGACATGAAGGAGCATTAACTTCCATTTGCAGTCAGACCAGTGGTGTTTTTTTCTTCTTATGTTTAGTCTTCCGTCAGTTCTGGAGGGCAATTACGATATTGTTTAGCTTGTTAGCTTCAAGATGGCAACAATGTGTTTAGCCAGGAGTTTTGTCTGTCCGCTGTGTTGCGCTGAGTGCAGAGTGCGCTCGCTGTACTATACTTTTCTGTTGAAAGGCTCCCTGCTGTAGCTAAAAGGTGGACTGTGAGAACAGTGTAAAGCACTATTTCAACTGAAGAGAAACACAAAATCACTGATGTTTCTTCTTTGGTTCACCTAAATGTATTGCATGCTAAGTGTCACTTCATGCAGTTTATGCCAACAAGGTTTGTTTCTTGACATTGACAAAAAACTGAGACGGGAGAATATAATCAATATTCTAGAACAGTGACTTGTTACAATGAGTGGATGTTTTTTTTTTATTTCCTATGTTATTTTTCAACATTATTTAGTTTATTGTTGCTGTATTTATATTAAGCTGTAGTGGTTTGTAACAGTTGAATAGTGGAATTGCATCATAAAACAATTCCCCACGTAAATGCTTACATTAACATCTTTTATTTTTTATCATTACCTTTACTTTTGCTGATATTCAAATGTATGCAAAGAACACATCCTTCAAAAACCAAGTCTTTAACATGCATTATGCTGTATGATGAGCTTTTTCTGCTTTCTATTGAGTCGCCGGAGACCAACTGCACCGCTCAATCAGCAGTGAAGAGGGCAGATAGGTCACTAGTTGCATAACGTCCAGCGAAGTGAGGGTACAGGAAGAAGACGAATTGGCGAAGAATTGATTGAAAGTGAAACTGTTGAAATAAGACAAATAAACAAGAATATCTCAACTTGTCTGGGTAACTTTTTTCTTCATGGTCATTCGATAAACACCACACGCAACTGTGTAGGTGGTTGCTTGTGGCATGACTTGAGGTAATTGCGCGGCGATCAGGTCCAACCCCCTTCACCTACTCATTCACTAATTGGGCTGTTTTCTGGATGCGAAGGTCAAAACTTAGACCAAAGGGAATCATGTTCTCACTTTTGAAGGAAAACAAGAGGTAAAACACAAGGTGATGGAAATAACTAATTGGAGGAATTTATTCGGTGTTTTCTTTCCTGCCGTGGTTACATGTATCTGTAGGTGCAGCACTCAGCAGGACAATTTCCAGCCATCACTGCAACCCAAAGTGGTTTTCAAATAGCTTCCACCGTCGGAAGCTATCTGTCTGGCCAGAGCTTTAGAAGCTAAATCATTGTCTCACAATGGCTTCTGAAGATACAGGTGTTCATAAAAAAAAAACAACACCCTTTTTACAGTCTTTTCAAACCAATCTTCACCATTCAACGTGTGTTGGACAAAGCTTTGACAGAATTCTCTTTACAATAGTGCCTTAATGTCAAAAGTTATTCAGCTCCTGGTGTCATTTAACCTTCTGCATTTCTGCCATTATGCATGGTGAATATCACGGGTAATTTAACCTAACAGCCCTTTTCTTTGTGTAATTATACCCATTACAGTAACATGAAGGATTTCACTCTGTCAACTGTCTGTCCTCTGCTCTCCTGCACCGGTTTTAGATTCAGCTCCTCTTTTCAAACTCGGAGCCAAACTCATCACGGAGCACCACAATGTGCACTAGAGGGTCTTTGTGAGGAACTCTCATTTGGCAGACAGTGAGTTGATTGAAAAGATGCCTGAAAGGATTTTGAGAGCCATTTCTTCTTTCATTAACACCATGTATGCCTTAAGGTTTGGCTGAAGAGAGAGAAAATGATTTATATGCAATTTGATAATGTGAATGTAATTACAAAGTAGAGAGATGGAAATCTGGATGAGATTCTGAGTTTTTGAACACTGCTTCAGTGACTGTACCTCATATGTGAAATTGTGTCTCATATAAAAGCTGCTGGTATTTACTTTTTCTCCCAGACGCTAATGAGGAAGCACCAGCAGACTGATGTCAACAGTTTGTTGTCAAAGCTCTTATTCAGAAAGCTATTTTAGCCTGATTAGCTTCTGCATTTTAGTTATTGTACCTTTAACAGCAATAAATATTATTTATGTCATTGGTTATGTTTTTTTCAGATTATTTGTATTGTTGATTTGATATTTTTTGGGAATAAATTTTGCAATAATGTCAAGTAAGAACCAAAGTACTGTTACTTTTTTGTCATATCCACCTGCTCACGAGGCACGAGGCAGAAGAGTTTTGTCTGGATGAAAGAGGTTGTACAGTGTCAACATGAGGACTTTCTTTCATTTTTTTTTAAATTTAAAGTGGAACTATTATGTGCATTTTAGGCTAATTTATTTTATTTCTGAGACCAGAGGGGCTGGGATTGATCGAGTTATTGTCACAAATCGCTTTATTTACTTCAGACCGACCCTCTCCGTAGGCTGTCAGATCAGCCTGTGGGCAAAACGAGTGGATTGAGACTCTTCCGCATTAAGCCCCGCCTCCCGCCACTGCACTTCATCGGAAGAGCGCACCACAACTGCTTTCGCCGTCATTGTAACATCTCATAAACAGAAGGATTAGGCTAATATGAACTCAATAAAAAAAAACAAAATACAATGTCAACACATAGCATACAGCCCTACATGTTGGAACCTGAATCAGACCCTGAAAACGAAGTGGAAAACAGCAACGAATGTCGCAGGATGTCTCTCTTTGGTAAACTCACCAGCCATCGTTGGAAATAACTTTAGCCGACGTTTTCCACCCGCCTGATGAATATGTACATGCCCTTGTTAACCAGTAGAAGGTAACCAATCACCGAACCTTATCTCCCAGGACGTCACAAGGATTTCCAAGTAGAAAAAACTCTCTAAAACGACGCGTTTTTCGTCGCCATGGAACCCGAACGGAGAGAGTGCTGGAACTCAAACTCAAACATGTGTTTAGGTGATAAAAAACAGTGCCGTTCACATGTCTGATGAGGATTCAACACTGTAAGACTGTAGAAAGCTACGAAAACTTGAAATACCATAATAGCACCCATTTAACTACTTTATTCTCTCTTGGTTATGTGCAGCCAGTGAGGTGTGTTTGCTTATCTTTAAATGTGTACATTTATAGAGCAATTTGACATGCTAACTGATGTTTTTTATATTTTTCTGTATGTCGACAGTTCAATGGTGGATTTGTTTATACCTGTTAAGGTGTACCTAAATGAATTCATCAGTGGATAAAGAACTGGCTTGGTGTACTGGTGGGAGTGTCAGTACCATCATACCAAACAACTTGTTTGGAACCTGGAAAACAGGAAAACTAAATATTCATATGCAAGTTTAATAGGACACGCGACCCTTAATTGGACCAAGCAGTTCGGAAAATGAGTGAATGAATGAAAGTTTTAAAGGAATTCATCAGGAAGGTGGAGGCGCGGTCAGGATGACAATGGTGAACCAATCAGATAAAGAAGTAAGATAAACCAAGCCTTCTTCTGCTCCAAATCTGTTCGGCTAAAACAAAGCTGTATATGCTTACTTAATGCAAATCTAATATTTTCAATTGAATGCAAACCATTAAGTCATCAATCATATATAGTCCAAACTCTTGCATAGGCATAAATCATCCAAAGCATCTGGAACTCATTCAGAAGAGCTAATTTAGTTATATGTCCCTATAAAAACAGACTGGCATGATGCACACTCAAACTGATGCCTGCCAAGATGCTCAACTTTCCCAATACACTTTATTTATTTACTACGCTTGAGATGACTTGAGTTTTTCACAGTTGTCATTTAAAAATTTTAGCTAAAATAAAATAAGACATAAGAATAAAAACAGACATATCTAGCAACCAGTTGGTTAAATACCCTGGCGGCCTGTTTCTGAGATGACACATGGGAGGACTGCAAACATGCCATAGACTCAGAACAAATGTGTAGCATGCTAGCTATCTTGGAGGATTAGGCTGGAGAAGAGTTGGCAGGTTTGGTGTCAGCTAATGAGACCATAAAAGAAAAAAAAAGAAAAAAATAAAAAAATAAAAAAATAAAAAAATAAAAAAAAAAAAAAAAATATATATATATATATATATATATATATATATATATATATATATATATAGTATATATATATAGTATATATAGTAATGTATAGTATGTATAGTATATATAGTATATATAGTAAAATATATATATATATATATATATATATATATATATATATATATATATATATATATATATATATATATATATGTATATAGTATATATATATAGTATATATAGTAATGTATAGTATGTATAGTATATATAGTAATATATATATATATATATATATATATATATATATATATAGATAGATAGATAGATAGATAGATAGATAGATAGATAGATAGATAGATAGATAGATAGGTAGATAGATAGATAAAGTAAAATAATAAATAAAAACAACGGGTTGTCTATGAAACTGAGCAGAATTTGATTGAATTTCATCAAGAAAACCTTCATTCCCAACATGAAATATCTGTATAGACTCAGAAAGGCTGTGGAAATAATAAAGCTTTGACCTCTCTTCAACAACCTGAGGCTTCATTTAAAAATCCATGTGCATGCATGAAAAGAATGTACTCATGCACACCAGTTTCCACGAACAGTTTGGTACGTATAAAAATAAATGTGGTGTGAGAGTCTGCCGACAGAGCTGAATACTGTGGAGCAACAAAAATGTGGCACCTTTCCAATCGTTTCCACTGAAGTTACTGAGCTAGATGCAAAAATTGTTATCACACAGGAAGAAATTACAACTAATCTCATCATTTTCAGAGTTTAATTTTACAATAAAATATATTTATATATTTTACATCTGCATTCAGCCATAATGAAGTGAGACACAGCTGAAAAGATAAAATCCCCAAAACAAACGTGAAATTTAGAAGAATGTGGTAAAAGAATGAAAAAAATAAATTGAGAAATAACTGGTCATTCCATGTATTTATAATTAGTTACTTCAATAAATGAACCAAATCTCTGCATCATTGCAAATACTTCTCATATGTAAGTACTGATGATTTCATTCAGTGGCTGCAGTGTTTTGAGATCTTGACCCTCAATGGGGTCATGATGTACCGAAGGTCACTTCTCTGGCAATACGAGACACACAGACTCGGTTTACACTTCATAATCTATGTTAATAATATTATGACATTCCTTTTTCTTTAACTTTTCACAGCATGCTTGGTGTGTGCTAATGAGATTTTCCACTTGTGAAATTACTTAAAAATAAAATTGCATCTTACACATCAACCTTCGCCACTCACTTTATACAATCACCTCTTTTTTTTTTTTTTTTTTTTTTTTGCTTGAAGTATGTTGTCAGTTTTATTTTCTTCATTTTCAGCATCTGTGCATTCATCTTTTGGCTGCATCTACTGAACATGCCTCTCTTACTTTCCATCTTTTTACTTTTGTCACTCGTGCAGAGGAAAACCACCAAATAGTACATTTTTCTTTCATTCTCTCTGTGATCAGCACTTCAGTTTCAAACTCGCTGAACTTTTCTTCCTTGCAGGATTTGCTATTTTTGATTGGACACAAGGTTACAGTATACTTTAGGATGATTTTTCTTGTAAATAATTCTCCCATTATGTGACTAGACCCTCAGTGGGAATGCTGTATACGCGTTCATACATGAAGTCCCAGATGAGGAAAGCATATTGAAGGACTAAAAGTGACTTGCATGTGTTAATGACAAGGTAGAGACATGACAGCTTTAACGGCTCGATAAAGATTAGTCAGATTTTCATTCATTCATTTTCCGAACCGCTTATTCCAATTCAGGGTCGCGGGGAAGCTGGAGCCTATCCCAGCCGGCTTTGGGCAACAGGCAAGGTACACCCTGGACAGCTCGCCAGTCCATCGCAGGGCCACACACAGAGAGACGAACAACCACACTCATGCTCACACTCACTCCTAGGGGCAATTTAGAGTGACCAATTAACCTATCATGCATGTCTTTGGATGGTGGGAGGAAGCTGGAGTACCTGGAGAGAACCCACGCATACACGGGGAGAACATGCAAACTCCACACAGAAAGGCCACTGACCGAACCAGCCAAGGATCAAACCAGTGACCTTCTTGCTGTGAGGCCACAGTGCTAACCACTGCGCCACCGTGCAGCCTAGTCAGATTTTAATCTGGCAAAATATCTTTTGCTGTGAATTTGTGGATGCTGTGAGGGACTTTAAAGGCTATCAAATACAAATGCAGTCATGTGGTTTCACAAGATTTTTAGTCATTTTTAGACATTTTTCTGCCACCACACACTTCCAGCCATTTTCAACTCATTATTTCCTGACTGTAATCACTTTCTTATATCATTTTTAAAAAATGTGTAATATAAATTAGTCACTTTATGACACCGCTGATGGTCATCACACTTAAAAGTAGAATATCTAACAGTAGTCTTTTACTTACAACAATTCAAACAACTTTTTACCTTTAAAAAAACTATGCATACTGATGGACAGAGACGTTTTTAGGGCAGATACAAATTTTTTGTAATGACTAATCTTTGCCTTCTACCAGGTCTTAAAAAGTGTCTCCATTCCAAGAAAACCACTTGTTAAGATTTTAAACCATACGATCGAGGATCTGCAGATGTTTTCAGGTTTAGACTGCAAGATAAAAAGACACATCTGCTAAGCCAGTTATTACTTATGTAAAATGTCAAGTTTTGCGACTCAGTAACCAGACCGAGCTGTCTCTATCAGGTAATGACTATTAGAGTCACATCATGATCATCACAGCATGACTGTGGCTCAATATGAGTGGGAAACCATAAATTAATTTAAATTTTATTTATTAACATAGCAATTTCAAGCAATCCCAGAACAAGGCACAATAAGTGGTATGTACAGATCTCATGATAATTAAAACTTAACCACATTCACCATATTTTATAATTACCAAAGGGACACCAGCGAAGATTGTCCATGTATGAGATTTGTCTTGTAATCACACTGTCATCCCCCCCCAGCAAACAAGCTAGAGTCAAATCTGTCAGTTGATGTATTAAAGGATTATGCTAACTTTAATATTTTAGGATTTACAGAATACATTTCCTGTAAATTATGTCATAAAAGTTATTCGTGTCGATTAATGAGATTCCTCTCATTGCAGGGAATTGTCAGTTGAAATGAATTTAATAAGTGAGAAAGTTGTGCATATACTTTGGAAACGTTTTGTTGCTTATCAGAGGCTAATTGGTGGCAGTTAGTGGGTGTAATATCTAACGCTCTGTTCCAGATATTTAACACCAGTGCCATGAAGGAACTGTCTTTTGAATAAGAATGTTAGTCGCTCAAACTAAATGACCTGTATTACATCAACAACTGATGATTTCCTACTAATCTTTCCTCCCACTGGTAATTATTGAGCCATGTAAGAGAAGTGCAGCACTGCTCGAAATGTTATAATTTTGTGCTATTTTCTAAACTAACAAGGTCATCATTTAATGTTGTAAATGTGGTCATTTCCAGCAGCTATTTAATCCTTCAGCCAAATTCTATGTAACCATCAAACGCATAAACGAGGGCTTTTACGGGCTTTTTGTTTTTAAATAAGTGAGCTGCAACAATTGCAGTCTGTTTGAGGCAACAGTAAGAAATGTAAACGCGAAAAATGACACTGCCCAAAGCCGAATGCCTAAAGAAATCATTGGGTTTATAATTTTAAGTTTGTTTTTTGGAAAAACAACAAAAAAAAGAACAAAATAACATGAAAATCGCAAGCAGTGATCAATAGCTGTCAGAATATTTGAAATAAATTAAATTTACTGTCATTGTTATCTATGATGTCGGTGGCATGGATGCTTATGGAGCCATTTAAACAAAACAAATTTGTAAAAGAGATCGCGGTGGGGGCATGTGGTGGTGGTGAGCCACAGACCCTAAACAAATCACTTCTTCTTACTGTCATCTTGAATTAGAATGAATATTACAAGGAAAACCTGTCGTGCAAATTCTGGAATTCAGCGGGAATGCTTTTGTAGGAGAAGAGCAGAAGAGTGATCCAGGTGAATACTAGCTAAATGCACCACAAGTTAAATACAAAATGAAGCCTTAACTTTACAGTGCTGTCATACACTAAACTAGCATGAGATGACCTCACATGAATACAATGAAAAGACGACTTCCAGCTGGTTAGGATGTTCAGTCAACGCTTGTCCAAGAAAACATAACCCACCTAGGCTGATTGTATTAATGTATTTTATATAATAAAGGAAGCAGAAGTTGGTTAATGTCATGCTAAGCAGCATCTTCTAAGTCATGGTTACTTTATAGTCTTCAGTTGGATCAACACGGCCATGTTGTTGTGAGAGACTCGACAAAAGATGACTCACAAAAAGAATGTGTTGCTTTCTGTTATCACTGCTGCATCAGTTTTATGAAGTCATTTGGTTTGCTTAACGGCCAATTAGAGTTAAGCTTCCTCACAGACAGAAGAGAAGGAGCCGTGTTAAGTTCGTTCAACAAAATCAAATGTGTACACCAACAACAAAATGCAAGAACAGCAGATGTTAACAAACATTTAGATGTGTCAAATGCTTATGTAGGTATATTCCTGTTGTTTGATAGACTCCATGTTTTAGTTTTAAGGGGATGATCTCTTTCTCTCTGGTTACTGATTCAGTGATCTAGGAAAGAATATCGAACATATTTTGTCAGCTTGGTCTATGAGATCCAAAAGGACACACAAAAACAGGTAGAAAAGTGGATCTTGGCTGGTGTAGTTGGAGTGAATGAATAAATGGTTAATGGGCAACGACTTAGCTGAAGCTGAAGGCAAAGACAGGGAGATGTGCAACGACAATTCTCTCAGTTTGGAACAACAACTTAGATACGTTTTTATAAGATACATTTTAATGTTGTGTGTATCTTTTCTGATCCATAATTTCTGAGACCTTTTTGCTTCATCCTTTTTGCTAAAAAAAACTTGTATACAATCTGAAAGTGTATGCTCTCCAGTGGATATATTTGCTCGACAATAATTCTATCACATCACACAGTAGAAGATGGCGCATGTACCCAAGTTATTGGGGCTATAAATTACCTTAAGGCATACATGGATTTAAATTTAATTTATGTCATTTTTCAAAGAAATTTTTATATTCCTTATCTCTTGGGGAAGGCTTTAAAGACTTAATTGCACGACGCTTCTACAAAAAAGTATGGAAAAGAAAAGCTAAGCTTCCAGTTAATAATTAAGACGAATACAGAAAGAGTTGTTACAAGTGTGTATAAATTGTAAAACTCTTCATATTGTTGTCAAGTTTCTTTAAAAGTTAAACAGAAATGAAGTAGTTTATCCGTCTCCGGAGTATTTTGCACAGCAAACTCCTCTGCTGTTGCATCTCATGCATCCCAAAGACGAGGAAGGGACTCCAACATGACAAGAAAGTCGTGGCTAAGAGAAAGAAAAAAGAATTCTCAATGAAGAGTTTAAATAGAAATAATTAAAACTATTCCATCCTAAGAAAATTTACCCAACCAAGACATCCAGCGACACCTCTTCAACGGCCAAAAATATTCACTGTGATAGATTTTCGGTTTAGCTTTGCACATCTTGTCTTTTTTTTTCTGTCTCCTCCTCTCAAAGGGCACGGCTGAATTTACAAAGAAATACTTTCCACTTAAAATTCATAACACATCTACTTGATCTGATTTCATATTGTTCTTTCCTTAGGTCTGTAGTGTGAAACTACTATTATGGAATACCAAAGGCCTCAGGTCCAAAGTGAAAAGTCCCATTAATAAAGAAGAGATTACTTTCACTTGCTGTCAAGGTCCTGTGCTGCAAAAGGATTGATGCTCTCACATTAAATCAGCCCCTTGAAAGGTCCTTCTAAAACTGTATGGGTGCCAACTGTATAGGTGATTTTTTTTTTTCTCTATTATGTTTCATTTTCAGGGCATGTTCAGTAGTATTATCAAGGTATTGATATAAGGATTTTGCTTTGTTGGTTGTTTTGGTCATTTAAAAAAAAAAAAAAAAAACAAAGCACAGAAAAAGTGTGTATTTGTCTTTTTTTTTTTTTTTTTTTTTTTTACAAAGTATGTTTTGCACTTTCTTCCTTCCTTGTTTTCACTCCATTTTCCTCCTCGCAGCCACAGGGCTTGTTGTTCACTTTTTGTTGTCTGCGCCATCATTCAAAATGCAGGGCTTTCTTCTGACAGGCACTGAAGCAAGGAAATGAGAAATGACTTACACAGTTTAGCTCCTCTTCATTTTCACTTGCCTTATTATTATCAAACGCGCACGGCCACGTTCACGCTCCCACACACACACACAAACTAGTGGGCACATGCCGGTGCACACGGCACTTCCTTTCACAGATGATTAGTGAAGTCTCCTCAGCAAAAAGACACCTAAATCTGTAAAGTGGTGAGGGGTTTTTTGTCAATGTCCAACCTCCATGACGTACAGTACATTTATAAGGCTGTGACACTGCAGAGAGTGATGGCCCACACACCTCTAATTAGCTGCTGTTCATAATTTATCAAAATTTAAGTGTAAATAATAAATGGAAAAGTTATTTTATTTGGGTTGTCTTGTCAGCTATAGGCACTTAATACATCACTGAGACTTGATGTAAACGTGGTTTTATAACTAGAAGATAATGTTTCTATCACATTTAATTAACACATTGGGGGTTAAAAGAAGTAGGATGAAATACTTCGAAATTTTGGTCAATAGACAAAAATTTTAATTTTTATATCTATATAGATAGATGTGTGTATATATATATATATATATATATATATATATATATATATATATATATATATATATATATATATATATATATATATATTCATTTTCTGAACCACTTAATCCAATTCAGGGTCACGGGGAAGCTGGAGCCTATCCCAGCTGGCTCTGGGCGACAGGCAGGGTACACCCTGGACAGCTCGCCAGTCCATCGCAGGGCCACACAGAGACACACAACCAATCATGCTCACACTCATTCTTATGGGCAATTTAGAGTAACCAATTGACCTAATGTGCATGTCTTTGGATGGTGGGAGGAAGCTGGAGTACCCGTAGAGAACACACGCATATATATATATATATATATATATATATATATATATATATATACATATATATATATATATATATATATATATATATATATATATACATATATATATATATATATATATATATATATATATATATATATATATATATATATATATATATATATATATTTATTTTCTTTTTTTTCTTTTTTCTTTCTTTTTTTTTTTTTTCAAATAAATAAAAATAATCCATTATGAAATTTTTGTCATTTTTTATTGTGTTTATTGATCTTTTCACTTGTCTTCTTGGGCAATATATAAGTACAATGATGATTTGGCTACTGTGTTGTTTTTTCTGAATTCCTAATTTCACAATTTACAAAAATCAGCAATATCAAAGAATTGTGAGAATCACAAATTAAATTGAATCAGCACTCAAAAACTCAGAATCGAATCAAATTGAGACAAAGGCATATCATCACAGCCCTAATATACAGTATATCAGTCCTGAAAGCCCAAGATGGATCTGGATAATGTCATAGTGGTTATGTCCAAGCTGTTTGGTGCAGTCCATGTCACAATATATGCAGCCTCTTTAAAGATGCACTGTAGAACTTGTGATAAGTTTCACTGCAACTTGCCCCCTATCAAGGGCTGATTCAGTATCCATTTTGCATCCTACCTGTACTGTGCGTTCTCTCCAGTCACTAAAAGACAGCCTGATCTCAACTCTTGTTTTATCTCTAGATCCCTTTCTCTTTCTTTTTCTTTCTTCCCCTGATAATGTATTCTTGCTTTTCTTGGATGAATATGTACAGCACGTTGTTTCAGCTGCTGCTGTTTTAAAGGGCTTTATACATATAAGGCTGAGTTGAGTTATTTTGCTTTCAGCCATGGTGAGCAATCAAAACAGCAGTTTTGCTCATATCCATTTGCTAGCATGTGATGTGGTGCGTATAGTGAAACTCGGCTGCAGTGTTACGCAGTGTCCCGGGAGAACACGTTGTCTAGTGCATTTTCATAGCCTTGGGATGCTATTTTCTATGTGCTCTAGAAAGACTGACGGAGCATCATGTGGTGGAACAGATTTTCTTCTGACAGAGAGCAGCGATGTTGAAGAAGTAAAAATAAAATTCTGTGTCTTTGTTTTGTTTATGGCAATAAAAAGAAAAGGAAAATGCTGCTATGATTTACACAACTACAGCAAGCCTCAACCAGTTTTTCCTCTGCTCAGCTGGGATCGGGTCACAGGGGCAGATGCCCCCCTCCTCCCAGCCACTTCTTCCAGCTCATCTGGAGTGATTTAAGGCATTTCCAGGCCAGCTGAGAGTCACAAGCCCTCCTGTGTGTCCTGAGTGTTCCCTGGGGTCCCCTCCCAGTGGGACTTGCCTGAAACACGCCACCGGGGAGGCGTCCAGGAGGCATCCAAAGCAGATGCACCTCCGTCTCATCTGGCTCTTCACAATGTGGAAAAGCAGCACCTCGGTTCTGAGCTCCTCTCAGATGAGAAAGCTTCCCACACTATCTCAAAGAGAAAGCATGGCCGACCACCTTGCAGAGGAAACTTATTGTGATTGCTTGTATTCGCCAGCTTGTTTTTCCACTCACTACCCGCAGCTTGTGACCATAGGTGAGGCTAGGCATGTAGAGTGACTGGTTGAGAGCTTTGCCTGTTGGCTCAGCTACTTCACCACCACAACAGACTGCCACAGCATGTGCATGAACCAAGCTTGGCATGCTAATTTGAATCGTTAGAGTGACACTACATCCTTTTTTCAGAGAAAACTAAAAATGTAGATTCTTACATTAAAGCCTTTCCAAAGAAAATTCAAAGATATTCATGAGAAGTTAAAGTGTCAAAAACATTTCTGTTATGACCAGGAGGGCCCTTCCTCCATTGCAAAATATGTGCCATGCATGCACCAACTGCTGTGCCTGAGCAGCATGGTACTTACATAAAAATAAGAACAGGGTTATATGCATATTGTAGCAGAATATGCCTCTACTAATTCTTAATTTATTAATTACCTCGGAGCACCACACATCACTTTTAATTAACCTAAGATTCAGGCAGATGAGACACCTGAAATACTCTCAATTCAATAAACAGTCTCAATTTAAAGGAGTAAATTCTAAGAACGAATGAACCAGAAATTGTGCATTCAGAAATCATGACAAGAACGGATGAATTGATTATACATATTTATTACAATGATGGTAAACATACAACAGTGAAAATGAGCAATGATGGAGAGGTTATTGGTGAGATGGTCTAATGAATTTGTGGATTTTCATTTGTGACATTAATAAGGAACGCTGAAATTAATTAAATGAGATGGAGCAGGAAGAAACTGGTTGGAATTAAGCAAATAAATCGGGATGATTATCTTACTTAAATCTTTGATAAGAACGTGTTCAATATTCTAAATTTGGATAAGAATTCAAATTTAAGTATTTAATTAGAATTTGATGTACTGGTTTGGGACATCACAAATGTCAGAGCGCTATCAGATCCTACTTGGACGCTGGATCTCCGGAGTTTGGGTCGAAGCGGGTGGTTGATTCCCTATGTGGCGCGTTTCCGGGGGATTGGATCCCTGGAGCATCAGGAAGATGTAGGTCTACGTAGCTACTCTGGGTTTCTGGGTCCGTTCAGCAGAGTTCCAGAGTGGCGTGATGATGATCCAGATAGT
This sequence comes from Telmatherina bonti, assembly GCF_933228915.1. NCBI lineage: Eukaryota > Metazoa > Chordata > Actinopteri > Atheriniformes > Telmatherinidae > Telmatherina > Telmatherina bonti. The sequence goes on from NC_136618.1 coordinate 21,973,094, forward strand.
CCCCAAAAATAGATAGTTCCAGATTTTGCGTGTAAAGACGTAGTGGAGAAAGTTGGAGCTACGGTTCCAGTTAATTACTGATCTCGGGAAAAATGACTGGTTACAAATAAACACTTGTACTTTCTCCCGTTCGGAAGAACGGAGAAGTAAAAGGCTTATAATGAAATAAAACTAAAAAGAAAAAGAAGACGAAAGCAGGAAAAAGGAAAAGAAGACTAAAAAGACACTAAAGACTCAGAAGACCAAAGACACACTGAGGAAGTCAGGCTGCAAGTCTGTTTTAAACAGACCCGCCTTTCAAACTTCCAGCCAATCATGAGTTGTTTCTGTCAGAGGCTGACCAACCTTATCCAATCAGGTCAGCTCTAGTTCCTTCCCTCTGCATCTCATTAATGTGAACATGATACTCAAAATTCTTTACTTTGTTTGACTCCAATACACATCAAATCACATTCTTAAGAGTTATGCAGATGCCTCATTTGCTGGGAAGAAAAGCATTAACTTATAGTATTACTTTCACACATGAAAAGATTGGCTACATGTATTTTTATTAAAGGTGGATTAATTAATTGTCACGACTCGTCTTCATCGGGCAATAAATCCTAAAAAGGAAAACTCACATTTTATTCATTCACATTAGTAGTTTAAGAGAAGTCTGACGCTTGGAAAGCATAATCAGGATTATTTAATGCAGAGTTTATGATTAATACACGTGTGTGAAAGAATTAAATCACATATCAAGATAAAATAATGAAAAAGAAGAAATTCAATCAAAACAATTAACCAAATTCATTTAGACTAAGTTAAATCGGTTAGACAAACTTGTAAAATAAGATCAATGAGGTTAAGCATATAAAGTTTCCTTCAATTGGGGAAAGAAGTTTGAATTTTTTTCCAGTCCTCTTCTCAGCCAGGGGAGGGGTTGTTCTGACGCCATGAAGTCTGGTACTTTGATGAAAGGTGTCATTTTTGACAAGAACCAGGGTTTGGTCAGATGCAACTCTCGGCATCCCCCCGACCTGCAGCTATAAATTGCGTTCCACTTAGAAATATCCCTTTGTTGATACAGCCGCATTCTGTAGAGAGAAAAGGTGTAAATCTCTGAGTGTCGTCCTCCCTTGGGTCAAATGGTCACCCAGTCTCACTGCAGAGAAAGAAATGACAACTATTGTTTAATCCAGTTCGAATGTCTTTTAATCCTAGAAGGCCAAGATCACTACAATATGGACCAAAAACATAGATACATGTTATAACCATCCTTCTTTATGATCAAGCCAGTGCAGAGTTTAATCCACAAAATAAAAATATGAACCTTAACGTAGATGTGAAAGTCAAAAGCAGCAGTGAAATAAAAACCTGTCTTCCACACATTTTTCCTCTCATTGCTTTTACATCGCTACTTGAGTTCTGAATGCTGCTTCATGTGCCACATTCCAGCATTTACAATCACCGTTTACAGCTTAGCCAAAACTCTAACTTGAAGGGCTTTGGTCTTGTTTGATAAACATTATTTTCAACCATGCAGCATAATCTTGAAAAGACTGATTAGCTTTTTCTTTAAAAAAAAATCTGTAATAATAATTTCACTTGTACACCTGTATTGTTTTTAATACCAGGTGATGACATCACAAGGTTGCTGCCCTTTCTGACCCATGTAGCAGTTCATTGCCTTAATGTTTTCCAGTCGCCCTTTTCTCAATGAAGAAGAAACCACTTGAGAATCCTTTAAAAATAATTCTGATCAGATGGATGAAGAAAACAGAGTGGACCTAGACAACTGTTTGTTCTGCATACCAAACTTGCCAAACAAAGAACAAGGCTGTATGTCAGCAGCGCTGCAGCAATATATATTCTCTTAGAGATTAGAGTGTACCAAAGTATAGTGACATAGTAAACATGGTAAAACTACACAAACTAGCTGATTATATTTGATTGTGTCAACAGATATCCTGTGTAGAATGGCAGAGGAAAACTTTGATTCAAATTGACAAACAATCCTGGCAGCATTGCTCTGTTTTTTCCAGCTGCTTACCTGCATAAATATGATCCATATTTATAAAGTAATAGATATCTGTGAGCCATTGTACTGCAGCATCTGATGTGCTGGCATCTGTTTGAGTTGCAGCATTGTAAAAAAAAAAACAAAAAAAACCCCATACACTTACAGATTATAGGACTAAATAAATGAAGCAGTGGGTCGTAATGATCGTCCGTGTCCAGGGTTGTGTTTAGAGGCTACATCCCAGCAGGAGGGCATACAGTGTCTCCTCTCTCTAACATTTCTCTTTTTGTTTTCTGCTTGCCAGCCTGAGGGCTTTAGACACCTTGTGATAGAAAACTGTTGGCTATCATTTGGTATCAACCTTCATTTATAACCGCAAGACCCTGTTGATTCCTTGAGCAGCTGTGGTCAACAAAATGACCCAAAGGCTTTGAGAAGGAAGTGATGAGAACATCAGCGTGTTACAAACTTCTGTTTTTCCACAGAGCAGATTGGGACGAATACAATACTTTATTCTATTCTATTCTATTCTATTCTATTCTGTGATTAAAGTTATGTTCATCACATTATGCTTTTTTTTTTGTTCCCCAGAAAGTAGTAAAAAAAAAAAAAAAAAGTTAATGTTTCTTTTTGTTGCCTGTTGATCAGAAACTGGAACCAATAGCAGCACATGGCAGCATCCTTTCTGTATCTCCACTGTGAGCATTTTAGCCACAATCTAGTCACATTTGCTTTCACCTTCTCGTTTTATGTCACACCCCAGAAAGCATTGCATTGGATGGCCACTCTGGGTCAAACATATACATATAGGAGTTTTCACTTGTTACTTGGAAAGTATTGTCGCAGAAAGAACAACAATAAAAAACTTATGATGTTTTAAACATTAAAACTGTGTTTGCAGCTACATTACCTTTACTGGTTCCATAAGTAACACAATTAACTTAAGTATAACAAATCCTGCATGCAAGGAAATACCTTAAGAGGACAGTTACAACTCTTATACAAAGTACTTATATGCAGCATTGTGTTTGTAGGCTGGATTTCATAATGCAATATAGGTAGAGATTATAGGAAAGAAGGAAACATATTAGCCACTAAAATAGATTTATATTGGATAAAAACAAATTACTTTAAAAATGTTTAAAGAAAAATACATTTGAATGATTCGCGTTAACAGACTAATATTTCTTTATTGAATAGTTTTTCCTTTTCAGCTAGGCAAAAATATTTCTCATCTGTCTACTCAAATAATTAAAATAATAACTAACAGAATCCTCAAGAAGTAATTTGCTTCAGCCTTTTTTAACTTGATTTTTTTTTTTTTTTTTTGTCATTACTAAATCAGTTCACGTTCGTATTCCTGAAAAACTAAGGAGCTAAATCCTTTTACCAGTGAGCATTTGGAAACACAGGCTGGTGTGACAGAAAGTGTTTGAAAACACCAACTGTTAAACACCTTAAACAATGTTTAAAAGCTGGACTGATGAAATAAGGCTTTCCATTTTTATGGGAATTTGAGACAAATTTTGAGACAAATACCAGTCTGTGGTTCTCCTGCATTATGGACAGCTACAGAACAGAAGGTTGCGCAATGCTTTTACATATCCATGTTCACCCAAGTGAACTTTTTCCCGTGTGTCTTGCATTAAAAAAATATGAAAGAATATCAGAAGCAGGGAATTAAAGGATATATTTTCCCTAAGATGGCAAATTTGCTGACATATTGATGAATTAACAGCAAACTAATGTTCATCAATTGATGAACAACTTGGGGTTCTGGAAGCATTTACCAAAAGACCCAGATATTCCTCTGCCTCTGAACAGTTAAGAATCAGCAAGGAGATTTTGCACCAGTTTGCAACCCCACCACTTTGCACGTCATCTTTTACTGGGAAATTCTGCCCGTTTTCACAGGAAGCATCACATTCAAATTTTGGGACATTCTCATCAAACAAAGAAATGGTCACTATAAACCTCAGCAGGACTTCTTTTCTTTTGCCACTTAATGTTGGCTGAAGTGATTTTTGGTTTTTTTTTGGGGGGGTGGACAAATATTGGACAACTTTCATTGTTGTCAGCAGACCAGATGCTTTCACTTCTTTTGTTTCTCTGCATACTACTGCTTGTATGATGCTGGAGAGGTTCTTTATTTCCCTGTAATCAGCCACGCTTTGCCATCAATGGGAAAACAAAGCAACACTCCAGCTGCAAAAATAAATAAAATAAAATTTGACTTCCTGGATAATCCTCTCATCATCACCGGCACTCCTAAACCACTGGGGTTTAGGAGTGCCCACACTCCTAAACCCCCTGGCCACAAACAAGCTGGCCCCCTGGCCACAAACAAACTGTATGTGGCCAGGGAGTACAGGCAGTGAATGATGACATCAGTGCCACTTAAGTGCATTTATAAAGGCTCATTTATGCTCAGCAGTATACATGCAGATGCAAATGGACTGAAAATTCTGTCCATCCTCTACATTCACTTCATGCATGCCTTGGTATGTCTTCGGAGAGCTTGCCAATGGGTACCCAAACACAGGATAGTATCACTGCTGTAAATTGTGTGGGAAGAGTTGTACACTATAGCTCATTTGTGACTAGTGAGAGGAACATAGAAAAAAAAGCTGTGAAGCATCCATAGTTACATGCAGATCACCGCCATGTAAAACACCACCTCTTTTTGTCTCATTCTGAGAAATGTGCATAATCGAATGTTCTCTGTCATCACCATGTTTATTATTGTTTAAAGCTTTTGAAACTGACGTTGGAACTTGCAAGTGAACTCTGAGCTTCCACTTGGATGCATCGTACACAACAGCCATACTACCGTAAAGCACGCATGGGCAGGAAAGTTTCACAATGGAAACAGATACACCTGTTTGTGTATGTAAAGGGGAATATAAATAAGTGTTATAGACACACCACAAAACTTTGGCAAGTTTCTTATTGACTCCTTCCTGACAGCAAATTCAGCATCCATCTCTCATTCTGCTTGTACGGTGAGCCACACTCCAGCCAGGACACTCAGCCTTGTACTGATACTTAGTTTATCTCTTAATCTGTCCCTTTCTTTCCATTTTATCTTGTCTTTCTCCACTTTTTTTTTCTTTTGTTAAATTTCTAAATCAGTCACAGTGTGTGCTCTAAACATTCATCCATTCATTCATTCATTCATTCATTTTCTGAACCGCTTATTCCAATTCAGGGTCGCGGGGAAGCTGGAGCCTATCCCAGCCGGCTTTGGGCGACAGGCAGGGTACACCCTGGACAGCTCGCCAGTCCATCGCAGGTGCTCTAAACAGTGTCTTCATATTCGGTTGCTGGTGTGTAACATGGTACGTGAAGCAAAACTCAACTGTTACAATGTGCAGCCCAGAATGAAAAGTTGTGAGGTGTGCGGTTTGTTGGCACTGGGAAGCTACTGGGCTGACAGAGATGTACATAAGAAATAGTACTGTGCCATCATGTAATTCAGGAACACAGGGTTGGAAAGTCACCTAGTGCATCTTGTCCATTTACAACATGATCAATCCAAAAAAGACTTATAATGTCATTCTGGTGACAAATTTATTGACACTGGTAATTATATTATCATCTCTCTTCAGAGCAGGTTGTTCACTGACTAAACATCCAGGAGATCAGGGATCGGCAGCTCGGGTCCTCACAAGCCGCGTAGTTAGTTAGTTTCGTGTAGCAACACATCTGACTCCAATCAATGGGAAATGAGCAGACTTGTTTCATGTTAAGCTCTTCTAAAGTCTAATTAAGTTTGTTGTGTGTCAGGTTACTTACAGGACAGCGGCTTTTGAGGACAGGAGTTGCTGACCCGATGGGTCACCAGAGGAGAGGTATTAGCTTGGGATCATCTCAGTCTTTTAGAGCATTTAGGATGAGCCACACTTAGATGGACCAGTGTTGTTTCTCCTGTTTCCTGTTCTGCAGTTCTCATGCCGTAAGAAGTGCTTAGTTGATAAAAACTTGTTCCCATCATACTGCACTTGTTTCAAAGAGTCACTATGATGAGGGTAAAACACAAAATGATCTATTTTATATGTGTGTATGATTATTATTATTATTGTTTCTTCTTCCTCATGGGAAGCCTCCGTGTTGGGGCTGCACCTGTTTGACGGACGGGGCCGTTGTCGGGGGAGCAAGCAGCAACCTCCGGCGGTTAAAAGTGAAGCCAATGCGGAAGTGCATAAAACTGCAGTTCCCCCTTCATCCGCTAGGGGATGGCTGCAAAACAGAGCAAATCCTCATAGACTCCCATGTTAAAAAGACCAACTTCACGGCAGAAATAAACATGTTTACAGCCTGGTTCAAAAATCCATTTTCGGTTTATAGGTCAGGTTTACCTTCATGACAACTGTGGGGGGGAGTGAATTTCTTTTTAACTCGCCCGTTTTAAAGTAATTTAATCTCGAAGTTCGGCAAATTTAGGGGTGTGTCCTTTTGATTGACACTTACCAATCTCTGGCTTCAAGTAAGAAGAATGTAGAACAACCGCGGTTTTTAGTCGGTTAACAAAGTGACTTAGCTTTAGCCTGCTTACCTCCGTTAGCTGGGTAGCTCCCGTTATATCGGGGTTAGCTCGGTTAGCTTTTAGCTACAGAAAGCTTGGAGTTCGTTCGATGTTAATCATCCGCCATGATGCTCACGACTGCCCTCTCAGCTCCACCTCTTTGCCCATATTTGTATTTTCCGGGCGAGACAACGCACATGATGCTGCCAACATGGCGACGGTAAGAACCGCCCACCAAGCTTCAATTCAGCTCTTCAGAAACCTATGGGTGACGTCACAGAGGCTCCGTCCATCTCTTTATATACAGTCTATGAGCGGGAGTCATCCTGCCAGGGGTGTCGGTGGGGGTTCTACACTGCAGCCATATGGCTGCGGTGTGGACCCCGGCCTCCCTGGCTGCGTATCTCTTGGTCATTCCTGGGGCGGCGCCCGATATGGACAGACTCCCCAGATGTCGTTTCAAGCAGTGTCAAGCCAGATACAGATGACAGAATCCTGAAGATATTAGTTTTTCCTTTGGCATTAATGGTCAGGGGAAGGGTTGGATTGTGTGCATGCGTGGGTAACGTGTGTGTTTCTAAATGTGAAACTGTGTTTTTTTTTTGTTTTTTTTTTATGTTAAGCACTTTGATATGCTTTTGTATGACAAGTGCTATACAAATAAGGTTTGATTTGATTATGGATTAAAAGTCCTATGTTGTTACAGTCACACTTTGCATTTTGTGGTTGATCAAAGTCGGAAATGTTGTGCATAGAAAAACTTAACACTTTAAAAGTTTTATTAACAGGTATAGTAGATATAAGTAACTCTAAATGGTAGTAACAATGCTTTAATTTTGATAAAGTAAGTTTACCTGCATTGTTGTGTTTTTGCCAGTGTTATGTCAATACTTTTAATTAGGGATAAAAAATTTGCTTCCCATTATAAATAAAAAAAAAATAATAATACTAATCTTCCGGTCAGTTTGAATGATGGCGAATAAAAAGAAAATGCTATCAAGGATTATTTGATTTTAGATTGTCTGAACTTCAGAGTTACCTGTAGATATGAAATTAATTAAAATAAATGTCCAGCAGTGTGTGGCAGCTTTCGATTCTTGAGTTAAACAAACTCAAACTAATCTCTGGCAGTTTTGCTGGAGACTTTATTTTCTTGTTTTGACCCAGTACACATGCTTTTCTATAAAGTGCTCTAAACAAGAGGTTTTAGTAAGTACTACCAGTCAGCCACCAGTCTCCTTGCATTTTGGATGTCTGCGTGTCTATTGTGTATGCGCATATTGTGAGGAGTTTGGTCCTCGAGTCAGGAAAAAAGCCATCGATGCAGTCCTCACAAGTAGCACATCATTAATAACGGAGGGACCTTTGAAGATCCTGCATAAATGTCTAATTAGGTTTGGTAACCTTTAGGAAACTCAAGTGGGTGAATACTAAACAGGCCCGGAGATCTTGTACTGCATGGCAAACTAAGCACTCAACATGTGGGAGAGAGCATTGACATTGAGGAGGTTTGTTCCCCTGACTGAAAGGGCATGCAATTTAAGCCACATTACAAGCGCGTCCGAACTCATTGGGCAATTTTGGACCAATTTATCGTAGTTAACCATCCTGTGTGCACACGTCATCATGGAGGTGAAACGGTAAAAAAGGCATGTTTTTTTCTTTTTCTTTTTTGTGTCCCCTCTTTCCTTGCCCTTCAAGCTCTGTGGATTATTGTTTAGCATAACTGTGACAAGCCTGCGTGGCATTTAACAGACCCTTAAGTCTGAGTGTTTGAGCCCCCAGCCATGTTCATACTGATCCAGTCTGGGAAGGATATGACCTAGAAAATACTGTGTGAAAAAAAGAAATGAGAAAGAAAAACAAGGCTGACTTAAGCAATTATAACCTTTTCTGAAGTTTATGAATGAAATTAAATTTAAATGAAAAAAAACTATATTAATCCCTAAAGGAATTTGACATTTTGTAGTTTACTTTTTTATTGCTGTTCTCTGGAGGATGATGGCTGCTGGCCTTCACACATGTATGAAGAGATGACAGCACAATAAAATACTTCTATTTGTTGTTTTAATGCAGCCAGACTATTGCTGGCACATTATTGCAGGGAATAAAGATTCAGTTGGTAAATGCAGGCTAAAAAAACAGTTTTCCTAAAATATTTTAGGTTTACAAAACAGATTTATTACAATAAGAATAATATGAAAAAAAAAAAAAAGATTGGAGTGACTATAATTTGAATAAAATTACTTTACACACACACACACACACACACGTGTATATATCTATCTATATATATATATATATATATATATATATATATATATATATATATATACATATATTTATATATACATTCATATAATATAACTTTACTGAAAACCCTGTTGACACTATGTGTATATATATATATATATATATATATATATATATATATATATATATATATATATATATATATATATATATATATATATATATATATATAGTCAACAGGGTTTTCAGTAAAGTTTGTTCCATCAAGTGATGCCAAATGTCTGAGAACTGTATCCATTATCAATGTCCACCTGGGTTTGTTAAGGTCTCATATATATCTATAAAGGGAAAGTTTGGATGCACTTTCCCATTGGATTGATAGGAATTGTAATGAGATATGGCCAGTTTCAGTATATTTACACATGATTGGATAATAATAGTCAGGGTTGTTGGTCAAAAAAGGAGAATTTTCCAAAAAAGGTTTTTATAAGATATCATATAAGATATAGACAAATCTGGATCCCAGCAAAAATCCTGGACACTACGATCCAGAGCGGGAAAAAATAGGGGATCTTTAGAATTTTCAGGGATTTTAGAATTTTCATCACTGCCACAAAACAAATTAAGATATAAACATCCAAACAGCACAATATACCCAAGACACTGTGGATTAATTACCAATGAACATAGGAATCTAATACTGTACAGATACAATAATGGTAATTATTAAATGGATTTAATTTATATATATATATATATATATATATATATATATATATATATATATATATATATATATATATATATATATATAAATTAAATCCATGTATATATGTATACATACATGATAGAGGATTATAATTTACACTAAAAATCACAATAAGTGGAAATGAGTCTCTGGTCGAAGTCTGTGCTTCATGAGTGCTTTTTAGTTTGGAAATGAAATGCTAGAATCATTGTGGATAAACCTCTTCTACGTATTTTTGCCTGAAACATTTAAGATTTCAGCTAATCCACACGTTCTATAATTAAACACTGGCCGCCCTGGTTGCGATACCTTCGCTACTTGTTTTAAAGTAATATCATCATCCTCAGACATACATCACAGGCATATGCACAAAAGCATATTTACTAAATGCATCCACAGACACACATACGGGCAAACACACAAACACACAGGGTTGTCAGAGTGTGGTGTAAAATCAGAGGGGCTGTTAATGGAGGCAGACAGCTTGGCTGCTGTTTCATCAAAGTGCAAAGGAAATGCAGATCTGTGTCCTGCAGGATGCAGGGAATTGTATCAGCTTCCTTCTGTCTGCTGAATTCGAAATATACCAGCAGGGATCAGACCATACAGTGACTTTATAATGCCCATCCTTTGGAAATATTTACTATTTGCTTGTGCTGATATGCCCTCCGGGAGCCCCGACTTTTCCCTTTGGCCAAATAGTTGCATTTAGCTGTCAGCTCTAAGGCAACCTTACGGGTATTTTTCTTATTTAATTAGTTTTCTGTAGCTTAAATTTTCCATCTGATCCAAGCCAAAACAGGTTTATAATGATCGCAGTAATACAATGGGCCATAGATGCTGCAATAAGCTGATGTTCTGGCTTAATGTGACATTTATTGGATCTTTACAAAGCTTGGATGACATGTTCCTATGTAAAATTAAACTATATAAACATGTTAGTCATTAAAGATTTATTATGTACATTCCAGTGGATATCCTTCTCATATCATTGAGCAGTTGAGACAATTCACTGAGAATAAATTCATATGGTATTATTTAGGTCCTCATTTCAGACATCACAGCTCCATACATATTTTATACACAGCTGACATTTCAGAAAATGTGTAGTAAGAGGATATAAATCAACGTTGCAGCATATTACAGATGCAGATTTTCTACTATGTTACAAATTAACCTCAGCGTTCTATGCTTTATTTACAGGTTTAAGAAAGTGAAGTACTATGCGAAGTATTCTGTTTAAAATATCCAAATTATTCTGGACTTTGTCATTGTTTTGTGCATTTTCTTCTGGATGAACCTAAACTTATAAACTCAGAAAGGAAGATACTTTTCATAATACCGTGTCTAGGAGCCATGCTATACTAGAACATTAAATAAGTATAGTGATATGACAATACAACCCGAAATGGCCATGTAGGTAAGTAAATACTGCCCTGTCAGAACAGCGACGGCGAGACCCTGACGTTCTCCATCTTACTGAATGGACCACTTGGGTTATGTCATTAGTTGTCACTTTTAAGCAGTAAAACTAGACATGTTCAGCATAGGCTAAATGGCTGAAGTTAAAAATGCTCTTATCAGATCCAGAGCTTTGGGGACATGTGCAGGGTTAGGGCGCAGAGTCAGCTTTGAACCATCTGGCACAAACTGGATGCATGAGTGACGAACTGAAAGTGCATGGATGTCTCCAACACTTTACCTTTCGTGAATCTTTTCAGGAAGAGCCGGGGACCCTCAGTTGTTGTCTATGGAAAAACTTGGTTTATGGCGACCAACCACAACGCAACGTTTTGGCATATTCAAGAGAAATTCTACAGAAATCAAATAAAAATCTGAGGATGGACGCTGAAAATATGCTTTAACAATGTTCTGTTTTCACCGGCAAAAGAACCAGGATGTGGAAGTTCACAGATGTTGCTGGTTGTATACGCCTGTCTTTTCCCTGTAAAAAATCCTTTGGTTAATTCCTGATTCCAGGTGATGATCAGGATCACCATCAAATCTAATTAATTTTTCCTAAATCCTTTTTGGAGAGTTTATTAAAATGTTGACTAAATCCATTCATTACTTTTTAAGTTATGTTGTTAACAGACAGACAGACAAACAAACCAGTGCCGCCAAAAACACAAACCCCCCAGGCAGATTAAGACTTCTCTCTGTGCTGTTATCTCTGCTACTGCTTCTAATGTCTTTACATTTACCATTGTTTTACGACATACAATACCAACTATCCTTTGATGTGTAATTTGACCATTTTCCTTCCTTTTAAACATTTTATCCCTCAGTAAGGAATTTTATAGTTCAATCACAGCATAACTGTTAACCATCTTTCACCCCCACAGGGAACAAAAGCATGAGTGAAAAAAGGTTTTTACGCATATGATTAAATATCTGCTTTTAATACATTGTTACTCTTACACCCTCACAATTCCTTGGAGACCTTCTTTGAGTTAGATGATATTAAAGGGAGAGGAGAAAAGGCTGTCAAGCCTTACATTTTGAACAACACTATGTAAATGTTTAATACTTAATATTCAAAAAGAAGTCCAGACATGGGTAGTAAATAAAAAGCGGGAAACTGATTGACTTGCAGATTATTACTCAGTCTTTGTATGTCTTCTACAGCATAAAGCTACACAGTGAAAATATAGCTCACAAAATATCAGTTCACATGGTAACAAGCAATGAAATTTTCTCCCATCCTGTCATTTCATGTCTCCTAATTTTGGTGATTGTAGGACAATGTCCTTATGAAGTGAAGGCAACATTTATGAACTGTCATACTTGTTTGTTTGTAGTCTCCACATAAGTAACGTGAAAGATGAAAAGAAAACAGCTGGAGAGTTATTTGTGTTGTTGCACATTTGTGTTACTATTTGGATTTAATTTTAACCTCTAATTACCCCAGAGATGAGGCGCTTCACTTTAAAGCGGCTACGTATTTAGTGTTTTTTGCACCAACAACAAAAGCAAGTTAGAATTTGTGCCATTATAGGTGTCAAAACAAGGTATTTACAAAGACTAAATGCTGGAGCTACAGCAATTCCATCACAGCATAGGAACTATATGCCAGATGTTTTGTCATTAGCTATCAAGGTAGCGTAGTTCATCCGGACTATTCAGCAAGGACAAGCTTTTTTACAAAGTGTTTAGCGAATCAGTTAAAGGCTGATGTTGTTTTAGCAGAAAATATCTCGGCCCTCGGGTACCATATATGTAATTTTATCACGTTCCTCAATCTGTCTGCTCCATCTTTTTATTTCAAGGTGAAAGTCGGGAAGGGATACTGGGTATATTCTGAGAAAATCCTATTCCATCAAATTCAGCCACAAATACAAAGTTTTTTTTTTTTTAGATTAAAATATTCAAGAACCACCTGAATTGCATTCCTACTCCCACGCATATCTTTATTCTACTTCAGTCCCCTGAGAACTACAAAGTGAAGGTGTCATCTGCTTTTGCCTTACTGATGGAGTCGGGGGGTCTACAGAGACCTCTAATTTTCTGAGTGAACGGTCCCAGAAAGAGCTAATGATATGTTAATGCTGGATGGCAGACATTAGGGAGGCCAAATGACGGCAATCCCAATTACCTTTGAGGGACGTGCCTCATGTGGTTTTGTCACACAAACAAACTCTGTAAATACAAACAGCATGCGGAACATTGGCTGAGAAGGCTCCGGGGTGGCTGACAAAATGTCAGGGATCTGAAAAAAGAAATAAGGGAGTGTAGAGCATACAGTTTATGGCTTTACGATCATGCTTCTACATTTTGTTTAGATGTAGAAAAGAAGTTTAAAAACACACACACACACACACACACACACACACACAAACTACACTTAACCCACATGAACCCAGCATGACTTATATGCTACATACAGTTTCTTAGACTTTTGGCATCACTTTATAGTACAAACTTTACGCAAAACCCTGTTGAACACACTGATTTTTTTTTTACTTTTGCCTCTTAATGGACAACCAGAAAGCAGAAGATTACACAATAAAAAGTTTGGAATATTGCAGGGTAAAAAAAATGTTGAAAATTCCTAAAAAAAAAAAAAAAAATTCCAGTTTAACATTTTGTTAAAGGGATGAATGAAGACCTCATATTGGGAAACAAATGGACTAATCGGATATTTTTTTTCATAGGTTGGATCTTGGGTTAACATGATGAGCAGTTTTCATATTTTTGCTTCTTTGAGAACAGTCAGAGTTGTGACCTTTCCAGAAACTTCTCTATGTTTTCTCTCCTTGTTCTCTCATAACCTTTTAAAGAATTTTTGAAAAGAATATAAAAGTATCTTCAGTTTGGGGAGGAAGAGGTTGACCAAAGTCTTAAATAATGCAAGCCTAAAATGCTGCAACTGCAGATATTTGAATTCCTGCTTTCCCTCTTGTACAAAGTGGGTTAACACACTGTGAATGTATCTGTATGTGTTCCTGTATGGCTAGACTTTGCCATAGATTGCCTTCCTCTATCGCCTCCTTTAGTGTGTGCAGCATATGGCCATTGTGATGGAGGGTTAAAGGAAATGACAAGCCATTTGAAGATGCTCTAGTCCTTGCCTCATGAATAATGCAGAGGGTGCAGCGAGCAGGTTCTCAGCACAGGCTTCAAAGTTTATCGGCCTCCCCGCCCGTCTCCTTGGGAGTGAGACTACAGTGCTGCGAGGAGATTAGACGAACACAGAGCAAGGACCTGGTCAAACTCAGTTAAATACAACCAGGATAATTCAATCCTCTCATTGTACTTTTCGGTATTTTTAGAAAAATAAACCCTGCATGATCGCACCTAAACAATCTGTCTGTGAATTATTAAGCAGCGAGGTGAGTGTGTGCTCGGTCGCTTTGTGAAACAATATGTAAATTAAAGGATAGCAGCAGGCATGATTGATGAATATTTTCATCAATTATGTCAGATTATTAGTGTAAGATCAGCATAAAGCGAAAAAACAGACATGAAAATATTGACCAAAGTAGATTCAAACTCATCTCAAGCACAGTTATGCAAACATTAGCCTAATCACATCAGGACTGATAGATGTGCGCGCGCTGGCCGTATCAAAATGCTCAGAAGTGTTTGTGTTTAACCATTGTTGATAGGTTGTAATAGTCCCATTGATAGATGATATATTAGTCATCCTGATCTGAATGTGTAATTGAGTTGAAAATAACTAAGAAACCACAAAACGAAAGGGAAATCTTTGTTTGTTTAAATATGCATGCTTCTTTCCGCACAGTCTTTCGAGATTTAATTAGCCCTGAGGCGGCCCCCCTCCTGATGGGAGATGTAGGCCTACAGAAACATTTCCTTCTACCAAGTCTGTTGTAGCATGTAACTATTTTCCATGTCTACATGATAAACAAACATTTATGCCACCCACATTTCCAGAACTTTATCAAGCCAGGCTTGGCTAATGATACCTACAGAAAGTACAAAGCGCTGCTAATTAGGCCTGTGTCGATTATGGCTCATTAATGCTGACGTCGCCCTGACATGTTTGTGCCAATCATCAGTGAAGACGGCTTCAGTGCATCATTTTCTAATTATTTTAATTCACAATTGTACCAATATTCATTTGCATTTCGTCCATGGACAAGTGTTAAGGTGGATGTGTGAGTTAAAAAAAAAAACTGTAAAGTGAATAAAAACGGATTGATTTCCCTGACAGTGGAGTGTTGAGATGCTTTTAGTCTGGTTGGTTTGAGAGATTTCAGCCAAAACAGCCTATTCTTTTTTTTCAGTCAGTACAATCAGTAGAACATTAAATAAGTATGGTGATATGACAATACAACCTGAAACCCCCATGCAGGTAAGTAAATACTGCCCTGTCAGAGCAGCGACGGCGAGACCCTGACATTCTCCTTCTTACTGAAAGGACCACTTGGGTTATGTAAAAAAAAAAAAACCCCATAAAAAACCCCAAAAAACAAACTGCCTATTTTAAACATGCAGTGCAAAATAAATAAACAAATACATAAATGAACAAATAAATTGAAGGAAATATTTTGTTTCAAGTGTAACATTTTATTACTTCTAATGCAACAAAGTAAGTTAATTAAAAAAAATAAATAAATAAAACAAGGGTAAAAAGAAGATTTGGTTTCTTTGGAAACTTTGTTGTAGTAAATGTGTGATACAGGAAAACTTTGCTGGGATCAACTTCAGTCGCTGAAAATAGTCTGATGCAACAACTATTTTTGTCTAGTAGTTTGTGGCACGAAAATGTGTGAAGTTGTGTGGACACGTGAAATGTTTTTGAGACCATGACAAATGATAGCCAATTATCTATTTGTGTGTTTGGATACAACCTTTTCCTTTTCCTGTTTTTGCACCAGGCTGTCATTAAAAACGTTTTGTCCACAATCGACCTTTAAAGTAGCTCACTACTTTGAGATATTCATTTAGTTTCAAATTTGACTTGTTCACCTGCTGTTCTACTCACTTTAATTAGGCTTAGACCTATCTCTGTGCTAAAACCATTCAGTAATGGTTGTCAAACTTTGTTATGGAGGACATTGATAATTGAGTCCTTTGAGAACTAACTTTCCCAAAAATATGAGGATGTCTTGAGCGTGGTGCCATTCCATATATTCCAAACAGAGCACTTCGCTCTCAGACTGCAGGTTTACTGGTGGTTCCCAGAGTATGGAAGAGTACTACGGGAGGAAAGGCCTTTAGCTAGGCTCCTCTCTTATGGAACCAGCTCCCACTGTGGGTTTGGGAGGTAGACTCCCTCCACACCTTTAAGATCAAGCTGAAAACCTTCCTTTCCCATGACTCTTATAGTTAGGATATGAGCATCTCCTGAGTTGGAGTCTGCATGTACGGGACCCAACTGTCCAGTTATGCTATTTGCTCTTATAGTTATGGGTAGTCTAGCCATCCATTGCTTATGTAGCAATGGGGATGTGCAGTTGTACATGTTGTTCTGTCTTTGCTGTCCTCTCCAGCCTAGCCAGTTGAGATAGATGGCTGCCCTCCCTGAGTCAGGTTCTGCCGGAGGTTTTCTTCCTGTTAAAGGGGAGTTTTTTCCTTCCCACTGTCGCTGCGTGCATTCTCAGGATGGGGGATTGGATCAAAGTCATGACTCCATGCAATCAGTTGGTTTCTATTATAGGATATGTATGAATTGGCTTGAATTGATGTGAATGTAAAGTGCCCTGTGACAACATTGTTGTGAAGTTGCGCTATACAAATAAAGCTGAATTGAATTGAATTGAAGGTGAATTTATAGCATGTCAAGCCTTTTTTTTTTTTTTGGTTTTAAGGAAGCATCTTTGTATGATTGTCATTTTGAACAACTGAACACTGACTGGAAATATGAAGACCAACAATTGCATTTCCGACTCAAATGATCTTGTTTTGTTTGACCTTTCAAAAGCAACGCAAATCATTGTTGATATTTCACCATTCTTCACTTGCTGTTTTACAAATGGGGCCAACCTCATACCCAGATGTACTACTTTTAGATCAACTTCAAGTCATTAACCGATGATTTTCTTACATTTCCCCTCTTTTACACTCTATTACCCTGATCTTGCCACAATGACCTACTTTTCCCCTTGTTCCCCAGGCATTTGAGGAGCAAGCTGTTGCACTCCCCCTCACACACGCACCTCTCAAGAGAATTATTTATATTGCCCAGGCCTGGGACCAGTCTAATTTTGGTGGAACTATAGAGTACACAAACCTGAGGTCTGACATTTCTCTTGGTGAAAGCAGGCGAACTGCGAGTGCTGCTGGCTGAGACAGAGAATAAAACATGGTGTTGCAACGGCCTTTGATCCCCTCCTTTTCTTTCTTTCAAAGAACCAGTGAGGAGTCGTCCAGCTGACGGCAAAGCGGGGGCCCCCCAATTCTCTGCCATAAAAAGGCACCCCAGGATGAATGTCCAGCAGATTATTTACTTGTATTTTTGCTCTGTGTTAGAGCAAGAAAACAGAGACAGACTTTCTTTGGAGCTTTGTTTCATGCTGGGTAATAGCAGAAATAAATATTCACCCATATGCATTCATATGAAAGGACTCAGTCCTTCTCTGGTTTTGTTTTAAGCTTTGTGTTTCAACTGATTTCTTTGCTTTTTTTGTTAAAGAAAAAATGTAATTTTTTCTCTAAAACTTGCAAAAATGTCTAAAACACACAAAAGAAAACAGTGAAATTACATGAAGTACAGCTATTTTACACATAAAACAAATTTTCAGTGTATTTACTGTGTTTTATATTAACTTAATTACTTTTTTACCATTTTTAATTGAAAGAAAAAAAGAAAAATGCTTCCAGTAATCTAAATAATAGAAGAAAGCAATTGCATGACAAAGGCTCTCCGACACCTGTGTAGCATGTGGAGCCAAAAGGCAACTGCAGTGAATGATTTCTTTAACAGACAGCCAAGAGGTCAAACTCTATTAGTGATGTTCCAGCAGACAATCTGAGGGAAAGCGTGTTCCTCATCTCGCTGAGAGTCTCTGAAAATGGCCACCTCTTTGTCAGGGCAATTTGTTGATGATGCATGGTTATGATAAGAATTGAGTGAAGTGTCTGTTGCTAGCCAGGGCCTCCGCAGCCGAAGCGCCAGGGCCAACACAAGCAATCAGCCGAGGCCGAGATTGAGCGCCTGATAACATAGGTTCCCTGATTGTTCATAAGTACAGCAGGCAGCGGGCGTTTAAAACACTTTCTGCTGATTTTGATTGGCAGCTGGTCAATCAAAATCAACATCTGGTTGCAGCCGCTATAAGCGCAGGGGTTTACATCACACATCTGTGTTCAAGCCGCTGTCGATCCGCCTTGATAAAGGAAATTTGCAGTCATCTAACACTTCCATCTCGCTATAATATCACTAAATCAGCACGGAGATGTTAGTTGTTTTTTTTTTTTTTTTTCATAAATGTTTTCTGAAAAAAAGCTCTAAAATCAGAGCAAGGTAATGTCTATGGAGGAAAGAGTTCCTCTAAAAGTTCAACACATGCAAAGGAAAGAAATGGATTGAAGGATAGCTGTAATATTTTACGTGGTATTGTTCTGGTATTACTTGCTATGTTTCTTTAGCGTTTAGCAATCATTGTTATTGATTTTGCGACAATTTACGCAATGCCTGCGCTCCACATTACTGGATTCTAAATTATGAATAGTTGACAACTATTTTTGTAATCAAAATAACTCACAGGAGTTTTTCATTTTTCCAGCTTTTACAGATGAAGCCATTTTTGTGGATTTGCTGCTGTTTTTGCCAACCACAGTCCTGAGCTGCGTCTCTGGATGACACAGAACAGATTCCCAGCATAGTAAACTGATGGCCCTTAGAGTTATGGACGGACTTCCAGGAGAAGTTCCAGCATTGCAGGAATTAATCCACTAGCATTGCTTCCTCTGGATTCAGGAACAGTCCCATAGAGATCGGCGTGTTTGTCATCTCAGTCAAATTAAGGGAATTGTCTAAGGAAGACTGATTCTCTCTCATAAGTTTGACATGATTGGTGTCAAGATTGGTCAAAGTCTTATATACAATCTTCCTTTATTAGTAATTAGACGATGCCTTCATCTGTGAGGTCATCGAATGTAGTTTGGTCAGATTTCAAAATTCTTCTGTTGCGCATAAAATAATTAACCCACACTTTAATTGAATCATGTTTTAAAGCATATATGTTACTTTTTTTTTCTTTTGGTTTTCTATTTCTTCACAATAAAAACTTTGGTTGAACATCACATTTATATACTTTATGTTTTAAAAAGTCATACATTATTGTAATATTGAAGAATAAATATTTAACTGGTCATAAATTGTAGCTGAAATTTTTTTTATCATGATACGAACTATCATTTTTTTCCCTGAATGGATAGTGCCCTCACTACACGATGTTCAGTAGTGTAGTGATGCTGAGCACCCATTCTTACGTTTACTCTGACACTGATGTGAAAGTCTTTCCTTTCCTCCGAGTAAAGCCTGGAGCAATTTCTTGTTTAAACAGATTTACTTTGTAGAAACAGGCCATTGGGTGGTATATGACACGTCGTATTCCAGTATGGGATCTTCCTACCATGTTATTATGTCTTTACTAATAAAATCCAGATTTTTATCAGCCTTTTTGACTAGCCAGCTTCATTTTAAATATCTTTTGCATGAAGTTATCATGCATGATAACTTATGAAAATGGAAGAATGAACACACAGAAGTCTAAGCAAATTACATTGTAATGAGCAAACACAATGGTATAGGTTATTACTGACTCACACTAAAATGATCTTGGATATTTTGTCTTTGCCGGTTTCAAAGCTTTGAAAACTATGTCAGTACCTGTAAGGAGATGACATATTTACCAAGCAAAGATGCATAACAAGCCCATTGCAATCTCTTGCATCACTATGAATTATACTGTCAGTCGCATTTGTGTACCTCTGACTACTGGAAACAGAATAGGAAGCAAGTTGTTTTCTTTTAGACTTATATTGTGCGGGTCATGAAAACAGTTGTCAAGTGCCTTTGAAGAATGACAAAATGGAAATCAAGCACCTGGGATTATTTGTTTTATGTATCACTCCACCCATCAGTAAACTGTGTCTGTAAAATTGCATTATTTTTTCAAAGGTTTTAGACTGACAGTAAGCAGAGAATGCTTTCAATAGCTTTTATCGATCACTTCACACTAGCATCAATGAATGAAAAGAAGTCCAAAATGAAATCAATATGTGGTGTCACTATCCTTTAATTACAGCACCAGTTCTTCAGGATACACTTGTGTATTTTCAAGGTACAAAACTTGTTCTGGCATCATGAAAATAATTGCCACAATTCCTCTGATCATTCGAGCTGTCCGTGTTTCTGATATCCACTAATGTAATCCCAGACCGAGCCTGTAACATGCACATCAGGAGTCCACATAAAGGATTACTTACTCCTCATGTGCTTCAAGATAGTAACCTCCACCAAGTAGGTCATGTTTGCGCCCGAGTTTATTTGCCTGTTTGTTGACAATTTTACACAAAAACTGGTTGGATTTTCATGACATTTTCTTTAAGGGTCTTTGTCTAAGTTAGGTTCCATTAAATTTTGGGAAAGATCTGGAGGGACTTGTGGACACAGGAATTTCTAAAAGGATTCTTCACAATACTGGTGGAAAATGAGCTTCTTAGCCGAGGTCTGTGGTCTCCCAGTGCTTTTCTAGGTATTTATGATTGGCTGGATCTTTGGGGTCTTTTAGTGTTAATATCAACCAGGCTTATACGCCTCACTTTCTAACATTTTACTGGTGAATATAAATATGAAACATGAAAAGGAATTCAATTCTCCTGGGTTTTTGGGCAGATAGAAAAAGTGCTGGTGAATACAGCAAACTGCAGTGTTTAAAAAAATGCCATTCATTCATCCATCCATCAGATATTTATACCAGTTTATTCCAACCTGAAATTGCATCAGATTTACAATCAAAAGGGTGAAATTTTTAACACATATAATCTATTCATTCATTGCCCATACTCACCTGCTCAGGGTTGCAGTAGCATTTAATATCATGATGCATTGATATGGTGTTTGCAATCAAGAGGCAGCGGAGTGAACCGTGGTGAGTGGGCTCATAAAGTTTCCCCTTTCATAATGTGTTTGGAGAAAAAAATGAGTTATTAGACTCATTTTGCTGGAAAGTATTTTAAAATTACAAAGTCAGTGAACTTGTGGGGGTGTTAGTATGATGGTTTGGGTCTGCTTTGATGAAATGGGCAAACTTGTCAGTGTTCATGGAAGATCCTGCAAATTGAACAAGAAATTTTAGTTAGGACATCATTCTGAGCCTGGAGGATGTAGATCATGAAATAATAACATTAAATGAACAAGTGTTACCAATCAGTGGTTAAAGGAAAATACAAGTAATATGAAATAGCTGAGTTTTGAACTTTTCATTTCATCCCAGCACTGTTATTTATTTAAAACAAGAAAAAAGTGTTTCAATTTGTACTCACTCATGAGGCTTCACATGTTAAGAGATTATGTAATTAATGTCACATAAATGCAAAGAGCTGAATATCCTCCATTGAAAGAAAATTGAAGAAAAGAAATCTGTCTTTTGACTGACGAGTCGCTGAATTATTAGTCCAAATCAGTCACAATTATTTTAGCAGATTTAACATGTTGAATCACCTCAAAGTAATGATAAGGGACACCAACAGTGCTGACGGTGCTTTATACACTGAAAAAACAAGAGAAGCCACTCACCAAAGTCCTTGAGAACATATTATCAGCTTAGTAAGAGTCCTTAGGGCATGTACAGCAATCTGATAAGATGTATGTTACATTTATGCTGAAAATTAACAATTTAAACTCTAAAAAACCTCCTTGTTTCTAAAAGGTTCTCTTTTTATAATAATTGTCAACAGCACAATAGCTATCTGTAGTTAACAGAAGTGGAAAAGTTGGATAGAAGCGAGTGTTTGATCCTACAGAAATAAGCAGAGATCTGCCGTACCTCCAGATGTGCAGGTCAGAGCCGTCACCTTGATATGTTTCAAACAATTGAAAAGAACCTCTTGGGAGTACATGCTACAACGTGAATGACAAAGATATAATAATATAATAGGATAAGTTAAAATAAAAAAATAAATAAATAAATGAAAAAGCATTTGATAGTATTTCATTTGTTGAATATGGTTACAGTGATCTCAAAATCCAAAGTCTTTATATCCATTAAATTTCATAATTTCCTTTGGGAACATCAAGGTTTGCAGATCCAAAGCAAAGTAATTTACTTTATTATGTGGAATTTTCCATTACTTCAGGGTTTTTGCCATCTATAAAGGGGCCAGAATGCACATCAGAAAAGTTAAGTAATGTAGACAAGATCATAGATACAGGATGATTTGTGTCTCATTTAGATAATTAGATCATATTAGTAAGAGTCTACCTAAACACATGGTAAATAACTCTTAAGATGACACAGAGACAATATTTAAACTAATTCTAGAAAAATGCTTATAAAGGAACATTTGTGCTTTAGGGGAGGAAAATTCTGCTATTTTTGTAACATGCAAACATCTTCTATGTAGTAAAATTACTTTGGGAAGTTGTGTATTGTGGTGTTATGACCTCATTTTCTATAGAGTTGGCAAGACAAAAAAAAAAAAAAAAAAAAAAAAAAAAAAAGTTATCACTCACATGCACACATATTTTGTTTTTTGTCTTCACAGGAAATTGAGTATTTGAACACATCTATAACCGAGCTTCCTTTGACTGCCGCATGCAGGTATGGCTAACAGGCAAAAGGATCCTCAAATGGCCAACGGTGCGCCTTACAGTCATCACACAAGCTTCCGTGGAGCGTGAAGGCTTTGTCTCCATCAGGTCTTTCAACTAAAAAAGCCTTATAAAAAAATCACTTTTTCTCTTCCCTCCTTTCTTGGTTCATTGAGCTCCCCAAATGTGCTGAGGATGAGGCACCGGTTTCACATTCACTGATAATTACTGTATGATCTTGGTTGTACTCAGTACTGAGCTTTACTTACCTGGAACCCCTATGGTGTTCGTTGAGATACCCTGAAATAAAGCTTTTCAGTCATTTTAAGGAACTGAATGTCAATTTTATTTTCAGCAAAGGGATATAAACATCATTTGCACAGTTCTGCCTCTAAAATAAATAATAATACATATCGGTTGCACATGTGCACACCAAAGTCTTTGAAGCTACAAAAAAATAGGAAAGAAAAAAAAAGAAAAAAACTCATCAGCACATTATGATTATCATACAGTGTATCCTTTTACCATCAATATTCAAAGCATACATCTTTTTCAGTTTCATTTCTGAAATGACAATATATGCCAGACTCTGCAAACTACAGAAGCAAAATGACTTTACTTACAAACTGCAACTTCGTCTCAGTAACAGCTGCCACTTCAGATAGAAATACTGTCTTTTTCTGGAGTCTAGGTGGCACGAATCTCAAGCACAACATGGATGGATCCATCAGCGCATCTTTCGGATGTTGCACAAGTTCTCCGGTACACCTGCCTCGTACGAAAAAGCACAACTAAATCCTGACAGTTCCAAGCTGAGAAATTATACATAAGACTTGGCAATAGAAAGGCGGAAGAAGAAACAGACTGAGACACACTACATTGCAACATCTGCAAAATGTATTGTTAGGAGAAGAAGAGAAATTATATGTTTTTCCTGTTGCATCAAGTGGAAACATCAAACTGATGAGAGTGTCATTCTTTTTATGATTCACATCACTTCCTTAGCACATCAACTACTAGTTTATACTGTACTGTCTGTGTGCAGCTGCACATCATATAAAGTTGGGAGGTATGACTGAGTCCATGAGTAATGTGGCTCTGGATGTAATGCTTGTGACAAACACCCCCCTTTTACCCTGCTCTAAAAAATACAGAAAAGAAAAAAAAAAATCGAGGAAAAAAGGGAAACATTTAAATTGTTCTCATATTTCATATGAGCAGTCAAGTGACTACTGATTAGCTGCCAACGAGACAGCGTATCATGAGAAACTTTCATGTTTTTTTAGCACAAAGATAGCAGAGGAATGCATCAAAGCAAGATTTCTGGGCCTGTGCCCACTGTTGGAATGAAAGGACAGGTGCCTCCCCATAAAAAATGCTCCAACATGTAATGCATTCTGCAGTCAACGGTTGGACCTGAGCCCCCCCCCCCCCCCCCCCCCCCCCCCCCAAAAAGAAAAAAACCCTGAAACCTTTAATGTCTTTTGCACACAAGGTTTCCTCCTCAGTCAAGCCACTTTTGAAGTCTGTGTCAAAACTCACCATGGCACTCTTTTGAAAATCCATACAGGGAGGTAAACAAACCCAAACCTTTGAAGTCAAAGTGTTTTTCTTTCAATCTCTAGTGTTGTCTTTGAATCTTTTCCTCCAGTGCACTAAGGCGGACAGAATCATTTTCTCTGACAATAAATTACTTGTATATTTTTAAAGTCCAAGAAATGTTATGATTGACATTTAGGGGCTATGAGAAGACGCTGGCGCCGTCGCTGTTGCCGTACAGATCAGCCAGCTTTTTAAAACGTGGCCCCCAGTTGCTGAGATAGTCATAGTTCTGATCTGAGTCTGTACTTAATGACTCCAGCGAGCTTAGCGACTCAGCTACAGAGCCACTGCCTTCAAAAGCATATGTCTGCAGAGAGTCATACGGTGGAGCTGATGGGTCCACATCAGCATCCTTCAGTCGCTCCCAAATAAACTCCCGAAAGACCACATTGTCAGGCAGCGATTTGTAGGTTGGACGGGAAGCTGTGGGGTAATGAAAGAAGGTAGGGGTATCTGGTGTGACATCTCGTCGCACGTTGGGGTCTCTGATGACATTTAGGTTGCGTAAGGTAACCATGTCAAAGGCCTCTGTGTCTTCCTCTCCCCCTCCCTCATCGTCATAGCGGACAATGTTCTCTCTGATGTCCCTCTCCTCCTCCAGAATCAGGGGCTCCTTTCTCCTCCGGCGCATTGTCACAATTAGCAGAACCATCACTGCAAAGAAAAAGAAGAAATGTCTGAGTCAGTACTAGTGGATGATGTGTATTCTCTCACTGTCAGGCAAGAGCTGAAAACACGGTCATCACTAAGAAATAGATGTTCAAAGTAACAAATATTAATTTTAAATAAATGAAGCAATTTATTTAAACTTAGATTTGACTTTTAAACAGATACAACTTTCAGGCTCCACCTCCTCCCTCTCTGCTGTGCTTGAGCTCTGCTATAAAAAAACAACAACAAAAAAACAAAAAAAAAACAAACCACTTTCTGGAGAGCAGACTGTAATGCAAGTGGCTAGTAACCATGGTAACTGCAAAAAGTGGTTGTGCTTGTTGGCCAATTTTACTTAGGCATAGATAATTCTTGTATGTGTACAAAACTGATGCAAGAAAACTACCTTTTTCATGGATACATTTGGGCATCATTACAGATTGAGAAAATGCAATAAAATGTCATTTTTTTCTTTTAAAATGTTTATTTATTTTATTTCAAGGACAATGTCCGGTTCTCGTGACTGATTGTGGAAAATGAAAAGATTGTCACAATAAGCTAATTTCCATCTGCATTCCTCAGCACAGATGGACAGAGCTGAAAACATGGTCATCACTCAGAAATAGATGTTCAAAGTAACAAATATCAATTTTTAATAAATGAAGCAATTTATCTTGCTTAAAAACACAATTTAAAACATTTAACAAAGGTTAAAAACATTGTGATAAACTTGGATTTGACTTTTAAACAAATACAACTTTCAGGATCCACCTGCTCCCTCTCTGCTGAGCTTGAGCTCTGCTTTATAAAAAAAAAAAAAGAAAACCTTTCTGGAGAGCAGAATGTAATGCATGCGGCTAGTAACCATGGTAACTGAAAAAGGGGTTGCTCTTGTTGGCTATTTCTACTTAGGCACAGATAATTCTCATATGTGTACAAAAATAATGCAAAGAAAACTACCCTTTTTACTGATAGTTTCATAATATATTTGGGCATAAATACAGATTGAGAAAATGCAATAAGCTAATTTCCATCTGTATTCCTTAGCACAGATGGACAAACAAAATAAAATATTTAGGTTCTGCTTACATGAAAAAGTTAAAATAATGAGAAAACATGGAAATAATGATTAAAATAGCTTAATTAAACAGCAGTAGGATAAATGGTTGAAACACACTAAAACATAAAACATTTAACATTTTTAGCGGACTCCACAGAGTCAATTCTTTTATTGTATTGTTCCTCTATGTGTTTTCCACCACCCACAGTTTGCTTCAAGACTTGTTCAAAACTTCAGCAGACTGGAGTCCATGGCCCTCTGAGATCATACCAGGAGCTCTCCTCCAGCTCTTGCTCCCTCTCCCATACATTATTGCTGAAAATAACTCTACGCCCAAGCAAACTGGCAAATGTCTAATGATCCTCTATCCATCAATGTCAAGCTGGTGCCAGTGAAATATCGTTGCTTGAGCCCATATTTCTTTTCCTGCTCGGCATCGAGCTACTGAAGGCGGCTGGGAAAGAAGCCCAGGAACCAAATTCAAAGACCACTTCACACCCTCTAATAAAGGAGCAAATGGAGGAGATGGAAGGGAGGAAAGTGTCACATGGGGAGACTTCAGGAGATGAATGGGCAGCTCTATTTGAGCTATGCTTGTACCATAGGGTACAACCGCAACTGAAAAATCACAATGTACAGCAGTTTTTCTGAAATACTTGGAATACTTCAACCCAGTCCAAAAGGACTCCCAAAAATATAACTCTTTTAAGTCCTCTGAAATAGAACATCAAACGATGCTGTGAGATTGTTTCCTCTGATTTTAGGAACCATGGTCATCCTAAATTCTGATCGGATCAGTAGGGCTTCTCAAAGTGAATCACAGAGTGGCACATCCAAACCGAATATTCTCAGTGCTTTCCAGCAAAGCTCTTTGGGGTTTAATGCCTATAAGGCAACCACAACAAGTCACATACTGGAAACAAGCCAACACCCAGTTACAGCTTTCTAGGATGAGCAGGTGGATGGCAAAGCATACAAATAGTTTGTGTCAGGTACCGAGGGTCCTGTAAGACATGATTTCCCACCTCGGCAGTTTAGCAAACCGTACCGTGATACAACAGGATCTCACTCTTCACAACGTGTACTGATGATGTAAACCAAGTGAACAACAGAAGAAAAGAAGATCAATTCAGCGCTACAAAGGCTTGTGCTGTAATTGAATTGTTTAAATGATCTACCCAACACAATCAATAGAGAACAAGGGGAATTTTCTGTGCTGCTCTTTTCTACAAGCATACATCTCCCTCTCTCGGTTTGCATTTTACATATTTACCTACTTTGTCACACACTCTCTGCTGATAGGTGCAGCTTTCCAGCTCTATGGATATTAATCAGGTATGAGGAAGACTGATATGTAAGTAGGCCTTTTGTTTAAAGTCTAATTAATGGTACACAGGACATGTTTGTTTAGTGTCAGGTATATTAAAAAAAACAAAACAAACAAACATCCCTTCCAATTTAATAAAGGCTCTGAAGACTTATTATTTATAAGCCAAGTCCAATGTGAAAACCGTTTTCTTTTGGATCAGGGCACGTGTTAGACTTAACTGCACTTTAAATCAGACTGTGTTGTCAGTGTAATACTGTTGCTTATTTATTTATCTGTTAATTCTGATCAAAGCTCATCTGTTTAATGCTGAAAGAAATGGAAATTGCAAATCTTTGGATATACTCTGAGTTTTTCAATGCTACATCATGAGCTTATGTTTTCTCTTCTGTGATCACAAACAAATCAAACTTAATTCACATATTTAGAGAGAATACAAAATATGCCAAAATATGCTGAAGAATATTAATATGAGTTTGTTTATGGCTGAAAGTTAAGCTCTTGTAAGTCACATGGCCGCTAAATGAGAATTTTCAAGAGTCTAAGTTACTGAAGAGGGTGAAAGTTATTAAATCATTTATGATTTTCTTGAACATTTACAAATTAGCACTTCAACAATATTACTTTTTACAGCAACACAGATTATTACACAGTATTTCATATGCTTTTAAAAGAAGCTTTGGAAGGAGCATAAAAAGTCATAAGAGACAATGTGATATGATTCAATATGATGGGATACAATACAATGCGAAGCTATACGATGCGATGCGATACAATATGATGCAATACGATACAATGCAATATGATACAATGCAATGCGATACAATACAATGCGATACAATATGATGCGACACAATACGCTGCGATACAATATGATGCAATACAATACGATGCGATACAATACAATGCGATACAATACGATGCAATACAATATGATGCAATACAATACAATGCGATATAATACAATGCGATACAATACGATGCAATACAATATGATGCAATACAATACAATGCGATATAATACGACACGATACAATGCGATGCGATACAATATGATGCAATACAATACGATGCGACACAATACGATGCGATACGATACGATGCAATACAATACGATGTGATACAATACAATGCGATACAATACGATGCAATACAATGCGATGCTATATAATACGATGCAATACAATACGATGCGATACAACACAATGCGATACAATACGATGCAATACAATATGATGCGATACAATACGATGCGACACAATACGATGCGATACAATACGATGCGATACAATACGATGCAATACAATACGATGTGATACAATACAATGCGATACAATACGATGCAATACAATGCGATGCTATATAATACGATGCAATACAATACGATGCGATACAACACAATGCGATACAATACGATGCAATACAATACAATGCGATACAATACGATATGATACAATACAATGCGATGCAATATGATGCGATACAATACGATGCGATACAATACGATGCGATACAATACGATGCAATACAATACGATGCGATATAATACGACGCGATACATTGTGATGCGATACAATACGATGCGACACAATATGATGCGATACAATACAATGCAGTACAATACAGTGCGATACAATACGATGCGATACAATATGATGTGATGCTATATGATACAATACATACGATTCAAAGCAATATGATTTGATATGATACGTTGCAATGCAATTCGATACAATATGATATACTTTATTGTCCCCATAGGGAAATTTGTTTTGGTTTCGATGATGTACCCTTTAATGCTTTTATCCAAGATGGATTCCATTAATGTTGGGATGTTGTGTAAGAAGTAAATAAAAATAGAGAACAGAGATTTGTGAACATGTCATGACAACATGACAGCTGTTCTACCTCAGTGCCAGTCATGAGACCCATTAAGGTTGTATCGTCTGTATATTTAATCATGTGGTTGTAATATGCGAGAGGCAGTGCTGTCAGATGTGAGCAGGCAGAACAGCAGGGGACTGAGCCCATAGCCTTGGGAGGGGGCGCTCTTCACTGTGACTGATATTGATGTTTTTTTTTCCTAGTCTGATTACTTGCTGAAATTAAGTCATGAAACTAAGTACACAGCTACAGGTGTTACGAACTTAAATATAACAACTATAGCTTCTTCACCAGCTGTGACAAGATGATAATGTCCAAAGTCAAGCTAAAGTGTTGAAGAGTACTCTGGCAGAGGTGTTTTGTCTTTTCCAAGTGCGACAGATGGAGATGATAATATAATATATATTAATAGTAATACGGTTGTACTACTGTAACTTTGGCCACTGTAAAATTAGTTAAAAAATTGGTTAGATACAATACAACAGCGGGAACAAAAACACAGGAAACCTTAATTAAAGGAGGCCAAAACATTTTAAACTGGGCCATTAAGTTGGTTTCATTTTCATGTTAATTTAAAAAAATGTGAGACAGACAGATAGATAAATACACAGACTATAGTGTTACTGTAGCTGAGGATCCAAGCGAACAGAAAATCTGAACAAAACCTGACAGGAAATAAGGAGCGATGCAGCTGAAACATCTACAAGAACTTTGCACTGAACTGTGAAAGCCAAGAAGCTGACGTACTGAGGAAAGAAACAATGAAATCAAGGCGTGTGTGTTGATCAGAAGGAAATCCTGGAGTGCTACACATACACACAGTAAGTAAAGCAAACAAACTTCATTAAAAAAAAAAAAGAAAAAACACAAACAGGAAGTGAAGTTAGCCTTATGATAACTGAAGACAGAAAAAAAGCAAGGCAAAACCCACAGCATGACAGAATGACAACTAGTACACATAAAAAAAAAGCTGTTTTACTGGCCGTATTCTGTTCTTAATCAGTGCTTCTGGACACTTCCTGCATGACACAAACAACTTTTTTATATGTGCACCGATATCACACAGTTAACTGTCCATCTGTCCAGTTGATGAGTTTGTGTTTATTTTGCTGTTTTTATTATACTTGTGGATTTTCTTTGGCTGCTTCCTTTTAAAAGCTGGCAACGTCTCTTAAATATGACATTTTTTTCTGCTTTCTCTCGGTGCAGCAAAAGGTATATTTGCTCTTCATAGCTTGTTCGGACAAAGATAAAGCTTTTCCCTTTTGTTCTTGTTTTTCAAAACATTCTTCCATGTCAGGAAACATCTACACAGTTTCAGCATCTCTGTGACGGCAGTGGAGGCAGCCAAATAAAGACGCACACAGAGGACTTACAGAGACAGACAAATGGACAAGGAGATTTATGGAATGAGTGTGACAAAAACAACTCAGATTCTCAGATAAAAATAACTGTCTGGAGAGTTGGAGTGCTACGTAATGTCCTAATTGGCCCTCTGGAGGACTGAGCAATACCTGACCCATAGTGAGGAAAAAAAGGAGCTGGATCTTAACGAGATAATGATCATCTCAGTAGTTTAGATGTATGTTCCAAAAGTAGCTGTATCATTAAAAAAAAAAAAAGAAAGGTTTTCAATGACATTTTTTCGGAACCACAGTTGTGTTCAGGCATTTTCAGGGCTATTAATGCAAGAAGCCCAGGACAAGCTCGGTAATTAAATCTAAAAATATCAAGCTGTGATTGATGACCACTCAGCTTATGAGCATGTAGAGCTAATGCAAACCCAAGCGCACCCAGCTCTGAGTGGTTTATAGCCCGCCAGGTGAAAACTGCACATTTTCCATCCATAATGGATATAAAGACAAGTGGAGGAGTGGCATTCAGAGGTGCTCCGCATGCACGACATTGTAGTTACTAGACTCGGCCATGACGACAGATAACTAGAATCACTGCTGCCGGTGGGAGCGCGTGTTCCTCTTACCTGATGAGAAAGAAAATGATTGATGTACCAAAAGGATGGAAGGTAGAGAGAGAGAGAAAAAAAAAAGCTGATTTAGGAGTGACAGCGCCAAAGATGATGGCAAAGACATGCAGCGCAGTTCGACTATCATCCACAACAACACAATTACACGCAATCATGGACTCGCTTGCTACCTACACACTGAAAAAGATCTTGATGGAAGGCTATCAAGGCAGATCGGAATAAAGGGCTGCAGAGAGTGGTCGCGCATGGGATGCTATTACAAGATAAGGGAGACGTCTCTGGGCAAATATGCAGAGATGAAAAAGAGAAAGGAAGAGAGAAGTCCATAAAGTTGAACCAAACTGAAAGGTGGAAACAACGAAGCATGCGCAGTGACATCGACGCAAACACACAAAAGAGGCGACTGTGAGGTATATTTAACTGGAGGCCATTAGCTTTAAGCCCGTGAGCCTGAGGCCATGGTTTGTAGCACTGTGCCAGGGTTACAGGTTGCTCTGCTACGTGTTTCCCCTTGTCACTCTGCTGAAGTTTTCATTCATAACTAAAAGTGTTCTCCGTTTCAGAAAAAAAACCTGGCGGGAAACTTCAAGGGGATTCGAATCAAAAGTTTGACCCCCTCAGAGATTTCATCTCGGTTATTGTATGTGCCTCTTAGATCCTCCTCTGCTTTCAATGAAGATTGATGAAGTGTTAAACTGCGACTCTGCTCTGACGGGCATCGCTCTGTCTGCCGGTTTTATGAGCAATAATGCTGCCTGGAGCTAACGGCTCAATGCTGCATCTGTGGGAGAATGTTAATGAATTTTCTTTTACAAGTGTCTTTACTAACATCTTAACATATGGTGTTACATAAAAACAAGCACTCCATCCTTGACATGCAATACACTACTTATCTCTCTGAAACCTCTGAGTTGTTACGAAGCTAGAAGAAAAACACCATCCTGTATTGTTGGGAAAGCAATTGAATGAATAAATGGTTCAAACTTGAAGTTTTTAAAGAAATTGGACTGTTAAACTTTTTTTTCTTTTTCTTTTGAGGCGCTGAAATGTAATGAAGGTTTAAAAAAAAAAAAAAACAAATCCAGGAAGAATCAAAGCATTTTTTTTTTTTTTTAAATTTTGCTTTATTTATTGACTGCATTGATATTAATTTAAAAAAGACAAAACAAAAGAAAACAACAGCTAAATGTACAGAAATGTCTTAATCATAGCTAGTTTTCCTTTTGAATAAATGGGAATATTCTCTTACATGTCTCTAAATCTGGGCCTGTATATGTTGATCTTAAAGTCAAGTCAGCTGTAAAGATTTGAGCAGCTCTTGGTTGAGAACAAATTTTTCCCAATGACAGGTTCAACTGAGGACTTAGGCAAAGTAAAGTTGCTTGAAAATTCCTTCAAAACCCAGAACACCAACTCTAATTGATCTTCTTGGCAGGATTTCAGTTGTGTTTTCCTTGTAAACATCGCTGCCGCTATTCAGAGCTGGCTGACCGAGGTCATGCGTATTTATCAGACAGGAAATGTGAGGGAATATCTCTCCTCCAGGTTTAACCTGTGTAGGACCTCAAGATGCAACTGTATTTTTGCAAGGATTTTCCTCAGCTGCCCGAAGATAAGTCAGCATGGGTTGTAAACACTGAGGTGCGCTGTGGTTTGTAGTGCAGGACTGTAAATCTGCATTACCGCCACTTAAATCTGAACTTCAATCTGAACTGCAGAGGTTGTAAGCCTAAAGATATTCCCACTGTGACTCAAAAGACAAATGGAGCCGAGCCTGTAAGCTGTGAGTTCAGCCAGACTACTACAGTCATGTAGAGACAGCAAAAGGACTGCCCACTCTCCAGATTTGCTAAAGGTCTGAATTATAATAGAAGTGCAGCGAGGTCAGAGAGGAGGATGGTTTAATAGTTTTCTTTTTTGCTTAAAAGAGGGTAGTTACAGAACTTCTTTTTTAAATGGTAGGGCTGTACTTGTTTAGTGCTGCCTTAGTCATACGTTGACCGTTCAGTTATTGTACACTAAATGTCACATTCACATTTTATAGACTAAGTGCTTTTTTCATACCCCAGTAAACACATCAGGAGGCAATGTCTTGTTCTGTGTCCCACTTGAGGACATAGACAAACCTGGAATTGATTCACCGACTTTCTAGTTGACAGAGAAGTGCTCTTCCTCTTGAGCTACAGTTGCTTTTGTTTCTGAGATTATTGTAAAACCTAATGATCAGAGAAGAATCGTGTGATATGAACACAGTCGCAGAGTATCGCATTAAGCTGCGTCTTTATCTGATTTCATTCATGTGCATTTTCCTTATTAAGGTTTCAGAAGCAACTTTTTTCTGCTCAAAGATGCTGTCACTTTCAAGATGTTAAGTGAAGTCAAGTAATGTTGTAGGATTAATTTCTGTGAGTTTATAAGCTTTTACATTTTATACAAGAATTCAATCAGACAGGAAAATAACCTGCAGGTTCAAAACTAACAAAACAAATCAGAACATGCTGCCTTGTGAAAAGAAAATCTGATAAGGAGAGTTGTTAGAGCCTCTGACACTGTTTGTGTGTTGCGATCTTCTGCTTCCTTCTCACTTTGCCTGATTTGGTGTGTTTGTCATTTGCCATATTTGTAATGACTGCAATGCAGTTTGGCCACAAATGTACATTTCAAACAGTAGCTGACACCTCAGAGAGTTTAGCAACTCTTGCTAAAGAATGTCCTCCTAGTGATCAAGGGTTTCAATGCTTTTGTTTTTGCACCAAACCCAATATTTAGCATTCATGCTGACATGCTGACAACTTTGTTCACAGTTTGCACTGTTTTTATAAACTCAGTAACTTTTCGTGGCTAATGCTGCTGGCATTTTATATATATATATATATATATATATATATATATATATATATATATATATATATATATATATATATATATATATATATGGAACATATATATATATATATATATATATATATATGTTCCATTTTTTCCTTGTTTTTTTTTTCTGCTTATATATTGCAAGTGTTACATTAACAGCTTTATGTAAATTTATTTCCATGTGTGAGTAAATGAAGTATTTTTGTGCAATGCATATAAACTACAGTAGAGAACACAACTTGCCATGCTTAGAATATACTGGAATGTTTTATTTATTATACTTCTGCTACAGTATAATGCAGAGATTGTTTTTCTGCTACTATGAAATTTATCTCCACACTAGGTTTTAACTAACTAGTGTTGAAGTATTTTTTTTTATTTTTTATTTTTATAGGTTTAGCAGTGGATAAAAACTTTAAGTGGAAGAAGAAAGAATAGGGTACCTTTTTGTACAGTTGTGGCGTGAAAACGGAAAAAGCACCATGTTTAAGATTGGATAACTTCATGATAACTCTTGCTACAATCTCAAACATCAAATAGCTTGCTGGAGCTATGGGTTTTTTTCATATGCTTTTCTTCTAAATGTAGGCGGTGCAAATTTGAAAGCTTAAGAAATTATCTTTTTATTATCAAATTATTAGAAAGAAATGATCTTATTGAACAGTCACAGTCTCCCTGAAGCAATGGCTGAGCCCTCAAAGCACGCCTCTAATGGAGGAGAGTGTTGGACAAACAGTATGGAGGGATAGAATGAACAGAAGAGGTCAAGTTTAAAGCTGAAGAACCAAGAAGGCCTTTTGAGAGAACTGATTATTGGTTGTGGAAGACAGATTAATACAGTTTGGGGAAAACTAGGTGCGTTTCCAACACACCTAGAATTGTGCAAAAACTAAATATTGCAATGAAAAGAAAACAACACTAATTGAACCACCGACATATCTAAAAAAGGCTCAAATATTGCTGAAAAGTTTTTACGCTCTCATGAGGTGGTTTGTCAAATGGAACCATATAGCAAAAGTGTAACAGAAACACTTTTTCACATTTACGTGTCTCCCAGACATGACATGGGGGGTTCATGACCAGTTCATTTCCAGTAAAGATGGTGCGGTGTGGAACAAAACAGCTAATTTTAGAGTTTTAGAAAAGAAAATGAGGAGGAAAAGCTTCCAAAAGCAAAAGCTAATTCTCTATAGCAATAGCAAACACCAAAATAACTTTGCAATCTCATGCCTTTAAAACACCAAGGTGGATGGATCATACTTTACACCTATTGAACAGCGCAACTGGAAGGGGTTTTGCACATCAACCACTTGACGTTGAATAAAACAGAACAAACAATGAAAAAGTAAAAAGCTACCTTGTAATTTAATGCCCTCTGTCCTGAGTCAGCGTTTCTCTGCTGTTTGCACAGCCAAAGAAGCAACTTCAGGTGTTTGGTATTTTATAGAATATTATTAATAACAATAAAAACAGAAGGCTGTTATAAGTTTGCAGGTTATTAGTCTGCTGATCAGTGTTTAGCTACAGGAAGGGGCCAACATGCCTGACCATGTCAACTTCCTGGGAATTCATAATGGTACTGAGGATATACTGCAGTCACTTTATTACCCTTTAAACTGGAAATGTATCATTACAGGTTCAGTTGGCATTCCATTTAATATTATTTTCTCCCCCCCAGAGGAAAAAAAAGACAGAAGAAAATCAGCAAACTGTTAAGAAAAATGATATTGGGAATTTACCAAATGAAGGTAGCACTTCATAACTAAGGACATGATGCATTCGGAGTAGTAGATGAGCACGGTTTACACAACCGATCATAGCAGCTGCTCCTTAATATACTGCACAAATGAAACATTTTGATAATTAAGGTCTGTGGATCTCTTTGTGTTTCACTTTCTTAAAAGGTAAAAGAAAGAAAAACAAAGGGCGTGACATCTCACTAAAAGCAACCACTCGCATCTCATGTTACAGTGTAAATTCATTTACATTCATTCAATTTAAGATTTTTATTCTGCATTTTGCTGCTGCAGTAAAAAAAAAAGAAAAAAAAGATTTGACTACGGATAGATATGATAGGTGGAGATTACAACTCCAAGCATATTTGGGAAATAGCGACATCTGTAACGTCTTTATTAATGAACCACTAACCTCTGACCTTAACACTGATCTTCACAGCAACAAGACAAACAGTTGTATCGTGGACTTACATCGCTCACACCGAGGTCATACAGGTCTTACCCAGAAGTGTGATGATGCAGCCCAGAATAGCCAGGAGGGCGCCGGTGCTCAGCCCAGTCGCTGTGTAGGCCACTGCTCCACAAGACAAGGCCACGCCGTCAGAGTCACAGTCACACACTTGCACTGACAGCGTGTTTGTGCTGCTGAGGGCAGGACTTCCACTGTCCACAATTAAAACAGGCAGTCGATATACAGGCTGCTCACGTCTCCTGAAGCCGCCTCGCTTCGTCAATATGGATGCAGTGTTGTCTGCAAAACAAAGTAAAAACAGATACGTCATATTGTGTTTAAGGTTTCAAATGAACAATAAGCTGCAAATAAATGACTAACACAGGGCTTAACTTGTATTCTGTAATAAGTGTCTTGCCTCGGTGTTGCATTTGAAATGATTTTCTGGTATTACAAACAGGAATGGCAACAGATGGTGTCATTAACACAGTTCATTGTATGGCACAATGTGGCACCTCTCTGTGGTCTTGGCCACCTGTTGGCTAATAACAGCTTTGATTTGATGGTAAATCTCAAATGAAATCTGTGTATATGGAAAGAAGCAAGAGGAGAACAATTTTCCTGTGTGGTGGCTAAAAAAAAAAAGGACATTTTATGACAGCTGCATCAGTGGATGGAATGCAATCTCTCAGCAATCATGATTGAAATGTAGATTTAGTATTGGAGGACAAGTTCTTTGTTTGTCTGATGGATATTCAGATTGCTTCCAGAAGGTATAAAAAAGATGTTAAAAGTTGATAAATTGATGTGTATTCTTGTAAATGTGACATTAGTAAAAAATTGAAAAAAACTCAGATGGACAAAGAAAAAAAAACAGCTAGCTGATGCTGACTGGCATGAGTTGAAAAAAAAAAGACCTTTGACTAGAAGAACTTGTTGAATGTTCCGAGACTGAATACGAGACGCAGCGTTTTGTTCAAGAGACATCTTACTTTAGTGCTACGGTTTTGTTTGCAGTGATTTAGCTTTTGCCAAAGGAGTTGTGTGATTATAGAAAAAAATTTCTCATTGCAGCTAAATATGATGGAGGCAGCGTAAAACACTTTGTAGAGCTGAGATAATAATTACAGGAGCAATAAAAGTGTAAGAAACAAAGGGCGTGCAGAAAACTGATAGAAAATTGATGTGCTTTGGTGTATATGAGCTAAATTGGACCAATACAATTCAAGAACCTGACTGAATTTGACAGGAGGGAAATTAGACCCAATTGAAAATGTGATCAACCTGAACTGAGTCTGATAGTCATCTTAAAAAAAAAAAAAACTTAGTGTTGTCTAATAAACATTTGTTGTCGCAAAATTGCATTAATATTAGAAAACTGCCTGGAAGTCTGACAAAGTAATCCTAGAAATATTTTTGTTTCTATTCTTCAGCTAAATAGAAAAGCAGCAACTTTAATTTCCTTTCAACAAATTTAAAAACTGGCTCACTGAACAACACACTGATGGCTAAAATATCTGATCTAAACTACAGGAATGTAACATTTAATACGAATAAGGCAACTTATTTCTCTTTCCTTCTCTTCTACACCTTCCACTCTGCTTCAAGTGAGCAGGTAGAAAAACTGACATGCAGAGGCAATAAAACCAAACCTTGTTGGACTGAATCTCAGTTCCTCAGAGCTCAAAGAACCTATCAATCTTGTATAGTTGGCTACATACATAATAAACACAAGGTGCACACTAATACAGCTATAAAAAACAGCTTCCAGGCCAAGCTACTCCATAGAGAGGTTGCCTTAAACACCCAGTTCAACGTGCAACACATGTCTGCACTCACGTGGATTGCTCTGGCACAACCTGGCTGCTGCTCCGCTCTTTGAGAAATGCAACATGGCAGCCTCAGCCGAGCTCCCACACATGCAGGCGAAACAGTTAACACAGCTTGTCACCCCTGCGAGTCCATCAGCTCTGCATGTGTTTTATTTAAATCGGTGGGGAATTTGTGGAAGTTTGAGACGTTTAAGTCAAAAACAGTTCTCACCGGTCTTTAAAGTTCCATGCAAACTAAAAAAACATGTTTTCCTGTGGGAAACATAGTTTTAATTTGCCCACTATTTATCTGTGTAGGTGGATTGCAGCTCATGATGGCATGAAAGTGATTTTCATCTTGTGTTTTTAAGCTTGAAGTGATACTGTAATTTAGTTAAGCTGTGGCACAAACTGGGTTATAGCAGATGTGCTCCAGCTGCTTTCAGTTTGGAGAAAAACTTGAGAAAACAAAAGGAGCGAGAGGAGGCATTGTCATGACAGAATCATGGTTTATATTTGGCAAAGCTTTTTAATGCCAGGAGGCCCAGATACTTCGCACTACTTTGGAGTTTGATTGCTGAGTGGATTGTGGTCGGGTACAGAGAGCTAAAGTGAGCCATGGCCAAAATATCAATTGCATTGCTGCCAGGCTTAATTCAAAGGGAGGAAAGAGCAAAGAGTCCAGACTTAACTTCGACCAACACCTTTCATAGACTCTGAAAGCCACTTCCAGTTTTCCCAGAGGTTTTCAGCCTGCAACAGGACTGGCCAGACAAAGATGTTTACCATAACTTTAAAGTGGTCAGTTAATTTATATGTTTAGGTCATATAAGGCATTTAGAGCAAACATTTCTTGAGATTTCCTGAATGTTTCCTAAAAGAGCTCCAAGCAATTGTTACTCTGGTTTCACTGGTATTGAGAATACTGCTGGGTGGGTGTCACATCTCGCTGGTGAACAGGTTAAAGTTATTTTGTAATTCTTCTGTCCAGTAGATGATCAATAACATTTAGTTTCACAGATTGCCTAACCCGCCTTTTAAATAGCTTGTTTCATCCATCAATAGCTTCATAACTGATACCCCCCCTCTCCTACACACCCCTGTTGAAAATGCTGTTATTTTAAATCAGTTGTTAAAAAGCTCTTCCAAAAAAAAGAGTTCTACAAACCAAAAGCCTGATATGATCCAATACTTGAAATCCACCAATCACATCAACGAATTTCTAGGGCGAGGCAAAGAAGTGAGTAAACAGATCAGAAAAATGGCTGACATGACGTCAGTAAAGCGGCACTTTACTGACGTCAGGGAAGTGTTTAGTAGAGCGAACGCAACAGAAGAAAATAAACATGGCGTGCAGTCAGAAGACATAAATGACCTGTGTCGTTTTTGCTGTAAAAACCTGAGGCTACATGGCGTTGTTGGCAAGTCTGTGTTGCTTACTGAACCTAATCACAAGTCAGAAACTAATATTACAACAATACAACGACTTGCAAGAAGAAAACGAACTCCCGCTACGTCCGTGTTGAATGTTTTAAAGAATATGTGGTAATATATGTGTAATATGCAAGGCAAGTGGCAAGAATCTCCTCAGATCAGGCTAGGCCTCCATAGCTCGTACATTAGGTTTAACTGCTGTTTGGGGGTCAATAATGTGGATAAAGACAAAGATAAAACAGCAAAGTTTTAAAAGCAAACATACACTGCTGGTCACATGCTATCCCTTTAAACCTAACTGGAAAGTGTCCAAACATCTGACTGGTTAGTGTATAAAGACAGCTGATAAAACATAATGTATCTGAATTGAACTCTCCTCTTCAAGTATGAAATGATCAAGTAATCTGACTATTTCAGGCAATTATGTAATCGGTAACTTCAAACAAGGACAGCCAATCAGATTAGAACTAAGAATTATTCCTTAGATCAACCCCTCCCAACTCTGAAAAGGGTAAGATCACTACCAAGTCTGTGATTGATGCTCTTTATTTACACAAATAACTTCGACAGCCAAGCTAAAGTTCACTTGAAGGAATCGGTGAGTATAACTTGTTAAATAGCCTTTCCTGAACGGAGTTCCCACCTTAGTCTGTTGTGTCTGAAATACAACCTGCTGTGGTGCACACAGAGACCCCTCTTCTTCCTCTAAAGACAGTCAGTGATGCATTCAACAAGCAGTAACCTTTTAACAGCTGATCTTGGAAAAAGTTGAAAAAGGTGCTGAAGCACTGCAGGGAATTTATTCCTCCTTATATGTTTGTTTCTAAATGGAAGTGAGTCTACCTGAAGTGGAACCTATGTGTGCATACACGCATGCACAACTGCATGCTTCAGTGTATGTATATAAAGTTACTCAACCTCAAGTGGGTAAAAATAGCAAGTAACCAAAGTGCCTTATTCTATAACGACAGGTATGAAGCCACTTACAGAAGTATGAAAAACATGAAAATGATCCTGTTATGATACATTTTGTAACAGAAAAATCTCCAAGTATTATATGAATAGATGAATAATTGACAGCCTTGATTTCCCAAACTTACAGGATGAAAACAGGATGAGTAACAGAAAATGAATAAAAATTAACAGCTAACTTGTAAAATGTAAAATACATATAACAATCTATAAATCTAAACTGAATTGGAGACTGAAATAACTTTTAATTTTTCAAGAGCTTTCAGAAGCTTTTTTTTTTTTTTAAGAATTTTTCAAATTTCCATGTACTCAGGATTTACAGAGATGATGCCTCTAGAGGCATTTTAATCACAAATAATCACATAAAAAAACAGTTGTATAAAGTTTTCTGACATTTATGACAAAGAAAGGACACAGAAGGCCGCTGCACCTTTGTTATCTCGCAGAGTGAAGTTGTGGTTGCCAGCTACCGTTGCAGCCAGGGCGAAAAAAAAGCGATGACCACTCGGAGGGTCGTCCTTATCCACTGCACTGATGGTC
Organism: Telmatherina bonti; assembly: GCF_933228915.1. NCBI lineage: Eukaryota > Metazoa > Chordata > Actinopteri > Atheriniformes > Telmatherinidae > Telmatherina > Telmatherina bonti. Next base: position 22,014,173 of record NC_136618.1, read on the forward strand.
TGAATCACCTGAGGAAAAAGGAGAACAAAAAAAAAAAAACAGACATACAAGATCAGTTGGCTTGCCGATGTTTATCTGATTTAAATGGACGATTAGGTGTTAAGTGAACCTGTAAATTGTTCAAAGTAGCAACTTTCCTCATTCGCTGTATCAGCCTGAGTAAAAGCATCGACATCCCGCCTTTATATGGGCATCGGTTTTCACTCTGTCATAGAGTTATAAACATGGGAACATACCAAGAAAGCGTATGTGTAAACTGGAAAAAAACAGAAAAAAAGAAAAAAAAAAAAAACTTGATTTTTACAAATGGAGCAGGTTTGTTTTATTATGTTTGGCTGTGGCTTTGAGTCATTTATCTCCCTAAATGCAGTGAGTGCTTATTTGGCAAGGGCCTGGCAAAGTCTTGAGGATGAAGTAGTTTTTTGTGGGAAAGTGTTTTCTGAAAAGGAAATCATTGTTAATAGAGTGTTTTTCTAATCCAACTACTTAGATCAACACATATATAGTGCCCACTTGGATATACACAAAATCCTTTCATTTGCTTAATAAATATACATATGTGTCTATAAAAGCATGTAAATCAAGCTGATGAAAAGGGATACAGGTCAATCAAATCAAGCAAGTTGCATTCACAATATCCGTATTTGGGGGAAAAAAAAGATGAGCTGTATAAGTGCCATGATAACTTCTTTCTTTTTTTCAGTTATCAACAATTTCAAACATATTCATTGTTAATTTTGCATTTCAGAAACAAAAGCTTTCAGGTCATATCAAAATTAGTCAATAAACTGTCAATCAATTGTGGCAAATGTATAAGTCATAGAATTAAGGAGCAGACTTGTGTGTGTATGTTTAACATCAGTAATCATCCACATCTCTTATTATCAAGCTCTTACCAAGTCTCTAGGGTAAAACACATTTTAAGGTGTGAAATTTTATTTGAAAGTTAGCTTTATCGAACTGACTGAATCACATTCCCACTCGGAGGACATAAAGGAAAAATATGTCGGAAAATTCCCAGGTTAGGTAGCGGTTTGTACAACTGTCTGCAACCGTGTCATACATCACAACATCTTCACACTGCATTTAACACTTTACTGTACACACATTTTCCGACATCAGCAGCAACCCTCTCAGGGGGAAACAAGGCACACATGGGGCTTTTCTCTATGTGTGAGTTGTTACCTCATAATATCTGCACAAGCTACCACCTGAATCATATGAAATGGTTTTATTTTGAGTAGGATTTATAAGAATATTAAATGCTTATACATTAAAGTTGTAAGTAAGAAGAGTAACCAATGAGCGGCATTACTCTTCCAGAATAAGTGGTTAGTGAGACGGGCATTGTGCACTGCAGATTTGTCCTGTTGAAAGACCCAACAGCTGCAACATCTCCACCTCGTGACCGGCAGTCTAATGCTCTCACACAACCTGAAGCTTCATTCTTCCAGGAAAAAGCACCTCCACTCTGCAGAGTAGCGAACGTCTACCAGTAACCATCAGGGCCACCCAGGTTCCTTTTTTTTTTTTTTAACATCAGAATTAAACTTTATTCCACCTTTCAGTGTGCCATGTTTGGCGGTCCTTTGCCTTTGAAGACGTTTAGTTGTTAAAGTCCTTCTCTTGCAGATATCATATTATTGTTACCGGGCTTACGGATGTTACAGCATCTGTAAGGGCCTTAATTAGTGAGGAGAATCGACCTGTATCTTCACGGACAGCCCGTTTAATTCTCGGTTTAGCAGAAATGTTCTTCGTTCTATCAACTGTTGTTTTTGTCTCATAAGCCCCAAGATCTATAAAGAAACTTTTTGAGATAATAAATGTGACAGCATTTGTGTGGAAAATATATTAATTTAGCAACAATCTCCCATAACACACAAAAAAGGCATCCTATTGTATAGCATGGCAAGGAATGATATGGCAACGTGTCGTATTGCTGTGGATTATATCATATTGCATCACGTTGCATTGTGTTGTTTATTTTGTAATAATCATAGAACATATTTACTTTTTTAATTATTAAACCAAAAGATAGATTACAGCTTCTTTTTTTCCTGTAACATTACAAGGGATAAGACGTAAAGTTGGAGAACCCTTTTCCAGAAGCTTTGGAATCATTTACTGGTAATATCTTGTCATGACAGCATCATATAAATACACATACTTTTATTCTAATATCTTAAACACTATCACACCTACTGGCCTTGAGCAGCATATTAAAACATAAAAATGCAATGCTGCAGCATGTTGCTACACTAATGCTGTCCAAAATAAAACATGCTGTGTAATCAGGCATGTCTGCTTCATTATAAGGAATGAAAGTGACTCATGATAAGGACTGCTCTTGCTTGAGGCACTGTGAGAGAAGCATTCATATTTGTGAGTTAAACAAGTGAATACTATTTCTTTTGGCCTACTTTGTTTTGCTTCTGAACCCAGGACTGAAGAGGATCTTACTCCTTTTATTATATAATAAGATTTACAACTGTAACCCTTACAGGAAATCAAATTGCCAAATAAATCAAATTACCTTCACCTACCAGCATGTACTCTAATGATTGTTGGATTCACACAAACACACTATCTTAAAAAAAAAACAAAAAAAACCCAAAACAAGTTCTCTCTTTTCAGGAAAAAAAACAACAACAACATAATTTTAATAGCTGACAGCAGTGAGGAAAAAAAAAGAGAGAAATCTTGCTCAGTACATGCTGTACATGAGAGGCACATCACACATCAAGACGCCATATGGACGACAAATGATAGCCACCACGACGGCATCAAAGTGTGTTACTGCAGCAGTGTCCTTATAAATTTACATCAAACATTTGCAGGCGATCTAGGAACTCAACCCTGTGACAACTCACACCCATGGAGAGCATCCAATAGATTCTTAAAAGCAATTCTCACTAAATTATCACATCTCCCAGCCCCAAACAGCTTTGAGATGAACATAAAAAAGAGACAAAATTAATGGAATTGAGGGAAAGAGGAAGGGAAAAAAAAAGCCAATGATCCATCAGTGCTGAGACATGGATTATCAGTTGTCAGTTGTGATTAAATGCTGCTGGTTACAAGCTGTCAGGTATTAAGTGTTTGTGTAGGTGGCAAACAACATCCTGCCAATTATTAAAACTGGCAGGAGGAGTGAAAATTTATGAATATCTTACACTGTTTTGTTGCAGCAATTAAAATAGTTGGCTATTTGTTTGCGAAAGTAGTCACAAAGTCTGACCTTTCTGTTTGCAGTGCAGTGTTGCAGAGCAAGGGGGATTTAAAACTGGATCAGAATTGTAAAAAGTTTATCTTGTGCAGCTCAAAAGCGTGTGGGAGATGTGTGCATAGACAGATGGCAGTGATGTTTGTGTCAGAATCAGATCAGTGGTAGACAGATGCAACAACTGAGGATCTAAACAGTGTATGCAAGCTCTGCTGGAATCATAATAATTCTGTTATGGAAATTTCCAATCTGATAGAACGCGTTCTTTGTGGTTCTTACACTGACTAGGAATCCTATACACAATTTGAACCCTTTGATGTCCTTTGAATATTGCAGGTGCATTCGGAGCTTATCTTGAGGAAGGTTTTCATTTCTCGGTGCAGAGGCAAAGGACTGTAAATCATCTCTAAATCAAACACTTTGTAATGTATAATGCCTTTCATTAGTGTGGCTCTGATCCAACGTGTACCGGCGAACCTTTGGTGGGGAATCCTCTAATGGGTTGAGTAGGAGATAGGAGGAGAGAGACATGGCTGTAGATATAAATTCTCGCTGAAAGACATTAACGGCAGCAGCAGACTGGTGCCTGTTGCAAGGAACGACTGAGGGGGCCTATGAATCACCGAATTAAATGTTTCCTGAGTTTACGCCTGGCTGCATGTCAGATCAAAAAAGATATTAGAGGACAAAGGTGTCTATCTGCACCTTTGAAATAAGAGTAGCCCTGGTAATAGCTCATTCATCTCTTAAAGCATGAGAGATGAGAACAACCAGTGAGTAAATAAAAATACATTTCATTATACACACACACACATATTTTATATATATATATATATATATATATATATATATATATATATATATATATATATATATATATGACTGAATTTCACATGCTGTTGTGCAAATGGAATAGACAACAGGTGAAAATTATGGGCAGTTGGCAAGACACACCCAGTAAAGAAGTGGTTCTGCAGGTGGTGACCACAGACCACTTCTCAGTTCCGATGCTTTCTGGCTGATGTTTCGGTCTCTTTTGAATGCTGGCGGTGCTTTCATTCTAGTGGTAGCATGAGACGGAGTCTAAAACCCATACAAGTGGCTCAGGTAGTGCAGCTCATCCAGGATGGCACATCAATGCGAGCTGTGGCAAGGTTTGCTGTGTTTGTCAGCGTAGTGTCCAGAGCATGGAGGCGCTACCAGGAGACAGGCCAGTACATCAGGAGACGTGGAGGAGGCCGTGGGCAGGCAACAACCCAGCAGCAGGACTGCTACCTCCTTCTTTGTGCAAGGAGGAACAGGAGGAGCACTGCCAGAGCCCTGCAGAATGAGCTCCAGCAGGCCACAAATATGCATGTGTCTGCTCAAAGAGTCAGAAACAGACTCCATGAGGGTGGTATGAGGGCCCGACGTCCACAGGTGGGGGTTGTGCTTACAGCCCAACACCATACATAACATTTGGCATTTGCCAGAGAACACCAAGATTGGCAAATTTGCCAACGGTACCCTGTGTTCTTCATGGATGAAAGCAGGTTTACACTGAGCACATGTGACAGAAGTGACAGAGTCTGGAGACACCGTGGAGACGTTCTGCTGCCTGCAACATCCTCCAGCATGACCGGTTTGGCAGTGGGCCAGTAATGGTGTTGGGTGGCATTTCTTTGGAGGGCCGCACAGTCCTCCATGTGCTTGCCAGAAGTAGCCTGACTGCTATTAGGTACTGAGATGAGATCCTTAGACCCCTTGTGAGACCATATGCTGGTGTGGTTGGTTCCTCCTAATGCAAGACAATGCTAGACCTAATGTGGCTTGAGTGTGTCAGCAGTTCCTGCAACACGAAGGCATTGATGTTATGGACTGGCCCGCCCATTCCCCAGACCTGAATCCAATTGAGCACATCTGGGACATCATGTCTCGCTCCATCCACCAGAATCAAGTTGCACCACAGACTTTCAAGGAGTTGGTGGATGCTTTAGTCCAGGTCTAGGAGGAGATCCCTCAGGAGAACATCCGCCGCCTCAACAGGAGCATGCCCAGGCGTTGTAGGGAGGTCATACAGGCATGCAGAGGCCACACACACTACTGAGCCTCATTTTGACTTGTTTAAAGGACATTACATCAGAGTTGGATCAGCCTGTAGTGTGTTTTTCCACTTTAAATTTTAGTATAACTCCAAATCCAGACCTTCATGGGTTGTTACATTTGATTTTCATTGATAATTTTTGTGTGATTTTGTTGTCAGCACATTCAACTATGGAAAGAAAGTATTTAATAGAAATATTTCATTCATTCAAATCTACAACGTGTTACTTTAGTGTGAGCATTTTAGTGAGCATTTATATACACACATATATATATATACTGCATATACAATGCACATCTTATAGAATTATTGTTCAGTACGTACAGTGGTTTTATGTCTGGGGTGGGGAACTTGAGTTCTTCATGAGCTGCAGTCCTGTACTGTAAATGTTAGGAGTTTCCCTGCTGCAACACGACAGACGTGAATCAATGAGTAATTAGCCGACCTGTGCAAAGTTTGAAGCTTGCAGCAGGGGAATTCTTTATCCTTGCAAGACGGCAGCCCTTGTGGACTCGAGTTGTTTTAAGCTCATAGTTTAGATCTTTTTTCAGTACAGATAGGCAAAAAATGCAAAACATAAAACTGCTTAACTGTGGTGCAAACAGTAACATGTCAAATATAATTTAAATTTAAACCACATAGCAAAAATGGCTGTTTAAGATGAATTTTAGCAGTTATCAGGCCATTTTTCTAGTTCCCGGTTTAGCCTCGTGAAGCAGACATCCTCTAAAACCTTAAGATTATACTTTAAGTTTTCATAGGAATAATAACTTCATGAATTTGTGATTTTCCTTGTTGTTTTGTAAGCACATATGGCTCACAGTTATAAATGTCTTTATTGTGTTTTTCCAACCCTAATGACTGAAGCTTTTCATGCCTGTAGTTCTGCAGGAAGTTTATTTTCCCGTTGAAAGCTTTTTCTTTCCTTTCCACCACCAACCATGCTCAAGATGAAAAGATTCAATGCAGTCTGTTGGTCTACTTAGCCTGAAAATCATTCTTTTTCAGCTGGCGTAAATGATCACAATTGGATTACAATCGTATAATAGTACTATGGTAACTGGATTGAATTGGGCTGGATTTTTACAAGTGCTTTGAGACGACTGTCATAATTTGGCACTATACAAATAAAGCTTAGTGAAACTGAAATAAGTTGAGGTACAGCAAATATGACATGTAAGGAGTCTCAAAAATTATAATTTGAGCAGGATGTGTGACATAAAAGTACCTTGTGAATCAGAACAGCTTTCTATATGAGATATTTTCACAACTTAGCAGCCATAAACAAATTCAGAGGATTGTGTTAATTCAGACTTTTTTGAGTTGGCATTCACATCAGGTAGCTAAATCAACGCTTTAAAGCACAGAATAAGTGATTCTTTTTATATGCCACTTCAACTAAGTTATCATCTAAAGGGACATAAAATATAAGGATCAATGTTTGTTACCAGGCAGATCACAAGAAAAGTAAAATATAAAAAAAGAAAAACAGTGTACGTTGAGATGGTTTTGTAATGTGTAATATTTTTCTCTGTTCTGCGATGGACTGGCGAGTTGTCTAGGGTGTACCCTGCCTTTCGCCCAAAAGACTGCTGCAATGGCTCCAGCTTCCCCGCAACCCTGAATTGTATTAAGCAGTTCGGAAAATGAATGACTGAATGAATATTTTTCTCTATTAGTTATTCATTTAGTCTTTGCACTTTTTCAGATGTTCTTTAACAATCTTTGCTAAACGTGTTGCCCTTTCAGATATGTAGAGTGGTTTAAAATAATAATTTGGATGATTTGGTCCTTTTTTTCAACATTGTAAGATGCTCCTGAGGTGTTTGTCTTTAAGTCAAAACCAAACGTGTCATATTTGTTCATTCAGATGACCTTCCAGCCCACTGCATCATAACAAATTGATATTTCATGAAGCAGGGTATTTTCTGCGTCCTTAAAGCTTTACACTACAAAATCAACAAAACAATAACATGTTTGTCTTCGTTTCATTATGCCTGGTCACTCTTTGGCCAATTTCTTGAACTGATAAACAACTTGTATTTGCAAACAGCCATAGCCTAAAATATCACTGCAGAAATTCGGCAGATTTTTTTAGTTAGGAGGCAAAAACTTTGGTACTTTTTGCATCTGAAGTGTACTCTGACACCTCTCCAGCCAGTAAAAGTTAGTCTAGTGTTGACGCTTGTCTTATTACTCTCCTTAATTCTTCAGAAAAGCACTTCTTGGAGAATTGGCTACTGTCAGATTCAAAATAGTCATCGTGTTGATAACCAGTTGCTAGAGTTTGACACAAAGCGTAAAGCAAAGCTCAGCTGCAACGTGATGCAGCGTCATGGAAAGCAGACGTGATGAAGTACGTTTGCTCAGCTTCATGAATGTACATAATATTTGTCATTGTGCCACCAGCATTGAGTCAAAAAAGATAATTTGCACCCAGAAATTTAAAAAGCTACTTTAAAACAAAACTTAAAAGAAAAGAAATTGGTTTGTTTTTGTTTTGGAATGCCTGTGAAACCTTTGGAAAATACTGCCCTGAATTTAGTGTCCATTAATAACAAATATGCCCTGCCTTATAGGCCATACACAAAGGCTGTGCATAAGGACAGAAAAAAATTACCTTCAGCATTCCTGAATTTTCTGCATATTTAAGTTTCTGTACAAAAAATATGTTTATTGTCTCTTGTGTATGTGAACTAAATTCACAGGTTGTATTTAAGTGAAATGGGTAATGTCAGAGCTCAGTTAACATCTTTAAAGTCTCATTATGGAAAACACATTATGAAAATGTTTTTATTTTTTATGTATACACAGGAGCAATTAAAAGTGCATGCCAAGTAGAAAGATTTTATATATATATATATATATATATATATATATATATATAGCAAGCTAGAGAGTAAACAGTAATGTGTTAAAGTGAAGAAAGTGAAGCAGATTAAGTTGTTTGTCTTAACTTTGTTCACAGCTTTTCTAATTTAAACATTCTGATAAGGTCAGTGTTTTGTTGTTGTTGTTATTGTTGTTTTGTGCTGGTGTAATAACAAGGATGGAATAGTATTAAATCCTTAACACAGGTAGGAAATTGTTATGTTTTTTAGTGAGTACCAATCCAGTCCAGATAACATAGCAGTTGCTCAATTTCCTGTTACACCAATTGCACTGAAGCCCACAATATACTTTCACTGAGAACGATATTCATATTGTTATATTAGCAACTTTTTAGACCCCTACAATCCGATTAAACCAAATAAAATGAAAGCACTTTACATGTATTAAAGCAACAAAGAAAAACCAAACAAATATGTGGACATGCATAATCATTCACACACACACATACAGACACACCCCCAAGTCCCATGTTGTATACCACAACTCTATAAACATATTTTTTGTCTTCTTAACGAACAAATGAACAAAGACTGAAATATATTATACTATTTTAAGATAAGATATCTGGTGTTAGTGAAGACTTGTTGAGTAACGTGAGGGCAAGTATTGTTTATTCTTCTCTGTTAGCCACAGCAGCTGTACGTATTCTCCTCCAACGTCCAAATGATCACACAAAAAGCTTGGTTCTCATGCAACATTCAGCTTCAGGTGCTTCAAGCTGCAGACTGAAGCCACAACACAGTTCCGCTTACTGTCAAATATTAATGTCTATGAAAAGTATGGACAAAAAACCAGTTAAAAGTACTGTAACATGCTGTGGACTGTAACTGTTGGATAACTTACTTAAAATGACATTTTCATTTTAGGTCAGTTTAGTTTTGACAAAGGGTACTTTCTATTTTTTCTACTGTTTCTACTGACTAGAAAGTTAATAAAATTTATCATATTTCTTCAGACAATAATGAAGCCAGAGTTTACAATAATAATATTTGTGTCCAATGTTTAACTCAGTCATCTACTGGGGTGCGGCCTGGCTGCTGCTCAGTGGCGGTCTGGGTTTCCTGGCTCTCCATTTGTGTGGGCTGTACCCTCTGCTTGCGTGCTTTGTCTGCCCTGGGTGGCCGGTGCCCGGGGGTTTTGGCCCGCTGGGGCTTGTTCTCCCTGACCATGGGGGTTTCTGGCTGGGCCCCCCCTCTGCCATCTCCTCGGTGGATGGATTGCGGGATCTGGAGCAGGGTGATTGGGGTCTGTGGTTTCTCCTGGCCTGCTCCTTGCCTGTGTGTGGGCGGGGTCACATTGGCATGATCACTCTTCTCTGAACACGTTCCACTCTGTATGTTCTGCATGTGACACAGTCCCTGTGTCGCCTGCAGGTATATTTACTAACAGCAGCTTGTTTTCTTTCTGTGTGTCTGATTTAGCTTGTGAGTTCTAGGTTCTCCTGATACTTGATGGCTTCATCCTCCCGCAGGGGGAATATGACTCCAGTGTGTATAGGCAAATGTATACGTGTACATATAGGCGGATGTGTACGTGTGCTTATGTATATGCATATGTACGTAAGTTGTTCTCTTTCTTCTTTCTTTTTCTCCTTCTCGCTTTCTGTCTCTCTTTTTCTCTCTTCGAGGTGTATTTCTGTTTTTCTCTTTTCGATTCTCTTTCTGTCCCTCTTCTGTCCTCTCCGGTGCGGTCCAACAATACAAACTTTGTAATACAAACAATTATGCAAAATAAATAGAAAAATAAAATATGAATCCAAAATATCAAGGGGAGCATTATATCTATAATGCTTTTCTTGGCACAGTAAATTTGACCATTAAAAGACAGCATCCAGAAAAACATTCTGCTTGCTTAAATGTTGCACAAGACCAAAAAAAAAAAAAAAAGAAAGAAAAAACTGAACAGATATAAAATGAAATTGTGGTTTCAAATACTTTAACAGATAAAGCTCCAGTTATTCTTTAATTAATAGTCTACTACATGTTAAAGTAATTTTACCTTTCTAAATGTTTTCATGGGCTGCACGGTGGCGCAGTGGTTAGCACTGTGGCCTCACAGCAAGAAGGTCGATCCTTGGTTGGTTTGGTCAGTGGCCTTTCTGTGTGGAGATTGCATGTTCTCTCCGTGTATGCGTGGGTTCTCTCCGGGTACTCCGGCTTCCTCCCACCATCCAAACACATGCATGATAGGTTAATTGGTCACTCTAAATTGCCCCTAGGAATGAGTGTGAGCGTGCGTGGTTGTTCGTCTATCTGTGTGGCCCTGCGATGGACTGGCGAGCTGTCCAGGGTGTACCCTGCCTGTCGCCCAAAGCCAGCTGGGATAGGCTCCAGCTTCCCCGCGACCCTGAATTGGAATAAGCGGTTTGGAAAATGAATGAATGAATAAATGTTTTCATCCACACTCTTCATTAATAGACATTAATATCTGGCAGTAAACCAGCAGAAATTAACCAGCATCAACTTCAGTCTGATCTTGCAGCAGAGGTGATCACCTCCTGCTCTGACTGCAGTGTGGAGCTGCATGAGCTGTGTTCTTTATGACAGCTTCACAGCTGCTGCTTAAGGATGAGAGAAAACTACACATTCTTTTATTGTTACTCACCAAGAATCCTTGATACCACAAGAAAAAGATGCTAGACCTTGGTGCTCGTTTTGTCTTTAAACAAACTCACTGAAGGGTCTGAAACTACGCTAGCTCGAAAAGCACTCAGAGAGCACAAAACCTCTGGCAAGGCCTTTAAAAAGTTCCTGGATCCAAACGGTGATCCGGATTATCACCAAAATTAAATCAGTTCTTCCTTTTCACATTTCCAACAAGTCCTGAAAATTTCAAGAAAATCCGTCCATACGTTTTTGAGTTATGTTGCACACAGACAGACAGACAAACAAACAGATAAACGCCAGCAAAAACATAACCTCCCTGGCAGAGGTAAATATAGTGCCAAGTTAGCAGTGGAAGTAGTGTATGCATAAGTGTAATCAGCATATCAGGAAATTGTGCTCTGACAAAGGATCCGTGATTAAATGTGTTATATTGTTATCACATTGTTTGTTTCTGTATATATATATATATATATATATATATATATATATATATATATATATATATATATATATATATATATATATATATATCAAACATCAACCCTTCCAAATGATTCTCAACTCTCTCTGTCAACATCAGCTATGATGACAAAACACTTCTGTCTGCGATCCAAAGCCAAATTCAAGATCTGGACTTTTGATTGAAGCCTCCTCTCCCTGGAGCGTAGTTATTTGGATTCCCCAATTCCCCAGACCATACAACCTGTGTGATGGAGCTGAACCTTCCCAGATGAAATCCTGACTGTTCACTCAGCGCTCCCTCACAGTAATTCCACAAATAGTACCCTGCCGAGAAAAACATGTCTCTTCTCAACGGTGTGCAACTCAAACAATCGAGATTTAATGCTCCCAAACACATGAAGTGTGTTATTGAACTGCATTGACCATAATTCACTGCAACCTTGCCACAAAATACTCAGATTCTGTTCACAGAGACTGGAATGTGGCCTCTTTAATGAAAGATGTAATGTCAGTCAAGGTAGCATGGTTAGACTTGCAAGTTAAATTCTGAGTGATGATGAGCTTGGATCACACTTCCTGCTCTTTAACACCCGCTTTAAAAAACACTACAAGGAATCTAAGCTCCTATTCTTCCAGTTCTCTTCAGTCTCGTTATAAGTATCAAACCATCTCAGAAGGGTTATTATCGGATTCTTAACTTATATGGTTGGCTCTCCAGCTAAGAGCCTTTCATTTAAGCCACCTAAAGCCCTGTTGGCAGATGACTCACACAATAAGATCAAGCCAGCTACTTCAAAGTTGAACCAAGAGTATAAATAAGCATCGGATCAAATAAGTGGCACTCGTTGCCATGGTGATATGACAGCTGTCACCAGGGGTTGTGTTGACGAAGGAAGTGGTGAGCATGCTGTTTTCACACCCCTCACTCTACACTGTCTCCTACGACATCGGCGCCCCAAACATCACCCACATGTCACACCCGTTACTTTGCTCATCAACCCATCAGCAGCGCCCACCTACACATCAAACCCCTGTCACATAGACACACACACACACACATCCACATACTGAGGTTGTATTAGCAATTGATATTTGCTATTCAACAAATGACATCCTTCAATCTCCCTCAATATATGATTTTTTCGGACTCCACTGTCCGAGTCATCTGCTGAGACTCGTCAGCCTTGTCACAAGGCTGTTTGCTGACACGATCCCGACAAGCTGAAACTGTCAAGGCTAAGTCATCTCCTGGTGAGATCTGAGATTAAATTTGCCCGATGCTCCATCTTTTTTATAGAACAAACACCAAGCTGCCACACACTTATGTTTTCTGTGGCCCTTGTGCTGCGACATATCTGTTTTCATCTCTCAACAAGACGCAACACCTATAATAAACTGATAATTTGGATGACATCTTGCAGGTGTGAACACCTTCTCTGCTGTTCCATAATTGGAAAGTTGAGGATGTAGTGTAATTAAGGAATAGTATGGCCAGTAGTTTTGATCACCAACACACACACACACACAAAACAAACATAAGAAAAACTCATGTCAAGTGTTCAGAGTCTGATTCCCAGTGTCTATGTGCTCTCAAAGAACCATTTTCCTCTGCTTTTTGAAAAAGCTTAAAGGTTTTCATAAGTGTTGGTATTTATATATGAATGGTTGATGAGAAGACCATTAAATTGCATAATTAAAGGTAAGTTAAATGATCTGTTAACTCATATTCCCAAAGCAATATGTTCATGTAGGTAGTCACTGCATCAAGTTCTGCATTACTTTGATGCCTAAGAAAAAAAAAAAAAAACTCTGGTGTTATAAGGATTTGGCAAAGTATGATTTTTAGTGTAGTTGAAAGGTTTCTAACTGAATGAAAATGACTGGGAAGTATCCGAGTGAATTAATTCTCTAACTACTGAGTGAACATGAATACTTCTTTAAGCGTCCGCTATAAAACAGGAAACAATGAACCATTCTTTCTAAAATTGATAAATGCTGCAACATTCAGTAATGCGTGATTACTTTTATTTCCACACGTGGAAAAAATTGTTGATGCCTTTTGTTCAAAGAAACACTCAAAATAGTCCTAAAAATAACTTGAATCTGACAAAAGAAAAAAATTATTAAAAAGAAATTCTATGAAATTTCACCAATGAATCCTTTCTGTCCAGACTTGTTTGATCGGTTTATTTAACTTTTTATATAATTCTGTCGAAGCATGATTGAAAATTTTATAGAATTTTTATGTAATAACCAACACTGCAATAGTTATGATATTTAGATAAATATGTGGATAGTAGAGTCAGACGTCTGTTAAAATATGTTATTTTTTTCTTTGTTAAATGCCCAACAATAATTATCAAGCAATATTTCATATATCATATGTTATTGTAATAAGTTAATATAGGTCATGTGATATGAAACAACAGATAAATGACTTAATTAGATATGTAACATATTTATTAAACAGATGCTGTTTTATTGCTGCAGGTGCATCATAGCTTCTGTGTGGTTTGATTCTCATTCTAATGTCTAATTTTTTTCTCAGTCTTCAAGAATTTTCTTTCAGTACATCTCCTATTATCCGTGATATTTACCAAAATACAACAGGACATTGTTCTTTTCTGCTAGCCCGCTGCATCAATGCAGATTTTAAAGATCTTTATCAAGTCCCTGCGTTCAATTCTGACTTTCTTGCTACTCAGACGGAGAGCTTTGTTTGGCTCCAATTTGCAGCAATCAGGCGCAGTGGGTTTTGTATCTCAATTCAGCTAATTCAGCTTCACATCCTCGCATCAACTGTGGCAGCTCCAACTGCTGATTGTGTTGGTAAACGAGCCAAATTACAATAATTAGCTAGAAGGGTACTTGGAGAACACCGTCTTTTTCCAAGGCCTATGCCCAATCTTGCTTTTTTTTTCTTTTCTTTTTTTACGAAAAGCGATTCAGATCTGCACCAGAGTTCCTCCTTTGCTCATTGTTCCATCACTCCACAAACCTGTGTTTGTCTTTGGAACAAGAACACCCAAACAACATTAATTGCATAAGTGCTGGAGCCTTTTAGAAAAGCCATAAGTGTCCTACCATCCATTTTTAGTGAAATGCTTTCATCAGAAAACTGCATTCCCCTCCCAGAGTTTAGGGAGGAGCAAGCAGCCGGCTTAAGGGAAGAAAAAGCCAAGTCTACTCATGTCTGTCATGGTTACACTGAAGTGAATGTACTACGTGAACCTCCCTCCACACTGTCCCCACTGGCCATGCCCCTTCCACCTCATCATGATATCAATTAATATTATGGCAGAAGACAGACGCACAGATGAACCGTAACAAGTGGCATCTCTAGAGAGAGCCATTGCCATGAGACTCTGCTTTAATTAGGCCTGAAAAATGGCAGGGTATTCTGTCCAGGCCCTCCCTGTTAATCTGTGCTATACAGCCACAGAGTCAACTGTAGCCCCAACTGGCAAATGTTATTATTTCATCTTAGTGGCAGCTGTGAATAAGCTAATGGGCGTGACAGCCAGTGGGCGCCTGAGATACTTTTTTAAACAAAGTGTTACAGGAGCGCGCATGTAGTTAGTACAGCCAACTGTTACCTGCTACACCCATGCACACAGTACACAACGGGAGCATTTTCATTAATTAGGAAGCAGGAAGGTGGCGGGGTGAATATCTGACAGGTAATGAGTCCACCCAGTCTGTCTGCTAACAGAGAGTCGACATCTAGTTGTGATTCAAACTGTGTTTTCACATTCAAATGTCAACCTCGCTCCTTCCCTTTGCCTATGTGTTTTTGGGTGTAAATTTCATCATGAAATTTCCATCTCGCCTGCCTTCATTATGCAGTCCGGAGGTGCGATCCCACTGGTGCACTTCAGTGTTGCCTGACAAAAGGCTGGATTTGAATGGGACTGAATAGAAAATGGAATTAGTTGAGAAATAAAAAACAAAAGCGAGCGCTGCTTCTCTGTAGTAGTAAGTCATCATGACAATCAGATGAATGAGGGGACAAAAAGCATGTTTCACATCCGAATATAGTCCATCTGAAACACATGAGGTGTAAATATATTCATGATTTTTCACATGTTTTACAGTAAAAAAGAGAAACAAAGAGCGAAAACAGTTTGACATCTGAAAAATAAACAGAGGGTAACTGGTTATTTTTCCTTTAATTCAACAGCTCTCCCTTGTGTTTCATGATCTTTGAATGAATGAATGAATGAATGAATGAATGGAAATGTCACATATTACTTCAGTGGGCGGGGAAGCTGGTTTTCTGACATGCGGCATACCAGTATTCTAAAGGTTGTTTTCTATTTTGGTTGTTTATTCTAATCCAAAAGATTTGTGACATGATTATAAAAACAGAAGGCTATTTACTCATTCATATTTTATGCTTTATTTTCAGTAGAAAAAAACATGTATTTGTGCTGTGTTAAACTGATGTGTCTCTGCTTTTCAGTGAGAATTTGCTTACATACTAAACAACAAACTAACTAAATGAAGCGCTTTCTTTAGAAAAGAGCACGTATTTTTCATCCATCCCATTTCACAGTTTTCAAATCTTCAATGCAGCTCGGTGAAACCCAGATTTGTTTTGTTCTGAGAGTTTTTTTTGTCACACCTAACTATTTTATATGTTAGGAATGTCTTCGCTAATACCAGGCTGACACCAGTTCCAAGCCATAGTAGCTCATTTTCAGCCTGTATGGACAGAATTTGAAGGCATCGCATCATCACAGTGGATGGATGGGGACAGGAAAGAGGCCTTCACTGGCAGTCGCAGCAGCAGCTTCTGGCTGCATCCTCACAGCCCAGCTATCAGTGGGATTGGATAAGCAATCTTGCTGGCTTCAGCTGAGTAATTACAGATTTACCTTCTTCTGCTGATGATGCCATCATGGGCAATGGCTGTTGTCATGTCCTGCAGGCTTGGATTATTGGAGAGGAATGGTTTCTTTTTAGCCTCTTTGACATCATTTATCAGGTGCACACATTGTTGGTTACATCTGAAAGTTGCTTTTATAGCTCTACACCTAATTTCGCTGAAGATAAGAGGCAGGATTGACAGCATAAACGCTACAATGCATTCTTGATTATGTCTGGGATGCATGACTCCCATTTTAGTTTACTGATACCTTAAAATCCCTTTGTGTATGCTAGAAAAAGTCCATCTTGTTTATTTTCATATACATTTATCTTTATCTTTATGCAATGTTAACTAGTTTCTCTTGATAATAGTACAAATAGCACTCATTTTGTGCTTTGGATTAAGGTGCGTTTGACAAACCCTACATACGCTATGGTGTTGTATTCAGTTTCTTTTCCTGCTTTAGCATTATAAACTTGAAAATTTTTAGTTTATTTTCCAACACTTATCATTTGAATAATTTCAGTCACATGTGCTCTGTTATGTCCTGAACCCCTATTTAAAAAAATTAGCTCTGAATCTAAAATAGGCAAAAACTCAAGGCAGGAACAAACAGAACAGTCAGAGTTTATGAGGTTGTGTAACCTTATTGAAGACGGAGCCACATTGTGGTCAAGCATTATGCGCACACAAAACAACAAATACACATGAAATATGGTCTCTCATTTTAGCAAATGAAATCGTTTGCTGTTTTTTGTTCACCCTCCCATGAGTGCAATGACAAACAACTCCAAAATATGAATGCAAATAGCATATTTAAAAAGGGTCTAATAGCTATTTCCAATACAATGCATCATTCTGATCAATTGTACTTATTCAGGTTCTGCACGCTCGCTGTAGCCTTTGCCTCTGATTGTATTTTCCAAATGCCAAGACCAGAAGAATCACTGCCACAAACACACAAGTCATTTAGAAACAATGGGGCTAAATGTGATGCAAGGACACAGATTCTTTCTCCTTCGTTTGCCTTCCTGGAGAAAATCTCCAAGCTCTGAATTCATCTGCTAACCACTGCATGATACTGCTTCCCCCTGTGGTGATCATCTAATTACACCGGGCTTTAGAACAGTAAATCAAACCATTATAGAACAGCACTCCATCCCACCATTAGACATGACATTCAGCTGTAATGTTACAACGGATTAAGACTGCAGGCAGGAGCGAGGAGCAGTCCTGAGCGAATGCGAGTAACATCTCTAATGAACAGCAACACCTGCAATGCCTGCAACAAAATCTCAAAGTTGTGTCTCCTGCTAATGATGCTGTCTACCTGGCATAACCAAAAGCTGCAAAGTGGGACGTGTTTGTGCACAGTGGACTTGTTTTTAGGAACAAAGTAGAGAGTTTTAATGGCTGAGAGTCAGCAGGCTGTCTTTGTGTGTCAAGCTTCAAGCGAGGGTAGCAAAAGCAAAAAAAGAAGGAAAGCTGGACAAAAAAAAAAAAAAAAAACTGCTTGTGGGTCTTACCTGTCCTGGCATGGTGTTTTCGCAGAGGAGAGTCTCATAGTCTATGGCAAAAACTGGGGCGTTATCGTTTATATCCCGCACAGTGATGAGGGCGACGCCTTTCCCAATTTGCATTGTGTCCTCTGAAAAAGAAGGAGAGGAGAGAGAACTGGTTCATGTTGCACATTGCAGCAAAGCCTCCTTTAATTCATCTGTAGCTGCCTCGACGCATTTGGTCAGATTATGGGATATTGATCTTTCGCATGTGTTTTAATTAAGTCCTGCTGTAATGAAATATGCTGTGTGCCTCCAACAGCTGGTGTCGTTACTTCGTCTGCTGTGGATCAGCCAGACTGATCGGACTTGGCTCGGGCTTGTTGTTGGGGAGAGCTGCACGTGTGTGTGTGTGTGCGAACGAACCGTCTTCCACGCAGGGCTTCACGCCTCTCTGTCTGCTTGACACACACTGATGGCTAAATGGCTACGTCTGAGAGCAAGATGATGATTTAGTCTGGCGTCGCCACGATGCCGAACCAGAGATGACGCTCTGACATTCGGGTGATAAAAAGGGCGCACAAAGCCTGGGGGCCAGAGACTTGTTGTCATTGGCGTGGTCTGGATGGAGTGGATGAAATGTGAGTGACCGCAGCTCAAATGCTCCGAGTCCATGCATCCTCTTCTGTTAGAAAGAACCCATTCACTATAAATACTGTCACAAGGCAGTGCAGGGTAGTGGGTTTTTGTTGCCAGTCCTAGAATAAAAAGATGTTTTTAACTAAAAGAAAAGTGCATGAGTGTCACTAAGTGTCAGTAGTGTGTACCTCATGCATGAGGGACTGTTGTGACATTTCATATGGCTATTATTATACGCTGCCTTCTCTTTGTTCTATATCAGGCAAGCGCTAACGCACGGGAATCAACCAAGAAATACATCTCTGTGCTGTGAGATGTAAATAAAAACACAGCTTTGAAGCAAAGAAGCATAAAAAGCTCTAAAAAAAAAAAAAAAAAAAATATCCTTTTCATACAGTGCAGTCTGAAGATATGAAAGAAGAGGAAGTGCCAGGATGACAGGCTGGTTGTCTTTTTTAACTTATACTGATGTGACGCAGCTGTCTAAAGTGCTCAGTGGATGATGTGCTGATGATTGTTGTCCACTGAAAGACGACAGTGGAATGATGGCAATGCCAGGGAAAAAAAAAAAAAAAAAAAAGGTGTTCGTGTCCTTGGCGCATTGACAGACGAACAAAAAGGCATGCAACACTTCTTCACATCGCATTAACATTGTTCACCCGTGGGTGAGACCGCCCGCCCTTAGTCAGCATCTTGTCCCCACGGCTCAGGGAGACATGGAGGTCAAAACGACCGTCCTGTGTGTGAATTAACATTCCCCGACAGCCTTTCAACAGCCCCACAACTCCACGCTGTAATGTCCACAGCACACAGCAGACTAATGGGCAATATGAAGCGTAAAAGAACTAAAAATTTGATTTACTCTCTCTTTGCGGCAATAACCAGCTAAATGACACTTTACGAAACCCCAGGCGTTGATATGATGAAATATAGAGATAAAAATACACTATATTTTTCCAGTTTCTAATGCCAACATCTTCACCAGTAGAAGTAGAGAACATGCCGTTTGTAGCATAAAGCCAGTCTTTGATTTTCAAGCTTCATGCTAATACTAAAGACACTTTATAGCATAAATTAGGAATAATGTTGTAATATGTTTTTCCTTTCATATTTGCCTAAAAGAGTCAGACTAATTGTTTTCATCCTGTTTGAAGAGAATTTGGGAGTAAATCCCTGACTTGTCACCTTGTCCGAATTCTGCTTGAGTTTGTTTCTCTCAACAGATTTTGAGCTTAAATTATAGACTGCATACATCAGCAGGTGACATTGTTGCACGTGGCTTTAATAAAAGGTCAAGAGGTTGCTAATTGGAAACATAAAGCTCAGGGAAGAAACAAACAAAACCAGCTGCCTTAGGTGGGAGAAAAAAAAACGAAATAGGACTTTAAAATTCAACTGATTTCTGACTAATTCTGATACCTGGTTTTCAGGTATCTTTTTGGAAACAATGTTTCTCACAGAAAATAGGACTCAGAGCAACCCCATTCCTTCATATGAATGTGGTCACATCATACCCAGAAGGTAATAAAAGTTACAGAATGTTACTTCTGTCTTGTGTATATATTAACACTCACACCGCCAAGGAAAAATATGTTCATTTTGGTGACGTGAAATGATTTAATCAAGCTGATCAAGCAAGTGTACCTGACTTTTTTTTTATTTTTAATGCGTGAACAAACAGACCAGCACCAACACTTATACTATTTTTCTCCTGCCAACGGCATAATTGCTCTTCATCTCTACATATGTCTGCTTTTAGCTGCTCAGGAGCATCTGTATAGTTGGTTTTTTTTTTTTTTTTCAGCGAAGAGGTTAAACAAACAGTTTACTCTCACTCATGCAGCAGTTGCGAGATCTGCATCTGTTTAACTTACGACTCTCAATGGCAAGGATAGTAAGATTATGGACAGAGTTGGCCTCTCGGTCCAGAGCTTTGGCTGTGCTGATGATGCCACTGAGAGGGTCCACGTTGAAGAAACGCTCCATGTCTGTGTTCCTGTCAATGGAGTACCTGGACAAAACAAAAAAAAAAAACACATATATTTTTAACTGATACACTTTTAAGAATAACTTTTAGAGCAGCAGCTTTTCATCTGCTTGTTTATGAACTGGCCTGTAAAAAGAATAAAATATGACTAATTTCAAATCTTGAATAGTCCGTGTGAAACAAAACCCTATTACATTGTGGAAAAAAATAAAAAAGAAAAACCTAAGACTGTCAACTTGTCCCTAAACACACAACTTTAATCAGGCTTTTTCAATACACATCAACTCATAATTCCAGAGAAAATTACAACTTCAATTAGCATACATCCAAGGGGTATTATTGCAATGTAATTTGACTCTTGTGGCTGCATTAGTTCCACAATAATTCTAATTCAAACAGATGGAGTGAAATATATTACTGATTCAGATAACAGTCACAGGGGCAAAAAGAGGCAATCTAAAGCTACAATGGAACAGTAATTAGATTTTCTGATTAAGATTACTAACAATCCTAACAGACCAAGCATGAATACCATACAATATTCATTCAATTAAGGCAGAATGGGTGGGGATCTTGATAGTGATACTGCACAGACAGACAATGCAAGTGCTTGTTTTGAGTCACGGATGCCGTGGCACCAGTGTTGAGCCTTGACCCTCCTCCAGGAATGCCCTTCTCTAGTTCTGGATGGCATTTTGCAATTGCAAATGCAGCACTCCTTGGCCCACCCACCATCTGGCATTGTCTTTCTCACAGCCTCATGGGGACTCTCAAGTGTCTGTGAAGTCTGTGCGTGCAGATGATGTTGAGTAATTGAAAGAATAACCCCTTTAATTTGATTCGGTTGGATTTTTTGGAGTATTCCTCAACAAGCTTTGCACTTTTACTTTTTTTTTTTTCTTTACTTCTTAAAAGGAAGAACACAGAGTCAAGTTCTGCTTTTTCTTTTCCCCTTTCCAATGTCTGCCTTATAACCACGTGAAAAAGCAGATGGACAAATTGTTAGTACCTGATTGCGCTACTGGAGGTATCGGGGTCATGGGCAGAGACTCTGCCTATTGAGGTGCCCACTTTGGCATCCTCTGAAACATCCATCTGGCTAAGTGGTGTGGAGAAGATGGGTGGCTCGTTCACATCTTCCACTGTCACCTTCACAGATGTCGTGTCGCTAAATGGGCCCAAGCTTAAGAAGTTGGAGTCGATGTTCCTGTTTGTGGCTTCTATTCGCAGAGCAAAACTGCTTTTTGTTTCAAAGTCCAAGGGCTGAAAGAGACAAAAAGAATTGAGAAAACATGTTCATTGCTCTTGTCAAAATATTAGAAGTGGCAAAACTCTTTGCATTTTTTTTCTCTGTTGTTAAGAACTGGAAAAATGATTAAAAAAATTGACTATTTTAAATGAATCAATAAAAATTTTTTTTAAAAAAACCCAGCAAAAATGCACGAAGATCCATAAGTCATTTAGACAATGCTGGTCGACAGTAGAGTTGAAGATGAGGGCTGTATGGAGCAAGTACAATTTCATGCAATCAGACAACGTCATTTGGTGAAGGATTATAGTTACTTTGTTCTGTGAAAGAAATAATAGCTATGGGACAGGTGCCAACGGGGTGAAAAGCACTCCGAGATGAACGTTGTTTGAAAGATTTTGTCTGGCTTATTGAACTCTCCTTCGGAACATATAATATACTGCTCCAGCACATTGATTTGACACTTTCACTGTCAGGCACTTTCTCCAATGTTGTAATCGTCAGAGTTTGGGAGAAAACAAACAAAGAATCGAAGTGGCCAGTCTGACAAGAACTGTTCATTGCCAACAATGGCTCTACCCCTCCTACAAAAGAGGGACAGCAATGAGCTGTCACATCAGTGTGGCCTGGGGAGACCATTTTGAGTCTGAAGCCCTGAAATCTGACATACCGGCCATGAGTTCTGAAGCATGAAAAAGTGAGGTAAGAATGTGCAACAAAACTCCTCTAAGTAGTTTATCATATTTAACTTGTTCATTTTATGTATCTGGATGGAGGTTAAAAACAATAATACTACGTTTCACTTCAGAGCAGTTGAGGTAACTCTATCAGCATCTATGAGGTGTTGATCAGTAGTTCCGATGGTTGATGCTGATTTGTTGCTTGAAATAAAAGTCTGAATCAGAAATACAATGGTCCTGGAAGACAGATTTATGTCAGGATTTAGTTAGAGGACTATGGAGCTGCTGGTATGATTGTGAATCATTGTAAATAGTTAATGTGTGTGAATAGGATTAATATAAAAAAAGAGTGTTTGGAGTAAGCATTGTCAGAATAAATTGGGAATTTATCAAAAAACATAAATATTAATCGAAATGAGAAACACAGTAAGACACAACAGGCAGAAAGAAGAAAATAAAAATGTGACTCCTTCAGTACAAACTTATCTGGTCTTTTGTAAACCTGAATGACAGAAAAAAACAAGGAATTATTCTGTTATTTATATGCAAGATGAATCCTTCTTGTTCTGTTCAGTAATATAATGCCACTAAATTCTAACTACTTTTAGCTGGTAATTTTGACAAATGTACCACTCAGTCAGTAAAATCCCACAACCTTCACTCAAACATACATTATTGTGAAAGAATTCTAAAAGAGGACTGGTTTTTCCATTACACTGGTCTTACATTTTGCAAATACCATGAAAAGACCAATAATCAACTATGTTTAAGCCATTTTATTTCTACTGAACTTATCATGATACATGATGTTCTGACTGTGGTTTAATCGCTTGAAAAAGGAAGTGAAACTTCCTGAATTGTAAGATTTAATTTTACATAATGACTTTTGTCAGTTCATTTAATATGTTTACATCAACTCCAAATCGAACTTTGAATATATTTTAGAAAAATGCACCTAGCCGTTGCAGCACTTTTTGTGACACGCTCACATTTGGAACCAAAAAAAAATGAGTGTAGAAATACATCTTGTACAATCAGAGACTGGAATCCAGTAAAATGTTTTCCAGAGCTTGCAGACTGAGAAAGAATCGACTACACAGAGCTGAGTGTGCTTTTGAAGTCACAGCACTTTCATCCATATTCCAAGCAGCATTTACTGCCACACCAGCTTATAAACAGATCTTTGTGTTTCATTGACTTTCAAAAGCGTGGACGTAACATCATTCATCTGCCTGAGCTTTCCCTCCGAACTCCTTTCCAGTCAGACAGACAGGTTTTATGTGATGACAACCTGTTTGTTGTTGAAGCTTTACCTTTTGCAAGATAATGACCCCCTCTTGTGTGACCTCGTCTGTTGTTATGTTGAACATGCTGGGCCCGTCACCGTCCATGATCCGGTAGTCCATCTCTGCATTGGAGCCTACATCAGCATCTGCTGCTTTGATTCTGGCCACCACAGATTGCACGGGCAGCGACTCCAGCACTGTGTACTGATAGCTCTCTGGAAAAGGAAAGGACAGGAGTGGATGCTGTAATGGATGTGTTTCTTTTTCCAAAAACTCGCCTGCATTACAGTGACTGGCAGGCAAAGGGACATTTAGACCTTTATGCCTGCAATTCAGTCTGCAGTATGAACAGTGGAAAAGGAACAATCAGCTATGCAATTAAAAGAAAAAAAGAGGCCAATTTCAGTTTTCTGTTAGTTTCAGCTTAAGCTGAATGGGTGAAGCAAAATAAGAAATTCCTAATTCTTGCCAGAACTGACAAAAAGGCTCCTGCTTTAATTAAAAAAAAAAAAAACAAAACAAAAAGGTAAAAAGAAAGGAACAACAGGAGTCACATTTAGATCCCTTTGTTACATTTCACAGTATGAAATGTCCACTCAAGGATTCTATTACCCTCAAACTCTCTATTGTGCAGCCTGAGCTTTTGTTTGACCCCCTGGATTTAAAGTACTCTCATAAGAATAAAGAAGGGAATCATATTCATAATCATAATCTCCCCAATCACCATGGCAGAGCTCATTACCAGACCTTTCTGTGTTTCTCACAGTGTCTCCCTTAGCCACAGTCTAAATGCTAATCTGCCTGACATTGTTTGCCGCCATGTAATCTTTATAATAGCTTTTTAATTTGCCATGGAATAGCAGCTCTTTAAGAGACCAAAAAATTACTTTCCTCCCTCTGTATCGCCCCTGCACCTACCTCCCCCTTGCCCACCCTAAGCCCATCATCTTTGCAGCTAACCTTGCTTTCTTCCCCTACCCAACCAGCTTTTGCCCCTGGATTCTATCTGCTCTGATGCTCCATAATGGCGTATCGATTCTGACCCATGACCCTTTGAGCGCGGCAGCAGGAGCAAAACCCACAACTCTTCTAAAGTCTCTTTCTTCTCAGCATGACAGCACTGGGTTAAAACGACACTGATGACTTGTTGTGCAAACTTGAATCTTTCTTTCCCCCGAGGGACCAGCAAATTGATTCAGCCACATGGAAGTCCAGTGGTGAGTCCACCAGCCAGACGCTGGTCGGGCTATCAGCGGTAAACCGATTGCCGGTGCTTCGGATTATCATGAGAAGCACCGCATGCCTTTGAATTCCAAAGCTTGGCCTGGAACCCATTAGCAACCCGTGAAATAGGCTGACAACAACACAAAAAAAAAAAACAGAGCCTGATTGATCCTGGAATCCAAGGCCAGAGTTCTGATGAAGAGTGAGCAGGGAGGTGCACACATTGAAAGACGGCCACTCTTGTTACTTCTTTTTTTTTTTTCTTTCTTCCTTATTTTTAATTTATTTGGCTGTATAAATCCAAATGTTTGCTGCGAATACAAATGTAATATGTTCACAAAGATCGGCATAAGACATATCAATCCGACTTTATTTCACCACACACTGAAGAAGAAAAAAATACTACTTCTTACATTTCATTGTTAAAGATACTAAAACACTTTTAAAAAGTTTCAATTGATTTCCTTTCGAGAGAGAAATTAAATCCCAGCAGTTTCGTACCATCGCCTTCACTGTATGGTCTCAATTGGTTCTCTCAGTTCAAGTGGTCTTTCAATGATAATAGATCTTCAAGGCCATTTTCAGCAGGAACAAAAAGCACTCCAAATGAAGCATGAAGTTGGTGGTTTTATGCTGATTGCTAAGTAGCTGCTGAACACTGTTTTTACAAACTTAATCAACCTTGTGGAGGTAGATTCAATCAGGAATGGTGTCTTACTGTGGGGGAACCGTGGGGGGTTGTCATTGACATCGGTCAGCGTGACAGTCACAGAGGTGGTGCCAGAGAGTCCACCCATTTGGCCCACCATGTCTTTTGCCTGGATAACCAACACGTACTGGTCTCTTGTCTCTCGGTCCATGTTGGGCAAAGCTGTTCTGATGACACCTGGAGCACAAGTGAGAGAAGAAGAAATTGATGAGTCACTCATTGTGTCCAGCGGGCTTTTCCCCACACAAACACCTGAAATCGATCCTTCCTATCATGTCTCCATGGATTGGAAGGGATTTTTATGAAAGTATTTTCAGCTTATTTGATGAGAACATATTGTGTATTTTAGGTTTTAAATACCTATATACATTGTGAAAACTGAAGTAGTGTATGTGTACAGCCTGATAATCCCCTCATGCGGTATAGGGCTCTAGAAGACTTTATTAAGCAGTTGCTGTACAGGAAAGGAGGGTCGGAGAGAAAGGGGGCGACAGCATCAAAGAGCCCAAGGCCAGGATTCAAATGTGAGCTGGCTGCGTTAAGGAGTTGCAGCCTCTGTGCATGATCCAGCTGCTCAATCAGTTGGACTAAATGCCAGGGCTCAGACAAGGTTTGGCTGATAACTAAGTACATGATTATTTTTTAAGGGTGCAGTTTATGGAATTGTTAAACTCACTGAGTTTTTTTTTTCTTTAATTATCCATCTATTCTGTACACCAGTTTAATCCAGTTCAAGGATGCAGGGGGGTCAAAGCCTAACCTGGTTGCTGTTGGTGAGAACAGTGCACGGCTTGGACAGTTTGCCACTCCATCGCAAAGCCATGTTTTAATTATGTGGTCAGAAAGGCGCTGGGATGAATGTAGCATGTACCAAGAAGGCAAAGTATCAATGCATACACATGCAGTTAGATATGCACACTGCATCCTTAACGTCACTATTAGCCTTCATCCTGGTTACATGTCATTGGCAGCTGTGTTTATTAGTAGTGCTATTAGTCACAGTTATTCCTAAAATATTCTGTTGTTCTGTTGTATGTTGTCCTTCCTTTTGTCTCGCTGCTCTGATATAAGATACATCTAAGAATTTAGAAATATTGCAGCAATCTCAAGCAAACAGATACTTAACGGCTTCAGTAAAATCACACTTGAAGTTGCAAAATTATTAAAGCGATGATGTTAGCAGGCAAGTGCATGACTCCGTTCCTAGAGGGCTCTATTCGTGTTGAAATGAAATCATTTCAGACTAGAAAACACGGTTCAAAACAATCCCTCAAGTAGCAATTATGAGCAAACATTGGCTTGAGGTGAATGTACGTAATGGCTGTTGCCTTGTTTACAATGCTTTCTGTCTCCACTGAAAGGTGCTGTCACTCTAAATAGTTCAGTAGTCTGAAGTACGTTAAGGCTAATGTTAAGACATTGTCAGAAAAGTGAGAACATTTAAAGGGACGCTACAGCCGCCGGGGTAGGCATCATCTGTCTGTCCTCCTGTCATGATTGATCTATATCAGAGAAGAATCAGATATGTGACAACACTGGCACCAGATGAATGCTATTTGTCTGTTTGCACCTGAGCCAATCCATATAACTGCAACAAAAGCGTTGAGCCAAGCTGTGGCAGACATGCACAAAATATTTTAAAAAATCGAAAAATGTTTTCATTAATAGCACTTTTCTAATCTCAACTTTATCTCTTAACTACAAAGATGATTATTCCAGGAAAAAAAAATTAAAGCAATGCATTTAAATGCAAAGGAAAGTGTCCTAATCCTTCAAAAGCAATCACTGTTGCTTTCAAAGTTAATGACTTACCACACAATGTGTTTCATTCCTTAAATGGCACTTATTAAAGATTCCTACAGAACAGGGGAAGATTACTCATTAAAAACCACACAAAGCCACGGAGCACGGCTTCTGAATATATGAATCATATTTAGTTGCTTTATCGCATTCAAAGACTGATGACAGAGATCAAAGGGTATGGGGGGGGTGGTTGTTCTTAGAGCTGAAACCTGATGAATTTCTCATAATTATTTAAATTACCCATGGTATTGCATGTGACTGAGATTCAGTCTCGTAAGGGAGAATGGGAATGCTGGACATGTCTGCAGGGGTCACTTAAGTATGAAAATGTAATTTTACTCTAAGATGGACTAATCTATATTTTTATCTGCATGATGGGAGATTGATTTGAATTGCTAAAAGTTGTACTTATATAAATTAAAAATAACTTTTTTTTCCCATTGCAATATACCTCAGCAAAAAAGAAATTCAGTGAGTCTTAAAATGCAGATGCGTTGGTTAAAATTAGATGATAAGTACATAATGTTCTTTATTCTATTCTTTTTAGCCTTTTTAGCCATTCTTTTAGCCAACCTGTTGTTGATTTGTGCTGTTTCAATAATCAGTGTCATTTATTCTTTAGTTGTTAAGTTAAGATGAGGTTTTACTTGCAGAAGATTTTGTTTCCAGTGATGGGCAATGCAGTGACTGAAAGTTATCCACGTCCTGTAGCTGCATAACAAACCCAGGCCACCAGCCCTCCGCCAGTATTCTTAATGCTAAGCTGCAATGATATGTTTTTCGTCAAATGAGCGGTGCATTTAGGTCACATATCTCCACCTTGGTGTTGTTAGCCTAAACCCCACTGATCCCAAACTTCTGTTGTTTATACAGCTGCAGCTTTAACTAACCTCAGATGTTTGTTAAACTTCACCATGTTCTCATTGGGTGGCTGTAGCTTCGGTAGAAGAGCAGTTGTCCTTTAACCAGAGGCAGGGCTGGATTAAAAGTGCACAGACCCTTGGGCTCAAAGTGTTCCAGGGGCCCCCTCCCCCAGCGCAACATTGTGAAAATTGTGAATGATCCTCTGTGAAACAACATTTCTAACATCTCTTAGCCAGTGGTACCAAAAGCAATACACTAGACACTGTGATGTAACTATCTGGCTTTTATGTACATTTTGTTTCATGTCCAAACTGTTGGTGTTTGTCATAAATGGGCCCCAAGTGGGCGTGGGCCCCTGGGCCTATGCCCATTATACCCATTGGATAATCCGGCCTTGACCGGAGGAATGTGGTCAGGCTTTCATTGACTACATGCAGAAGTGTCCTTGTGCAAGCCCCAAGTTGCCCGCTGATTGGTCCTATCGGGGTATGAGTGTGTGTGTGAATGGGTGAATGTGTCATGTAGTGTACAGTGCTTTGAATGGTCAACATGACTGGAACAGCGCTATATAAGTACAAGTCCATTCACCGTTGCCACCCATTAGACAGACGATGCCTTCTCTCACAGCGCTTCCAAACACGTCAGACCTGCTCAGTCTTATTTGTGATGAATTGTGTCATGAACTTGAACATTAAAAATTCTAACTGAGATATGTCGTCACATAAAGCTATTTTTAGGACTTTAGGACTTTTAGGACTTTGTCCTAGCATTGCGTGGGTCATTCACCCCTGGGAAGTCTGTCAAAGTTTTCCACTTGTTAATAATTTCTCTCTCTGTGGAATGATGGACTGCAAACTGTTTGGAAAAGATTGCATAACCATTCAGACTGCTTCTCTGAGATTACTGCTGATGTCCATGGCATAATGGTGATACAGACTTGAATGTTTGTAACCCATGGAAAAGCATCTGCTTTTAAAAACACATTACAGATCAATTGACCAAGAAGATATGATTAGCTGGTGGCTACTTACCTTCTTAATTCATAAGAAAGTAAAGTGTTCTTAATTCTTTTTAATATATAAAGGCACTGCATTTATCTGAGGTTTAATTTACATAATTGTTTTTTATTGCCAGTCAATGTCTTATGGTTTCTCCGGCTGATTTGTGTATTTGAGTCCACATGTTCAGCCCTGATAAATTTTCCCAAAATAAATTGTGTTTAAAAATGATAAATATTTTTATCAACAAGTTATTTTTGTGATCTGCTTTTTTTTTGGCATTTCTTTAATTAATTTCTAAAATAGTTTTCTAAATGTCACTGATGTAACAAAACAAATATATTACATTTTTAAGGTTAGTTTAATTAAAACAGAGTTGGCACGTTAGGTTAGAGCTATTACACAAAATTAAGTAAATTTTGTGAAAGAATATTTGTTTTTTCCATATTTTTCTGTATTTTTCATATTTTTTTCATATCTTAAGGCATTTTCTTTTTAGCTTTTCTTCATAAAGTCAGATCAACTGGCACATGTACGACGTGGCAATCACAGAAAGAAGCAGCGTTAGGTAATATTCACTTTAAATTAACTTTTCATATTTCTCAATATGAAAAGTTTCCCAATGGACAGATGTTTGGTTGTTGTTGGCTACATCCATTTTGACTTAAAATTGATCACATTTTCATGCAGTATCAGAAGTTTCTGCAACAGTTGCTTCACCATAATCATGGCAATGCTTTACCAAAAAGAATGTATATTTCTTGGCATTCATATTTATACTGACATAAACGTATATTTCTAAAAAAGGCTTACTAAAATGCTGTCTTTATGTCAGCCGCATCCTCATTTGCATGTCATGTCTTGCCTGTGTTAACACAGATGCTGCTATTTGTGCACACAGCATCATTTGCGTGACAAAGGTTAATGTAAAATGCTATGCACACATACTTTTCCTTCCAAAACCTCATCACTGCATGCCTCACCTCACTCTCATCTTGCTTTAACCTGAGCAGTGGTTCTCTGGAGATCCAAGATGCAAGCACACACCCTCTCTCACACACACACACGTTTCACACTTCATTTCAGTCCAAAAAAAAAAAAAACAGAAAAAAAAAAGAAAAGAAATTGGATCAAAAGGCTAAAGAATGAAGATGAAGATGCTTTCTGACCATCAACTGCAGCTCTACGACTTGAAAATAAACTATTCCATTAAGCGTTTAATTTCCTCCCTCTGCCATCCTTTATTAATGTCATTACAGTCCCTCTAGCTCAAAACTCGTATGGGCTCTTCTAAATAAATGCCTCACTTACTTAAATTATAGTGAGCTGTCCACTGCTTTTCTCCAAACTCCCGGCTTGTGGGCTTACAGTGGGATAACGCTGGTCAATAAAACAATAATCTTTGCTTTGCTTTACAAAACTCGCCATTTCAGTGTTGCGTCACATCACAAACACAGAGATATACTGGTGTACAGTACTGCGGGAAAAACACAGCTGCCTTCCCAAGTAACAAGTTTCACCCCCTCCAGTGCCTTTACTCTGAGGATTCTGACATCTCTGTTTGTGCTGTGGATGCTCACCCATCTGCTTTGTTTATCTATGACATCCATCCATTTACCTCTTCTCTGAAACTTCACACACAGTTTAACCCAATTAAAGAGCACCAACCACCGCCTTGGTGCCTCCTGCAGTGATATCTATGAACCCTGTTTACTAAGTTGCATCAGAGAGGTGACTTCAATCCCACAAAGCTCCCTAAATATTGACTGGATGTAAACAAAGCGAAAGTTTTCTGTTTTTCACTCCGTACAACACAAACACAGGGAGCGAGTATGCATATGTAGACTTGAAAGAGGTATCTTTAAACAGTTGGGAAGAGGGAAGCTGAGGGAGAAGCTGGGTAATGGGTGGATTACCATAACAGATGCGGAGGATGGCTCCTAAAAGGTAAAATAAAAAGATGTCAAGTTTGTGCAGCCAGCAGTGAAACAAATTGATGTTCCCACTAAAACACAGATAGGCTTCACACACAATTGAAATACTTATTTAATATCAGCTTGGTGTGCTGGAGCTTGAGGAATATTGGCTGTGCTTAATGATGCCATGATTTTTTTTTTTTTTTTTTAAATTCCAGCGAGCTAAAAATAAATAAATAAATCAAATAGAAAAAACAGCAAGATGCTTCTCCACCCACCCCCCCACCCTGCCTAGCCTCAAGCTCACGTCCTTCTCACCGAGCGACAGTGCTGATCTACGCCGCGATGTTACAAGCCTGTTGTTTGTCTGCTGGGTGCCGGCTCCCCCCTTGCTCTCTGTCTCTGTTACCCCGTGCAGCGCCGGTGTCATTCCCGGGGAGCGGCGATGATTAAAACCCTTCTGTTGTTATCTCGGCACGGCCTTGCATTGCGCCGTGACTGCTTGCCTCCGGAGCAAGCCAGACACATTGTAGCCGCGCATTCATCTAGCTGTCTCCACACCACTGGCGGCAGACGGGTGGGCCATGCTCCCTGCTAAAGTCTGGATCCTTGACATTTGTCTTGTGAAGAGGAAATAAAAAGGCAGGCTTTGGAGGAGCCCTCTGGCTCCGCATGCAGCTATGAGATCCTCTGATGAAGGTGATGAACACTTAGACATGAAGGGTGCAGTATGTGATTTGCCGAGACCTCGGGCGGTCTACTTACAAAGAGCAAATCCCAAAACTCAAAACAAAAAAAACAACAAAAAAAAAAAACAAAAAACAGGCCATACAAACAGGAACTAAAAAACCTGCAGCTCAAGGCAGTTTATTACCAAGTGACATTCAAGCATCATGCTTTAATCACGAGTCACAATAGGATCCACAAGTGTGAAAGAGCAACATGATGAGGCACAAAAGGTGGATATGCTACAGAAATACATCACCACAAAGCACAGAATCTATTCGTTTATAATGTTAAGATGAGGAAAAAAATATGTTTGTCTGTGCAAATCAAGTGTCTATGAGCTGTTTGGGATTAGAGTTAAAAAGATTGCCCCTTTCTGCTGTATATTCCCTGCCGGAACAACGGGAGGCAGCCAGGTTTATACCTAGCCTTCAGCTGTAATGTTCTCAATGTAGTGCAGTCGCCACAGCAACAAACCTGGGCAAAATCCACAAAAGACACACACTTTTTGAAAGAAAATGGCCAAAAAAAAAAAAAAAAAAGGGAAATGTGGTTCAGGGTAAGCATGAAAATACCTAAATGACAGCCTGATCAAAGCAATCTTATCCTCTCCTGACCCTCAGTGTCAAAATTTTACAGCTATAGAGTACACAAGGATTGGACATGGCCTTTTCCTTTATATGAGCGGTCTCGGCTTAATTAGATTCTTAGACTAAGAAGAGACAAAGCTCGGTCCGTCAAGGCTCCTTCCACCTGAGTGCCTGTCAAATTCAGATGTCGTACCAGCGTTGTTTCAAGAGGTATGCCGTGTCACATCTTAAATACTCCCATCAGAATGTAATTAATCCTCTCATTTAGACACCTGGCATTTCTTGCTCACTAAATCCATCTCTTGTTATTCCAGCTTTTGGGGTTTGTGAGTACTTGCATGCTTAGTGGCGCTAATATGCTCGGATAATTGTCTCAAAAGAACTTCCCATATTGCCAAGGTGCATGTAGCTGGAGGTGGCTGCTCAAACCTCCTTGAGCCTGTCATCAATTAGAACATAGTCCATGACGGAGTAACCATTTCAGCCTCACCTTCAGACTAAACTACAGGCAATCAATCAATATAAATTACAAAGCGCTGTCTTAACTGAGCACCTTTAGGCACAGCAACTTATGTATTTTGCCAGCATTATGCACTGCTTGGAAGTTATTGGAGCTATTTGGGATTAAGCACTTTTCCCAAAGGCACCTTGTAGATTCAATTTGGGATTAAGATCGGAAGTAAAGAGACTTGTTAGACGAAAGAGAGCCAGGATTCTACCCACCTAACAGCGGGTCACACGCATCCCTCCCCCCCGACCATTAGCCCTCTGCCACTTAATCGCTAGTGCAGTATTGCAGTGTGAGCTGGGAGTGTATTTCAGCTCCGGCACTTTGTCAAAGTCAGAAAGCGCTATGGTCCAGGCGTGTGCTGCAAATGGGACTAATTAGAAACTTAGAAAGACAGAGGCACAACGCCCATTACACAACACTCAATCCTGGGTTGCTGACTAAAAGCTGGTGTCTCTGTCCCTGAGCGTATTCTGAAAGATACATTTATTGACATTATGTTACCGATTTCACGGAAAAAAATGCATTCGCCTTTAACATCCAAGAGTCCAACTACTCCGGGTCCCTAGACTGCAGACGTTAACAGATAATGTATTCAAAGTAGTGAAAAAATATATCTTGTCATATCAGATACGCTGTTTTTACTAAATACCAAATCTTCCTGTACCTATTATCACCAAGGTCTGCAGTGCTTTTGTATTGGACTGTTATCAGCATGTTAACTCCCCTTACACTTAAGAATAATTACACTATCAATTTCACAGCTGACTGCCTTTTACCCCTCCCAACTTTCATTCCAGTGTGGGTATAACTTTTGCTAACAGCCACTGAAGCAACAAGTGATAATCAGCAAAAACTGCTGAAAGCTTTAATTAGTGTGTATCCGTTGCAGAGGTACAGCAGAGTCACTGAGTAAGTGACTTTAAACCATGCTTGCTTTTTAGTACATGTCTTTGCTGATTCAATCCAAAGTGGACAGGCCTGAATGTCGATGATTGCTCTGGACAAATTCAGTTTTTCAATACCTGCTGGTGTGTAATTTTAGTAGTTTAAATGCTGAAGTCTGAACATACAGGATGCAGCATTCATAGGAAACCTTCCCAGTTCATTTCTGCAACAAGAAAAACTGTTGCGAGAGCAGTTTATACTGTAGGTCTGTCTTTTAGATCAATGTTTAGAGACCAAACATGCAGATAAAAATACTGATAGAAGGAATGTGCTTTTTCATGTTACAGGACACATAATGCTCAGCCTGTGGATGTATTACCAGCAGTGAAGTGACATCTTACAGCAAACTGAACATTTCGTCAGACTTTTCCTCACATTTCTGCACATACTTATTCAGAATGACATCTGCAGATTGTTTAAAAGTTTCATTGCATGTGTTCTGTCAGCAGAGGTGCACTTGCACTTGGCTATGCAGAACTCAAATTGAGAATTTTGTCTAGCTTCTTTTCCTTATCTGATGTTGCATCTGTTACCAATGCTTGCTGCTTTGAGAAAGGACTGCTGTCAGCATCTCTCTGGACATATGCAAAAATATTCAGACCTTTAACTATAATCTAAATGGGACATTATTCCTGTATAAAGTTTTCAAGAGTTGCAAATGAGATAAAATATTTGTATTCACATGTTACAGACTATAGTCCAGTCAATGACTCATGACCACATTACATTCCTCTACATAATCCAATGTTTGCCCACATACACAGTCTTGGTTATGGCTATGTCCCAAAAAACATAGAGATCATCCTACTTGTGTTCCACCATCGCCTCAGAAGTGTGTCTTATTTGTGCTGCAGTCCTTCTGTTCTATCATAAACGTACTCCTAGAGGTGTGCTGTAGGAGTGTATGGGGAACAACGCTTTTTGTGACTGTAGTAATAGTACATTGCAAAAGTCTTACAATCTTATATTCAGCCAACAAGTATTTTTGATTTTGTTCTGAAAGTGATTCACTAAACAAGAGCAAAACATGTGAGATTATTAATCATGTTGCAAGAGATTATCTTTTATTTCTTACTTAGTGATTGAATTTTAGAATTAGTTATTTTACATAACACACTACATAAATGCATCTTTCACATCCAATTTAAAAGAAATAAACTGGCTGAAAGACTTTCCTGTACCAATTTACACACACTGCAAAAATAAGCTTTGTATAAGGGGAAAAAAACAAGAAAATCTGAACATGAAGTGGTACTTAATTAGTTCATCCTGTTTAATTTGCCCTTTAGCGAAAAACACTGCACCTCCATTCAGGCAGCAATATGAGTGGATGGATTGCTGGAACGTCAGTAGGGGCTTTGTTAGTTGTAAATAAATAAATAAATAAAAAATAAAAAGAATATTAAAAAAATATATATTTAGCTAGTTTCGAATTAAGAAGAATTGTCTTGTTTAGTTAGTCTTGTTTTAAAATACTTTCTGTCAAATTGAGAAAAACAACATTAAGCAGCATTTAACAGGTTCGTTTTGGGGTTTTTTCACTTAAAAAGGGACTTGAAATTCCATCCATACATTCATTATCCTAACCGCTTAGTCCGATGAAGGGTCGCCGGGAAGCTGGAGCCTATCCCAGCAGTCTTTGGGCAAAAGGCAGGGTACACCCTGGACAACTCGCCGGTCCATCACAGGGACTTGAAATTCATTTGTTTTAAGAAGTCTCTCTCTAAAATCTAGACATATTCATTGTATCTGAAGAAGTCAAACTTAGTTATACTTAGAATATAGTATAAATCTTCTAAATTCAATTCAATTCATTTTTTTTTTCTTTTTTTACATATGCCTACGTTCTAACAACTCATTTCTGCAGTGTAGAAGATGCCCTTTGTCACACAATCTGATCGTAACCTTTATGAACAGAATGTCTATGTGCAAGAGCTGGAACCTCTTCCTATCAGCTGTTTTAGGATGACATATTTGTAGTTTGCAGACCATGCGGCTCTGGCCCCGCTAGGTTGAGTTATCCAACATGCAGGGTAGAGTCACTACTCCTGCACACAGAAAAGAGTCACTTGAGCTGATTCAGGCACCTGGTTTGTATGCCTGTCAGACACATCCAGAGGAAATGTTTTACACATGTTCCATTAGGAGGAGGCCTTGAGGCATACCAGGACCCAATGGGGTGATTATATCTCTTGGCTGGTTTGCCAACATCTCAGTGTCACCCAAAATGATAAAGTGACTGAGAGGAGGTAGGTCTGGGATCTGTAATCAGACTACTACCCAGTCATGGATATTTAGCAAATGATGGATGATTGGAATAATGACTAGATAGATGGATGAACTGATAAGAGTCATTGCAGATCCAATGAGATGTTGCAGGAAAAATTCCACTATGATTTTTTCTTTAAAGAAAAAGAAAAAATTTCATTATTTAAAAGAAACATCAATTACTGGATTTCAATTATTGCTTTTACTTTGCCATGGGCAAACTTAGCATTAGCATTAGCTATCTTTGTCAATAAATTGGACAAATACATCCATGTTAAAAGCGTAGATCCTGTGCTCTAATTAGTATTTTATGATTGATACAAAGTATTCCATTGTTTATGACAGAATCTCTTGAGCAAGGGGTGAATATTCTTGAAATGCTGCTGGAGCATTCCAGGAACTGAATCGGACCGGGTGAAGTGTGGTGAAGAAAACTGCAGATTTTTTTTTTCCATGTCGTATGGTTTAATACAATTCTATAAAGCAAGCATAATTGTTTATTTAACCAAAAGCAGAAATCGTAAGCTGATTTGGACACACTTTCTCATTAAATTCCAATAGAGACGAGTGTACAAACTCAAACTGGTACAATCAATGCATATCTATTATAACACTGCATAAACTTACTGAAAATATGAGAAATAGCACAACAAGCACACATACACACGGCACCAACTAAACGGATTATATGTATATGTATATATATATATATATATATATATATATATATATATATATATATGTATATGTATATATATATATATATATATATATATATATATATATATATATATATATATATATATATATGTATATATATATATATATATATATATATGTATATATATATATATATATATATATATATATATATATATATATATATATATATATATATATATATATATATATACAGTGTGCATTGTGTTCACTTTTAAATGTATTTACATACAGACTCATCCCTGGTGAGCATTAAGCTCAGCTGTGAGAGAACACAGGCCACTTAAAGCAAATAATCATAACCCATTAAAGCTTTCCAAATATCAACCATGGGGATTCAAAGAATCCACTTAGCTTAATGAAACTCTTCAGCTGAGACTGTGGAAGTGCAAGCTCCGGTCATTGAGCTGAGAGTCTAAAAAACATGATATGAGAATAATGGGGACTTTATGAGGCAGACATGTCATTTGAACATCATTTATGCAAATGTGTGCTCTCACCCTAATTGATATTGATCTAATAAAATCTCATTCAAGAGTCATCAATGGGTGCAAGTGTTCTCACAAAGTTTGTTTGACAACGATGAAGAGCCAGAGGCAAGTGGTTCCATTTACATCAGTCCCCTGCCAGTTCCAGATACTTTTGCTTGATCACTATTCAGTTAGGTCTCTGATTATAACAGTTAACTGATTCTACTTAATCCTTTAAAACCCAATCCATAATGAAACATTTTTTTAAAACATGAAGTCTTTATTTGTCCCTTTAATAAAATCAAAGAGACTAAATATATATATATATATATATATATATATATATATATATATATATATATATATATATATATATATATATATATATATATATATATATATGAATGGGGTTTATTTACCATTATTTACCATGCGTAATGTCAAAAATATTATATGTTGTACCATAAAGTAATGTAAAATGCCTCAGAAACTGTGTGTATCTTATGTCACACTGGGTTCTTTTGGGTTAAAAAAAAAAAAAGAATGCATGATATTAAATATTTATGTACATGTAATAATAAATAGGCACCAGAAGATTGCAATTTTGTTAAAAAAAAATTTTAAAAAAAAGTTCCTCTGTTCACAGTTGATGTCACCATAGGAAACCACTGATGCATTTTTCTTTGGTAGCATAAATATTTTATTTCCCACGGCAGTCCTTCTTGAAAGGTAACCAAAGATTAAGGAAGACAAGTGGGCACTACCTCATGTTTCTCTCAATTAAAGCTGCATTTCATCTGTTTTGTACCGAGTAATACCATAACTAGAGGGAAAATATATCTACATCGACACATTTAAAGACAACACTGTAATACAATGAGCAGGACTCCTGTTTAACACACGTTACTGCTCTGTCCTGCTACTCTTTTATTTGCACTTTTTCATGTTGTGCCTGTCAAATAAGAGAACATATCTTCATGCTTCCCTGCATCCAGTCACACCTCTCTGATGACCATCCATGCTATTCAATTCTGACATCAATACTGCATCTCATAGTCGAGAGATCCGATCACCTTCTACGTGAATGGAAAGAGAGCCAAGTTTAATCGGTCGTGGTCAGACAGAAATGGGCAGCAGAGTGCCGTGTTGCTGGCAGGGGCCCAAAGGCTGTATCTAAGTGTAGATTCAACTGTGTGTGTTTTTGTGTGTGTGCTTCTTTGACAGGTTAATAAACCTGCCATTGTCCCACAAAAAGAGTACCAATGGGTGAATAACCCATAAATACTGTGCTTTAATCCCCAACATTTCATGATAAATTCTTAAAACCTTCTGGTAGTCGCTGCCACTGGAACATCTTTAACTTCAGCATTTGGATATTAAGGGGAGGAAACGGTTTCTCACTCAGCAAAATACAATAAAACCTGGAATTGCCTTATTAATGTAAGATCATTAGCTGTTGGAAAGCCTAAACTTCTCTAGCTTTTGGACTTATAACTCAGCCAAGGTACAAGCAGGTGGCATGTGCATACTAGGGCCATGTCTGGATAAGTCAGAATTTTAATCACTTAATTCATGTTTTATTTCTTTTATTAACCTGAGTTCAGTCAAAGAGACAGTATTCAGGGAATGATGTATTTCGGTGAATGTGGGAGTGGGGATGTGGGGGTGTTTGCTCTCTGTCCTTGTGTGTGTATGAATGTGTGGAAAGAGCTTGCGTCTTTATTGTTTTTAAATGTCTTGTTATCTACTGTTTGTTTTAATTCTTGTGACTTGATTTTATCTTGTAAAGCACTTTGTGTTGCCCATGGTATGAAAAGTGCTCAAGAAATAAAGTTTGATTGGATTTGATTTGATTTGATTCGATATGGCTGAGTTTTGGGAACCATATTCGTCCTGAGTCGATATTGCTACAGAAAACTGGTACAGATGTGGACCTAGCAATCTTTACTATGTAGATGGTAAACATAGCAGAGCACTTAACAAATAAAGGTCAAGATTTAGACTGAAGTGCATGCAATCACAAAAGCTAATTAATGCTACATGTTGATCGGCTCAATAGACAGCTGTTCCCTGACACTTTCTTTGCGCCATCTGTATAACATGTCCATACTGCGACTGCTACTTATTGCGCTTCCCCCAAAGTGACACGTAAATCAATCAATGCAGTTAAGTGTATTTTATAGTGTTGAAGCTTCTAGTATTGGCTTTTTCTGGCAGAACATGATGCTTTTAAAGCACCACTCTGAGCCTTACTCGTTCAAGTCAAATGAATAAAGAGACCATGGACACTCAAAGGAGGAGAAACATGTAGGTGGAGAAACACAGATTGACAATTTTAATTACATAAAATTAACTTCTCCACAAAGTTAATCAGAAGTATAGCTCGCATGTCTAATTACTAACTGTTGGTCATAATTCATTAAGATTGAGAGATACTTTTGGGCTTAAAAAAAATAAAAGAATAAGCATTTTTAGTTACTTAATTACTGGCTGAGCTCACGTTATAAAAGACACTGCAGAAACAGTTAAGTATAAACTCTAAAAGCCTAACCAACCTTCTCTCAGGAAAAGGTAATCACAGCATTTTAACACATTAATTAATCCACAGAAGTTTCAGCTTCTAAGCAAGTTGAGAGACTTTACTTGTAATGAAAGATTTGCAACCTCGGCGAGGTCCCAGAGGAACCCACTGAAGCTTAAAGAGTAGCGATAAGAAACTTTTTTTTCCTTTTCTTTTTTCATTTAGACTATATAAAACATGTAAATCTTCTCCTCACAACATGTTAACATGGAAATGTTCGCTAATGAAAGAGTCAGCAGGAGGGTTCATTAGCTGAAGGGTCTCAAGAAAGTGAAAAACAGCATAACAAGTCTGTGATACTGAGAAGGCTTCACACCGTGTCTATAAATCCAACACAGCAGGAACTTTTTTTTCCTTTTCTTGCGATGTACATTATTTCTCCAGAAAGCTCGACTCCCTACCAGTGGTTAGGCTTATTGGATGTTTACAATGAACCTTACGGGTCACAGAGGAGTTTGTTTTGTCGAGCATCCCACTTTTTTCTGTCTGCCTGAGAGTGAAAAATAAGCCACAGAAATCCCTGCATTGCGGTGGCTTTCACCAGTTCATGAATTGGAACAGCATTAAGAAAAGTAGCAGTAATGTGTGAAAGCGTTGAGCTTGAAGCAGCGGATGAAACCTAATATTATGGAAAGGCCCATATTTTTCTGTTTTCTTGCAAGAGCGCCTTGCATGAGGTAGCCGAGTCTCGGCAGGGCAGTGGCTAATGAGCCAAATATGAAGATGTGGCGAGGATTGTCGTTGCTCTTTCCCAGGATAAAACGCCCCACAAGTCAACAAATTACCTCACACTTTATGTGTTTTTTTTTTTTTCATTTTATTTCATCCCTTTTTTACAGACTTTCATGTTTTGTTTTGTTTTGGTTTTTTTTTCTAATTTTAATGCCGATATCTTTATTATATCAGGACTTCAACATTTGCAAGAGTGAAGTTAACTGCCTTATTATTTGGAGTTTCACTGCTAAGAATGTTGGAAACAAAAATTATTGTGTGAATCGCGTGTTTACTGATATCATCGAGGGAATAAATTCAGGTGTATGCGAAATGCTTTAGGCCATATTATGTACTATTTCAAACAGATAAAACAGATAAAATTTCATACATTGAAAGATTTTTTTTTCTTTTGCCATGTTAAAACGTGGTATAGGGAATTTAAAGCTGTAGCCCTAATTGGAGTCATATAAGATGTTTATGGTGATTTGACTTAATAAAGGCGATCCTGCATAATCTACAAGCTTTGGTGACTGTGATGATTAAGCATGGATGTCATTTCCATGTATTAAACAGGTCTCTGGGCTAAACCCTCAAGAACCAGTGATTCAATAAGTTTTGACATTGCTGCTTCTTCCAGATGTTATTTAGAAATGTATTATTGTCATTAAACACAAACTGGTGTTACATATGGTAGGTGTGGTAAACTGGTATTTTATGTGTTAGAGAAAAGTTATTCAAAGTACAGCTGGGTGACAACAATATTAGCATCAGAAATTTTTGTTGGTCAGAACAAAATTAAGGGGATCAAGATGTGCAAGTATCTAAACAACATGCAATACCAAAGAATTATTCATTTTTTCCTGCCCAATCTCACCTATTCCTCCATTGACAATCTAACATGATGATTGTTTTGAGTTGGTCATCAGAGAAGTATTTGCATGCGAGTCATTGTTGAGCTAATATTTAGTATTAGCATTATTTCAGAAATTTGCCATTACCACTCATTAGAAAATACCACTGGCAAAACAGTGACATGCCTAATAGGCAGCCTTGACGTTTCCAGGGGTGGCATGAATGCAACCAAATTTTTCAAGATCTTTTTACAGTTCTTCCTGTTGCGGCTCATTAACGTTAGCAGCGTCAGGTTGTAACAAACAGCAATGGCGTTGCCATTATGGTAAAAGGCATGGGGAGCTTGTTGCCTTAAAGGAAAAGCAAAACAAACCACAGCAACAATAAACAGTAGCAAATGCTTCTAAATACGAGAGAAATGTGCAAAAGAAAGACTGAAAGCTACCAGAATAGCAACATTTCACAATTTATTGTCGTAAATATGGATGACCAGCTCCGGTCCGTTGTGTAAAATGTTCACTGTAAGTCCAATCCCAAGTTTTCTCTCTTTTTATTTTTTTGTTTTTTTTCTTTGTTGTTTATCTTCTCAATAATTTTAAAACAATAATGATTGTTTTCATGTGTTAGGTGAGCTTTAACCTATGCTAGACAGCCGAATGAACATTGTACATAATAGGCTACGACATATAATTTATTTGAATTCCAAATGTAAAAGACATCCTAGTAAAATAGCAGGTGGTGGAATCAACATTATAGAGAAACTGCCTAACCCTAACTAGATCCTTAGTCTAAAACATCTTAAAAGACTCCATACATATTGGAGCCTTTTTATGTGAAGGCTCCAATAAATGTGTCACATTTAACCATCATTCATTTTCTGTGCCAGATTTTGGGATGGGTTCATAATCACAAATCCATGATGCTGAGGGTTTGTGTAGGAAAGTTTTATAAAATGAAGAAAAATAATAAAAAGAAGAAAAAGTGAGCAGTGAAGCTGAAATGCAGACCTGGGTAAAAACCAACAGAGTTAGCAGCGCTTTGTGAGCTCCAGCACAGCGACTCAGAGAACCAAA
Organism: Telmatherina bonti; assembly: GCF_933228915.1. Lineage (NCBI taxonomy): Eukaryota > Metazoa > Chordata > Actinopteri > Atheriniformes > Telmatherinidae > Telmatherina > Telmatherina bonti. The sequence goes on from NC_136618.1 coordinate 22,056,616, forward strand.
GCTTCTGGAGTAACGGCGATCAGTCAGTGTTCTACAGATTAAGTTTGCACTGATGGAAATTACTACTCAGGATTACTTCTATCTCTGCCAAAAAATACCTTGAAAAGCTGGACTTCAGTTATATACTTTTGCAACCTAGACTGAGTCTTACAAACCCCAGTGACATCCTAAATCTATCTTGATGAAGGCTGGACTTTCTGTTATGGTTAAATTCTTGACTTTTTATCATTTTGCATTGCCGGTATTTTAGTCCACAGGTAAAGGTGATCAAAATATTTAATATCTGCAGCATGTGTTTTTGATTTTACTCCTTAGCAGTTTACTGTGATTAACTTGAACTTTTCTCTATTTGCCCTGTGGCTTCAAGTCAGCTTATCTTACATCTGTTGTATGAACACATGTCTGCTACTTCAGATACTTCAGAGCACAGTAGACTAATTTAAAATCTGGGATTTTGGGAAATGATTTTATTTACTTGAAAATTGTTTTTATCAGTTATGTCTGACTAAGCCGATGATACATCATTTGTCTGTTATGTGATAAACTGTGTACATAGATTTATACAAACTTAAAATGCTTCTTTAACATTAATTTTTTCATCAAACTACAGTATTAATGTCACATCAATGTTATGATTTAAATGATAGACAATGGCTCGCTTTGATTTTGGTCAAGTTAATTTCTTGTTAATTCTTTATTGTGAAACTGCTATAATAATAATGTCATTATTGTTATTATTATTGTTATTATTATCATCATTATCAGCGTCATTATTATTATTATTATTATTATTATTATTGTTATTATTATTGTAATTAATAATATCATTAGCTTTACTGATATATCACTTTAACCTTACCTTTCTCATTAGGATAAATTAACTATTTTTCATTCATTCATTTAATTTAATTCAATGCAACCGTTGTGTAATCTGGTGGCCAGATTGCAAAATAAATATTTAAATTAAGAAAAAAAAATAGTCTTTATGGATTTTTTAATTATAATGAGGCTTAGTTAATCGAGTGTGAACTGAACTTGTTTTCGTCATTGTGGAGTTCTCTAAAATTATGTCTGTACTGAAAAGATACATTATATTTATATATTGATTTGGGGTATCAGAAAGGCCACAAGAGGCAACACATTCTTAAAAGTAAAACAAAGAAATTGAGTGAAATGGCAAAGCATGACAAACATCTTTACGTTTTATTTCACAGAAGTTATGCAGGAATAAAGGCGATATTGTCTTTTTTTTTTTTTGTTCAAAGTCTTTTTATTGAAAAAAAAAAATATTGTTAGACATATTGTTGAAAATACAATACAGTCATCTTTTTTTTTTTTAGTTTTATTTATTTATTTATTTATTTATTTTTATAAACTCCCCAAAACAAACCCTTCCACCCTGTTGCACCATTAAAAAAAAAAACAAAAAAAAAAAAACAAAAAACAAAAACAGAAACAATAATAATTTAAAACATAAATTACTCTTGTGAGATAAGTGACGGATCTACCTTCTTAATCTGATCCAAAATAGGTTGCCAGATATTGAAGAACTTATTAACGCAGCCTGTTAGAGAGTGCCTTATTTTCTCTAGTGTTAAATGACGAAAAAGGTCCATAAACCATAATTTGAAAGATGGAGGGTGCTTTTCCTTCCACTTAAGCAGTACAAGCCTGCGAGCAATAAGTGTGGCAAAAGCAATTGCTATTTTATGTTTTTGGCTGCTGATAATGCGTGGTGAAATACCAAATATTGCAGTTTTGGCCTCAGCTACGATATTAATCCCAAATGCATCCGATAGAAATTTGAAAATGGATTGCCAAAATTGTGCCAGCTTTGAACAGGACCAAAACATATGAGATAATGTTGCAAGTTCGGTTCCACAACGATCACAGTTAGGATCCAAATCTGGTTTAAATTTTGCCAGTTTCACTTTACACCAGTGCAATCTATGAACAATTTTAAATTGGATTACCCTGTGTCTTAAACAAATTGAGGATAAGTAAATATTATTTATAACAGTTTTCCAAACGTCTTCAGAGATTACAATTTCAAGTTCCTCCGCCCATTTTCGCCTAACACGATCCAGTGGTTCCAAGTTTATAAGAATTAATTGCCGAATAAATTTTACCAATCAGTCCCTTGGAGCGAGCATTCAGATCCAAAACTGTTTCCAGGAGTGAGTCAGGCGGTCGTGAGGGGAAGTAACTGAATGAAGTAGACACAAAACTGCGAAGCTGAAGATATCTGAAGAAATGACAATCATGTATTTGGAAAGCTGTTTTCACTTGTTGAAACGATGCAAACAGTCCTTTGACAAACATGTCTTTCAAAGTCCTCAAGCCATGTGTGGCCCAGATAGTAAAGGAGTCATCAATAGTGGAAGGCACAAACATATGGTTTCGTGCAATAGGAGCATAAACTGACATATTATTTAAACTGAAGCTCCGTCTGAATTGTGCCCAAATCTTAAATGAATGTTTAACAACAACGCTTGTGGAAAAATTACATAAGGGCTGAGGCAGAGGTAATCCTGAGCACAGCAAAGAGTGTAAAGAAGTAGATCTGCATGACATATTCTCAAGTATCAACCATGTAGAGCCACCATTATTTGAAGTCAAAGACCAATACAACATTGCACGGATATTCGATGCCCAATAGTAATATTGAAAATTGGGAAGTGAGAATCCTCCATTTTCTCTGTGTCGTTGTAAGATATTTTTGGAAATGTGTGCACTTTTTCCATTCCATATAAATGATGATACCAACTTATCTATGAGTGAGAAAAAAGATTTTGTTAAGAATATGGGCACTGATTGAAATAGATATAAAAATTTGGGTAAAATATTCATTTTAATAATATTTATTCTTCCCCCTAATGACAACGGTATAGTATTCCAGCGTTCAAGGTCCTGTTTTACTGAATCTAGTAGTGGAATAAAATTTGTTTTGTACATCTGTTTGTATGTTTTCGTAATCCAAACTCCAAGATACTTAAATTTATTTTCACTTAATTTAAATGGGAGTGAACTTAGCATACTTCGTTGAACTGCACAATTTATGGACATAAGCTCACTTTTCTGCATGTTAACCTTATAGCCTGATATTTTTCCAAAACTATCCAAAAGATCAAGGAGTCTTGGCAGGCTTTGAAGTGGCTCAGACACATATAATAGTGTGTCGTCCGCATAAAGGGAGACTATGTTCAAAATCACCTCTTCGTACACCCTTGATAGAAGCATCATTGCGTACAGCTGCTGCAAGTGGTTCAATTACCAGGGAGAATAATAAAGGGGATAGGGGACATCCTTGCCGGGTTCCACGTTCTAGAGTAAAAAAGTTTGAGCGATTGTTATTTGTACGGACAGCAGCCACAGGGGAGGAATATAAAGTACGGATCCAAGATATAAACTTCACACCAAAGCCAAATTTTTTAAGGGTATAAAAAAGGTAATCCCACTCCACCCGATCAAATGCCTTTTCTGCATCTAAAGAAAGAACCACTTCTGGTGTATCGGGTGGAGTGGGATAATGAAGAATGTTCAAAAGCCGGCGAATATTAAAAAATGAATATCGATTCTTAATAAACCCCGTTTGATCATCAGTCACAACAGTAGATACAACAACTTCTAAACGACGTGCTAATATTTTTGCAAAGATTTTACTATCAACATTTAACAATGAAATAGGCCGATATGAACTACATTCTAATTTACTTTTGCCCTTTTTATAAATTAAAGATATGACAGCCTGTCTCATAGTTTCTGGAAATGTGCCAGCATCTGAAGACTCTTCATATACAGAAAGCAAAATAGAGGACAATTCCTTTGTGAAGGTTTTAAAAAACTCACTTGGGAATCCATCTGGCCCTGGAGCTTTTCCACGTTGCATAGAAGCAATAGCATTTGTTAATTCTTCTTTGGAGAAGGGCCTCTCCAAGTCTTGGGCAGATTGATCGCTTATAGTGGGAAGACCAAATTTACTAAAAAATGAACTAAACAACGATTCATTTCTTTTGGACTCAGAAGTATATAAATGTGAGTAATATTCACCAAAACGTTGATTGATTTCTAAAGGATCTGTTAATTTTACCCCATGCTTATTATTAATTGCAAGAATAGTTTGGTCAACCTGTTGCTGTCGCAACTGATGAGCCAAGATTTTCCCAATTTTTTCACCATGTTCATACATTTTATGTCTAGTTTTATTTAGAAGATTTTCCGTTTGTTTTGTAGTAATCAAATCAAATTCAGTCTGAAGAGCTATGCGTTGTTTGAACAGCTCAGGAGAAGAAGAATGGGTCAGGGCTTCATCGAGTCGTAAAATATCATCTTCAATCCTTCTGACCCGCTCTTCTTGAGCTTTTTTTACTTTAGCGCTATAAGATATAATTTGGCCTCTGAGATAAGCTTTTAGTGATTCCCAAATCAGACCAAAGGATATTCCTGGAGTTTTATTACGTATCAAGTATTCATTTATTTCTTTTGAAATAAATTTGACAAACTCATCATCAGAAAGCAAAAGTGTATTAAACCTCCAAGGTCTATATCTGCTGCCTGAAATTGGCATGTTTAGAGTCATCAACAACGGTGCATGATCTGAGATCACTATTGCCTGATAATCGCACTTATTAACTAGTGAGAGCAAATTATTGTCAAGAAAAAAGTAATCTATTCTAGAGAATGTCTTATGAACTGGCGAGTAAAAAGAGTAACTTCTACGACCAGGATTTCGAAATCTCCAGACATCAGTCATTCCATTCGCTTTAAGAAGCTGGTTAACCCCTTGTGATGATCGAGTTGGATGCATGCTTTTAGGTGAACTACGGTCCAGTGAACATGATAGTACACAATTAATGTCACCTCCCAAAATGAGATGATGTGTATCTAAATTTGGTATTTGAGAAAAGAGTCCAGTAAAAAATGTGCTGTCATCCCAATTAGGAGCATATATATTTGCAAGGACAACAGGAGTGTTATTTAGTCTTCCCACTACAATTACATACCGCCCATTTAAGTCTGCTTCAACTTTTGACATAATGAACGGAACTGTTTTTTTAATTAAAATAGCTGTACCTCTAGATTTGGAATGAAAATTTGAATGAAAGAACTGTCCCACCCATCCGCCTCTAAGTTTAGAATGATCAAAGGTAATAAGATGGGTTTCCTGGAGAAAGGCAATGTCTGCATTCAGCTGATTCAGATGAGAAAGCACTTTTCTACGTTTTACCAGGCTATTAAGAGACTTAACATTCCAGCATACAAAATTCAGCTGGCATATATTGGCTGGAGATGTCAGCAATGGATTAACCATGAGTTTTGAGATGTATAAGTTTTGACAAGATTATATTCAGTTGAATCAGAACATACCTTAGGAAATCCCATCACTACTAAAAATACACAAAATAATTGCAATATAAATGGTGCAACAAGTACCCACCCCAAATTGTCACCAACAAGAACATGGTGACAGAGCAACCCTTTACAACAAAATCCACACATTGCGTGCTTATCAGAACTCTAGCTTTCCAAGTAGGTCCGCATAAAACTAAAGTAACAATGAAAATAATAAAGTCTTTTGTTTTACCAAAGTATAAATGAAGAATATATGTTTTAGGCGTTCAAAAATCAAATAATAATAGGAATACCACGGATATAATGGCAAATAGAAAAGAGGCAGAAAGAAAGAAAACAGTGCCCCAGCAACGCAGACATAGAAAATTTAAGGAATATAATTCTATAAAGACACAATCAATATAAAGAGTCCGAAATAATATTAAAATCAAAATGGGGCAACTTTACCAGTCATTATAGTCTCTTTCTTTTCACATATTTTCCTCCACGTACATCTTGGCTTTCGCTGGATCTTCGAAAAACTTTTCCGTGCCGTTATGTGTGATCCGTAGCCGGGCAGGGTGGAGGAGCCCGTAGCGTATCCCTTCTCGTCCGCGGAGAAGCTTTTTAACATCATTAAAGGCCAATCTGGCACGGGCCACACTTGGTGGGTAATCAGGAAAGATAAAGATGGTTGAGCCGTTGTAACTGAGTGGACCAGCTTCTCGTGCACGGCGAAGAAGGTCGACACAATCTTGGTAATAGTGAAGTTTTGCTATGATAGCTCTTGGTTTGCCGTCTGCTCTTCTCCCCTGTAAAGTGCGATGAGACCTGTCAATCACCACGTCCTTATCCATTTTCAAGGCATCTCTTAGTAGTCTGGACACTGAGGCAGGTGCGGACGAGGATGCTTCAGGGACATTCACAATGCGAATGTTAGACCTCCGCATACGCCCCTCCATGTCTACACATTTCTCCTGCAGCGTTTCCACAGTTTTCTCCAGTTTGCAAACCTTAGTTTGTAAAGTCGTGATGTCGTCCGAGCAGCCAGAGAGCCCCCGCTCTATATCTGAAATAGTTGTCTTGACAGTGTCCAAATCCGACCGGAGGGCTACCGTGTTGTTAGCAATTTCCTCCTTGACTGAGCGGAGCTCTGCCTTGACACCCTCGATCTCACTCATAAGCACTTTTGTCACTTCCCTCTGGAAAAGTTCAGTCATTTCAGTTTTAATGGATGACAACAGTTCCACTTTCAAATCCGCCAGGTTGGTTTGTTCACTTTGCTCAGACAACATGCTAGCCGTATCGCTTGGTTCTTTTGACCCAGACGGTGTGCTAGCATTAGCTGCATTGCTAGCCGTGTCAGGGTTCGTCTCTCTTGATGAGGCCTTGCCTATGTATTTGTACTTGCGCAGGTTAGTCGCCATTTTCCGAAGAGAAAGCCGTCCCATATGATGCAATGGTGTCTTAGATAAGTCCGTAGTGTTTCACTCTTAATGAAAACGCCAAATAAAAAGACCTAAATTCAATTTATGCGGAGCTCACCGAACACACACCCTACTCCATTGCTTGCTCGCTAGCGCCCCCCGATATTGTCTTTTTTAATAGAGTTTGGTGTTCAGTCAAAACCACAAACAAAAAAAGGCCTTTGTGTCTGGTATTTAATGATGTGCATCAAACTGTGAACTTGTGAAACGATTAAAACCTACCTGTTTTTGGCTCCACCGAGAAGTATGGCTGACCGTGGATGATGCTGTAGACCACCCTGGCACTGTTCCCATATGTTGGGTCATCTGCATCTGTGGCTGCTACTTGCACCACCATGGTTCCTGTGAACAGACAGCCCTTCATTAGTTTCCAAGACAACAACCGCAGGCCGAGTCAAACAGCTAAATGTGGAAATAGTCATATCAAGAGAGCGTGTGACCAATTCTACTTGAAAAGAAAGGGAGGGGAGTGATGAAAATGTAACTTCTGAGATGCTAAATAATCTTATTAGTCATTGTCTTCACACTGTCGTCTGTTACTGAGATGGGTGTTTGTGTTAGTTTTCTATTGCGTTTCATGAAAAACTGTTTGAGAGTGCTTAAAGTTTGTTTTTCTTTCTTTACAGAGTTGATACACAGACACAAAACGGCTTACACGCGCTGCGTGAGGCTGCGACACTTTCAGCTTTCGCTGTAACTCACAGAGAGACTGAAGAGGGATTAAAGTGTAACTTCAAGCGTTTCGACATCATTTCATCGCCATTATTGGACATTTGCTTTGCACAGATCAGTTAGCAAAACACTCTTTTTGGTCATTTTATTGAGTCTGCAACTCATCTTTGTGTTCAAAAGTCATTTCATCCCACCAAAGACAACATAGCTGAGCGGCTCCATATTTCCCCCTGAAATCCAAAATCTGCACTTCTCTGTAGGTTTTAGAAAAGTCAAAGCATTTTAGTTTGTCCTGCTGTGACACTGTAGGACTGCAACACTTTGTTTGCTAACTTTTACTGAGTGCTGATAAAACTCTAATAAGAGTTTGATGACACGAAATTACCTTAAAAAACAACAGTTGGAGAATCATTTGTGTTTCATTTTTCTAGCTAACTCTGGCTTGAACAGATGGCAACTCATCCAGTTACTGATTATGAGTCTTAAAATCTGTGAAATGTATTATTCTGCAGGATGGGAATTGTAAGAAATCAAATCATATCTTCAGGCAAAAAGTACAAGTGAACCATTGAAGCATTGAAGCACAAGAGCACCAACAACAGCAAAAACCTGAATGCTCTGTCAGCTTCTTGCATTAGTAAACAGTAAAGTGATACTGTGGGTTAATCATGTGAGCTGAATTAGTCTTAATGGAATGAAAAGGGACTTTGGAGACTTCAATTTAATGAAAGCAGTATTTTCTATCCATGAAGAACACACAATGTGCCCGGGGCCATGCAAACAAAAACTCATTAGTATGCTATTAATTATTTCTATAACTTAAAATTTGATCAAAAATCTTATTTATTAATACAGATCTCTTTCATTAATGTGAAAAGGCACAAACCACACCAATAAGTGTGTACAACTCCGATTAATGATAAATGTACACATCAATCTAAAAGATTAGAGAGAAACAATCTAGCTTTAATAAAATAGAGTGGTTGTGCTAATGCAGAAATCAGGTATCTGCCACTTAAAAGTAAAATAAACAGACATTGTATTATTATAATTAAAGTATAATTAAATTAACTGAAGGGTTACTTTGCTTCAATAGGTATAAACTGTGAAACTGGGATGATATAACAAATAACTGACTGCCTTCACTCTTTAATCAAGACCTATAATCACTGGAGACAGTTGCGCTCTACCAAAGAAAGACGCCTCCTGTTACCACGGCTACGTGGGACTAAATCAGTCGCCAGACTTTTCCTCTGTTGCGCCACAATGGTGGAATAACCTTCCAAACTCCGTCCAATCTGCAGAGTCTTTGTTTACTTTTAAGAGCAAGCTGTTGTAGTTTAATTGTATTTGTCAGAGGAGTTGAAGAACTTAGCCCAGTTTTTTGCAACAAATATTGTGGTATTCATTCTTTATATTTTAACATAGGGAATATTGTGGGGTGAAAAAGCAGAAAATAAAAAGAGCCTGTAGTACATACTACTACATGTCAACACCTGTGTCCAACTGGACGCGCACCAGTCCACTAATACCCTTTTATGATGCCCTAAATGCAAGCCCTTAATTTCATGCTTGTGTTGTTCTCACTCCCATATGTAAGTCGCTTTGGATAAAAGCGTCTGCTAAATGACTGTAGAATAGAACAGAATCATTTTGAGTATGTAAAGTATTATTACATCTTCAAAATTGTATGCTATACCAGCTAAATGATTTTTACTGGGGCTGTAAAACAAAAGTTTTGATATGATTCATCACAGGATAACCGTAGATTAATCACAAATATTCATATTTTAAAACAAGTTAAGTGTTAAACCTTGAATTGCTGTCCCAGTTAAATGAAATCTTCTCCCTGCTCTGTCTGCAAATGGCAGCATTATGATTCTCAAACTTCCAGTCCGTAGGTTTAACAGGTTTTGCAGATTCTTCTACCCTGCTCTGGGGCCTCATTTATAAAACTGTGTGTGCGATGACTACAGGTGGCATACGTACGGAAAACAGGAAATGTGACGCAAAAAAAGTCACAATTTATAAAGCAGTACGCACGCATGTCCCACGCCAGTTTCGCTTTATGAATCAGGAGCAACACTAAATTTTGCACACATGAGGGAACATGTTGTCACGCCCACATGTTGGCCATAAAAGGTCAGGCGAATACCCCTGATAAATATTAAGCGATCTCTTTTCCGTGATGGCTCAGCAGGGAAAAAAGGAAAAACGAGGAATTTTCCGGAATATGAGGTAGAAATTCTAATCAATAAGGTTGTAAAATGAAAAAAATATTTTATGTGGTGGACACGGGGTGGACATCACCACCGCCAGAAACACAGAGGAACGTCAGCGTGTCTGATCAGCAACCGGACTTATCCCGGAAGTAAAAACAAAGTGGTCAGACACTAAAATGTACGCATGTAAAATGTAGCGCATCTTCGTCCACAGGAGGAGTATGTTCACCAGGGAGGAAGGGGGTGCTGCTGCCCACTGCCACAGATTAGAACCTGTCGGGGAAAATGAATGAGTCCACAGATACGCTGGAAAAAAATGCGCTAGAGACCCCAGATGATGCTGCAGCTGGTCTATTCTTTTGTTTCATATTATAAAATGAACGTACAGAAATGAGACGTCTCTGACTGCAGTTTATTTATTTTTAAAATACTGTTGTTCCAGTGTACCTGCTGGGTTACAGCCTTCTTAACAAGTTCTAGTACATAGAAAATTAATTTAATTTAATTTAAAAAATAAACTTATTGCCAATAAAAATGTTTTGTGATTACAACAGAGCTGCACTTAGGAAAGAAGATTCATTCTTTTTCATGTCATTGTTTCTCATGTCGCCACACAGACAAAACACAGCTCAATGTTCCTCTGAGGTTCACAAGTTCCAAAAATGAATTGTTTCCAGAATATGTAAAAAAAAAATGGAAATCTTAGATGTGGCTCTGCCAGTGGACACATTTGAACATGAGCAGCTTTCATGGAAATAAATGAAAGCAGTCGGCAGCCAACCAAAGCTGGCATGTTAATGATAAGTGCAAAGAAAAAAAAAGACTTATGACAGAAACAAGCAACAAGGTCCATGGCAACAAGCATAAAAACAAATGGCCGCGCAAACATATGTTTATTCTGGCCAGAAATCAGTGTTTACATGAACTGTTTTTTAACAGGTTTTCTATCCAGTAAGAATAAAAAATCTCTCATGGAAACACCTCAGTCAGATCAGACTGATTTGATCAGGCTTAATCAGAACAATTCATTAAATATGATCAGTAGAGGTGGTTTACACCTTTTGATTATGTAATCAGTAAGAAACTGTTGTCATGTATTCACTTAATCCACTTATTTGTTTCTGACTATAATAAATATTTTCTTCCTTTCATGTTTTTAAATCACATTAGAGTAATGATGCAATGACTTTGGGGAGGTTAGAAACATGGCCAAAGAAAAACTAAATATTTATGTAACTTCTACTTCCTTTTTTTTTTTTTTTCCTGTAGAAATAGTTACAGATTGTTTACAATACATTTTGATTTTTGATCTTAATCAGTATACTTAGTCTCAGCCTCCTGGTCTTTTCCTGGACAGAATACAAACTGAACTGAACTGTAAAGATCTTCATACATTATAAGCAGAAGTAGACTCATGGGTTTAAAATTCAAAAGTTTGGAAAAAAAAAAAAGCTTTCTTACTATGTTATATCTTTCTAAACTACTACAGAGTCCCCTCGGTTTCAGATGTCAAAAGAGTTTAAATTTGATTTAAGTATTTTGTAGTACATAAACATATGTTCTTCAATCTTCTTTAATTACACACTTAAGTTTAAATTTCTAATCAGACAGATTTCTTTTAGAGATGTCTGACATCATCGGCATACTAATCTTATCAGTCGATATCAACATTTTCTTCCACAGTAACCCTTTTTTAATAACGCAATTCTTTCACAACATGCACATTTTATATATCAAACTCCTCAGTAAAGTCTCCTTTAACTCATAATGATGAAATCTGAGAGATGTAATGTGTAGTTTTTCCATTTTTTTTTTATGTTTGTTTTTTTGGCACAACATGTGACAAAAATATCAGTATGGGTTGATATCGGTATCGAAAATTAAGAGTTGAGCCAATTTGGTATATCGGGTATCAGTAAAAAAAAAAAAGCCAATATTGAGCACGCTTAACTTTTATCAAATGAAAGAATATTGATTAGAAAGCCACAGTGTGTAAAACTTAATGATATCTACTGGTAAAGATGGGCATAAAAAAGAATTTCAAATGCCAGCACTGTTGTGATTAAATCATAAGTAGCCAAAATTCTTCTAATCATGAACAGACCAACCGTGAATGGATCCTGTGGTCTCAGGTGCAGTCACTTCAAATAAATACTCCAAAATGTGGTAATTTTTCTGCTATGTGCCATTTATGTTATCCCAAACAGTTGTTATGGCCTATCAGACAAAACCAGTTCTGCTTAAAGCTCAGAGGGTTCATGCTGCACATACTGACTTGTTTGTCCATTCAGAGAAACAGTACTGAAATTGGTGCTATAACGCTAATATATGCTGTAAATGGATCAGTCTTAGAGAATAAAAACATACTTATCTTAGTAAAGTGATCACTTACAATAGAAACACTGTTTTTCATTAAAAAGAAAACAATCGCTTCTGTTACGGACCTTTGATTTATTGGTTAAAATGGTCAACAACAATTAAAAATGTTATTGGATTATATATATTGACTTTGAATTATGTTCCTGCAGGATAACTTCTTATTGTAACTAAATATTTGCTTAATTTATACATTTTTAATAACCAGAAACTGAATCAAAAGCTGAAATATATTTATGTATTGCAGCATCATGAAAAGCATTTCTTCCTAAAATATAGTAAAAGAACATAGAGTGAAAATAGAACCGGAAATCCGTAAAACATACTGACACTAAATTTACTAACATCAAGTGAAAACTGACAGTGTACACTGTCAAAATATCAAGTATGATTTTTCAGCAGTGCCCCCTTAAATCCCCAAACTTCCGCCAACCTTACAAGAAGGAAATTTGTTCTCAAACTCAACAGCGAACTCCGCTGACAGATGACAGCTGTTATATCTGAGTTTACAGTATGGCATTGTCCTCTCCCGCACTTCCTCTAAGGCAGGAGGGAGAACATCAAACTCGTCTTCCTCTGCGCTCTTCTTCATACGCACCAACTCTGGTGAGTTAAACTGACAGCGGTGGCTCGGGGTGTGAAGCAGAAAAACGTTTGAAGATTTAACTGAGGAAACATAATCAGTGACAATCAGTGCCGATCGATAAGATGGATCGTTTATTGTGGTCAAATTTAGCCTTGTTACTCAAACTTGGTTCATACAAGTAGCAACGTTTTTTTGTGTGAATGCTTTGTGTGTAGCAACTGTTGTGTGTGTGTGTGTGTGTGTGTGTGTGTGAATGACTGGTTGATTAACTACTAAAATATTGATATTAATCAGATAGCCAGAAAAACTTTTAATAGATTGCTTGATTTTTATAACACCCCCTCCACACACACACACACACACACACATACACAATGGTTCAGGCTCCTTTTGCTGCTAGACTGTTTGCCCATGTTGGTCTTAAAGCTGACGCCTCCAGTGGTCTCACACTCCGTAGCAGTGAAATCATCAACGACAGAGATTGTTAAAACAACCTTGGAAAACAGCGTTCGGACGGTGCCCAGCTTTTTGAGTCCGTCACAAGAACAGCTGGCTGTTGCCTGAATATTTCACTCTACCTGGCAAAGCCGGAGCCACTCTCGGAGCATTTGACAGAAAGTGCTGTCAAATACAAGTTGGTGATATTTTACTCTGAGGCAAACATCCTAATAAAAATCTCACTTTCTAACATGAGATGTATTTTACAGGCTTTTACAGAATGAAGTGATCATGGAAATTGAAGATTAGACGCCTCCATTCTGGCTGTAAAGCAGAATTAACAGGCTCTGGCCCTGGATGTGAACAATATAATGGGGGAAAAAAAAACAGCTTGGAGAAGAAGGAGAAGTTATCACCAGGCTGGTTGTGGAAGGACACCTAGATTATATCATCACCTCTTAGTCATGACAGGTTATATTACAGGTAGTTTAAAACGCCAAGGTCAAAGGATGACTGGATGAACGAGAACCCAGGCGGCGGCTGAATCTCTATTATAGGTTGATAGTTAAAATCACTTCATGCAAGGTGCTGCAGATGAGGCTGTGAATTAATATTCAGTGGACAATCCTGCCATGCAAAGGTTTTACAGGTTTATAGTCAAGTGGTTTTCTACACAATGTTTCCCCGATGAGTCTAACAAACAAATATCCTCTCAATACTGGGGGAGCTGGATGTCAAAACTTTACAAATATATAAATAAAACCCTGACATTTGAAGTGATCCTTTCTGCTCCACCAGGCTGTCGTCTGCTGCTCAGTTTGTCCCGTCAGTACCCCATCAACATTTGTGATGGACCCAAGCCTTTCACCTTTTTTTTTTTAAATTTTCTGTAGCAGTGTAGAAAACAAGCTTCCTAATCAATTGAGAAACTGTCATCTGCCAGTAATGAAAATAAATGTGGCATGCATAATGTGAAGACAGGTATTCTTTAGCCCCATACAGGCTGCATCAAACTGTCACTTGCAATATGCGTTTATGATATCACTCTCAAATGGTTAATGGTTTGAGGAATGAGATCCAGTATCCAACTTAAGGAAAACTTCATATTAATATATGTTAAACCCCAAACTGCATGTGTTTTCAAATAAAAATGTAAAGTGTAAAAAGCTTTTGAACGAGCTGTGCGCTGAATGTCTTTCATATCCAGCCAGACTGGATATGTAACAATCCTACCACCTCTCTGCATAATATCCAGATTAAGAATGTTGATTAATTTTTTATTTATGTGAATTAATGAAAAACTACCAGGATAAAAGCATAAGAAGGTAAAGAAAAAGGGGTCATTCAACAGAAAAATGCCAGCGGCGATGCTCAATAGAGAGCTATCATTTCTGTCAAGAAGAGGCAACACAAATATGAAGAAAACATCAAAGAACAACAAGAGACTGCGGCGCGTTGAGTAAACCACATGAACCATTTGGAGTTGTGAGGAAAAAAAAAAAACATCTGGCACCAGCACACTTCTTCTGTTGTTTGCTACTGTACAAGTGAACATCCACACGAGGTTGTCTGAGTACTGCTGAAGGTGGGTTTTGACATTTTAAACAAGAAAACGCCTCCATTTTCAATTGAAACCCATGTGCCTTTGCTCCTCATACAGAGTGTGATTTGTTCTAGGTTTTGTTTTAGGTTTTTTTTTTTTTTTTAATGTGAGCTTATGTTATTTCAATATTAAAAATGAATATTGTCAAAGATGTGCTGATTTCACCATGTGCTTCACAACATTATATATTCTATCACTGAACTAAATGACAGCTGACCTGAAAATATTTAGTGAGTTCACCACAAGGTGCAAATCATTCATTATCTTCCAGAACAGAGAGACCAAACTGGATTAGATTAAAAACAATACAAGAACAGCACTCTTTGGAAAGATAAAACTACCATCAGCTTGAATCAAAAGGACTGGGAGAAGAGAAGATTTTAAGCAGCTCATGATCTCGAGCATACTACATCAGTAAAACATGTGGAGGCGTTGTGATTGCATGCATGGCTTCCAATGTCACTATGTCATTAGTGGTTATTGATGATGCGACAGAAGACAGAAGCAGCCAGATGAATTTTGAAGCATACAAGGATGTACTGTCTGCTCAGAGGCAAAGCTGCTCATATGATAATTCTCATGCAGATGGACAATGATCCGCTGCTGTAAGAGCAAACAAGGAGAATTTGAAGTTAAGGAAATGTTATCCACCTGTGTTACTCTTGCTGAATATGAAACTTCAGTCAGTGAGGAACGACAAGGCATCAGGGGTTTCCCATAAATGAAAAGCTGCAGAAAAGGCCTGACAGGGTACTGCAAAGGAGCATTCTTTGGTGATGCCCATGGGTTCCACTACTTAGTGGAAGTCATCAAACTCATAGGATTCTCAGCAATGTATTAAAAATGAAAATATTTTTTTTGTTATTTTAATTTCCAAATTACATTTCAGCACTGAAAAATGAGGATTTGACATAAAAAAGAGGTTTAATTTGGATGTTAAAACCACTGAATGAAAGATTAGCCTAACTGTAATGGTGGTCTGGAAAGTAGTTCAGATGATTTAAAAAAAAAAAAAAAAAAAAAAAAAAAAGAAAAACAAATGTCAACATTAAAATATGTATGTGTCCAATGTTGTCCACCCCGAGGTGACTATATAGCCCATCTTTTACATCCCCTTTAGGATATACTCAAAGGAATCACAGTTATTTCCTGTCCTCTCCACCCCAACCAGTCGAAGCAGATGGCTGCCCTCCCTGAGCCGGGTTCTGCCAGAGGTTTTCCTCCTGTTAAAGGGGAGTTTTTTCCTTCCCACTGTCGCCACGTGCATGCTCAGGATGGGGAATTGGATCGAAGTCATTATTCGATCCAATCAGTTGGTTTCTATTATAGGATATGTAAGAATTGGCTCGAAATGATGTGTATGTTGATTCGTGTATGTAAAGTGACCTGTGACAACATTGTTGTGAAGTGGCACTATACAAATAAAAGTTGAATTGAATTGAATTATGAAGTTATGCTGTAGTCTTATGTAATTAACTTGATGTAAAAAAAAAGAAAACAAAAAATGTATGATATCCTACTGGTGTAACAAATAACCCATAAAGGAAAAGAACAAAAGCAACACCAAAACCTTCCTTTTGCGCAGACAAAATTAAACATTAATTAACTTTCATAAAGTGGAAGGCTTCTTTCATTCCAAAATTAAATGACTGCATCCCATCCTTGATCTGTGCTCTCATGAATTAGAGAGAAAATATGACAGCTGGATATAGGACTGGGGAGCAGTAAATTCAGGAGCTGTGGCCTTGAGTTGACATTATATTCCCTATACTTGTAATGAGCCCTCAGACTGTTCCTTTGGCCTTTGGTTGTGCAGCTGGAGAGAGCCAGACCCCGTGATTGTCACACCTCCAGCTGTCCTCGAGCTCCCTTGTCTTTTATTTGACATCTCGGCTGTGATTAAGACAAAGGCCTTCAGAGATCCTTGGGCCATAAGGTCTCGGTGTATATGGACGGTCCCTGCCTCTAATTACTTTAATTAATTAAATTCATGATTTTCTCTAAATTGAACCCATTCATCAGCGGTGCAAAGCTGTGACCGTTAATGATTTAAAGACATCTATAAAGGAATTATTGAGGACAAGAGGTGCTTGGCCCTTCCCTCTTCTTTACTGCAATGATAATTGCTTTGAGCAGATATTTACAAAGAGAGCCAATGCATTATACTCCTGCCGTTCTCACAACTTGTGGTGAAGACCTTCGCAGGAGCTGGAAGAGTAAATAAAGTGCCGGGGGTGACCCTGCATCTCGACACTAGTGGTGTGAATGCATCCTCCTCTGTGGTTCGGGTACCAAGTTGCTGTCTTATCTCAGGGTGGACACAAGACTCCAACTCCTTGTACTCTAATCCTCTGGTTCCTTAAGCCTGAGCTGTGTACCTCCTATTGACAGTCAGCTGTGTAATCCTTCAGAGATCTCCATGCCTGTGAGCAAAGCGCCGCTTCCCTTGGAACATCTCCATGTGTGACTGTGTGCTGGCTAAAGTTTTCATTTTTTATTTGAGCACTCTATAAAATGCAACGACACCCTTGTTTCTATGAAATTCCACCAAGATGGCACCATGTATGTTTGTTGTACAGAGAGGAGGCTGTGTTTTACTTATGGTACAGTACAGGTACATGTGTCAGAAGTTATTTAGTAATAAGATTTAGCAAAAATGGCTACATTAAAAGCAAACACAAACTGGAAAGTGTTCACTCAGCTCCAAAAAACTACATTTACTGCAGCGGATCCAAAGAGCAACTTAGCTCAAGATACAGGATTACTAAAGATCTATCATTCAAAGTTACTCTTCTTAAGTTTTAAAGCGAGATCAAAGATAATGGATGGGAATTCTTAAGGATGCAGAGAAAATAGCTGCAACACTTCTAATGAGATTCAGCAGCTTTCCACTTGACCGTGATAAGGGTCTGTAACGGTGAATTTATAGATGATAGAATGCTGCTGGAGCACGGCTGGTCATTTTATGTAGCATCGAGCTGTTTTATGTTGATTAATTAAAAAGAAAAAAAAAACTTTGTCCATTTGTTCTTCTGGTAATTTCGCTTGCTGTCCTACTTTTCTTCCACACCTGTGTTCAATCAGTTGATTTCACTGCACCTGTGTTCAGTCAGTCATTTTAACTGTGTACATAGTTATAGTTACCATGTACATAGTAATAGTTAACTGTGTACATAGTTATAGTTAACTGTGTACATAGTTGTAATTAACCGTGTACATAGTTATAGTTAACTGTGTACATAGTTGTAGTTAACCGTGTACATAGTTATAGTTAACTGTGTACATACTTATAGTTAACCATGTACGTAGTTATAGTTAACTGTGTACATAGTTATAGTTAACCGTGTACGTAGTTATAGTTAACTGTGTACATAGTTATAGTTAACTGTGTACGTAGGTGTAGTTAACTGTGTACGTAGGTGTAGTTAACCGTGTACATAGTTATAGTTAACTGAGTACATAGTTATAGTTAACTGTGTACATAGTTGTAATTAACCGTGTACATAGTTATAGTTAACTGTGTACATAGTTGTAGTTAACCGTGTACATAGTTATAGTTAACTGTGTACATAGTTATAGTTAACCGTGTACATAGTTGTAGTTAACCGTGTACATAGTTATAGTTAACTGTGTACATAGTTGTAGTTAACCATGTACATAGTTATAGTTAACTGTGTACATAGTTATAGTTAACCGTGTACGTAGTTATAGTTAACCGTGTACGTAGTTATAGTTAACCGTGTACATAGTTATAGTTAACTGTGTACATAGTTATAGTTAACCGTGTACGTAGTTACAGTTAACCGTGTACATAGTTATAGTTAACTGTGTACATAGTTGTAATTAACCGTGTACATAGTTATAGTTAACTGTGTACATACTTATAGTTAACCGTGTACGTAGTTATAGTTAACTGTGTACATAGTTATAGTTAACCGTGTACATAGTTGTAGTTAACCGTGTACATAGTTATAGTTAACTGTGTACATAGTTGTAGTTAACCGTGTACATAGTTATAGTTAACTGTGTACATAGTTATAGTTAACCGTGTACGTAGTTATAGTTAACTGTGTACATAGTTATAGTTAACCGTGTACGTAGTTATAGTTAACTGTGTACATAGTTATAGTTAACCGTGTACGTAGTTACAGTTAACCGTGTACATAGTTATAGTTAACTGTGTACATAGTTATAGTTAACTGTGTACATAGTTATAGTTAACCGTGTACATAGTTGTAGTTAACCGTGTACATAGTTGTAGTTAACCGTGTACATAGTTATAGTTAACCGTGTACATAGTTATAGTTAACCGTGTACGTAGTTATAGTTAACTTTGTACATAGTTATAGTTAACCGTGTACATAGTTATAGTTAACCGTGTACGTAGTTATAGTTAACTGTGTACATAGTTATAGTTAACTGTGTACATACTTATAGTTAACCGTGTACATAGTTATAGCTAACTGTGTACATAGTTGTAGTTAACTGTGTACATAGTTGTAGTTAACCGTGTACATAGTTATAGTTAACTGTGTACATAGTTATAGTTAACCGCGTACATAGTTATAGTTAACCGTGTACATAGTTATAGTTAACTGTGTACATACTTATAGTTAACCGTGTACGTAGTTATAGTTAACTGTGTACATAGTTATAGTTAACCGTGTACATAGTTATAGTTAACTGTGTACATACTTATAGTTAACCGTGTACGTAGTTATAGTTAACTGTGTACATAGTTATAGTTAACCGTGTACATAGTTATAGTTAACCGTGTACATAGTTATAGTTAACCGTGTACGTAGTTATAGTTAACTGTGTACATAGTTATAGTTAACTGTGTACGTAGGTGTAGTTAACCGTGTACATAGTTATAGTTAACTGTGTACATAGTTGTAGTTAACTGTGTACATAGTTATAGTTAACTGTGTACATAGTTGTAGTTAACCGTGTACGTAGTTATAGCTAACTGTGTACATAGTTGTAGTTAACCGTGTACATAGTTGTAGTTAACCGTGTACATAGTTATAGTTAACTGTGTACATAGTTATAGTTAACCGTGTACATAGTTATAGTTAACTGTGTACATAGTTATAGTTAACTGTGTACGTAGGTGTAGTTAACCATGTACATAGTTATAGTTAACCGTGTACATAGTTATAGTTAACTGTGTACATAGACTCCAAAACGTTCTTTCTTCCTGGTCAGATTGCCTCTGAACACAGTTTAGTCAAGCCTTTCTACATTTTTATTGATTTATTATTCATTGTGTTATTCATTGTGTTCCTTGTTTAATGCGTTATTTATTCATTGGGGTTGGGGTTCAGTTTAGCTTGATCCTTTTCCCTGTGTTGTTGATATGCTGATCATCCCACATGCACCTAAGTCCAGCTGGAAAATATTGGCATTTGGTTTGTTTCAGTGTCTTGGTGCTCATTCCTGAAAAACATCAACATCATTTTCCACAGTGAAGTATTTTCCATGCACTACTGTAACTTCTGGCGCTGTGATTGGACGGTTTGGTGTCATGACGCTAACAGTTTTTACTGAGTACGCTTACATGACAGTCTTGTGATGAGTATTTTGGAAGAGAGAAATTGGGTTCTTTTTAGTTTATTCTGAGATCCAACAAAAGCAGATTAAAAATGTTTTTGTTGCTGTTGTTTTTAATCTTATTACTCCAGATGCTGTCGAGGGACAGAAATGTCATAAAACATTACCCTGCACTGTGTATGACCACTTTTCATGTGGCTCTGGATGATCTGATGGATATTTCTGACATGTGTCACAATTTTTACAGCAAATTTTTATGAAGACTGTGACAGCCAGGGATGTCTTGTTGCAGATGACTTGAAAAAGAAAACTGTTCACCTCTCACTTTTTTTTTTTTCAACAAACTCTCAAGCTGTGTTTTCTTCCTCTATATAGCAAGGCTTTGTTCGCCGGGCAGAGCTCACTCCCTTACTTTCAACCTAGTTACCACTTGACCACTAATGCTCCCACTTACAGCCCTGACAGCATTTCACCGATGCCATCCAGCTACAGTTTGCCTCTTACTCCTTGTAGCGGAGGCAGGCTCACCTAGTTTTCTTAGAAAACCATGCAGTGTCTTGTGGTTTACCTTTTCAACTGGTACAACACTGTCAATAGTGATTTTTAAGTTGCTGCATTTAAGCTCAGTACACACAAAACATGTTTTTTTTGTTTGTTCTTTTTTCATTTCAAACATGGTAATTCCCTTTGTCATTCAACCCCAAAATATATTCTCCACACAGCACCATTTACAAAAACATCACTGTCCATGGGATGCACACAACCTTTGTGACAAGACTGAGTTTCCTGCCCTTGAATACAGATCTAGGAGCTCAGTCACATGCAACAAAAATGTCACGGACCGACAAAAATGTTCCCTCTGTTCTTCAAGGTGCAAACAGCACCTCATTCTTAAAATCATCTCTCCAGTTCAAGCTACAAATGAATTTGGTCCAAAACCAGCATTGGGTCTTTTTTTTTTTTTATCACTTCATTGTCATTGAAGTGTTTGATCTCACTGGGTTCTCTATAGCACATTCTAACCGTGCTCCTCCTCATTGTAGTCTGTGAGTAACTGTACATTTACATGCAAAAATGGATAGCATGGTTGGTGACAGCACTATTTAGATAAGCCTGCTGTTGCCATGTAAACAAAGGAGAGACTGGCACATATTCTAAGTCAAGGCAATGGCAGTATATTGCAATCTGGCAATCCAGTTTCCAGTCCAGTGTATACAGAACAGTCCAAATAAGCAACATTTTCACCCTAGAAGCCACACATTTGGTATCAGGCTATAAAGCTGCAATTGTACATGTATGATAGGGTCAAACAGAGAAATCTGTGCTTAGGAAAATACAAAACTGAAAACTAATATTTCTCAAACTAGAACCAAAGCTAAAAATAGTTTCATACCTTGTCTATTCCTACATTTTAATCAAATCTGAAAAATCTAGGTCACGTTTTTCCATCTCTTTGCACCAGAATGATTTTTTTTGTCTCCATATTGCTAGTCATAGCTCACCTGTGATTAGACCACAGCTCCCAGCATGCCTTGGAGTGCCATGGGAACCCCCTGGAGGAGCTGGAGGAAGTTAAGGATGTCTGAGTGGCTATGCTTACTGTGTTGCCATGGTAAAGTGGCAAAGATAATGGATGGACATAAATGTGTTCACCTGGATCAGACAGTTTTTGCAGGCAGGTACCTGAAAGCACTGGCTAGTGTGAGCACCAATTTGTGGAAAAATGCCCATGGGCTTCAAGCCTGATCCAGACCTCCGTTTGCTTGAGTTAGTTTTTAAACATGCATCACTCATCACTGTTTCTGAGCCTGGAGGTCTATGCTGGCATATTTGAAAAGATAAATATGTAAATTACAGCACATCAAACTTTACAACACAATAAAATGAGCTTTTTCACGTTAAAAACCCCTAGAAACATGAAATTATGTTCAGTAATGGACGTTACATTTTTAGACACTACTATTAGTATTATTTTTAGAATTCCTAATTTTCACCATCTCATCCTTATCAGCTGTTCAGCCCCACCTAGTTGATCCAACCAATCAGACTGCAAATTTGCTTTTAACTTCTCATAATAATGGTTGTTATGCCAAACCACAGAAAAACTGACTCATTTTTCCAAAGTGTTACTAAAAATTCTTTGAAAAGTCACAAAAATGTACCTTGAGACTGTTTAGACAGGAAGATTGTAGGGGCAATTGAAGTGGTCCCACCCCACCCCAAATTCACATTGCCAATCATGTTTTTTATGGTTTTTTTTTGTTTGTTTGTTTTTTGTGAGTTTCTTTTTAATCAAACACTTTTAAACTCAACCAAGTCATCTTCATTTTCTAAACTCAACCAACAGGTAACCAGTGTCCAGACTGAATGTATTTAGATAGTGAAACCATCCATCAATCAACTGCCTTCACAAACTCCAATACAGGATCACAGAGTGAAAAAAAGGTTTATGTATCAGTCGTATACCATATGTGCATTGCATAGAGGAATAACTTGATTAATAGTAATGTAACACACCTTTCCATCCTACAAGCTGTTATATCCCTTAATATACTCCAGAGAATTTAAGGAAAAAACTATTTAAATACTATGTTAAATATATGATCAGAAAACACCATTTCTGATCTTTAAAATGTCCTTTTTAATTACCTGCAGTGACTTTGTTGTTCGTTTGTGTCCTCACTTGCAAACGTGCATATAAATAAGATCTGTAACCTTGGATATACTTCACATTTCAGTTCCTTATGTTCTTGTGGTTAAAACCTCCCTTAAAATCAGCTCATAAACTGTGGGGTTATTATGTGAACACATATGTCAGAAGATTAATTTGGTTACTTCAAATCTTAATAACTTAATTTCCAAGCAAAACAAACCCTGAAAATCAGTTTAAGCAGCTTTGACAAAGTAGAAAAACCCACATTATTGAGCAAGGCTCATTGATATGGAGGTCCCTCTCTCTTGTTGTGTTCTCTCATACACCTGCTAAGCTGAATGGCCTCAGGATGTTGTTGTCACTTATTTGCATGTACTTGCATTTACATCATGAAGAGAACCTTTACAAAACCTTGGAGGAAATCTTGACCATGCAGTCATCCAGGAGTGTTTTTTAAATGGACAGATAAAAGGAATATCTAAAGTCATGAATGTTAATGTGATCATGTCAATATGAACGACCGATCTCGAAGGAGCACAACTTTAGTACTGTATTTTAGTCGTTCTGAGTTAGACAAAGTTACAATTTTAGTCCTCTATTAATCTATAACCATTTCTGTCCAGACTAATGTTTCATCCAGATATTAGGGAATGCAAAACAATAAACTGTGAGGACTTTGGTAATTATTTTATTTTGATCCCCTGACTCATCTTGCACCACTAATTTGTAAAATCTCTTAATTCAACCAGACTGATTGGTGCTGACATTTGTGGAGGATCGAACTAAATAAGGTTAGTGATCTTTCTTTTTTTTCAATGCAATTAATACCGCTTTCAGGCACTTTGTGAGTGGAGTGGCTACTGACAGTGAAAAACATTCCCATCGACACATGCACAGAAATTTGTCTGTCTTATTAAAAAGTTGTTGCTTTGGAGGCTTTTCTGAGATTTATTCTGCTCACCTAAAATGTCCATGTAAATATGGTACAACAGCCCAGATTACTCTACTGTTGTCTAAAATCAGGCTTTCTATTTATTATTTGTTTGAAAATGTTAATTCTGCACAACTTCAAGAGTTAAATATATTTTATCCTGGAGTCATGTTCACGTATTTTTATTTACACTGTGGTTGCCATGTTAAAAGTGGGAAATGCTTAGTGAGGTCATGTGACCCAAAGGGACTCATGATATAGCTTCCTTGTCAGAGCCGTAACTGAGCCAAAAGTGCCAACAATTGCCCGGATTTGGCCTAAATATGCTGTTTGGATGGTTAGACATGATCTTCTGGACTTTTGCCTGAAAAAAATCTCACTAACTGGACCTCCTTAAATTTGTCTTTTCATATCAAGTCAAAATGTTACAAAATGGCTACAAAACCTGGTTTGAGCACCCGGTGTGCCAAATCAGGCAACCCTTACTTGTGGGCGAGCTATAGGTGGTCGGCTAGGAAACCACCGGCAAGCCAAATTAGGACAATTTTCATGTGGTGCCCGTGTGCTGCATTCTCACTGTGCTGAGGCCTCCAGAGCTAATCATGGTCGTTTTAGTCAGTGGTGTGGTTCGCACTTGGCACAATGCATGTCCGATGCTACAAAACAACTGGTGCAAGTCTATTTATGATGAAGCATGTTTCCAGAAAGCGTGAAGATCAGCAGTTCAGACAGCCAGACAGGAGATCAGATATCGGAGCAGTGTTTTTTATAAAGGACAAGGAGGCATTTATAAAGGAAGTGAAGAATTATAGAATTTTATGACATACAGATAATTTTTACATCAGCAGAAAGGAGAACGGGTGGGCCGAGCTATCAACTGGTTAGGAACAATACTGAGTTTAACATACTTGTTAACATAAAAATATATTCTTTTTAATGCACGCTATGCATTCATTCAGGTCAGCTATCAGCAAAGAGTCATTAAGAGATACACCAGTTAAAAAAACATGTGCTTTTGTGATCTTATTAATGAAATTATGCAGACTACGTCCAGGAACACTCCACATCTGACACGCTTCTGGTGCGAATTTGCACAGCGCAGAATAGTCTAAAAAATGTATTGGACCTGACATTATCTGTCATACTTTTCCTTTGTGTTCATTTATTTTGATATTGACCCCTGACAAGCAATAATTAGAGGGTCATAACTGCCGGAAATATCTCAAAAAGAAATTGTGGCCATTTTAGTGTTTTTTCATTAGAAAAATGTAAAAAAAAATAAAATAAAAAAAAAAAGAATTTTTTCTTCAAATCCTCAGTGGATTGGCTGTCAATAAATGCATTCCAGATACACAGGGGTGACAACATCCACTTAAAAACTAACTCTTAAAAGTGATTTTGCATTAGTTTAATGCAAAAAATGCAGCATTTTCTCATTTCACAAGCTGAATATGGATTTTTGAGACTTTGGCTCCCTGACTAGAAGAAAACTGGGTGCAGCCTGAACGCAGTGAACACACACAGCTGGTAGAAATTGGGGGTTGTGGCGTTGCACAATTAATCTAGGTCATTAACATCAAAATGAAGAGACATTAACCGTTGGGCGCACAGCACAGAAAAAAACAAGAAAGTTTCAATCAAAACAAAGTTTGTCAAGCACTGTGATATATTCCCTTAAAATGATCTCTGGGTCGCTGTAGGTGAAGAGAAATACTGCGGCAAAGTTAGCTTAAGTGTTACAGACAACTTTAGCAGATTTCCCTTTTAATCAGAGAAGCTGATAGTAATTGTGTTAAGGCTGACTCCCCTAGACAAGATTATTGTTCCTACAGAGGAATTAACTCTAATGAATAACATTAGCCAGAATTAAATTCAACTGTTTTCATTTAGAAAATTTTAAGTAATTGCAAAACTAAAAGACTTAATGATTGCTGTGTCTGCTGATCTGAATATGTAATCCATTTTATCATTATTGTATCTGCTTGAATAATTACTGTTTATATGGTAAAACTGAATTGTGAGAGTATTTAGAAATATTTTAATATTTTAAATGCACATTTTACGTATACTGGTTTAAATGCTAAACTCTGACGAAAGGCCAAGCTCTGACTTCTCAGTTGCTGTTAATTCAGGTAAAAAAAACAATTATGTTTGTTTAATTTACATATTTTTGGGGGGGCACTATAGATGAGGTTCACTAGGGCTGACATTTCGTTTGACCAGCACTGCCTTTAACCTTTTCCCAGTGCTCATATATTACAAAACATGCCATCTTCTGCTTTCTTGGAAATCTTCAGATGGCTTAAAAACGCCTGAACTTTCCAGTTGTTATTAATAAAGTAACAGTAGCACATAACTTCCCCACTTTACAACTTGTTCTGAATATAGCGTACAGCATTGCAAACACTTCACAACTTTTTTTTTTTTTTTTTTTCCATCCTGGTGCATCACCTTGCAGCAGCATTGCACCTTATGACAACACATCACATGCTACCAACTGGATATTAACACACTGGCTGTTTTGAATGTGCAGTGTCTGATTCAGTAGAGAAACCTGAGAGGACTAATTATCAGAGGAAGTGAAGGAGACTTTACTGAGCTAGACGCGAGACATGAGAAACATCAGAGTAGCTTTTATTCTCCGTTGTTACGAAGTGCACCTCAATGAGGAATCCAGTTGTTCAGCTGCATGACTTGAAGACACTTAGTTGCCCAATTAAATTGCCAAAACTTATGTGTTCTGGTTTTTGCACCAACTTTGAAATACCTTCTAATTAGCAAATCTTTATAGATTATAATGGAATGCTGATCACAATAAATGTTACAACCAGAGACAAGTCAAACCAATCTAAAGTACTGTATCAGGAGATTTTGGAATGATTGGTGTTGGGGTCATGAAGCAAACTATAACTGCACATCTCTGTTTGTCAGCCTACAGAAGTGTTAGCATAAACCGTGATTAGCACATGGCTAATTAGCATATCAATATTGGGCACATTACTGAAACTTCTTACATTGTCACTGATAATATAGAAGCATTATTTCTTTCCTGAACAGCTGTAGCTCACCAATCACTGAATTAGTGGGAGATGGGTGGCAGAGTATCACAGTTCAGTGAAGCACATAACAGCGAAGCCTTGCTATGTTCTGTGTCATTATGACACAAGATGCTGAATTTAATATTCTCCCAGAACAGTTCCTGTGTTATTTTACTTTCTTATTTCAAGGTTTAATTAGAGATTTTTCTGTTTTACCGTGGCACAGGTTAAATTAAAAGTAATGATTGTCCTATATCCTATTGGATATGGCACAAGGAGGTAGGTCTAAGTAAGTCCTGGACTTCTACTTCCTTCCATCAGGGCAAGCTACTATTTATTTTATCAGGCTCTGCGATTAACATAAAACATGTGATGTATGAGTGCCTGTCCAGCGTGTACCCGGCCTCTCCCCAAATGATTGTTGGGTTGGGCACCAGCTTGCCCCACGGCCATTAATAAAATTTTTTGCACATAAATGTTTTTTGCATTAACTTTTAACCTAAAACGTAAAGGACTGTTTGGTTTCATTTATCAGTATTATTGCGTTTTATAATCTGATGAAATGCAAAGCAAGTTTTTTTTTTAATGCAGGAGTCATAATCTGGTCCTCAACTCTCACTATTCTGCAGAGTTTTTAATTTATTCTGCTGCAACACACACAAAGTAAGTTAATTGCTAAACAGCAGACTTGTCAGAGATCTATAGAATTTGAATCAGGTGTGTTGCAGCAGGGAAACATGTAATACCAGCAGGATATTGGGCCTTGAGAACAAAGGATCATTGATAATCTACACCTCATATCACACGATGTCCAAGCAGAGTTTTATAAAGTGAGTTCAGTGTGATGAGCACATTTTCAGCCTTACAAAGTGAACATAAATGATTCAGATTAGCACAGCACTCATTCAAAGCCCTCCTAACGGAGCTGAAAATGAACTCGGTGAGGTGGACATGTGGAGGAGAGAGTCAACAAGAAGCTGATATAAAATTAGGAATGTATGTTACACACAAAATTAGGGAGCTTACCTAAAGGTGACATCTCTGGTACCCCTGCTAGGTATGGCCCATCAAGAAACTTAGGCTCATTATCATTGATGTCCTGCACCTTGACCACAAACTCGGACTTGGGCTCTACAGGTAAGTTGGTGAATCGATCCACGGCTTGAGCTTGAAGGGTGTAGTAAGCCTGGGCCTCTCGATCAAGGCGCTTCGTGGCGTGGATGTCTCCAGTGTTTTCATCAATGGTGAAGATGGAGGTGGCGCCCTCACCAGAGAGTACATACTTCACCTTTCCATCTCCCTTGTCGACATCAGAATGCAGCTGTTGACAGAAAGAAGAACAGAGAGTAGTCATAAAAACACTTCATAATCTATTGGTGCAAAGTATCTTTAATATTTTAGTGGCAATGCCCGACTTAATAAAGGATGACTGGAGGGCTTCTGTCTCACAGGACTGTTTGATTAAATTCTGATTATACCAGAGAGGTTGATACTTCACATTACCTATTCAGAGATAACAAGCTAAATTCATTGATTGAACTGGATTAGAATTTAAACTATGTTGTGTTTTACTACCTCTCATGTCATTCACATAATCTGAGACATTTCTATCTTTCAAATGTGGCAATGCAGTATAAATACCTTGTTTAATCCAAAGCTACATAGTTTTCCAGTTAATGAACAAAAATTCAACAAAGTCTGATTTTTTTGTGACGCAATTAAGGCTGCACTTATTGCGCAATGAAATACTTAGTATTTAAACCGTGTGATAAATTTAATCACATTTCAATGCTAATGTGTTCAAAGAAACAGAGCAAACATGTGGTGCTGATGGGACAAACATCCGAATCAGATCAAAAGATGAAAATGGGCACGATTAATGCAGAAATGTTTTATCTCATCACCCGACATGATTTAGGCTACATTTGCCACAAATAATGGAATCTAATTAAAAGCAAACACTTGTTGTTCTGGCAGTAATAAAGTAATTTCACATTCAAACCTCCATACATCAACAGGCTTAACTTAAAACACACTCGCACACACACACACACACACACACACACACACACACACACACACACGTGTGTCTGAATCAACGGAATAACAATGATGTACCAAATGGACTTGAGTTTTCTCTGTTCATGGACTCATTATTATTAAAGAGATAAAGGAAGCTTGGGAAATGTTCTTATATAAGACATATGCTAAGCACTCTAAATGTGATTCAGCTGAGATGGAAATCATTCTGCTCAGGTAGAAAACTTTCTTTTCTTCCTGTCAGAAAACTTTTACTGAAACCAAAAAGCATTGGGAGGTAATGCTACATTACAAGTGGATTTCTATTGCCATTAAGACCATGGAAAGTATATCTATAGACTAAAGGAAGTGTACTTTCACGACTAACACCAAGAGCTGAGGTCATGCAGCATTCGGCATGTAGTCAGACTAAACCTAGTACAGCCAGGTCAGAATTAGCATAACAAGCACCGCTGAATTTAAAGCTTGTACTTCAGAATATGTTCCAAAATATGAGAGACTATGAACAATACAGAATAAAATTTCCTAAAAAAACTTTTTAAAAAAAAGTATGCTGTGCCTCAAACAGAATTAGTGGCGTCTCTACCAGTATCGACATACACAACATTTACAATCATTGATGGCTTCTACACATATCTTGATACCATCTAGTTCAGGGGTGGGCAACTCCGATCCTCAAGGGCTGCAGCCCTGCAAGTGTTCACAGCTTCCTTGCTGCAACACACAGGACACACATCAGACTTCTTTAGCAGACGAGTGCAGAACCAGTCTGCTAATTACCCATTGATTTGTGTCAGGTGTGTTGCAGCAGGGAAACATCAAACGCTTGCAGGACTGCAGCCTTTGAGGACCGAAGTTGCCCATCTTTGATCGAGAGTGTCTTGTATGTTTTAGCTGATATCTTCAGCAACTTGTTAGTTGTTATGTATTCAAGCGCAGTAGGATGGTGAAGAAGGCTCAACAGCGGCTCTACTTCCTGAGGAAGCTGCGGAAATTTGCCATGTAGCCAAAGATCCTCAGCAACTTCTACAGCTGCATCACTGAGTCCATCCTGACCAACCGCATCACCATGTGGAACAGCAGTGAAGGACCGCAAACGCCTGCAGAGAGTGGTAAAGACTGTCACAAATATCACCAGGACCCCTCCACCCTATCTGGAGAGTTTTTACCACAGCAGAGTCTGCAGGAGAGCTGCCTCCATCATCAGAAGCCCCACCCACCCACAACATGGACTATTAACATTCCTACCTTCAGGCTGGATGTACACAAGTGTGAAATGCAGGGCTACCAGACTTAAGAACACCTTTTTCCTCACTGCTATCAGACTCCTGACCAGCTGAGCTGACCATGCCTCCTGCTTTTTACACCCTTAGCATCCAGAGCAAGCAGCAAAGTAAGAATTTCATTGTGCAGGAAAACACAGTTCTTACTTTGCATTTAACAATAAAAGCTTTGATTCTTTGAATCTATATGTATGCAACTCCCTTCAAGACCTTGAACAATACTTATGTGTAGATATTGTATTTTTTTAAGTGCCTAATGTCAGCATGCCTTCTTGCTTCTAGTAACGGTAAATTTCAATTTTAGCTACATAAGAAAGGATTTGATCAGAACTTCCAGCCAGCTAATATGTCAGTCCTTTTCATTTTAACTATTCTTTTGGGCTTTCATGTCCCAGTTGAAGACTCAATAACTTCCTTCCGTTTTCAAACACTTGATTTGATCACAGTTAAAATTTCTTTGCAACCTTGATTTTTACCGTTCCTCTAAATGCTTTCAGTCCCACAGCATAATGCAGCCTCCAGTCTTTCATTAGAAGTTAGGAATTCTAATTTTTTTTTTTTTTTTAGTTTTACTTATCTTTCTATAAATTGTCAGATGTAAAGCATTAAAACGAGCTTGAACATCATCGCTGAAACACTACTGATCATCTCAGTCAGTTTTTTGCGAGGGTTGGCTTTGGCTTTTTGTCAGTTTCTTTAGAAAATGGCTGCATCCTTGGAAGACATCTAGATTCATTGTACAGTGAACGATGTCGACTAAACGCTCTACAATCTGCCTGAAGCCCCTTGCATTAGTCATGTTTTTTTTTTTTTTTCTCAAAGCTGTACCCATCTTTACATACTTCTTTTTATTGGGTTATCTTGTATTACTGCGCAACTTCTTTATACTATTAGGAAATTTAATTCAGTCAATGACATGCTTAAGCATCTCTTACCAACAATCACACCTTTTATTCAGTTAAACATCATTAGCTGAAATCACTGAGTCTTGTTTGTATATAGTTTTGCTTCATTACATTTGTTAAAATATTAAAGATGTACCTAAAGGGAGGTTTGATATTTGCATTGCACTGCACTAAAGCCTTTTCATTTTTGTTCAATAAAATTAAAATAAAAGGCAGTTTTCCTCAAAATATTCCTATTTCTATAATAGTTTAAGAATACCTGTAATTCTACAGGCATTTAAAGTACATTTTTATTTTAGTAACACATCATATACAGTAAATGTCAAGATGGTTGCATCTTCCACCCATTTTCATCTCAAAGCATATTAGTTTCCAATTTGCAAGTGAGCTGTTGTTTCTTGCAGTGGCTAAAATGAGTGGAAATAATTATGTGAGTTATTCAGATGTTACATAGACAGATACACCTTGCAGATGTTTTTAAAGGAGCCATTTTTATACTGAATCTTTGTAGTTGCTGATGACAGAGATTAACTCTCAGAGGAGTGTGTCAAGACTTTAAAGACGACTTTCAGACCTTCTCTCAAAGCACAACTCCAACAAAATCATCCTTGAACAATTCTGGAGAAATAAATGAAAATTATCATGACAAGTAAGCAACTCTGAATAATTCTGTTTGAAGTAAGAGTTGTATGTTGGCCGCCAGCTCCTTTAAGACGGAGTGATCACAGTATATCTGAGGAGAAGGCCATGGCCAGGATTGAAAGATGGGCATACAGATCATTTTAAGCTGTCAGCACTAAGCAGAGAGTATAATTCTGTTTTTACTTTATCACCTCAAACACGACAAAACACCAGCAGAGCTTGCTGAGCGAGTGTTTCGGGGCATGCAGTTACTTGTTCTTGACATTTAGTGTTAAAACTTTGCAGAATAAAGCTTCAATTGATGCTTTAACATCTGCACTCAGTAGCGCTCTCAATCTACAAGATGTTTTAAATCTTGTTGCTTCGTGGATCAATAATATGAGGAAGGATCAGCCTGAATTTATGCATCTGCCAAAAATCAAACTGCTCTACTGACTAGGAAATCGCTCTATACTGATAATAAATAAAAGGTTGGAGACAAAAAATTGGCATGTACATGTTTAGCTTGCAACAGAAGATAATCAGCAGGACTAACTAGCTCATCTGATACATAATCCAACCAATTTGAAAATTTCTGTGTATCTAAGTAAAAAAAATTAATTATCTGATTTTTTTTTATTTATTTTCCCATTAATATTCAACCAAATAATTCAATTGAAATAGTCTTTTTAAGAAGAATGAATCTCCCGCATATCATCAGTGCTGCGTTTGTTGAAAACATCTGTATCCCTGTTGAGACTTTATTGATAAGGTTACCAGAAAGGACATTCCAGTCCCCGCTTTAGCCGGGCCTTGAGGTTTTGTTGAAAAGAATGCAATGCCAAAGCATTTTCCAGCACAATACCATCTCTGCAAACAAAACCACAGCTTTTTACCTTGGTTGATCCAATGCCATTTGGTTCTCCAGTAATTTTAACAAAAACTGAACAGATTTTACAGATAAACTGTGCAATGCTGGATAACTATGATATCAGATTTTAAGAGAAAACACAGATTGTGTTATTAAATCTGGGCTTTTATTCAACACATGAACCAAACAAAAGTCTGACTTGATGTGTCTTAGCTGAGACTGAACATCTTGGTTGCTAAACATATTTTTGGCAGCTCGACATCAAATGAATGGCAGCTAGTCGACCAGTGTACTCAAAGAGTTTCCTCACACTGTGTGGACAAGAAATGTAGACAGGAATGTTTTATGCTTGTTGCAGACGTTAATTACGAGAAATCTTTCTCACACTAGAATTCTATTTAATCTCTTAGTGATTTATTATGGGAGGGGTGTCTGTGCTTGAGCCAGAGACTATTTTTGTTGAAATTGATCTCACTCTGCACATTTATAACTTTCATTGCTAAGTTAAAACATGAAAGCCATTGACAGAATGAAATGAAATTAAATGAATGAAATGAAAAATACTTTATAAATCCTACATGTAAATTAGAACAGCATAAGATATTTAGTGTGTATTATGTTATTTTTGCAAGGGCCAGATTACTCCACGTATAAAGTCTCTCTATATATTTTTTTCAATAAAAATGTAGCTTTTATTTAGAGAATCACTTAGATCTCAAGAACACTTCCAGAAATCAGTGTCTGTGACCACAGCCCACAATGCCATACAAAATTATCATCCAAACAAGAAAGTGGACGTGATCCAGAAACATTGCCGTCAGCTTAGAGTCGAAGCTCATTTAAAACAACTGAGGCAAAGTGGAAAACGGTTCGGTGCCAATATCTGAGATTCTATTTGGAAATTATAATGCTGTGTCCTTCAAAGTAGAGAGGAGAGGGTCTTCCCAGCGTGTTTTTAGTACTCAGAGTAAAAGCCTGCATCTCTATTGGTATGAGACTTCATTGTGGCCTCTAAGGAACAAAAAACTCATACATCTGTAAAGGTTTTCAGAGCAAATGCTCCCAGCCTGACAAAATCTTTCTCAATTAAAACTTTGCACATTTTAGCAAGAAAATGTATCGTTATTTTCCCTTTATTTAGTCATAACTCATTCATCAGGGAAGTCTCATCACCTTTTAAAGAGCACATTGCATCTATTAAATATAATGGCTTCATAGAAGAAGAGCCCAGGTGGTGTACTGGTCGGTCTGCAGTCCAGAGCTTTGATCAATTGAAAACATCCATCCATTCATTTACTTAACCTCTTAGTTCAATTCAGGGTCGAGGGAAGCTGGAGCCTTTCCCAGCAATCATTGGGCGAGAGGCAGGGTACATCTTGGACAGGTCGCCAGTCCACCGCAGGGCTCCATTGAATATATTTGGTGGATAATTAAAACCAACATAAATAAGACTCCAAAGTGTTGAGCAGCAAGAATCCCATGGAAAAGAGATTGGGATGACTTTCCTCTCCCAAAAACAAGTATTCAGATGTTTACAGACTGAGAACAGGAGAGAAAAAAAGCTGATGGTGCCAAGAAGGTAAATATTTCCATGTAACAGAAAAATGTCTCAGTTTTAATGTTGCTTTTTTTTTTTTTTTTTTTAGTTTGATTGGAAATAAAATACTTACTGGAAATCATTGCATCCACTTTTATTTGCATTTTACACAGAGTCCAAGCAACTTTCCTTTTAAAGTGGATTGTATTCCACTGTTAGCACAAGCCCTCAGTTTCAGTCAGCTGCTTTCTCTGTCACTGTGCTCTCATACTATATATCAGCACAGTTTAGTTGATTTACATAACTCTTTAAAAATGACAAAAAAAAACAATAAAATTGCTGCGGTTTGTTCTTGCCCCATTGAAAAACAATAAATTGTGAAAAAAGAATAATATTACCCATAGCCTTAGAATCATTGTGTAAGGCTATTGAAGTGATGATTAATGACATTTCAGGGTTCCTTATTGGACGAGAGCTGAAGTCGCTTCTCAGTAAAAACAGTGTTGTTTAGTCAGCCTGCCTGGTGTGTAACGTCAGTGTTGTGATGTTCTTTACTCAAAAAGAAAAAGAAAATGTAAGTTGCCACCAGTAAAACGCCTCTAGATTATTTTGGCTGTGCCATGAGTAGAAGATGACTGTCCAGCATTGAGGAGAACTGACATAGCTTGTCTTTACTATCTGAAAATTCATGTAGGATATAAAAATAAAAGAAGATAAATTAATCTCTTGTGAATTACTCAATATTTACACTTTACATGAAATATCATATCTGACCCATCACAGAAAAATCAGCTCAACTTGCACACGAAACAAAAACAGTTATTTAATAGGGGTGGGGAAAATCGAATCGAAAAAGCGAAAGTCGGGATTTTTTTGCTTCACAATTTTAAAATAGATTTTTCTTTGTTAAAAAAATTTTTTTTTTCAAACAAAAATAATCCAGTATAATTTTTTTTTCATTTTTATTGTATTTATTGATCTTTTTACTTGTCTTCTGGGGTGTTAAAGCAGCACAATGATAATCTGGCTACTGTGTCGTTTTTTTCTAATTGAAATCAAGAAATATTACGAGCAAAAAAATGAAGTGTCATACATGTATTTTGTTTTTAATCTACAAAAATCAGCAATATCGAAGAATTGTCAGAATTTAATTGAATCGGCACCCAAAAAATCGGAATCGAAGTTACAGCCCTATTATTTAATATATCATAAGGGTCATCGTGCGGCTATTCTCCACATATGAGTCTGGATGTAAGATTCCTTATTAACACAGAGGCTAATCTCCCATCACTAACCTTGGAACTACCCAGCCATGATGCTTCTTATGTAAACTGGTTAAAATGAGTGTCCATAGCACATCTTGCTCCTGGAAAATGTGACATTTATGTGGAGGAATTTTTGTCTTACACAATCTATAGCGTAGGTCAGCAGCTAACTATAACTAATAAAAGAAGACAGGGCAAAGGCTTGGTCTCTTTCTACTTGAGCTGTCTGATGGTTCGCCAGAACTTCTTTGATGCTGGAACACTTTTAAGATTCTCGCCACGCCCGACCTGAAGCTCAGGAGTACAAAGTATCCAGCGAAAGTTTACAGAGAAGCAGTTAAACATTGCAGGGATTATAGCATGCATGCGCTTGCATTGGCACCTTTCAGTTAAATCCTGCTCTCTTTGTTTATTGTGTAGAGCTTAGAGCTTATCGAACTGCATTTTATTTATAACACAACACACTCATACAAGATTATTATTAAAAGTCTTCTTTCAATTTATCTGAAAATGTCAACATCTCATTATGGGATAAATAACAGTGGTATTTCAGGTTCCATGCCAGTGCTGCAGGGGTGGAGAATGATTAGGTCAATATTATTTTGTTCGTGATGACAGACTACATGCTGAACTGGGGATACAACACCAAAGGTCTTTTATTAATGGAATCCATCAGCCTCCTGATGGATGTCACACTGGGGGCACGGTGATTGCATTGGCTGTGTCCTCAAGCCTAAGCATGCATATGTGGCCTCTCATATAGAGCTCACTGTGTTTACTCACCATCTCCTGCTGTCAAGAGCAAAGCTGAAGTAAACTGTCGCTCCTGGAGAGAGTCAACATTTAATCTTAGAGGAAGCCATCCGTGGCGGTTTGTTTCCAGTGAATGCCATGGACAAGAAGGACAAAGCTGACAGGCCACAAAGCATGCAAGCTGGGTCAGGGGTCAAGCACACCATGTGGTCTTTTCAGTGAGTGGTTTAGCTAAATTTCCAACTTTCTGCCACAACAGAGAAGCTACTGGCTCCACATCTCTCCATCTCATCACTGTTGAGCAGAGCATGGAATATGCATGGTTAGACATTCGCATTAAGAGTAAAATCTGACCAATCACTTTTATCTCTCATTAATCTAAACCGTTTTAAAACCTTCACTTCCCCTTTGCAGGTGTTATTTGAAGTTTCAAGTCTTATAACTTTGACTGAGCGCTGTAGCTGCTTCACTTGCAAAAATGTAAATAGTAGCTTAGCATTTTTTTCGTAGCTTCCCCTGGAGATAGGCATAAAGGAGCATGTAGCTCGGTGCCGCTCTAAGGCACTCCCGGGGAATGTAAGGGATCTAAACAGAATCTTCTGAAATCAGTGCAGACACTTATCGCTGCTTTGTATACCAGCGGTTCTCGGGGGACCAGCCTGTTAGCTTTGTGTTTGCTTGTTTACCATACATAGAGGAGGAGGGCTCAAAAAAAAAAAAAAAAAAGACAATCTATTGATTGATGCCTGTCCTTTTACAAAAAACTACTCATGCATTTCCATTTTCAGCATTGCCTTTAAGTGCAACATGAAAACATGTTGGCAGGTGTGTGCCATGCAATGCCAGTGAGAGAAATGTGCGGCATTGACAATCATAGCAAGAGTAAGTGGAAATAAATCAACTCAAACCCTGCGATTCATGTTTCAAGCTTTGTGTATGTGTCTCTCTTGAGGAAAGTAAAAAGTGTTTCATACAAAAGGCCGTGCACAATCAAAAACGGACACAAAAGTTTGAGCAATACTTGATCCATTACAGTAAAAACCGCTTCTGCTGCTGCTGCTGCTGCTTAAGAACCCTCAATCAAAAGACTGCCCTCCAGATATTTCACAGAACAGCTCAAACAGCTGGACCTATCAGGGTTTGTAAAAAAAAAGGGGCACAGGATCGATCTGAAACACAAAAACATATGTGAACCTCTGACAACAGATCTGCTACTTCCTGTTGAGATATATATGTGCTCATTCATTTCATTGCATGCAACAGAAATCATTAGTCTGCTGGTCAATAAAGATTATATTCTGGGGCACAAAATGTGAAACCAGCAGGGAGCTCAGTCATTAAAGAACGTATAGATGACTGTCAAATAAAAAAAAAACAAAAAAACAGCAGAGTAAAAAGGGTCACTGTGGCAGA
Source organism: Telmatherina bonti (assembly GCF_933228915.1). Lineage (NCBI taxonomy): Eukaryota > Metazoa > Chordata > Actinopteri > Atheriniformes > Telmatherinidae > Telmatherina > Telmatherina bonti. The sequence continues at coordinate 22,094,194 of NC_136618.1, forward strand.
AAAAAGAGCTAAAAATGTAGACAGGGTCTGCAGAGCAGCTGCCACTGACATCGGCTCCCGACATGCTTGGCTTTTCATCTATTCACTCGGCCATGTTCTGGTGAGTAGCCATGGCGCTGTGCTTTGAGAGGCTCATTGGCTCAGCAGCTCCTCTTTCATATCAAGTTGGGAGGTGGGGAATCAGCAATCATTATGGAGAGACTGTTGGCTGTCACACAGTGGTGCACAGATGCTTGGGATCTGCTCACATGAAGGTACACTTATTGTGCCTAAGTAGGATAATTATGTTTCACACGTATGCTTTGTTATGTATTTGTATTGTTAAATTGCTTTGTCTATTAACTGTAATGCGTTTTTACCAGGTTTTGAAACATTTTTATTTGTTTCATGTATGTAAGCACCATATTTGATGAGGCAAATTCATAAAATATTTCTATGACAGTTTTACGTGTTTTAACAGAGAAATGCGCTCTCGCTTGCTAATTGCTGAGATAGGCTCCAGCCTCCCCAATGATACTGAATTGGACAAAGCTTTATGGAAAATGAATGAAAGAAGGAGTAAAACGTGCCTGTTCACAAAGAGAGGATGGATTATTGACAGAGAATTAAGTAAATAAAAAGAAAGGTAGTGTATTTTCAAGGGGAATTTCTACTGAGTGCCTCATTTTTAACATTAAACATCAGGCAACAACTGATTCTTAGTGGCGATGGTGCTTAATGGTACCTCAGGTCAAAGAACAATACATTTTACACTTTCATTTGAACCACCATGACCCAGTATCTTCAGTCAGCTGCTGGTTGCGGTTGATTAGGGTTTTATGAGCTATATATCCATCCATCCATTTTCTACAAGGCAGTGCTGTGGGGACTGGAATACATCCCAGCAGCTAACAGGTGAGAGGCAGGGTACACATTGGACATGGCGCCAGTTCATTGCAAGAAGAGTAAAAGAGCCACTAATGCTTGCATTCCCTTCTATGGGGACTTTAAAATGACCAATTAACCTGACACGCATGTCTTTGGACTGTGGGAGAAAGCTGACGTAACTAAGTTTATTCTAAGCACCACACCACCATTCAGTGACTAAAATGTGATGTGTTCATAAATGATGTGTTATCATTATTAGACCCGTGCATGTAAATGTGTTATTATTGCATAATGCATACATTAAATCCTGCCGTTATTTCATCATGTGTTTTTTGTTGTTGTTTTGTGTGTTTGTTTTTTATTTCCAAAAGTTCTTGCTCACTGGCGCTGAACACACAGAAAAAACTCATGCAGAGGCACCACAGCCAACAGTCAAATGTTCAGGTCCCAGAGCCAAAAGGGATTGCCTGATGGCTGACCAACTTTTACTCCTACAGAGCAGTAACAATGTGGAGAGTTTGCAATGACAGTATCTGAGGCAAACACTGTGAGCTAATTTATCAAATTTAACATTTTCTGTCTCGTACTGACAAATGAATGAAAGAAAAGAAAGAGAAGAACCAAGGAAAAAAGGAAGCAAGCAAGTGGTAAGTACTGCAGATGCAGAAGCATATTTAGCTCAAAGCAGCTAACTGTCTCCTGTTTAGTACCAGGGTCTCACCAGGCTGAAAATAAAAAAATAGATAACTTGGACAAAACTCTTTTTTCAGTCATCAAGTTAAATGTTTTTCTAATTAAACTAAGAAGACAAGCTAAGAGAATTTAAAGAGAAGAAATCTGAATAAAGTCCCACCAAATGTGCATATATGGAATTTATACATTTTGTAAAGTTTCATCTCACCTCAGATATTTTTCCTCGGTGTTCAGAAGGAAGGCAGCTTCACAGGGCTGCAAATTCATCCTGCTGTCTTGTTATCTCGTGATTAGTAAATCATGAAATGCCCATTCTTATTTGTCTTAGATATTTGATTCTATTTCAACATTTCCTCTTATGCTGCTGCTCTTAAGAGCCATTTATTTGTTTATTGTTTGTAAACCAAAAGTTGGTGCATTTTCTTAGCAAAGATTTTAAAAGAAGAGGATATTTTGCTGATAACACTGTGATTGATCATGAAATCCTGATTTATCACATACCTCCATGTGATTAACTATGTCTAAAAAGTTTAATTAGGACTCATTTTTACCAATAATGTTAATACCAACAAGTTCAGAGATAGGCTAATCCCTCATACATACATATTTTATTTTACCCACATCTTTTATTTATAACACAGTGCGTGCGGAAAAAAAAAAAAAGAAAAAAAAAAAAAAAAAAAAATATATATATATATATATATATATATATATATATATATATATATATATATACATATATATATATATAAACTTTTTTTTCTTGGACTAGGTTATAAATAAAAAATGTGGATAAATTGTTGATAAATTTACCAATTATATGTGTTATTTCTTACAAAGCACATAAAAATCAAAGAAATAAAGTACTAACTTCAGACATTTTGAACTGAATGTACACAAAAGCAACAAGGCAGAGTTGTGATAGAATGGGACACTCTGGAGGGATATGGCCAACAAGAGTGGTTAATGAGTTTGAACATTGTTTGGTAAAGGAAACTACATTCTTATCAATGTTTTCTTTCATTTGCACAAATCTGGTGTATGCTACTTGTAATACAATTTTGTGAAATATGGTGAAACATCCCCAAAGTGCAAGTGAAGGTGTTTCATACTTTGTTGCCTTTCGGGAAAAAGCTTCACCTTCTTAAAATCAATTTCTATGAATCATACGTTCCTTTGTCTTGTAGCTAAAAAGTTGGACTGTTCACTCAATTCTGTTGGAAAGTGAAGGAAAAGAAAGAAAAAAAAAGAAATTGGAAAAGAAAAGAAAGAAATTGGACAGCGCTCAGATATTTTGCCAATAAATGAGATGAACAGTCCACAGGCTGTGCTGCATTAGTAATGCACTGCCTCCCATCACAGCATTGTGCATTGTAAACTATGTTTGTGAAGGAATTTTGCATTAGTTTAAAAGTTACACATCTGAAGAAACTCATGTAGAGTCTTAGTGGGTTTGGCTGTGAGATCTACTAATTAACAAGCTGATGTTTTGACAAAATCCGATCCCCTGCAGCATCTGCCCTCTGTTTTTTGTCCAATTATTAAAGTAAACCAATTATAACTGTACCAAAAACATTCAGCTGTGTGTTCATTTCAGTGAGTCAAAGCCAGTGGGTTGTTGTCAGTGGCTATGTTGATAATCAAGATGATAAGCTTTCAGAACATTTTTTTTTTTTATTTTTTAACTTAACTTAAAAAATTCAGGGCAGCTATTCTCACTTCATTGTCACACAACATGATAAGGTAACATACAATCAACACAATGACCTTGAAAGAAGTCATTCAACCCCCTTCTTCTATTTTCTTCTTCCAGAGTTCGTTGGACAAATGCCACCTTGTGCTCAAGAGAATCACTTCCAAACCATTTGTTTTATTATAATTGTAATGATTTGTTAAAAGCCCAATTTTCTGGCCAGTATTTCTTTGGTCAGATACTACAAGCTTAGAAATAAAGCGTTTGGTTTGTGCTGAAGCACTAGAATTAAACTATTTGTCAATTCGACTCTAAATTTCAAGCAAAACTCATGGCCAAATCAAGGGTGCTGTACTTGTGTCATCAAATAATTTAAGTAAATACCATAAAAATAAGGACTTATGCACACGATGGCTGCCTTCTAGCAAAAATGGTACAAAGATTGTATGATGGTCACCTGCTGAAAACCAAGAAAAGCTCCTTTTGTGTTGATATGGCTAAAGAGGAAGGCCAATATTTGTTTTCAGCAAGCAAGAAATAAAAAAAAAAAGTTGCAACAAGCATATCCATTTTTTTTTCTTTTTTATGACAGCTGAACTGCCAGATGTGTGTGAGAAAAAAAAGCAGCTGCAGTCAGTTGAAGACAGATCACCGAGTTGAAATGTATAGAATGGTACAGACAGGAAATGAAATGTAGACCAAAGTAAGTGAAGTGTCACTTTATTTGTTTGGAAAAGAGTAACATCTCTTTGTAATATGAAAAATATATATATATTTTTTTTCTTGTAAATTAATTCAGAATGAACCAGGCAGAGTTAAAGACGTGAATCAGAACAAACAGATAAATCTGTGCGATGGCTTGACAGCAGGTACAAAGCAAAGGGCTCTTTTCAGAAGATAAATATGAAAATGCTGAGGAACAGTTTTTCAGCAGGGATAAGACTGCTTTGTCTCAGGGGTGGCAACCGTTCACACAAGAAAATCGGCTTTCAGTAAAAGTCAGAAAAATGATTGTCAGGATGCTGAGTGCCATTCATACATTTTGTTTCCATCAGACAGCAGCAGCTCATATCTGCACCTGCTGGCTGAGTCATAACACCACAGAGATAATGGCTCTGTTTCTGTGCAGGGAAATTGAATCAGGATTTTCAGAGACCTTAACAGCTCTAGTCAAGATAGTAAAAAGAAATAAAAAAAAGAAAAAAGAACAAAAAAAGAGCCACAAAAAAATGCATTAACGGTCTCATACAGTTATTCTTAAAAGACAAATAAATAAAGAAATGAAAAGAATAATACATTGATGTTTGTTGATAATAACCCACACTGGAATATAAAATGGAAATCTTGCCATAACAATCAAATCAAACTTTGTTTATTATATTTATTTATGACTTTTAACACAAAAGCAGGTCAAAGTGTTTTCCATAACAAATGCAAATTATGAATATGTACATATAAAATATATACAAAATATATTAAATTTAAAAACTAGTCTGTGCCTCCTTAACATCTAAGTCTAATATGGTAAACATCTGAGGATATACACCTGGCTTTATGCTAAAGTGAAGAAATTATATTTTTGGAATACAATCCACACCAGGAGCAGCCCCACCAAGGACCACCGAGGGCATCACCATGGAAACCACCTAAAACCAGGTAGGAGTCCACATTATAGCCACGATCTCAGTGGCATCAACCCTGCAGACCCAGTAGGCATAGTTACCTATGTGGAGGATTCCCATGAGGAAAACACGAAAGTTTGTAAAAGATGGTTTCAGACTTTTACAAAAGCTACTAATTCTGTCAGACATTCAGCATAGTTTTGTCATAACTAGTTCAGGCTGTAGGACACCATGTCCATGATCTGTTTCTGTTATTGACTGAATAATTATTTTCTGGTCCCAACGTTGCCCTGAGAAGATCAAACATCCTTATATTTCACAATATCTTGCAAACGAGTCTTTAACTCTCAGCTACACAGCAACTCCTTGTCTTTTAGTCCATTAGCATTAGGTAGCAACAAACTTTACCTTTTGTGTCATTTTAAGATGGACAGCAACATGGATATGTAAAACTTAGTGTCAAATGGAAAACTGGTCACCATAATTGATGGTGATTTTGTTATTGGGGAAGCATCCAGTTCCTTTTGCCATGGAAGTCATATCTCCTCCACTCTCCGTATGTCTGGTGTTCCTCTCTATGCAAACACACCACCATCATGAGACAGACAGTGTCTGTCGCATTCACTTTTCAGCACAATTAAGGTACTTCTGTTTGAGCAACCAAGAAAAATGGAAGAGCTTCCAGATTTCATTAACTTTCTCATCTGATCGACTTACACATGCACAGAAATGTCTACTTCCACTGTATGCTTTTTAGTCTGTAGGCTGAATAATGTCCATAGACATAATACAATCACTGCACATGGTGCAACATATGCTCCTGTTAGCAAATAAAAGAAACACTTAGCTCTGGAAGAAACTGGGAAGAAGGTATTGAATGCAAAGGTGTCTAAAATCCAACTTTTTTGCATATGTGACCAATATCTGTTTTTTTTTATGATATTCTGAGCAGCTCATATCTATTTTCTTTTTTTATTTGACCCAAGTCACTTTCACATGGTATATAATCAGGTTCATATATCACCTTTTCAAACAATCTCAGGATGGACATGTTGCATGTCATCCAATTATGTGTCAATGGAGTAAGACATATGCCAAAATCCTGCACTGAAGGGGGAGGAATGAAGTAGCATCAAGTAAAACAATGAACAAAACAGTCAATTTAAGAGGCACAACTTTGAAACTACACAAACATGCTAACATACAGTACATACTGTATCATTCATATTTACCTTCACAAACTCAACATGTCATGTGAGATGTCACGTCTTACTCTGCACATGTGGGCCACTTCCAGCCCGTAGGCTGTTCACACTGAAGTCTGATGATGGGCGTATTAATTGTAATATCAACAAGCACAGTGGAATAAACAAACAAATATTTTGGCTAAAAAAGGGGAATTGAGCATAACGCCCAGCAGTGTGAACGGAGCCCAACAGAGCTATCAGCCTCAAGACGGTGCAAGTTTCAAGGCAACAAACAGGCAATTAAAATGAGTCGCCTTAAAATGACATCAAATTAATTAATGAGGCAATTTTACATCTTTTACTTTTCATATTTCCCACATGTGAATTATATATCAAATTCATTCTTCCAATTAAATTCTGTTGCACACTTCAGTGAAACAGAAATGCAATCTCTTTTTATGCTTAAAATACAATCAGACAAGCATAAAACAACATATGTTGAGTGTAATTTTGGCCAATCGTGATTTTAGTTCAAATATCACCAATTTAGGACACACTGATGTGCTTCTAGGTCAAAGATGACTTTTTTAGATTAAAAAGAATTAAAGATGTGTCAAATTTAAAGTGGGAAAAAAAAGCTTATTAAAGATTTAATTTGGCATAAATTCATCCAGAACTCTGCAGTAAAGAAATTGTATGTTTTATCAAAGTTTGTTTTGTTTACCTGAATGTATGACACAGAAAGAATGTGGATGCAGGTTTAATTTTGTAGGTTCTCTAAAATCAAACCAAGGCTGACAAAAATAATAACAATAATTTGCATCTGATCATTGCAACAAAAACAAAAAAATGTTTAGACGAGGCAAAGATATGGATCTGTTTGGACAAAGTGACAACAAACAGGATTGATGAATGAAGGTTATACGCTTGAATCAGCTGCTGAGCACAGCAGTTGTAGCACCATGATCTGGATTTGATTATCTGCTTAACTCAAAAGCAGCTGTGGTAGGGTTAAAAAGGCTAACATAAAGCTTCTGGGATGGTCTTTTCATTAGATGACGATATAATAAAATTTGGACTGTCTTTAAAGGGGTGCTATTATGGTATTTCAAGTTTTCCTAGCTTTCTACAGTGTTACAGTGTTGAATCCTCATCAGACATATGAACGGCACTGTTTTTTATCACCTAAACGCATGTTTGAGTTTCAGTTCCAGCACAAAAAACGCTCATTTTAGAGAGTTTTTTTCTACTTCAAAATCCTTGTGATGTCCCGGGCGATAAGGTGTGGTGATAGGTTGTACAAATACATCAGGCGGGGGAAAATGTCAGATAAAGTTATTTCCAACGATGGCTGGTGAGTTTACCAAAGAGAGACATCCTGCTGCATTCGTTGCTGTGGGTTGCTGTTTTCCACTTCGTTTTCAGGGTCTGATTCAGGTTCCAACATGTAGGGCTGTATGCTATGTGTTGACATTGTATATATATATATTTTTTTTTTTTTATTGAGTTCATGTTAGCCTAATCCTTCTGTTTATGAGATGTTACAATGACGGCGAAAGCAGTAGCGGTGCGCGCTCCCGATGTAGTGCAGTGGAGGGAGGCGGGGCTTAATGCGGAAGAGTCTCAGTCCACTCGTTTTGCTCACAGGCTGATCTGACAGCCTACGAGAGGGTCGGTCTGAAGTAAATAAAGCGATTTGTGACATTAACTCGATCAATCCCAGCCCTTCTGGTTTCAGAAATAAAAAATAAATTAGCCTGAAAGGCACATAATAGTTCCACTTTAAAGGTTCATGCCAGAAAACCATGCCAGAAAAAAGGCAAAATCTATGTGTTCTACCAATAGGAACAGTCCAGGATCCAACTAGTTTGCTCAAAATTTCCAGTCAGATCATTTTCAGCCAAATATTATACATGCTGTTCATGGATTTTTATGTCTGTTCCTAAAATTTGTACCTTTTGTTAAGTACTGGAAGTGAACAATATATCAAACCTTGATGTTCTTTTCTTTTTTTTCATTTGCTTTTTTGTTTGGTTTTATTGACCCCCCTCCGTTAAGAATGTCCCTCATCACAGGCATTAACAGTGTCATCTGCAGAATTAGAGAGCGAACAGATTGTTTCAGAGGTTAAACATTAGCACCGAGCTGCTGTGTCAGTGATAGTGTGAATGCCACAAACAGTGCAGTATCTCCTTCCCTCACAAAGGACAACACAGCAAAGGCACAGACAGATAACTGCACAACCAGGCACAGATATGAATAAAAAAAAGAGTTACTCTTATTTTCCAGCAAAAACATTCGGCATCTATCACACCAGTGCTACCCAATATGAACTTTTACATCCTTTTTTCAAATGTTTGAAACATTTTGTTTATTCATTTAAGCAAAATAACATGATGTTTTGAGGGGTCCTCAACATGAACATGTTAATAAAAAGACATGAAGTGCTTCTAAAGCCTTTCAGCCTGCTTTCTCTGGTTTGCCACCATTCTGATTTGTCAACCAAATCAATGAAAGCAATCAAGCTAGCAATCAAGGCAAGCTTTCATTTCTGCTTTTTTGTGTGTGTATGTGTGTGTGTATATGTGTTTGTGTGTGTGTGTGTGTGGTATTTGGCTGCACATAAATGGAAGACAGGAATAGACTTTTTTTTTTTCAAAGTGTTATGGAGGATGGAATCAAAGCTTCTTTGTCAGTAAAAAGGCTCCTTAGATGTTATCATCCTGGTGCTGTATTTCATTATGTGCAACGGAGTACTGGTCACGATGGACAGCAGAATTAATGTGTATTTCAGTATCCGGTGGTGTCAGTACCCAAAATCACTATTGCACAGCAGGTATTCATCTTTTCTGCAGCTTAGTTGTAAAGCTAAATATGAAAAAGGAAAACAAGAAAAAAAAAAAACAACCGGTCTAGCTAAAACTTGAACTTTATTTAAGAGCAATGGCCTTTTCCAGCTTTATAAAAGGTAAAAATCTCTTTTATTGGAACTTGGAAGTTTTGAAATACATGACAGCTTATTGCAGAAGTGTATTCCCATTAATCTGTGGCATTTGATGTTTAGCATTAGCTGCCAGTAGCTGATGAAGAGAAACAGATGAGATTTAGCAACTTTACTTCCTGGAACCAAAAGTATTGCACTCATTATATAAGTATATATATATATATATATATATATATATATATATATATATATATATATATATATATATATATATGGGAGCAGCAGAACAGCTCCCATCATTACTCTTCATGGGAACCTGTGTTTTATTCTTGCATACCAGCCCAGATTGATGTGAAAGTTGTATATATATATATATATATATATGTATATATATATATGTATATATATATATATATATATATATATATATATATATATATATATATATATATATATTTCACATCAATCTGGGCTGGTATGCAAGAATAAAACACAGGTTCCCATGAAGAGTAATGATGGGAGCTGTTCTGCTGCTGTGTTGTTTGGCAGAAATGTTTAAATCAGTCACTTGTGCACAAGCCTTAATTTAATCTCAGACTTCTGACAAAGTGTAGTAGTAAACTAACTTCATTAAAGTAGACAGAATATTTTAGATGACATTGCTATCTGAGTCAAACAATGACAAAACCACATATGGCAAAGTGACAAAAAACAACCTAATTTCTACAGATAAGGTCATGTGCAGGATATACAGTACACTGGGAGAGGCTAAAGTGGGCTATAAATATCACCTGCCAAACTGTTCAGAACGTTGAGTCCCAGAGTTTTCAGGCTTCAGCTCTGCTCATCTTCTTCACTGACAAACTGTGCTCCCATAAAATCCATAATGACTATCGCAGTTCGTAATGGATTATGAGAATTTCTCAATTAATGTATCTCAAATTGAAGCTTTCTATTTCAACATTATTACTGCTTTCAGCTATTAAAATGTAAAGCAGAATATCAAACAATTACTTTTCCCTCGTATAAGCTCTTTAGGTATTTCCTTTCAAACATGCTGAAAAGATATTTCACTGAGAAACTTGATATACTGCAGTATTAGACTTTCATGCAAGGACCCAGGGAAATCTAAGACTCTGGAGCCTGCATTAAAAATTCCAGGATTGGAAATTTAAATAAATGCATCATAAATGTATGCAATGCAAGGGAACTGTACATCTATGCAAGATTACAGAAACTCTGAAAGTAATTTAAACTCTATTACATAAAAGAGATGATTCAATGTATTTTAAAATTTTAAAGGCTTTGTACAAAAAAAAAAAAAAAAAAAAAAAAATAGGTCACTGACTCGTCCCTGTACTGTTAAAAAGTGCACTTCGGCTGCAGAGAACCTGTGTTATGTTCACTTTATTGAGCCCAAAAAAATGCAACTTTCATACACAGAGTCTGACATAGAATGAGGGAAAATTGTGGGGGAGATTTTTTTTTATTTTTTTTTTTATTTTTTTTTATAAAAGGCATGCAATCTGTAAATCAGAGTATAAATATGCAACTTTCAGCTACTTTTGTGCAGAGCCCAAAGGATAGTTAAAAGAAAACATCCCACTCAGCCACAGCCTGTTCAAACTGCTGCTGTCTGGAAAATGATAGAAAGTTAAAGTACTAAACCACCAGACTCGGGAGCAGTTTCTTACCTCAGGCTGTGAGACTACTGAATTCATAACTACAATTTATAGGTCTGAGTTTGCAATTTAGTCTTATACAACTTTTGTGAGCAATATAAAGGAGATAGCATCTTGCATTATTATCTTGCTGATAATGAAATGAATCTTGAATCAGCTTCTTGCAGAATGCTTTCAGCATATGTGCATGATAGGTAAAACCAAGCAGAGAAGTCCTTTTCAGAAATGATCCTGCACAACAAGAATGCCCTTTACTGTCACTATAGAGAATTTACAAGATTGGAGAGCTTCTCCTTTCCAGTGCACAAACATGTAGTTAAAACTAATAAATTGTAAATAAATAAAAAGTATGCAAGACAAGACCTTGGATTCAGCAAACCTCTACGTTAGTCATGTGTTGTTTTATGCATGTGCCTGTCTTCATCTTCATTATATTAGCAGACACTAAAAACCTGGCAAATTCTTTTGCCCTTTGCTGTGAATTGTTTTTATTCAGCTTTGGAATACTGAAAAATAAAAGCCAGTAAACTGCTTTCTGGACCATAAATGTGAGTTAACTGAGTCCAAGAAACAACATCAAAGAAAATGCTAAATACAAACGGGGCTGTGAAGGTTTGTTGAAAGCAGAACCATTCTTGTATATTTCAAGTGGGACTCAGCAAGGTTAGCTGCTCGTGTTTATCTGCAGAAACCAGTTTTTTAACAGTCCCAGATAGCACAAAAATCACGAAGCATTTCACACAAAAGGTGTCCGACTGTCAAAGTGTCATCCCAACGGAGAACTGCGCTGCACCAACTTCTGCACGCATCTCTGGCATTCAGTTGTTGCTACATGTCAGCTGGATAAGGTGGAACATCTGACACATCTTTTTGTGATTATTTGGCTCAAGACACAGGTCGCCGCTTTGTGTTTCCTTGAAAAGTTGAAATTCTCTTGAAGGAGCCCTCCACATTGCCAGCAGAGACAACAAGACATTCTTAAATTACTGATTTCCATTTACCTTGTAGTCACTCTCCTTTGGGGATCAATACAACGGAAGTCCAACAGAAACTGTTTTCATTAAATAAAACCAGTATTTTTGGAAGCTAAAACTGGCCTTATTTTGGTGTATGGCCTCATAAGGTCTATTGGTGTGAAGCTCATAGTAGTTTAATCTATTACAGGTGGTTTGAGGTCACTGGGATCACATGAGGTCACGCGGTACTCAGGAGAGTCATCAGAGTCACGTTAATTAACCTGTAAAGTGGTGGCTTGGTTGGAAAGGGATTTCAGGATAGCACTTCAGCTACTATCACAGTTTCCCTCTCTGAGGTGATTATCTTTCCATCAGACAGGAGCGAATCACAGCAGAGGATATCGGTTCACTCATGAGCCATTCCTCTCCAGATTTATGTAGCTAAACAGATACTTTCTATAAAACACATTAAATTAGTTACTTATATTCATGGTGCCAAAATGATGAATCATAAGGCCCTTGTTTGAGACAATGCAATTAGGACCTGATACTTTTAAAGAATGCAAATGTCCTTGAGTTAGTCGGGACTGAGCAGAAATGAACCAATCAGCTTCTGAGTAGAGAAGGTGATGCCCAGCTGTACTTGGGTGTTAAGTAAATCATTTCCATAGTGAAGCTGTAGCTGGTGACATTCACTGTGTGGAAATACTACAATTTATTCATACAGAGGATATGTAAAAAGTTAAATTAACTTTATTGTTATGAAATAACTTAACTAGGATTGTGTTTCTTTTATTTTCTTTTATCCTTTTCTCATAACTGGATTACGTATAAGCAAGAGGTGGTCAATTATAATTCTTTTGCGAAACACCAGAAGAAAAAAATCTGGTGGATTAGGGTCTTTTTTCACATTGATCACATGATTTCTGGGAGATTAAAACCAGGATTATAGATTCATTTTTAACTTCCTATATGGCACATTCTTCTTGCGTTTTATCATCACTAAACTTAACTCTGGGATATTACCAAAGTTTCTATTTATCCTCAGGTTTTTATTTTCCTGAAAAGTCATAACAGATTAAAATTGTCATCAGTTGAGGGGAAAACAGCACCTACCAAACTAACCTTATTGGAAAGACATGCAATACCAGCTGAACATAAAACTAGATTCTCATCCTCCGACTTGACAATTGAAGCCCAACCTTCGTTACAACCAAAATAATTTCCATCTGAAGTGCAACCTTATCATAACTTTATTTTCTATTCATTTTAGCTTTGTCCCCCTGTTTATCCCCTTTTCACTTAATTTTATTTTGTAAGAGTTTACTTAGAAGTCGGGTGTGAAACAGAAAACAAAATTAAAGAAGCATCTTGTTAAACTGAGAAGATGTTCGCTTTTTAACCTCACATTTGTGTAGACAACCAGCTCTGAGCGAGCATGGTTCTTCAAATGCTTTCTTGTGTTACACTTGTTACAAGAGGACTCTGCTAGGTGGCACATAAGAAAGTTCAGACCACATAAAGTTGCCATATTTAGAGGAAGTATGATGATAAACATGATGAAAATAGATAAGGTTTGTATCAAACCATTAATTTTCTTAACCGCTTGTTGCAGTAAATGGTCACAGGGAAGCTGATGTTATCTATAAGTTAATATCGTGATCACTACAAAAAAAAAAAAAAAAAAAAAAACATTAAACAAATCTTTTTAAAAAAGACGGCAGGATATTATGGTATGTTAGCCCCTAAGACAATTATTGGGCGGCTGTAGCTCAGCAGAAAGAGCAGTCATCTGCCAACTGGAAAGTTGGGAGATCAATTCCAAGCTTCCCCAAACTATGTGTCCATCAGATCTTTGTCCACATTTCAGTTCCCATCACATCACCTTGTTTTTAATGTGTTTATGAATTTTCTGACATATTTCAGGTTGTTGAATTATCTGGTTTGCAATGCTTTTGGATGCATTTCCATAAAGGTTTATTATTCATCATCATCCTGCTTCCTGCCTATAAACCTCGGTTGGGTCATCTGTCAAACACTACAAACCATGACACTTTACAGTGATGCTAAACAGGAGGACACACACACAAAATAAATAGTACAAGGTAAAAAGAATGTCAGACTTTGGTAAACTAATACGGATGTTCAAACGTTAAACTTGAGTGATCCAGCACCATCAGATTGGAATTTAAATAGCTATTTAGAATTTAAATAACAACTAATAACATTCCCATTAGCCTCTGCTGTGCCTAATGTCTAGTACTAATTTTCAAATGTTTACACATTAATCTCTAAATGAAGCAGACTTCCTTATTAGTCTTGTTGCCTGTGTTAGAATACTGCTAAGGCTGCAGATATGTGTTTAAACTTCATGATGTCCAAAACTGTCACTGAAAATCAAGTGTCATTCATGCCCACAGAGATATGGTTGCCCTTTTTTGTCCACATGAACATAAATTACTGCACAGAGAAATATGTGTCATGATATTTTGTAGAACCATAGCAGCTTTAGAAGGTCAAAAAGTCTTTATTCATTATTAATTGCAGCTGTACATGTTGATCTGTCTTTTCTGTCGTCTCCACCCCAACCAGTCGAGGCAGATTGCTGCCCTCCCTGTGCCGTGTTCTGCCGGAGGTTTTCTTCCTGTCAAAAGGGAGTTTTTTCCTTCCCACTGTCACCTCGTGCATGCTCAGGATGGGGGATTGGATCGAAGTCATGAGTCGATGCAATCAGTTGGTTTCTATTATAGGCTATGTATGAACTGGCTTGAAATCACGTGTATGTTATGTGCCCTGTGACAACATTGTTGTGAAGTGGTGCTATACAAATAAAGCTGAATTGAATTCAGCATCTGGACAATATAATGAGGAAGTAAGACACAGGACATCGGTCCCGTCACACCCAATAATTAGAAATTTAACATGGAGATTTGTTTTCAGTCACTGTTTGATTACATTTTGGGAAAATATAGTAATTGTTTAGGTTTTGCATGACAGGGTCTTAACATGAGCAGGGTGGTACTTTGTTTTGGTTTAAAATGCAATAGTACAGCCAGGTCGTAGCTGTACTCTTGTACTCTTGATCTTCAAAGACTCAATGAGAATGTCTTTTGCATACTGTTTTAATTTTAAGTATTTCTTTCAATCTGCACATATGACCCCACTGTCTTGTTAAAGTCAATCAGACTTTCATGCTCTTGTCTTTAACTCTTCTCCCTGCAACATCACCTGTTTTTGTGCTTTATACTAATGTTTATACTAATGGAAAGTATCCAATGCAAATCCAGTGGGTTTAGCATAAAAAGCTGTGAAAGTGAAAAATAGGTGTTAATGTACCTCAACAAATAATCTGTCTTCAGATGAAATATCACACAAAAAACTCCTTCAGGATATAAAAAAAAAAATTAAAAAAAAAAAAAAAAAGAAGCTGCAAGTAGCTATAAGTTGATTACACGTGATATTCTCAACATCATTTAAATTCCTCTTCTGGCTCCTTTTGTTAAACTCCCCCTCCAGGCACAGATTAAACCCCTGAAAAACTCATCTCTTTATTCATAAGAGCTACATATTTAGGATGTTTTCCAATGAAAATAATCCCTTTGTGCCTCATAACGCTTCAATGTAATTCCATACTTTTGCCTTATTATAGTTACAGATATCTATAACTATGTTTTTTAAACATCAGTTGCCCTTACGTCGTACAGTTAGTCACTGACTTCACTCCTTGAGCCATGCAAACAGACCAGCAAACGGCTAATGTTGTATAAACACTGTTCTTTGTTTGTTTGTTCTTATTGAAAGCCCTTCCAAATCCTACCCATAAAAAGATGCGTTTAGTTCTTTAAGTGTGTAACATCTAAAAAATTCTGTCTAAATCCATGTTTTGACATTATCACTGGTTAGCTGCTGTTTTAAAGTGAAAATGCTCAGTCATGGTGCTGAATGATAATATACATAGTACAGCAGCTCATAAAGCACCATATGGTGCGAGTATTAGCCTTTGGTGGTGCTCTTTAACTCAGTTCACTCACTCATTGCCCCAACAGTAAACTATGTTTCAGACAAGCATTAAAAAAAAAAAAACATTACAAAAAAGAAAACTTCACTCATATCCAACATCATGCAGTACACAAACATGACTTTACAATAAAAATGCCAAACATTCCACCAGAAAAGTGAAATAAAATCACATGTACTTATTTCAAAAGCTGTTACACGGGAGCAAAAGAGATTTTTTTTTTTTTTGTCCTATTACTCCTCACATGTGTGGCTCTGAATCAACAGCCTGAGGGAAGCAGTTCAAATTCTTTGAGCAGGTGGTAGTACTGGTTTCCCACAATGGCCCTGGCTTTCCACACCACCTGCTGCACATATACAGCATGTGGTGGTTTTTTGTGATTTTGAATCCTTTTAAACATTTAAACCATTTGTTTTCATTATTTATTTAGATTTTGAATGCTTGGAGAACAGCGCTGGGGTGTGCTTGGGACTGTTTATTTAACAAGACTATCTGAAATAGAAGCACCATCTGACAGGAAATGTTAAAAGCATTGCTGCCTGGTTTGGTTTTTAGCTTTTTTCTGAAAACAGTCTAATCTATTAGAGAAGAGAAGAGATGAGAAAACAGAAAGGTAGACCTTACTCAGAGTAATTTAATCACACTGCTAAGGGCTAACATACAAGCTAGTATTATGTTGGAATTTGTTTTTTGTTGGGGTTTTTGGGGCAAATTAATATAAACTAATCATATTTCTTCTCAATTCATTATGTATGAGGTTAATTTTCAGAGTCAGTATGGAGTAGACTTTATTAGTCACTGCAAAGATAAAAAAAACCATATATATATATATATATATATATATATATATATATATATATAAATATATGAGAAAAAAAATATTTAAACCACTTCACAAAATTAAAACCACCTTATTCACCAATATGACCTGCAAGACGTCGATCCCAGCACATCCTCCTGATGCAAATAGATGTAAGCAAAGATTTAATTCTATTTTTCCTCCGATATACATATCATGGCTATGTGACTATACAGTTAACTGAACTTAGGCACAATCATACATCATAGCTCTACAGTAAATACAGTACTTGGAGTCCCAAAATGGGTAAAAGAGACATACATTATTTTTGTTTATTTATGATCATTTTTCACACTCAGCCTCTGCACAGTAAACAGGTTTTTACCTTTTTTCTTTCTTTCTTTTTTGTGGCACAAATTTTGATTAAAAACCTGTGATCCAGTGAAGAGCACTCATCGCTCTGAGAGCTCCGAGGTGACCGCTCGATGACAGTGACATCAATAATCTATTCTCAGGGGCTAGTCATCCACAATACATGGATGAAGATGACCGACAAGGACAATGAACAGTCCAAATATCGGAGATGTGGATCAGCAGTATTATAACCACCATATTATTAGTCATAAATCACAGAGTTTGAAGAGTCAGGGACTGATATTACTTAATCATTTTAGACCCTTGACAGATAGAGTGTTTCTTTGGGCCGTTCCAGGTCTTTGGGGAGTTAGAACATGCAGTCCCAACATCCCTGGTTTGAGCCCCACTTTCCCTTCCCATCTGTTGTGTCGCATGCAGATCTCGACTGTCTCACCCACAGTAGCTGGCTAGCTTAAAAGCTTTTGTCTCTGATTAACAAAAATTACAACTAGCATGTTACGATTAAACTGTAGTCCTTCCAGACAAAGATTATTTTACTGTATCTATAAAAACATTTGAATTTACACAAGAAAACTTTTTAAAGGGCACTTAATGAAATACCTTGACATTAGAAATTTTAACCTAAAATTGTCCTTCTGGTATGTACCAAGACCTCCATTCTGTTGTTACTTTTTTTTTTTTTTTAAATTTGTTTTATGCTGAAAATGAAAGAAAACAAAGTGATCAAAAATAGTCACTTGCCTGATAAAGGGTTAACAGTCTTCATATATTTAACCGCGATGTTTGCGTATAACTTTTCCCAAGTAATAATATAGAATCACAGTAGTGTATTTGTTTTACAGAGGCACATTCAAAGCTGTCTTTGTCAGGATACAAACATTATATGTATATATAGATATATGCGTGTGTGTGTGTGTGTGTGTGTGTGTGTGTGTGTGTGTGTGTGTGTGATTAAAATACTGATCAGTGGAACACATCAAAAGGAAAGAGGAGGAGAAAAGTAAATGATGCAATCTTTTGATCATTTTATTTCAAAGTCTTTGAATTACTGTTTTGGTATAACTCACGTTCGGAGGAAAGAGAATAACTTGGAAAGCAAAATATGCCAAAAAAAAGTCGATCCACATAAGCTAAATAAAACGGTTTAATCATTTTTACACTGCAGAGTTGCTCTTTTGTATCTGCACTGAAACCAGCTGGTTATGGGCTGGACGGGGGAGGGGTTTAACGTTTGGACGAGTGGGACGTGAAGTGAAAGGGCAGGCCTCTTCAGTGGTGGGAATAAATACTGCCATCACCAGAGGGAAATGCTCCATTTGTTTAATGTGCCATTTCTGAAGTGGAACCCGTGTAATCCTACGGACGTGGCAACCTCACGGTGTATTCCACCCCTCTGGAATTTGATCAGAGCTAAAACTGTTTACCAATGTTTGGAGCCTGACATTTATTGAAAGTGGCCTTTAGTAAAAGTCATAGCTAAAGCGTGAAAAGGTTTTCTGATGAGCCTGTGAAGTTTCTGCATCATCAGAGGCCAGTAAGGTGGAAGATGTATCAGTCATGACTAAACTAACAAACACTTAAATCTGCATTTTACTTCAATCGATAGCGCTGCAAAATTAGACTAAACTGGGTTGCTATTCAAATCAAATTTCAGGATAATATAGATTACAAGAGCTTGTGGAATATTAATGAATGCAGGAAGGCTATTTCTATTTCCCCATTCAGCTTAGCTGCCAAGTAGGAGATGATGCAGATATGAGTTTACAAAGCATAACTGTAGTAACGGCGCAAACAATTCACCTTTCCTGTTCAACTGCAGTAATACGAAGGTTTTCTGTTGTGGGACTTGAATGCATCACGGCCTGAGAGAGCAAATGCAACCAAATGCTGATCAGGATGTGCAGTCTAAAAGGGTCTATTGATCATGCGCATGTGAATTTGGAGGTATTGCAGAGTATCTTTTGTATTTTGGAGAAATTTTACGGGACAAATGAGGAATGATAAAATACTTTGTGGCATGTTCTGATCGTCACCGGCCTTCCATCATTGCTACCATCTCTCAATTCTCATATTCATTTGTCAGACTGGGCAGACAGGATGCAGATCCTACATGTTGAAAGCAAGACATTGACGAAATCTGACAATGGCAATGGGGAGCGCATGCTGAAAATATGAGACAGATATTCACTGATTCTCTAGACATGTTCTACGGCCAGCTGTCTTCCTGGTGCGTAAGGGCCCTAAAAGTAGCTTCATGACAGTCACCCATCCATGGAGACCATTTCTGATGAGACTTCAGTACAGAGTAGCTCAATCCAAGGTCCAGATGTATCACTGCTGTGTCACGTCTCTCCCTAAATAATATTTTTTAATTCCTATTTTTTTTTTTTTTTTAGGGATGTCATTTTAGGATGACGCTCATCTCCTGGAAATAGTTGTTTGGTCTGACACTTCTTTTTTTGTCCTCCACTTGTTCAGTTTTTCCCAGCTTTTTTTTATTTTTTGAAACCTCACTGCACACCATGCTGAGATGTGCCATTGTGTCAGCTAATAACATTTTGGGAGTCACCTTGGAGGCACAAAAATACTTTTTTATGTCTGTCAAACCATGTCATCATTGGCACATTTCAAGTGATGTAGCTGTAACATCCATGAAACAGGTTCTTGGCATGTATGAAACATATATAAAAACATGTTTAAAAGCTTGAGCATTTCTTGAGTGAGTAATCTTTTTTTTTTTTTTGTTTTGTTTTTTTTGCAGTTCAATAAGTCAAAGGTCAGTGTTAACTTAAACGAAAAACACATTTCTCTGACAGTGGTTGTGTACAAGGACTGGAGCTAAAATGATTGAAAAAGAAGCCAAAGTCCAAAGAAAAACTTTAAAAGACCTTCAGAAAGCCTGGCGAACTATTAC
The DNA here is from genome assembly GCF_933228915.1 of Telmatherina bonti. NCBI lineage: Eukaryota > Metazoa > Chordata > Actinopteri > Atheriniformes > Telmatherinidae > Telmatherina > Telmatherina bonti. The sequence continues at coordinate 22,113,947 of NC_136618.1, forward strand.
TCAAGGCTGTTTTAAAGGAGAAGCAAGAGAGATTTACACAGTTTTTACAAGTTTTTTTTTTTTTTTTTTTTTTAATGGAATTGCAGCCTAGATATGAAGCAACACCTGCAAGCGGTTCAACCAGACAACTTGAGCTGCTGTGCATCGAACGTTCATGCTACATATCCAACAAATCCATGCATCCTGACTAGTCTATATTTTAGCTGCACACTTCCTCACCTGCTGTTTGCTTAGCGATTACTGCCACTTTATGATCACCGCACATCGTCTGATTTCATTTTGAGCCCCTCCGCCACCCCGGCGTCCACCTGTAAGCTCCGGTTGAAGGACAGAACATTGCTCAGCATTTGCTCTAATATTTAATTGATTAAAGAAAAACATGCATACGTGGGGAGTGACGGAATCAAAGCCTAAGCGTCAATCTATGATGATGTGTAAAGCTTTTAACCATCAACTTGTGAGACATGTGCCTGAACTGCTAAAATGCCGGGAAAATCATAATTTGGTTTTAAAGAGTCACAATGACATTCATTGTTTTGAATTAAAAAAAAAGAATAATTCTTTATTAATCCCCAAAAGTTAAATCACTTTTTCAGTATAAAGACTTAACAACAGATATCAGTAATTAGTCTTCAGTCGTTCAATAAATGTTTTCAGAGTGTTTTCTACGGGCTGGAATGACCTCTGAAGCCTCCAAACATAATTTGCTGTTTAATTATTGTGTTTTCTAACTGCTTTGCAGTAGGTTGTGAAATTTTTGCAATATTCTTTGCTTATTTTTTTTTTCAAGGGAAAAAAAAAAACAAGAATTATTCATATTCATATAGGCAGCAAAGAATGATAAGCTGAGAAGTTTTTCTACATATTTAAGAATTCACACTGCAGAGATTCATGGAAAAGTTGTTTCTTCTGTGTGTTATGTGATATCATACCATCCTGCTTCTTCCCTGCTCACACAGCATTTGGAAATCTTATTGTCAAGAACAATTTAGCTTTGATTTCATCTGCCACTTGTGGGAAGCTGGTGTGCGCTTCCTGTTGCATGCTGTTGCCCTAAGTGCCCCAGACAGTACAGAAGTGAGTGTGACATCTCTGCTGCATGTGCCACCATCTGCTGGAAAGACCCCGAGGCCAAAAGATGAAGAGTCAGCACAGTTTTAACAAAGCAGAGGATTCATGGTGGTCCCTGATTTTGAAAAGAACCGCACATGCATGACTTAGCAAGACATGACACTTCTTTTCATTATTTCTTTCCTTTCCACTCCAGACAGTGAATAACAGATCTACTTGAGCAAAATAGACAATAAAAATATGTTACTTCTATAAAATGTTCATTAAACCTACATTCTGTCTCTGTTGTTACAAATTTAGGTGATGTCAATATCAGCAGGGCTTCTCTTAACTTCTCAAATCCTCACATAGCAGTTTTTATTTATATGACACTTTTCACCCCAAAAAGCAGCACAAAGTGCTTTACATAACAAAAACAACATTTTTTTTTTTTGCTAATTAAAAACACTCAAACCTTCACACACCTAAGTATATACCCTATCAATTTACAACACATCTAACCATTCATAATTAGCATTAATATACACATACACACAAAACGCATGTACCCCACCCCACCTCCCACAATTTTTCACAAACATACCGGTAGTCAAATCCCAAATATTAGGCTTGATGTTGCCAGATACAATTGATATCATGCTATTTTATACAATTTGTATAAAATTGTTCTGCAAATAAAGATTTCATATGCTTAGACATGACATTTAGTGCTTTTAGCTAACTTGCTAATTATCACATGTGGTGCTAGCAATCCCACCACAGGATGAAAGTTAAATGATCTTAACCCATTTTATTTTCATTAAAGACTTTAACTTGAAATGTTTTCACAACATGAAACACATTTTTATTCAAATGTTGTGTTTTATTAACCTTTAACTGAGTGATAGACATGGCTGAACATGTGCATTTGGCCACAAGGACTTATAAATTTCTCATTTTTCACCCAACTAAAAGGAAAAAGCATATTCCGAAGCAGTCAATGCCACGTGGATGAATTTAGCAGACTTGCTTCATTAGTCATAGATGTGTGTTTATGGCCATAATTTGTCAGTTCTATGCTAATCCCAAAGTGTTTAATGCTTGCAGCTCACTTTGCAGCACATTTACCCCCGTGCAAAGTGCAGACCCGAGTGAGATTTGTTTACTTGTGCGTGTCAATTTTTCAGTATGGAGGTCAAACAAAAGCAGAGACTCACACTATGTTTCTCCATTCATACATTATTAATGCTCAGTGGTCGTACTGTAACATTTAATTTCAGTTGACCCTCTCTTCTTGTCTGCTTCCCTAAGTGATTTCCCTGAAAGCAGAGACAACATACCTGAGCTTGCTGAAGTGAAACAACTGGCCTGATCTGCATTTGAGGAGCTCAGTGGATGCATGCTAAAACTATTACTCTGCACTATTAGGCTGCTTTAGACCAAACTCTGCATGTCTGCTCTTTTGTCTGTCAATTAAATCCATTGTTAAAGGTGGTATTTTTGCATAAAAAATCCTGTCAGAACTAATATCCGTAGCAATGATGGGAGGAGATCTTCAACTTTATGACAGCTTTGATTAAATTTTTTCATTTTAAATTTTTAACTAATTTAAGAGGTGAAGAAAAAGCATATCATTTACATTTTATGAAATCAGTCTTAATCTTAAAAAGCTTGTCCCAGAATGGAAATTCATTACAAAAAGATAAGCCAAGGGATTTTATCAGTACCAAATCTACCATTTAGTAATGCCGACATTCCATAAGCCTAACGTCGTATAAATGGTTTAATTTATGCCACGAAGCTCTCATCTTCTAGGAGAAATAAAAGAGTGACAAATGAGCCCACCCTGCGGTGACCTGGCTACATTTATGCTCCAATGCTAATTATCATGAAAGCCTGTAGCTCACAGTCAGCATCAGGCCCTATGTACACAGTAAACAATAACAATGTTCATGACTGTCTCTTCAATAATTGTTTGGCACAAGAACTGCATCATACTAAGCCTTCTTCACTGCACCAGTAACATTGTTAGATGTGTGAAAATCAGGTAAGCCTTGCGCACAGTTTCTAGCAGCTGAGTGGATTTTGGTGTTGCAGGCAGCTCACAGTGTATCAGCCAACAGTCAATATAGGTAATGTCACTTTTGTTTTCTCATTTTGAGGACCCCCAGGTTCTTCGCTGCAGGCTTTTGTGTTCATGATTGAATTTTTGAGTATTTTTCCCAACTCAAGGTGTCAGTCACAGTAAAAGAAAACAAAGAGATACAGATTCGCCTCTAACAAATAACTCTGCTGTATTAGTTTATGGTGCATCTGTAAGGCTGCAATGCAGAAATTAATTAGCCAAATTCCTTTAAACCTTCCAAGAGATGTAACATTCTTCAGCTTTGGAACAGAGTCAAATATAATGTGAAGTGCAAATCTAGTCCATTTTAAATCTATAACCCATGTCTCTGCTAGACTCTAAACAAATTGTGCTCATGATGTGTACTGCATGTAGTTCCAATTTTTCACATCAGATGGTCACAGGGTTGTTTTTACTCTGATCAGTTTAGTCATGCACTGCACCCAGTCCACTGCACATGGACAGTGCAAAATTAGATCCAAGTTTGGGCTTCATTGCATTGTGCACATCTCTGTTTTAGTTGTAGTTGCTTTCTGTTTTAATTATTAAATGCAAAGACAACAAAAACAACAAACAAAAAACTCAAATCTATTACCTGCTTTCATGATCCTTGCAGTCTAAGTGCTTTTGCTAAAACTTCCAGTAACTTATGTAGGATTTTGTGCAATACAGTCACTATGCGTGATAGCTATATTGATCAATAGCTCTTTAGTTAACAAAATCGATGAAAACTCTCTATATATGTTTTTTGGTTTTTTTTTCACTACTCGGCCTTACTACTGTATGTCTGTATAAAGTAAAAAGAGGGAAACATATTTTCAAATGGAACTGGTCTTCTCTATTGGCAAACACTTGCAGAAGGTTTCAATGGAAGTAGAGCTGATGCAACACTGAGGTAAACATGCCCCTCTGCCAGATGTTTCTAAGCATGTTGGCACTGAATCAAAATGAGCATATGCTTTTCAAAAACAATAACACACTTCCACATCTCACAGTATTTAAACGTGACTATACTAAACACGAGTTTAAAATTTAAGTTTTTTTTTTTGTTTTGTTTTTTTTTTCTTTTTAATAATCAGCAATCCCAATTTGTATTAAAAACTTAGAAAATTCAAGGCAATAAGGTTGAATGTAGTGGAGGCATGTAGCCTTTTCTACATGCCTCTTCACTTTATTAGTTTTTTTTGTTTTGGTTTTTTTTTTAGTTGCTGAGTTACAATATATTTCAGTTTTGGCAACAGCCCCACTTGGTTACATTTAGGAAATGACAAATGACTTTAGGCTTTTTAAACACACTGCAGGTGCTGCTTAAACGCTCTTATAATTAAAGCAAGTCTGACTTAAGGAAATTTCCAGTACCTTATTGTGTTTGACTAAGCTTATATTCACACAGAGATTTTGGTTTTGAATGTGATGCATAAAGACAGAATCGTTTCAAGAAATGTGTGTGTCCACATAAACTTGGGTATGTACGTGCCACTGTATGGCTTCTACAGAAATGCACCGAAAACAGAGAATAAGACATGGACTGTTAATTTATGCGATGTAAACAAACATATGAAGAAGGTGACAAAGAATCAAGTTAAGTGGGAGACACTTTTTTTTAACAGATTTTGTTGTAAAATACTATATGAGTTACTGCAGTAATAATGCTGTAACGCCGCCTTGTTGTGGCTTTTGGCAGTTGGCTGTTTGTGTGTGGGTTGAGGGACAGACATTATTGGTACAGGGAAGATATGTATGGCTGTAAACACTGAAATGAATCTTGGATAATTTGTGGGGGGTGTATTTCCATGCTTTCAAAATGCCAGTTTCATGTGAACACAACTTTCAAATCATAACAAATGTAATCACCTAAACTAAACTGTGTGGATGTAAAGGTTGTTTGGCATACAAGAATTTTACTTTAGCTAGCTGTAAGATATGTTTATTACAGGTATTCGTGGCAATAATTTGTAACTGTTTGAGTAAAAACAGGCTTTACAAATGTACATACAAACTAGCACAGGTCACATGTTTTTCTGGATAAATAACTCTAACTAGCATGTGATTGTTAACAGAGCAGATTTTTAAAGTTCACTTGGAACATTTTGGGTTTTTAACATGATGATCATTTTTTGCAGGAATCTTACCTTGATTAATTTTGAAAAAGCTAAAATAATTTGCAAAAAACTGTCCACTAAAAAACAAATTTGGGAACTTAATGAAAGAATAAATGCTTATCTTCCAAGGAGCCAGTTACCACAGACAGTACCAAGTGTATCAATGCTCAAAAATGGGATATTCAAGGGATGTGGCCTTGTTACACCAGCTTCTTCATCTTGTCCCTTCTCTATCTGTGCTGTAGCTACCTCCCATTACCAACACACATGACAATCGCCCACCACTGGCATTGAAGAATGAAGCATGAACCCTGTGACTCAAGCCTCCCTTTAGTTCTTTGAAGACTAAATAAAAAAACAGTCCAAAATGTGACTGAAGCTGGTGAGAAAGAAAAGCAAACATGAGGAGAGCACCATTTTTCTTACGCTACCGACTGTACAGCTACAATCCAAAGGGATTATAAACAACTCAAAAAAGCAGGACTACTTCAAACAATAAAATACCTTATTAAACCCCAACATGAAGAGGACCTTTGGGAAGAAAGACTTTTGATGTGTACACAATCCCTCCAGTAGTGAATATATTTAGTCTCGCACCAGGAAAAAAGAGCAAATCACTCTCCTGACTCCATTCTTCATTCTGAAGGATATCTGGAGCCAAATTCAATAACAACCTTAAATCATAGCCCAATCCATCTCTGAATCATCCCATACTCTTTGCATAGCCGTAGCCCTTCGGCATAATTTAAAACTGTCAGACTATGAACTCATCTCTGCCATAGAAAATGAATGGGCTGGACTCCAAGAACAGGATATCTTCACTGAAATCCCTCAAACTTCTGTGAAACCACTAGATTTAACAGAATCTCAGCTGTGTGTGCCAAAATGATATCTACAGACTAGAAAAAATAGACTGAAATTCAATAATATTCAGCCTGAAGAGAGGGGAAATCATTTGTCCTGCCCCTCTAGCAAATTTAGATCATAACCAAGTGCCGAGAGGTATCAAACTAAAGATAAATTCATGTTTTGTTTTGTTTTGTTTTTTTTAATTTTTCAGTTTCATTTACTGTGTGTAAAACTTTGCATAAAAAACCACCGAAAGAATATGAAAATAAAAAAAATAAAAAAATAAAGATGTGAACACAAAGAGAAATTCCAAACTGTGTGTTTAAATTTCACACGCATCGGACGTCCTTGGTTTACTTCAGTATTATAGAAACAGAAAAAAAGAAAATAGTAAAAAAAAGCAAAGACGAATTACTTCATAACATTATCTGCATCAGCAGAACATCCACTTATTCCTGCTGTCCCTGAAACTGAATGAAAGTTAAGGGGTAAGAGAATGAAAAGAAAGAGAATTGATTCAGCCACCAGCGCTTTCCAATATCTTATTGTGGTTATCGTTTTATGAATTGGCCTTGGCGTCCAGATGTCTAATCCTAAATAGATCAAATTTCCAAAATAAGTCATGTCTATAATGAGGGGGGGTTCTTTTTTCTCTGAAGCATCTGATATCTAAATCTAGCAATTCTGCTTTTTGCTGCCATGCTTGCAACTCAGGTGAAGGAGTAGTGCAGCAAAGAGTGCTACTTTCATTATGATTATTTTTTATCATTTGGTCTTTAAGCACCAGCTTTGAATGGAATGCCTTTAAACAAACTGAAGCAAATTATCTCCTTCACCTTAAATACAAAGATCAAGTCCTGAATACTTGTTCTGAACCATCTTATAATATCAACAGTTGTTTTGAAGTTGGACAAACACTTTATGATGGAACATTATTTTCATGGCCCACAGAAGGTAAATCATGACAGGCAAAACCTTGATCACTATAGGATGAATTTCTTTGGCATTTTGTCCAAGAATATGTGGTTTGTGGAGGATAAATCTTAATTTTATTCATCCAAGTAATATATATTGCTATCTCCAAACTTATTAGAATTTTTAAATGAATGACACTTATAGGATGAGACATTATAGCTGTATATCGATTCTATGCATTTTTTTTAAACTCTAAGCTATAAAACTGTTTTCTTGAATATTGTTAGATGGATAACAATTTAATACCCTGAAGATTTTAATCTACAGCAAATATTGCACATCTAAAACAGGAATGTTGAGGGCAAGTTGTTCTTCTAATGTTTGTGTTCAGCCCAACACAGTTAATGAATCCAGACAGAAAAAAAGAAAAAACATCCAAAAATGCCAGAAGTATAAACAATTCTTGAACATTTGGGACACCGATTTTGTGTAGCTTAGTTTGGTAAATCCTGATTTGACAGACAGTTAACCTAAATATATATTCTGGGAGATGAGAGGTGAAGTAGAGCACAGATTAATGTCAAATCAGTGGTTCCATGCAACAGTAAAGTAAAACTGGTGTGGGGCAAATTAAATACAGACAAAAAACAATTCACAGAAAACTATCTGGTCTGGGTCAGTCCTGGATGGTTTTGTATAGTTTAGTTTGGTAAATCTTAATTTGTGTTTCATTTCCACAGCTAACCACACCTTTACCCACCAGCCAGCGCACCGGCTGGATAGCAATAGATGCATCACTTTCATGAGAGCAACGCAATGCCTTTTTTGAATTATATGAGGAAGAACATAACAACAAAGGAGGAAAATGCAGCACATCGAGCAGTTGCCACTCCTTCTTCTTGGCATGAACAACTACAAAATATTCCAATATATTTATATGTTGCACTGTTACCACTTTGTGCTGAGTTACAGGGGAAATGATGAGTCATTTGATCAATAAATAGATTGCAGTGTGTCAAACTCCACTCTTTTGGATTGGACTGGAGAGTTTGGGACCCCAATGGAAGGATGTAAAAATAGTGAGAAGGTTAAGGTTGGATATTCCAGTACGATGGAAACACAAGAGCCAACCCGTACTGTGTACCAGCCTATACTACACTAAACCAGACCCCTTGGTTCAAAACACAGAGAAAGTTTCCACCTGTGAGCTTAAAGACAGCCTAACAGCCAAAGAGATTCTCCAAACCGCAAGCACAAATGATTTGGTTAAGGTGAGGTCAAATGATTGGCTAGATTATACAAGAAGAACGGCATGAATAAAGTTGTTTTTTTGGTTTTTTTTTGTTACGTTTGCGTTGTTTGTGTTTTACATATAGTGGAAATGTCATTGATACTTATGACCATCTTCATGAAACTTTGAATAAATTACGCTTCCACTAACACATTGGCTAAATCTGACTTTTTAAGGACACTGAGAAGGATTTGGTTGAGGTTAGGTCACAAAATGTCCAATTCAGATGAACGTGTTCACAAGTAGTGGAGGTGCAAAACTGGCTTTAGACTCTATTTACACCTACGAAATTTCAGATGGTCTCATCTAAAATATCATCTTGATAAGTATAATTAATATCACTCAAGGTGGCATTGGCCGTAGCACACGTGAAGGACACAAGCCTTGCACTGTGATCATATCGCTGCTGCAATATGCAGTCAGAACCGGGTGACCACATCTCTTACTGAATCAAGGCTTAGTCCTCCTCTTCATTCTGCTAGCATAAGCTTACCAACAAAATCTACAAGTTCAAATTTCTATCATAAAGAATGATCAAAACATGAATCATAACAGCCATGGCGTCATTGCTAGCCAAAACTATATTAGCAAGCGTTTTGTGATCACAATGTAAACAAAAACAAGACAATGAAGCTTGTTCTGGTCGATGTTTATGCTTTGAGAGTTGTTATTAAGATAATGAAGTCACCAAATGTTTGCACAAGATGTAAATAAGATATTGCCATTGAAAAGAAAGGCATGCACAGGAGAGTATATGGTTTACCAAAAACAATGAGTCTGCCTAAATAATAAAGTGCCAAGTGTTCAACAGGGCAGTCTCATTATTTGTCAAGAATTAGAAGCTGGAATCTGGCATTCTGCAATTCAATTACTGGCTATGGGCAATTAAATAAGAAAAACTAATGAACTGAACTGTGACTCAAACACAAAAAAAAGATAGAAATCATAATTAATGGACTTCCTTCCATTGCAACCAAGTTGATAGTTTATTTTCTACCCAGGTGCGTTTAAAACAGAACAACAGAGTATGTCTTTGTGTTCTTCTGTCAGCAGTTGCGTTTTCTGCACAATGAACCACCAACAACATCTTGGGCTGTAACCAGCATGGTCTGCAAGTGATAAAATACACTTCAAAGGGCAAAAGGTATAGAACCGCTATTATGAATCACCAACATTAGTTCACTGACTTGCTCATACAATATCCTAATTGCCTTGTGTTACCATGCACAGATTTCTCTCCGTGGAGCAATGAGCCATTGCACATTACATTACTATTCATGTCACAAAACATTTGCTGAGTGCGGAAAGTCTAGAAAGAAAAAAAAAAAAAAAAAACACGTTTGAGCTACACCCTGTATGTCATATCATATATATATATATATATATATATATATATATATATATATATATATATATATATATATATATATATATATATATATATATGGATATGATATGGAAATAAGTGTGCTGCACTTGTCATTTACTTTCAACACAGCTCAAAGTGAGGGCTGAATGTTTGTCATGCTTCCAAGACAGAGAGCTGAAAGTAGCAGAAGCAGAAAGGCAATATTAAGAGCTTTTCCAGTACATGTAGGTCATTTCTTCTCCCAGTGGAAATATAGCCTGTTTTAGGATTAGGGGCTATGATTCATTATGACTGAATTTAATTACAGTGAGAGGTGGCCAATGCATCCCCGGTTTTAGCATATTAGGGTTCCTTCATCCATTGGATGGTAAATGTCTAGAAGAAGTTGGGTGGGGGTTGGGATGAATAAAATGTGTGTGTTTGTGTGTGTGTGTGTGTGTGTGTGTGTGTGTGTGTGTGTGTGTGTGTGTGTGTGTGTGTGTGTGTGTGTGTGCGTGCGTGTGTGTGTGCGTGTGTGTGTGTGTATGCAGTTGGAGGCGGAGGTAGAGGGCTTCAAGTTACTTTAGCAAAGCTGCAATTTCAACACATTTACATGAGAACACATGCATGAAAGCAGATTACTCAGTATAATCAGGTTAATGTGAGATAATGCATTTATGTTTTTCCCTCAACCCATTTCTAGTGAAAAAGAATGGTCTGAGACTGCCTGAAATTGAGATATATCACAATCTTAACTAACAGTTTGTTAAAGCAAATACTTTGTGCCAATAGAAGATGTCTTATTGACCCCCACAGCATTTTGAAATGAGTTTAAGTGCCCATTTATTTATACCAGCCACCATCTGGACATTGATCTGCATATACATACAGGGTGTGCTTTCAATCCATCATGCCTTATGGCTTGCTTTCATGCGCTTGCCTGTTTGCTTATGGCTAATCATTATCTGTCATTGAGTGTCAGATCAGTGCCTAGCAATCTTTAGTCAGTGCAGTCGGTCCTTTTATCATTGATGTGGCATGAAACTGAGCATCCACTTTCTCCATCCAAACACATTTCTTCTCGATCACAGTTTGGTTCCCAGAGGAGGAATTAGGAAGACTTTTGGAAACTATCTCAGACATTGTGTCTTACCAAATTGGTTCAATCTCAATACTGTAAAGCTGTAAGTCAGAGTACTGTAAGTGGTACCCTTTGCCAGTATGTCCCTTTGCCAACACCACACTCCCTGGTTTTGATCCTTTCCGTAACAACTGAAGTGCCCTCAGTGCGGCCGGGGTTGCCATAGCAAGGCGGCTTGTAAGTATTAGGAACTTATTTGCTTGCGACAAACACAGCACAACAATGGAGGTCGTCAAGATCACGCTTTAACTGCTACTCAACCCATGGGTTGTGAGAAGGATGAGATTCCATGAACCGAGCCAGTTAAAGGTTGCTGCTTGGGAGTCACTCTCATGACTCATCCTGTGCCATCAAATTCTGACCAATAATGGCCTGCAAACTAAACACCAACTCTGCACCATCAGAACCCCCAACAGAGTTGTTGCTAACAATGCATCAATCTGACCCTTGTGTTTTCTGATGGAAACACATACCAAGTGGAGCGGTGTTCGGCTGGGCTTAGTAGGTGCCAACGGAAAAGGGCCACTAGAGGTTAAAAAAAAAAAAAAATGCAGAAAAAATAGATCAAGAATTGCCATAAAACTTAAAAAACTAATTGCTGTTTCTAATTGTAGCATTTTTTAATTGGTTAAAAAGTGTTTCATTTGAATATTTAACCTGACCGAATGGTTAGTAAGAAAAGATAAAAGTCTTAAGCGACTGAAACCACAAAGTCACAATATATCTATATATATCTGTATTGCAACATTGTTTTGTCTTCCCAGGAGCATTACAGAAACAATGCATATCGTCTGACTGACTGAAAATGTGACTTTCATTCTGTGTTCTCTGAACAATCAATTACTGAGTTTATCCCTCTAAAATTCACATTAATGTGACGATGAGAATGGGAACCTGTTGTGTTTTATTTATGAAACTCTTTGATTTCCTTCCAGACTCATTTGATCTGTGCGGCTTTAACAATAGGCCAAGTCCATATCTCTAACGGAGCTGATATTCTGTTTGTGGTATTCTTCTGACAGGTATGTTTAGTGTGACCATGATCTCCTTTCGTGACCTTGTCACAGCCACAGCAAAATATCACTGTACTCCATCTGCACCAATTGAATTTCAGTGATGAGTTAAAACATAGCGGTCTTTTGTGTGAGGTAAACCCCAGTATGTATTTGATTCTTCCTCCACCCTTCTGTAATGGTTTTAACGTTTTCTACCTAGGGCACTTGGAATTGTCTTGTTCATTATTTGTTCTATACAAATAAACTTGCTTTCCTTTTAAAGCTTTCATGCAATTACATTTTACTTTGTCAAGTAAACATTGAACTTTCGATGAAATTATTATTTGTACAAGTTTAAGTGAATCAGTTTATTTTTCCCCAGTAATACTGTTCCCTTCCTATGTGCAGTGTGTGTGCAGTGTGTACATATATATCCATAAAATAGAAGGACATATCTCTGTTTATGACCTATTTTTTATTTATTTATTAAGGAGTCTTTAATTGAAGAATTTACTGCAAGTTTATGTTTTACATTTATTCCCTTACTGTACTGAAAAAAAAAAAAGGAATCGTAACATTAGAACAAAGTCACATAAAATAACAATTAGCTTACATTTTATTGTGTTCGTTAAAGCAAATGTTAGCATGCTAAATGCTAAACTAGAACAATAAATTAGTGGAACATCACAACAGGAGTGGACACTGGCTTTCATTTCCGACTTCTTCCATTGGATTTACATGAGCAGCAACTACAACTTTTGTTATTGAGACAAAACAATAACAAAATAATAACAATGTAATAATATATTCATGTATTTGTTTAAAAAATCTAAATGTACCTCCAGATTGCACAAATTGCGGAGCAAATCCTTAATCTTGGCATCCACCTTGGGGCACTAGTATCCCTGGATGCTGCTCTCCAACAAGCAACATCTCTCATAAGCCAGGATTAGGTTGCACTGAACATGACAACCTAATTGGCTTTCCCCATGTTTTAACACAATTATTCTCCCTCCCTTAACCTGAAAGAGGAAACCTGTTTTCTCACTCAGATGCATGTTTCTGATATTGGGCTGTATCTGGAAGTGGGGGACAATCAGATTATCAGAGCGCTGCAGTGTTTGTTAGTATCAAATCTATTGGAGTTTTGATAGACTTCAAACCTCGGGTCCCATCAGCAGCAGGTAATACAAAACGAATCAATCTCAAAACACTTGACATAATGAGCGACTCTCTGAAGGTTTTGGGAGTGAAAAAGACATCATAAAGATGCAAAACGCAATCTTTTTTTTTCTTTAAGGGAACATTTGTGATACGCTTTGCCTCTTGTCCAGTGGCATATCCAGCTGCATGAAAACCATTTTCAGAAACACTGAGATGGAAATACTTTAATTTCACACCAAGACTCATGTGAAATGTCAGTCCATGAAAAATGAGCATCTTTCTATAATGCCTCATTACATTTTAAGCAGAAATAGCCTCAGTCATTTGAACAGCATCTCTGTCCTGTGCCTCTTTCGTTGTATCATTTCTTTTTTCAAAACTTCTCACTATTCGTGCATTTTACAGAAAGTAAATTAAATCTTTAAACATCTTACAGGCATCTATGAGAAGTAGAAGTTTAAGTAGCTTTGCATGGACTGTCTGTCTGCAGCAGAGCCCTGCCAAGCTTACTTTATCCGCCAAGTGGAGGGAACTGCTTGATAACACCATCATACAAAACGCAGTAGTCTCCAGGCCACCTGTTATCCACTTTGTCGAGAAAAAATAGAGAGATCTAAAACCTTAACTTTTGTATGTATTCATAATACATCTACGCTTTCAGTACAGACTGAGGACCTCTCCTGAATTATTCAAGATCAGACCTGTAGGGGATGTCAAAAACTCAATACATCAGCACTTTGGGAAACTTCTGCAAGCCCGTATCCATACAAAAAGCTCATAAAAGAAGATACAGCCAGACAATGTAAAATAATACACAACAACTTCCAACTACTTCTGCTGCCCACCACAACCCTTAATATTTAATTGAGTAAAAATATTACTGACTACAGCAGTCTTTTTGTATGCAGCACATCCAGATGGTAAAACGAAGAGTGTCTGCTTTAAGCGAGGCACCAACAGTAGACCATCAATTTAAAAAGCACCACTGGTAGTTAGGACAAAAAAAACAGTGAGCAAATCTAAAGTTCTGTCAAAATTAATTTGAGATTCACAAAAAGATAAACAACCTCTCTGCAAAGATACAAGAAGCAGATGACCAGCACGACTGAGTCCAAATGTCTCTTTGTCCCTTGTCTAGTCTTATTATGCAAACTTTAGCTCCAATGCCTCGCCGTGTCTCGAGGTTAGAGCTTTCATTTGGTATACAAGCTGAAGCCTAGATGGACATTTTGAAATGGCCTTCACCGTCTCAACAGGAAGTCGAGGAAATGTTTGCATTCTGCAAGATCCAAATCGGATTCTATAACATCTTATCAGAGCCATCAGTCAAACTGATGGTATTCAAAGCATGAGTCTTCTGATGACACGTACATGCAGAAAAGAAAGTTCTCAGTGTCGATCGATGAAGGTTTCTCAGATGTCTACATTTCCAATCCTCAGATTCCACTCATTATCCAAGGCTTTGCATAACATCATACAAGCAGTTAAAGTAAAATAACTGGAACACTTCATGGATTCATTGGTAATTTTCATCTTAGAGCTAGATCAGAGTAAAAGTGATGAAAAGTCAAACAAATGAATGGCTAAGATTACAAAACTCACCAAAACACGTTAGACGGGCACAAAAGGTTTAAAAAAAAAAAAAAAAAAGTCTAATTTGATCTTCAAGTCAAACATTAGTGAATTCAATGATTCTCCTAAAAAGAAAAAAAAGGGAAAAAAATCATGACCTCTTTTCTTGAAAAAAAAAATATTCAGTGAAGGTTATCACATCAATACTCAAAAAGAATTTTGTTCACCTCTCAATACGTGAAGGAATAGGTTGTTATTTTAGTTAGTGCACTCTTGTCGAATGTTCAAGACTTGGCAAAGCAACAACAACATCCAGGTGTATCCTCCCTGGTTGCCGAGCAACTGCTCCGAGCCAAAAAACAACCCAGAACTCAACCAGCAAAGTAAACAAATAAGAAAAAAAAATATTCATTTGTGAATATTTGTGGTGCCGTTTGGTGCATTTTGTTGACTTGCTGTCAGTGGCTGTTTCCCTCCATTTTCAGTCTTTTTGGTGGCTGTTTGTTCAATATCTAAACTAATAGGTTTTAATTGTTCTATTCATAAAGCAAACAATCTGCTCCTGCATTGATTAAAATGCTCAAAAGTTATTTGATTTAGCTATTATCTTTTTCTTACGATCTGTGCTTCTGTGCATTATCTGGTGCCTTATATGCTATGCATAAAACATACTGAAGTTACTTTGCTCAAATGTGATTTGATTTTTATGTAATTTTCAGCACAATTTTTGGCCACATATGCATCCAATGAAGTGGCGAACTCCTTTGGGGATACAACATTCAGCTGCTCAGTCCTAATTCAAAACACATTTTGTACAAGTTGAAGTGAAAGTGTCTTGGATCCAGGTGTTGTGTGTTAGTATTTCAGTGGGCAGACATGTTTTAGCTTGCAGCATTTGCATTGACTACAAAAAGCTTCATATTGGGGAGGCCACTCTGTTTTGACACAAGAAATAAAGGCGATCACAGCACGTTGGTGGATGGCGTCCAGCTCTACATGACAGAAAACGTCAGCCTAGCTGCAGGGATGAAGGCAGTTTTTTTGCTGTTTAGCAGTGATTACAATTCTGTTGCAGTGTTGCAGATTTATGACTTTATATGTGCATACATAAATACTGAAATCAAGCGCCCTCACTAAAGTCACATGGCTGCACATCACATCAAATACTCAATTGAAGTTACAAAAAAACAAACGGACAATCAGATTTCTTAGACTTAAAGAGGATTTGATGTGAGTCACATTAATGGAAAGAAAACAAAAAGGATTTGAGCTAATTATGCATGATTGTAGCCTTATGTTGGTGTTGACTGATAGACCACAATCACCATTGATTTAGAGGAACAGTGCAATTTAAAGCCTGTTGCAGACTTGTATCAGCCACCATTTTGATTGCACATGTCTGGACCCTCACCTGCATCTAAAGACTCACCCTGCTAACCTTGACTCAACCCTGCTTATGTATAAATGTGAGAGAAACTCCAAGTGTAAACACTAACCCTCCACCCCTTGATAACTACCTTCTTGTCTAGTTTTCGCTGCTGTCTCTATCCTCCTTGATTCCCTGGCTCAGATAAAGGCTTTCCCCACCATCCCACAGGCCCCCAGGATGCCTCATGAGCTCCCTACTATGTGAGCTGTTGTCCCTGGGTACCGTGTGTGTTATGTCCCCCTCTGTCAGCTTGAATCACCCTCCTCTTCAGCTCAACAAGCTGCTCTCACCACTCCCCAGATGCTGTGCCGGTGTGTTTGCAGCACCAGCAAGTGTGAGTAGATGCTATTGAGCCTGACCTTTGCAGCAGTGCCCTGTGCTCTATGATTCTAACCCATTTGACAGTGAACGCCACACAGAATCTTAATGAAACGGCTTGCATAGTAGCACGTTATGTTCATTCCAGTATAATTATCTGTGGGATTACCCTGCTGCCCATGCCACGCATATTATTTGAGAGATAAACTGAATTACCCTCAATAATACTAGCAGGTTCTTGCTAGTAGGTCAAGAAGCATGTTCATAAAAATATGTAATGATGCAAGGCACCATTATATAACAATGTAATGATAACTGTTAACACAACATCCACATCTGACAAATGAATTCATTATACTTGAGCTTTTTTTCTATTTTTTTGATGCAGAAGAGTCGTAGCTGATGCCACTTGAATGCAGCTTGCTTTATAAGTTTAAATAAGTCCATCTATTACTTGGATGGTTAGTCAGTCTGCCAATTTAGAGGACATCTCTATAAATAAGTCAGACTCACCACAAGTGTGTCTGTGGACTTGTGCACGCAGTGATTTGAGGTTTTGTGGCACGCTGGCTCCCCACGTTACTGAACAGAGAATAAAAATCTCCAGTGCAAGGCGACTAAATGCATTAATAAAGCAAAGATCTAAACACTGCGTTGTCTCTTTTTATGCGGCCCAGACATCGCCTCCGAACATTGCTTATTCAGCAGATGCTTTGCAAATATTTAGTCACGCGAGCTCCCCGCAGAAACTGTTAATCACATCGTGTTTACCAGAACTGCAAGTGTTTGTTAAGTGGCTGACTTGCTGCGGCATTTTCACTTGTTTAAATACGCGCAACACCAATTTGTGGTGGAGGGTGTTTAGTTTGAGGTTCTTTAATGTATGTTTCCACTGGCTTGATGTGACTGCAGCTGATTCCAGGCCAGTACACTTACCCGAGGCTGAGTGCCAAGGCATAATGAGACATTTGGTTGTGAAATTCGGAATCTGACAGAATGCATTAAAGCAAAGCAGACTGCAGATGCAAAGGGAGCAGGCAGGCCAGAATGATGACTTTCCATTTCCTACCCGCTGTATCATATTCCTCTTTGCTTCCAGACACACAAATGACCAAATTGTGCAGCGGCTGTGCCTTTGTTTGAACACATATTCCTATTGTTGGTCATATTAGATACCCAGATACAACAGACAGAAGCAATTACTGATTATGCCACTCGTTTTGCCTGGAAAGTGCTGGGAAATTTAG
The DNA here is from genome assembly GCF_933228915.1 of Telmatherina bonti. Taxonomy (NCBI): domain Eukaryota; kingdom Metazoa; phylum Chordata; class Actinopteri; order Atheriniformes; family Telmatherinidae; genus Telmatherina; species Telmatherina bonti. The sequence goes on from NC_136618.1 coordinate 22,131,493, forward strand.
AGCTGAGTATGAAAAACTACTTGCAGCTGCATCAGTTCTTTTTTTTTTTTTTTTTCATTGCAGAGGCTACATAAAGAATCCATTTCTATTAAGGTCATTTTCTTGACATGACAGGACCTTTCATGTCACTTGAGGTCAGGGTGTCCCGCCCAGATATTTTACAGCAGCGGTCTGTCCTTGTGAGACCAAACAAACGCACACTGTGTGACAACTATGATGTAAGGGAACAAATAATGTGACAGCCTCTCAAGCTCCCAGGCAGCCTGTTCTGCCCGCGGGGAGTAAATGAATCAGATTTTCTATGTTTCTGAAAGGGTTAGTTTGAGCCTGGGCATGAGGTCAAATTTAAAGATGTAGCCAGTCTGATGTTTTACACTTCTGTTGCTGTGTTTTCTTTACCCTTGACCAGGGAAAAAACAACAACTACAAATGCAAACCGAATCAAAGATCAATCAATGCTCATAGGGGAAAAAAGAGAACCTTTCTGAGAAAACCTCTTAGAAAGGAGCCTGCAAATGAGTTTGTGTATATTCCAAATGGATAAGCAGATCTCAACTACACATATATGAATACGTAATCAGTTTGTTCACATCCTAAAGGGTTTACTAACAAGAAAAGCAATCAGACACAACAAAGTGCAAAAGGCAAGAAGTACTTTCTGAGTGAAATACTGGCCTTTCTGTACTTTTTCCTTTTTTTTTTTTTTAACTCTCCAATAAGCAACACAGACAAAAATATCCAACATTGAAAAAAAAATCCTTAAATTTTGGCCTTTTCTTCAGAGTTTTAGAAATAACATATCTGGGGACACATTGATTAGACATAATATTTCACTTGGACAATTGGACAAGAAATGACCCTTAGCTGAACTCCAGCAGTATTGTAAATATGCTCATTCTGATTTAGATGCTTTCCTCCAGCGTCCCTCTGGCAAAAGCAGAGAGGAGAACAATAGGAGAGTCAAATGTATCCTAATTCCAGCTGGAGACGCTAATCCAGTTCAGAGAAGGCAAGGAAATGGGCTTGTGAGAGCAGACCCAGCAAATACATGTAGATGAGAATGATTATCCTGCAGATGAGCGGAAAGATGAAAACTAATTTAATAATAAGACCAGAAAATTCTCAAAGATAATGGGGATCTAGAGACCAATCCAAGACCCATCTGGCTTGTGATTCAAACGCCGGTGCCATTTTCTCCAGCAGGAGCTGTCCATTTTTACTGCGGTGCTGAAAACTGAGGAGCAACGTCACTGCACAAAACTACAGGTGCATAACCGCAGACTCCAACATTAGTTTTTCCTTTCAAATGTGATCTGATCTAACCAATGTTATATTTCATTACGTATTTCACCAAAAACATTACACTTCGTAGAATAAGCGACTTTCATCCCACTGAACTAATACACTATCCAATTGTTATTGAACTGGTATGCATTCTTAGATTTTTTTTCTTTTCTATATTCAAGGAAAATATTGTACTTTTTCCTCTTTATACGTCTTTTTTTTATCAGAATTGTATGTAAACACTTTTTTGTATCTTTGTAGATTTAGGCCCGGACCAACTGAAGGTTTGCAAGCACTAAAATGTGTGCAAACTCACTGCACACGCAAAAAAAAAAAAAAAAAAAAAAAAAGTACAAACTGATTTACTATTAGCATGCACTGACGGTGGCCTTCTTCAAAGATCCAGAATAGCATGTATGTATCTTCATGTATGTCAGTAAATATGCGATATAGAGTTTTCATATGCTTCTTTGTGTGTGTTGGGAGGAGAAAATGTCAATATATTAATTTAGCACCCAGTTTTAGATCAGTACATTTTAACTTATCCCACTAAAGACAACTTCACGTTCTAAAATTTTTATTCGGATTGTCATATTGCAGTAACATATTATGTCCCAGAGAAATGTTTCACATGTTGGGCAGGCTATTTGATCAACATTAATAAAATAATGTGTGAAACACTTCCAAGACATCATTTGTGTTGGGTTTTTGAACACGTTCCAGTTTCTGACTGAATATCTGGAGACATGTCAGTGAGAAACCAGAAAAAGAAAAATAACAAACATCCAACATGTAAAGGAATGAGAGGTAGAAAGTACAGTCTGCTCAGAAATCTGAGCAGAATTTGGTCAAACTGGTGAAAAAAAAAAAAAAACATTTGCCTCTTTGATGTTTCCAGTGTGCTGCTACATCACAACAGGCTCAAGAGAATCTGCCTACCTCTGTCTTTTTCAACCACATGTACGAAACCGATTGAACCACCATGATCTGCATGTACCGTATTAACATTAATGACAAGAGAGACAGAGAGAGAGAGAGAGAGTCTTGTCTGCATAGCAGAATTACTTGATCCAAATCAAGTCTCCAGACTGGGTTCAGTCTGAAGAAAATCTTTTAGTGTGACCCACTGCTGCAAAATCCCTTAGTCTGTGTAACTGCACAACTTACAGACCACCAAAGGAAGCACCAAAACACTCCTTTACATTGAGATTCTAATCTGAACTTGGCTTAATGTGTGGCTGGAGTGGGATCTTTGGTTTTTCTACAATTTGGGATGTTAGTTTGGTTCTTTGAGCAAATCAGGATTTTATGAAGCGATTGAGCTCATCCTGTCTGAAAAGGACATTGTTTCTATTTGGTGTCCCGCCTTTTGATGAGCAACCAGAGTATCATCCGCATAAACACTTATTTTTACAATATAATAATAGAATATGATCGCTATAATGTAGCAAACACATATTAAAGCATTTAAAAAACACATTGTTAATGAGAAAAAATGATCACCTGAACCCTTTCATGCCCCTTTTAAGCATACATGAGCATGCTATCAATCATAACAGCTTAAACAGTTCAGTGCTCTGATGTGCTCAAACTGACATTTTAACATATATGCTGATGTTTTTTTTAAACAACACAAGTAAATGTAGACACAAAACCTGATTTTTTGTCCACGTTATTTACTGTATTAACGTGGCTGCAATGCAAATCAAGTATGTTTACTCCTCATTATCCAATTTGAGTCAAGTATCCACAGGTTCCTTCCACGACTCATCTTTGCCTGAGGAAATGGGATGAAGAAGCACCGTTGCCACATCTCATAAAAGCATGATTAGTCGCATTGCTCGTGCACCGGCCCCCCTCCACATTAACGATGCCATTTGTGCTTTGCTTTAAATGTCATGGGGAGGATTTCATACTTATTTACCTGCCAAAACAAGCGTCACTTTGATCTATCTGCTTGGACCTTGGCAGAACACCTCCTGCACAATGACACGTTTGTGTAATGTAAACCTTTTCTGGAGACTGATTACAATGCAAATTACCCTGTCACATCCCCACCCATCTCTAAGCTAAAAGTGCATATTTCTGCAAACACATAGTTTAGCCTGACTGGAGCAGAAATGCTGTGTATCTTCCCACTGTGCATGGGAGGTATCTTTTGGCTCATTTTGCATTTTATATGAAAAACTGGAACTATGCTGTGTCCCAGATTCTGCAGGTCATTATGGTGACAAACTTAATATATTTGTTAGCAGAGGTGTGAACTAATCCAGCACACAATGCTTTTTGTAAAGAAATATTTTAACCAGACAAAGATCCAATCACATTTTTTTTTTTTTTTTAGACCGCTTACATAAGCTTTCCACAATACATTGCAAAATTGTGCCAAAGCTGACCCAGTAACAGTCACGGATCACTTACCTTGCCAACATAGAGCGGTTCATTTCCTGTGTACTCCTCCAATACGAAGAACTGGTTCCATACCCAGCTGCGTTTGTTTCTGTGCAAGGCCTCCCAGGAGTCTGGATCAGAGTGCGGGGACTTCTCCAGATCCCCAGAGGTGGGATTCAACCCCCAGCAGCCCTTCTCTCGCAAGACAAAGAGAAGCGCCAGGAGCGCCAGGGCTCTGCTAATGCCCGAGCAAAACCGGCCCATCGTTTGGGCCCCTCGCCAAAAAGCACTGATGCCAGAAGAGGAGCAAAACTTAAAGGAAAAAAAAAAAATGAAATGTCAAAACCCTCAGGGTTTTATCCGCACAGTCCTGACCCTGTGCTTCAGCAGAAAGAAAGAGCAGTCAGAACCTGAAAAGAGCACATGGGTGGAAAGCAGTCAACCTCGGCATTTTGCTGTGTTGCTCTTCTTTTCCTCCTGATTGAAGACTAAAAGCGGGGTAATTCCTGCCACTCCAGCGCCAGAGAGTTGACATTAACGCCGGCTAAGAGGGTCACTGGTGACCACAGGGGCTTCCACGCAGACCCTTTGTAATTGGCACCTATCAGAAACAGAAAGTGGGAGGAATAAAGGGGAGGAAGAAAAAAAAGGGAGAGACAAAGACACAGAGGAGAGGAGAGATGAGAGAAAGGGTTGTCAGCAGAATTTTCTCAATGACCGGAGTCACTTTAGATAGCAAGTAATGTTCCTCCTGATGCAATGATAACGACATTTGTCACCAGTCATAAAGAAATAGCTTCAAAGTGAAAAGACAGTAAAGCAATGAATACAATAAGCTTCACACAGCAAGGAAAACAGTGCAAGGTTAAAATGTTAATAAGGGTGGGATGAAGGTAAAAATGACCTGGCTTTTCATCTTTTGCGAGGATGGAGACTTTAGACTGAGTGAAAAAAAAAAAAAAGGGTGGCTGCATGGAATAACAATCAAACACCATTCAGCTGCCTCACAATTATCCAAGCTTTAACTCACCAAGGTCATTATTTTGTCACATTTTCTTTGTATGAGACGATAGAGGGACGAGCCACTCAACTCTAACAAGCCACATGATCTGTGCGGTGAGCTCTCATCACCGGGATTAAAAATAAATCTGAGCTGTCAGCGGCACGGCGGCCCGGGCGCTCCTGACCTCTACTCCAAGCAGCGGCGTGTTGCCTGGCCCGAGTACACACGAGGGGATCTGTCTCCCTGCCATAGCTGTGCTGTGACAGATCCCCCAAGATGCCAACACATGACGACTTGTCAGAGTGGAAAGAAGCATCAGCTCCTGACAGATAATGTTCTTCATGTCACAACAGATCCTGGCGGGCCTGCAGTTGTCGAGCAATTCTATAAACTTCAAAATGCTGCTGCTATTATGGGTCTGTTGTGAGCCAACAATAAATTTGCACACTGGCTAAGGTCTGCAATCCTTTGGGATGATCTTGATTTTAAACTTTAAGCCGTGCTGAAAACTGAGCATACGACCATAAGTTTATGTACTTCCTCTCTGACCTCTCTTTGTCTCTCTGTTACGTCGAGTATTGGCAGATCCATGGATGAAGAAGGTAATTGCTTTGGCATCCAGTGACCTTATTCTTCCCACACAGATCCTCCACTTCTCGTTTTACTTCCTCTCCGTTCCCCCCAGCAAAATAAAAACAGCACACCACACACATCCTGTGGAAGTGATTTGCTGTACGTCACCACGAGAAAGTCATTAGCTCGCACTAATAATTAATACACAAATAAATCACAGCTGCCTGATTGTCACCTCTGCAGACACGCAGGTATTTGTGTGGAGGAGATCATTTATTCCAAACCTGAATTCTGGTTTTTCCTGCTGTAAATTTGTAGTCGGTGTGTTTTAAAATAAAAATAAAAAAAAGAAAAAGAAAAGCAACTACAGAGCTGCAGCAAAAAGCCTGAGCCATGATCTGCTTGTGCTTTTTATGTGATAGAAAAAAAATGCACACACACACACACATTAGCACGCAGGTTCAAAGTCACTGCCGCTATATGACAATTTAATGGTAGAGGTGGAAAGTGGAGCAGATCTGGCTTCAGGGCAGCATGACTCGCGAAGGCAGGTTGCAGCGCTGGTGTTGTGGGAGGGATCGGCGCAGGGTCATTTGAGCCAACTGAATGCATGTCATTCACTAAATCCCACAAACTATAGGAGATACGAGTCAGAGACAGGCTGGAGATAACAGCAAGGTGGCTGCGTGTGCAGCAGCAGGCTCAGGAAAGCAGATATCGGCTTTTTAAATAATGAGTTTCTGCTGATTTACCGTCTAGTTGATTTTAAATTATTGGGCTTGTCACGCGCTGAGGAAATCAATGTTTTTCCAATGCAGTTAAGTTGTTTATCATTTGAAAAAAATTAAAGCGTCAAATCCAAATTAAATGCTCGACAGGTAGATATGGAAGTGACAAGAGCGTTTTGTAAGACTAGTTTTTCATAAAAGCTTTTAGTTCTTCTTCACGTCTCTGCTTCAGAGGAGGCGGTGTGGGACGTAACGACACTAGCATGTAAAACCTCAATAAAGCGAAACAAAAATAAATTCAACTTTTATAGAAGCAAAGATGGAGCGCCAAATCGAATGTAAATATAACTTAAGGTCACTTGTTGATTGGTGTTGACAAGAACTGAATGGATGAAAACAGACCTCACAGCTATACACTCAAAAGCTTGGAAGACTTACAACAACTTTTACTTCCAAGTCTGCTGTGGCTTTTCTTTATATTATACATTAAAAATGTGATTCGTTGAAGAGTTAGTCTGAAAACGACATAAATGAATAGATGGGTCAAGTTTAAAGACTTTTGTTTTGATGGCAAACCTTTAACCCTTTTTAATTTTCAAATCTGTAGAGAAAGGGAAGCACATGAGACACATTTGAACACAATCAAATCACCATGTTGTTGACTCGGTCTGGCCTCGTGAGCCTTTCAGAGTGGTCAGAGTCCACACGGGACTGCCTGGGAAGACTCATTGCTAGACGGTGTCAAAGTGATGGCACCAAATTAAGTGAAAATGTGAGATAAAGCTGTGAATGTAAAACCTCCCAGTCCTCCCCCGGCTCTGTTTCTCTTACACACAGCACTCTAATCCCATTTGCCAGTTTCACAACAGGATTACCAGCACCACAGAGCTCAGTAACCAATCACACACTTTCTCTGATCCATATTCCCCTCCATCATCGAGAATGTGAACTAAAAAGCAAACTGCTTCTAACTTAATTATTGTTTTTGGATATTTTGTGATCAGTCACAGTGCATTCTCTTTTATTTGAGACAATTTGCAAAAAATAACCTAACATGTATCATGTTTTTTTTGCAGTATTTTGTCTCATTAAAATCTCTTTTTGGAATAAAAAGACAGCTACTGTAAAACTTTTTTTTTTTTTCCATGGGCTACTTGGTCTCTCTGAGGATCCTGGAGTACATGATTTTTCCTCAAGGACATTTACAGTGCATGCAGACCAGACTCTTGCTGACACAGAAGCTTGAACCCAAGCCCTGTGGCTGAAGGGTGGTGTTCCCCTCTCAATGATTTCTAACACATCTTGCATTCATTTGAATTCATATCACGTCTCTTCAATAGTAAACCTGAAGCTGACTGACACCGAGTACGTTGCATGCGCTGCACAAAAATGTTTACATGAACATGGATGTGATCCAGCATCTCCAAAATAACCTCATATATATATATATATATATATATATATATATATATATATATATATATATATATATATATATATATATATATATTATATATATATATATATATATGTATATATTCACTTCTGAAAATGATGCTCATCATCCTAGAATAAAAGGCAAAAAGAGCTTTGATTAATAAAGGTTTTAACATGTCTGTGTAATCATTTTTATGCCTTACACACACACACACACACACGTACACACACACACACACACACACACACACACACTATATATGTATATATATATATATTTTGCTTCTAGTTTCTTCACAAGAGTTTCTCAATTGATGAAATGAATAAATTGATGAAAATAACGACACTCCTGTCAAATTTAAGTGAAATACAATCAGGACAAGGCAAATCAGAGCAGAGAACTTCAACTTGTAAAAATAACCCCCGTCGCTGATATAAGTCGTTAGAAAACACCTTCCCTCCCATTAAACATTCAAATCTGGCAAATTTATGGACTGTCCGTGTCTACTCCTTTTGGAGTTAGTAGTTTTGTGGATTTCCTCGAAATATGTGAACTGCAGTTCAGCTAAAAATGAAGAGCAGATTTTTTTTAATTAAACGATGAAGCAATCATTCCTAATTTTACAGAAAATAAGAAATTTGGTTCATTTGTGCGCCTTTTTCTTGAGGGGGGGTAAATTCCTTTATTTCTTCTCAAAGTGACAATTTGCAACGTATAAATCAACAGGTTCCTCGCGCACTCGCGTGACCTGGCTGCTTTGACCCTCCTGTTACGCATCAATCATTACGCATTAGCCGTCAACACCTGGGCGCAGAGAAAAAGTTCGCGGCGCGCACCTGCACCCGATCGATGCCGGAAAGATGGTCCTGATAAAGTGACAAGAAAGAAAGAAAGAAAACTGTTCGCATCATTAACACTGATCGATTACACATCTTCACAACTTTAGCGAAATAAAGGAGCAGAGGACGGAGGGAGGGAGGTGGCAAGTAAGCACATGATGGGAGTCAGGCAGCGCTGGAGCGCCGACAGTAAACATCCCTGTGTGCGACCGCCGCAGGAAACCTGTGTCCACGGAATACTAATTACAGCAGAAGCGACGGGACAACAACGCACAGCAAACCTAAGCAGGGCAGCAATGAACTGAGACTTTAAATAGAAAAGCTCAAAGCTGCATCTGCGCTTTCATATAAATGACATTTAGGCTACTCACCCAAAGAGGAACTTCACTAGAGATGCTGTTTGCTGTTAAAAGTTGAGCTTCTTCTCTCCACGCAGCCCACAAAGAAAAAAGGCTTATGTCAAAACAAGGACTTTAAAAGTTGTCATGATGAAATTATTCCCGGTGGCCGAGCTGGGTTGCTGGAAATCAGCCGCTGGATCGCGCGTAAATGTTCACCCTTCGCGAGGATGTGGCGATTCTGATCCCCCCCCCTCCCAATCCCCACCCCCACCTCTTCTCTTTCTCACTCCTCTCCCTCCCTCCTCTCTCCTGCGCAGTGCTGCCTCTGTGCAGGGAACCCCAGCTGCAGGGTTTGGGGTAGGTATCTCATCCCTCTCTTGCGCAGGCAACAGGGGAACGTGCAGCAGCGGCGGCGTGGAGTCAGAACGCCGGACGAGTCAGAAAAAGGCTCGCATTTGAGCCAAATCCTCTCTGACTGGAGAGGATGGAGCATATCGAAAGAGTTTGACCAAAATAAGTTGGCGAGGAAGGAGCCAGAAAACACGCAGCGCGTTTGGCAAAAGGAACGAAGAACCCAAATTCAAACCTGCCAAGTTTTTGGCAGCAGATGGCATGTGCGCCGTTAAATGAATGCCTTGGTGGTGAGAAGAAAAATCAATGAACATTTTTTGACATTTCTAACAAACTAGAGGAATCCTCCCTTCCACTTCTTCACCTTGAGAATTAATTAAATCCCGCGTGCCACACGTTGAAACTTGTATTCCACACAGCTTTGTTCACATATGTCTTTTTGCTTCCATATTTTTTTCCCTTTCATTTAGCCTTTGCCCAGCTTAACCCAGACTTTAAAATAAACTATATTTAACATCTCACACAGAAGTTCCATATTTGTTCTCCAAGAGTTTTGTTTTTCGTCCAATTAGCTGCAAACCGAGTTTCTGGTGACAGAGGAAAGCAGCATGAGGGTGGCCTCTCCAAACTCCCAACACCTCACACTAACGGACCTTTGAGACTAAGCACTATTAGTTACAGGCCTAATTAGTGACAGCCAGCATGCAGTATGCACCAGTCTTTAGAGTAAATAACATAGCTTGCTAAAACCCTGGCAGAGTCTTCACTTTGGTCTTTGCTGTTTCTATTGGAGCAGGTGGTTTACACATTCTTACATGTTTTGTTTTGTGATTTTTTTCTCTTTAAACACCTGTTTTTGTATTCAGTTGCATTTTAAGAGTCATTCTTTCTTTTGTTTCTGTCCATCCTATTTGCATTTTGGAGCCAGTTGCATTACCTTTGGAGACAAAAGCGCTGTTCCTTTTGTCTCCTGCGCTCTGTCATTTAGGAAGGGAGCACTGACCCAAACTAATAGAAAGAGCAGCCTCTGTCTGTCATACCTGGAAGAGCAGCTGGCAAAGTTCCTATTCAAGACACAGCAAGGTAAAATAAACGACTGTAAACCGTAGGAAAGGAGAAAGAATAGTGCTTTTGGACAGAAAGGTAAAGCTAAAGAGAGGAAACTTAAGGTTGGATGTCAGAACGATAAAAGGAGGGAGTATATAGCCGGACTAAGAGCTCATCTTAAAGGATGTGTAGAGGTAGAGTGCTGAGGGAGAGTGGGTGTGTGATAATAGAGGAAGAGGTGAAAGGGAGGAGAAGAGGGAGGTTTATCACACGAGAAGGAGGAGGAGGAGGGGTCCGCAGCAGTTCAGTGGTGAGAGTTATTTAATTGGAGAGTGACATTGGGAGCTTGGCTCGTCAGCTCTTCCCCATCAATCACGCCCGGTCAGAAAATGCCTGGGGTGATGTGTCCCGCATCCGACGCCCCTGGATCCCACAGCCGGCAGCAGCATTTAACCATAATGCCACCATTACATCTCCTCCACCTTTACCGCCTCCCCCAACAGCCAGCCCCTCCGCCTGACACCATGCTCTGACCTCCATTCACCTGACCTACAGTTTTCTGCTCCCCAGCTCCCTGCCACGCTGCTTCATGGGTCTTTTTGTTCACAGTTAACAAGAAAAACAGTAAAGGGATGCTGTAGGAGCTGATGGAACAATAATGAAATATGACCTCCAAAGACGAAAAAATATCTTTTTTTTTTTTTTCTTTTTATGCACATTCTTACGGTAAATCATGAAGAAAAAAAAAAGTTTGAAAAGAAAATCAATTTATTTGTAGAGAAGGAAACAAATGGTGTGTATTTGTATCTACAAAAAGTTTTCTGTTTTTTTTTTTTTTTTTTAATCTTTTGTAGATCCTTAGGCAGTGAAGTCATCACCTTGAAAAGCTCGAGAATGGTGATTTCAAACCTGTGCAAGACTGACAATAAGACAGGCAAGTCGTCAAAGAAACTAAATAGATTGTAGTGCAAGAAGTTAGCTTTTTGTGTAAGGGCCTTAACCTCAGCATGAACGAGTGAAAGCACCAAACAAAAACAGCTCTGAAAATACTAACATTGAGAATCTTTCATGGCGCTAAACATTGAAGTTCTGAAGGTGCAAAGTTTGTGCAAATAAGTTTATTCTGATCCAAAAACTAAAAGAGCTTAAAGTTTTCCATCAATATTTGCTGTCTTCTGTTTCTACATGCTTTCTAAAGGATGATGCCCACTTTTTATTTCTTGTACTGCTACAAAATTGCTTAAACAGAAAAGAAGGGATGACAGAAAGCACTAATCCATTAATCTTCATACAAATCTTCACCTTCAGATATGGTCAGAGGTGGCAATTCCTGGTCCAGA